>NW_026639769.1:2571822-3214777 GCF_028554395.1 Pezoporus wallicus | reverse complement strand
ACTGGGAGTTAGCCGGAAGGGCTGGGAGACTGCAGGGTTGGAGGAGGTATGGGTCGGAGTTTGGTCGGGCTTGGGGGGGGGGGCAAGTTATCAGTTGGCTGGTGGTGAGATGATGTATTCTCTTCCCTTGTTATTTCCTTTATCATTGTTATTATTGGTGGTAGCAGCAGTGATTTGTGTTATACCTTAGTTACTAAACTGTTCTTATCTCAACCCGTGGGAGTTGCATTCTTTTCTATTCTCCTCTCTGTCCCGCCGGGAGTAGGGGGAGGGAAAGAAGGGGGGGAGTGAGTGAACAAGTTACCTGACTGGGTTTAAACCACGACAACACTCTACAACCTGTGCACTGAAGGGGGATCACAATTTTATGTCCCCGAGAAAGAATGGATTTGTACTCATCTGTGGGGAAAAAAAACATAAATGTACTTGGAATTGAGTATTACAACTCATTTCTGCAGTGGCAGCAAAGCAGCTTCCCTGATCAACCCCTCCCAAAACAAGTCCACTCTAGAGGCCAGCATGGATCAGCAAGGCTATGGAAATCTGCCTCTTCTTATCACCTGAGCTTTCTTTTTTATCTGGTTGCATTTGCCATGTGTGGCTGCTGAGATGAAGACACAAAGAACCATCATCTGTAGAGATTTTGGGCACTACATGCAGACATAAAACCATTGAAAAATAATTAAAAAAAAAAAAAAAAAAGAGAGATAGACATGCCCATGGCTGTGAACCTCCCTCAGCTGCAGGGAGATCCAGACTGGAATCACTGCAGCAGCAACGGCACAGCATTCCCTTTAGGTAAGTTGTTGCAGTTCAGTGTCCTCAAAGTCACAAAGGCAGCTGGTAACAATTTCAGTGGCTTTAAGTGTCAGCTGAATTTTGCTTTTAAGTAAAACTTTTGTAAAATCATGAAGGCGACAGGGGCTGCAATGCCAAGGAAGAGCCACATTCACTCCTGAATGCTTCTTGTGCTAATGGTGGAATGGTGGTATGCAGGGCCCACCTGGCTCTGCAGGACCAGCATTGTGCAGGACACCAAGAAAGAAAAGGCAATGAGGAAGCCTCCCATGCCATGACAGCAGCTGATGTGGTCCAGGGCACACACCAGAGTACAGCCCATATGAATGGAGATGCAGAGCAAGAACAGGACAAGCAACCATGAGACTTCTCTCCCAGCACTCCCCTGGCCCATTCCTGTTACGAGGTAATCCTTCTCCCAGGAACACCACTCTCATTCAGGACTCCAAACCTCAGAAGGCACTTGAGAAACAAAGAACATACTAGAAGAAGGAGGGGTGAGCTCTCCATCCAGCATCAATATTCTTAAAATGCAATTACTTTAGGCGTAGCCAGTCATTGGGTACTTGTCCACTTAGTAAACGTATTTCTTTGATGGTCTTACTCTACCTCCAGCAGACCAGAGAAGGCTTTAATTCTGTGTGCTAGTACTCCCTCAAGCTGCTTTGTAGCATTATGTCAGTCATGCAGCTTGTGGAAAAATTAGACCACTGTTACACTGCCATTGATCCCCAAAATGAACAGCTTTACACAGGACAAGAAGTGCCTTAGAAATTATGTGCATCTTGATGACTAACTTGGGTTTGTCCTTATCTGTTACATGTGAAAAAGAAATGTACTGCTTATAGCATCATCTGAGATAAATATTTATATTCTGTAACCAGTCTCCCATTTACCAAAGATAGATCAAAAGCTTTGTTGCTCCCCAACACCCCTTGATTTAACACAAATGCAAAATTCTATTTTTCTGGTATCTTAGGCAACACAAAAAAAAAACTGGAAAAGTTAGTACCAGCAATCGTGCTTCTAGATTTTTCTGCAGGAATACAAAATACCATGTAGTCCCTTCACAGATTCAAGAAGCATCTCCATTCAAAAAAGTAACTCCAAGAAAAGACAGGTATCAGCTAAATGGCTCTTGCCCCAGTTCTGCAGTACAGTACCAAACTGCTGTACAGTGCCTTCATCACAGTCAGATAAGAGCCAAACTTAATTTTGTGACTTCCAATCTTTTCTGCCAATCTCACCAATGACATTTACAGAGATGAAAACTACATCTTCGTAATATTTTAACTATAAATACAGCAATTTAATCTGTTGATATCTTAAGAGCAGATGCTCATACCTAGAGAAACTGGGCATAAGAAAATAACTGATCAAAATAAAAATTCTCTATCCAACGTTCCAGACACTGTTGACAAAGATAAATATGAGTAGAGACCAAATACCTATTCATATTGCCAGTCCTCAACATGAAAAGCCCTCATGACTGTGCAGTCGTAGCCGCAAAACTTGCTAAGCATTCAGACACCTTCTTACATGAGTTACTGCTCCTCCAGTGATGTGGTCAGTGCAGGGAGGAGCTGTGGAGGAGCTGCAAGCACAGGGCTAGGAAGATGAGCAATTCGCTCCAGCAAATCTACAGTACTGCATTATGCCTATCAGCCCTTGAACATACTCCCACTGCTCCTCGCTAACTGGGTGGCATTTTATAACCTTCCATTTGCTGTTCATCTCCTGACAGCTTCTATCATTTGCTCAAGACTGCCAGTGTGGCTTCAATTAGCCCTACTGGCTGGCTAATGCCCTTTATGCCAGTCTTACCATACGGTCCCAGTGGGCAGTGAGCTGGTCCAGCTATCTGCAAGGATACCTTCTGATCTCAGCCAAAACAGTGGGAATATCCAACATTACAATGCAATTTATTAGCAATCTGCTCAGCTCTGTATTCACCAGGTTACATTGCAGTGCTACAAACTCGAGCTAATTGAACTGCTCCAGTGGATAGAGAAGAACTGCCACACCTTTAAACCCTGCTGCACTCTGCATTATAAAACAAAACTCAAGACAACAGCTTCCTGACTTTCTCACCCATTTTATCCAGTAAAATGTTTAGTTATTTAAAAAAAGTTTGAGTGGAACACTATTCTAAAAACTTGCAGCTATTATCTCAGTAAAGAAATACCATCCTACGGAACAGTCAGAAATAAGTATGTATTGTTTTCTAAACTGCTAGGCAAGAGTACAAGATATAAGACAAAATACACAGGGGTAAAAACAAGTCTCTTAGTAGGCACATCCTTTATTAGTAACTTGCAATAGGAGTTGCCTCTTTTGGGCCCTACAGGTTTTTTGACAGATCCTAGGATTCTTTTTTTAAACCAAAGGCAATACAGCCTTTAAGGTCAATGTTTACACTTCATGTTGCCCTTGAAATTTAGTGATGGCATTAAAGCAGTGTCTAGGTATCTTAGGGAAATGGACAAGGAACAGCGTCTTTCTAAAAAAAGCAGCACGAACTCATAAACAAGGTTACAAAAAACCTTCCCTCACCAGCAAAAGAATAGAACAATTCTTCTTTAAAGAGCAAAATAAGTCCAGAAACTACAGAAATTTTATGACATAGAGGACACATACCAGACAGTTCCCATTTATTTCCCAAAGGCTTATAATGCCAGCAGGGTGGAGGGCAAGGCAGGGGGATACAGGGGAAGAGAGGTAAAAAAAAAAAAAAGGTTGCACTTTAAGAAAGACAAAAATCAAGTTCCCAGGCTACCAAGTAGTAAAGTTTATCACGCTCCTGAATCTGCATGTAAAAACAAAAGGTCCTTTTCACATTTTAGTTCCAAGCCTACTAAAAAGTGGTTTTACTCATTTACTTCCAGCACACTGAAAGAAATAACATCATCTTCTCAACCAACGCCAACCTCAGTGCTTTGAGCTGGCATATTAGACCTGAACTGACAAGTTCAGATAGGACCACTGAATTCTACTACAGAAAATCTCTATTCTTTTGGTGGAGGAAACAGTGGTTATTACAAAACAAAATTCGTTTTGTATGGTAAAAAATCACCACCATAAAAATAGATTTGCAAGAAATCTTGGAAATATTAAATGCTTACACAAGAGCCAGTTAATAGCAAAACTGCAGCTAAAGTTATAATAGCAGCAAAATACAGATAAGGGGAAAAAATCAGACCCATTCTTTACAAGCAATTTTCTTTCTTTTATGATCTCAGTACTACAGAAACATCTTGTTCTCTTCCTCTATTCAAGAGGAATCACACCTTTTTTTGGATCCCTTAAAAGTCAGTAATGTCAAGCAGCTACAGCTATATATTACTCTTCTCTGGCTGTTGCTTGCTCATCTGCATCCTTCCCCTCAGACTGACAGAGACTGTAACACTGCTATTTCAAAGTAGTACTTTTCCATATGAAGCATCAGTTTCCCGGGAAATAACAGGCAATATACAGCCAGAACTTAAATTAATTGTTACTATGATATCAAACCACATCAACAAAATTCAGGCATATAGATTCCCCCTCCCCTTTTCTGCAATTTCCTCTAGGGGCCCTGGAAACTAGTACGACTTGGACCTGGCAGTGGAGTCATGTTAACAGCACTAATCCTCTTTTTTCTTTTTTTTTTTTTTCAAAAAAAGACTTATGGTAACAAACACCAGCTTCTATTAAAGAAGCTTTTGAATGGGTTTTGCTTGGGTACTCATTTCCAGAATTTGAATTACTTTACCAACTGAATTGTATGTGCAGATTTTATTCTGCATTTGGGTTTTCACGCCTATTCCTTCTTTGAAAAGGTTCCCCAAAAGAGCTCCTGAAAAAGGGAAAAAAAGAGCAGTTTTTATGTGTGGGCATCCCCTGCATGTTTTGTCATATCTTTCAATTTCAGCAAGTCCATCTCAAAGCCTGAATGAACTTCCTGCTCTTTGCTTCATGCCAGGCTTCCATGCTATTTGTATTACAAATAAGTAAAACAAACAAACAAAGCCACAACAGTGAAAGTTCAAGAGTATCAGTAGGGTACTCTTAGGAAGGCTGGTCCCAGAAACCTAATCAAGGGTAGAGTCCCATGATCAAAAACAAGAAAACATTTAAAGCCCAAACAATGGCAGAGGCAGCGAGGAAACGGAGGCAATGGCTGCAGCGATCACACTGAGCATTTCCAGTAACGTGCACAATACCATGAGTGAGAAGCAGCTTTATCTCTCTGAGCCTGTAATGAAAAAGGCCAATGAACAGTAAATGTAGCAGCACAGTAGGACATTACAGCAGCGCTGACCCAGCACAACAACAACTTCAGTTTTATTAAGGATAGCTAAGAGTTATTCCCAGGAACACCTAATTGCCGATGAGCCAAGTGATGAACATGCTGGCCTCACTCCCATGCTCTGCCTGACTTCAGCCTAGGCCCAGATGCGCACTTTGTCACCATGTTACTGTGGTTGCACCCCATGTCCCCAGACCCACATTTATGCCCAGGAGAACCCACCAGTGTCGGTCCCAGGGTTGCGGAATCTCAAGTCCGTGTGAGCTCAGCCACCCTCTGAAGTGATGCATCCCCATGCCTCTGTCACCTGGACTGCCTAAGGGTACGCTCTGATCCTGTTATCTCACCAGAGTAGAACAGTTCTTGGCGCTTTCCCTGTGATATTCCACCAGCTGTGCCAGCACAACTGTTGGTAGGGATGCACAGAAAACCAAACCAATATACTGAACCTTGTTAAAAATAACCTCATGAAATAAAAAGACTTAATCTGAACCTGTTTACTGAAGGATTGATGTCCCCACTTTATCTTCTTAGGGCCAGAACCAGCCTGTCTCAGTGAAGAGACCTGTATTCTATTTCTCTGCCTGCTGACAAGCAGCCAAGCCATCTCCATTTTGCCTCTCCTGAGAGGACCCCAACTACCAGGTGCAGCTCCCCATCCCTCCCAGTAAAGCCCTTCTGTTGCATGTCAAATGTTCATTCAGTCAGCTAAAGAGAACTAGCACACATCTTTAGGAGTAATAGCTTAAAAATTCAGATAGTGGACACTACTCCAACCACTTTTGATACTAAGCTATTTTCACCTAGAAAACCTACTTCTAACTTCTCTTCCCAGCACTTAACTGTACTTCTTTAAGTATTAATTCCCTCAAAATTGGCCCTTGTATTCCATTAATGCCAAAGCTGGCCTGCAGAGCAACCATGTAACTTCCCCAACCGTCCTCCTCAAACACTTTTCCCGTTCCTCGATTATAGGATACCATTCCCACATGGACAGCCTCTCTGCATATACAGCAGCTGGCCATTTGAATTAATTTGCCTTACCCATGCTGAAAAATCTGTCATCATAAGCAGTTCCTCTGACTTTCTGTGCCTTCAGTACCTGGAATTCTGTTTCTCTCACAGGTGGCACTTCTACGGCTGCCATTTCATTCCCATTATCAATCTAACTGCTACCTCAACTTCAGCAACATTAGCCTAGAAGCGTGAGGCAGGGCTGCACCTAACCTGCTGCTAATCTTATCTTGCCCCACTATCCTTAAGACAGTTGTTTGTTTGTTTCTTACCCCCACTTAATGTTTTTGGTTTTTTTTAACACAGATAAAGAACTTCTTGCTCATAAAGACCTCACTGAACTTCACTTCTGATGTCAAGCTGGAAAATCATAGCCAAAGCTAACATTAAAAAAAAAAAAAAACAAAACTGAAAACTACCACCAAAAAACACTCATACCAAAACACCAGTCTATTGATTCACCAGCACCTGAAAGTACTGGATCATGACTAGTTCAAGTCAAGTTAAAGCCCAGCCGTTGCTGCAGACAGCGTTCCCACCTCCAGCACAATATTTACGTGGCCACATGCTGAAACAGATGAGGGAACTTGCTCTGCAGAATATCAGCCCAAACAACAAAAAGTTAAGTTTTCATTAGAACCAGTCCACTCATATAACTCAACAAGCATCCTCCCAAGCCCTAACAGCAGCTGAATGTGAGGAGAAATGCTGTCAGCAGCAACTTACACGTGGATTGACTTAAAGCAAATGTGAGAGTGCAGCCTAAATGGGTCAAAGAGAAAAGTACACACTACCCCTATGCTTCCCCCTGCCTCTCTGGTACTGCTTTCAGCCTTCACCACTCATCTCATGTAAGTGAGCTTACACCACAGTCTGACTCAGCATTTGTTTATATTTTATTTGCGATAACATGTTCATTAGTTGTTTGCATATTAGAATGCTTCACATCATTTAAGATTAATTTTGGAAGCAACAGCTACGGAGTTTATTATATCCAAAAGTTTCGTCAATTGAATTTTATACTCACAGAAGATTTGCAGCTGTTTCAAAGTCAAAACAGCTGGAAGACTGCACTACTGGCAAGAACTGTGAGCACATGTATGATAAACGTAACATAACCCTTACCTATATGACATTAGGGGAATTAGAAAGAAAAACTTAAGACAAGAACTTTCAGGTAGTGGTAGCTTTTGAGCATGCAAGACTTCCTTCTGAAAGCACCGTCAGTTAGGCTTTCCTTTAATCTTCCCCTGATTTGTTTGGACAATGATTATTTTTTTTTAAATTACATTTTAAGTGACAGTTATTCTGAGAGGTTTTCTATATCTATATACATGTAAAGCTTCTTCCTCACACTTATCAATTACCAATTGTTACTCCTGTCACACAGCATTACTGCTGATCCAAGCACTACCTTCAAACATCCAAAACCATTTCTACATTGCTGCAATATATAAAAACCAAAAATTTGCTCATGACATAATCTGACAGTTTTGAAAAAAATCATTTCGTTTTAAAACCCCATAATTCTACCATTATGAGAGAGATCAGAAGTTGTTTCGTATCTACAAAGCAAAAAGCATTTAACTAATAAGCAACTGTCATCAATCTACACAGCTAGAAAAATTCAAGAATACAGCAAAATATAAGAGAAAATAAATTGCTGCCTATTGGTAAAAGTTATCAAAATCTTTAACATAATACAAAAATGAAGACTAAACACAAAAGGATCCATTGCTGCAATGGAAAACTTTACAGATGTGAACAGCATATAAATCAGTGCAGTGTTATCTGCTCGCTGACAGCAAGTTCTAGTGCCTTCCCTGCAGATCTGGGCTTCTGCAAGGCAAAGAAGAGTGAAAACTGACAGGAACCATTTTTCAGAGTCCTGCAGACACTACGGAAGCAGAGAGGAGCCCTGGGAATCAAGGTGCTTTGCACCGACAAGAAATACTCAGGAGCTGAAGGTATCCGGCCGCTAGAACTGCCACTGAGGCAGATGGGGCAGGAACAAGAACAGGAGTAACTGAGTCACCACAGCTGAACAATTACCACTTCCCAGCTGCACTGCCGCAACTCTTAGCTAAGGTCACACATACACAGATTGTTTAAATACTACTACTAATAATAATAGCAGTAATAATAATAATAAACAATAAATCTTCATGTTTAATCCACCTTCCCTGCTATAAAAGCCAGTCTAGCCTCTCTTCCTGACAAAAGGCTCCTGCATATTTCAATGAACCTTCCCTCCTTTCCTTGTCCACCTTTATACTCTTAATACCTACCTTTTAGAACATGTCTGAGAATTTACTCTTCCTCACACACACGCAGAACAATTTTCCTCCCCTAGAGCTCAGCCCTGCTCCTCTGCACACCAGTTGTTCTGTCAAAATACAACTGTTAATACAAGTTATTTCCACTCTCCATTATCCAGCTGTGTAGGCAGGAAAGACCTTACTGACAGAGACTACCACACACTCTGTTCCCAACCTCTTCTTAGGTTGCTGCTGCGTCCTCAGGATTAAAAAAGCCTGTGAGCCTCAAGCTGCTTTAGGGCTCTGGATGGTTTTTTTTTTTCTGTTGTGTGGTTTGGTTTTGGGTGGGGTTTTGGGGGCCTTCTGGGGGGCTTTGGGGTTTTATGATTTTTTTCTTCTTTTTTTCTTTTTATTGTGTGTGGGGTTTCAGGAGGTTTAGTTTTTGGTTTTGGTGGCTAGTTGGTTTGGGGGCATTCTGGGGGGTGGTGGGTGTGGCAGTTCTTTTCTTCTCCCCCAATTCTGTGTGCAAACCTAACAAAGGGCTCTCTCTGACCATCCAGACCTTCCCCGACTGGCAGTCAAAGATGATGTATGGCACAGTCATTCCTGAAGTAAAAATTTCATGAATATCAACTAATTGGCAAACTTCTTAAATCTCAAAAAATGGAAATATGGGGAGAAGGCATCAAGGGAAAAAGGATGTAGAAAGAAGTAGTTGAGGGTGGGTGAAGAAGAAGTAGTTATTATAGATATCAAAGGGATAAGAGATAAAACATGATCTAAAAGTGGAAGCAGAACGAGAGAAGTGAAATCAAGCTGGGAAAGGCACAGAGCCTTTACAAAAGCAAGAAAGATTGTATTAGGTTAATACTTATTTAAGGTATTTTTATATGAAGCTCACAAGAGCAGCCAAATACTTCTTCCTTTATACAGAAGGGTTAAGAATCCTGGCAGTTAGGTAAGAAAGCATCAATCTTTATCCAGGCTGCAGCTAAAGAATGAAATTTTGTCCTTAGTTTGTCCCTGACAGCCGAGTCTGTCACCTACAAATAACAAGTAGGGAATATGAATCTGAGGGGGCTGCTCTTCTTTACCACTACAAAAGGCCTATTTAGATCAGATCAGATTACAACTGCCCCTGATAATTTTATCTGTGCACTGCCCATAGATGACGGAAGAAGTTACGGACAGCACTTCAGCCTCACCTTTACATTCCCTTCTTTTTTTAAACTAAACGTAAGTGAAGGTTGCCACAAATCTCAGCTAAACAACATAGTGAATCAGTGATGCTATTTATCAAGCCATACTCTTGTGCTATCTACTTTTGCTTGGAGTTGAAAGGAGATTTATGTTTAAAGAGAGACTGCACATATTTCAGGAACAGCCTTATATTTCTTTTAAACAATAACATTTATGTAAGTCAGACGTACAGACTGTTCCAGTAAAGAATTAAAATTACAATGCCATTTATGCATTTCTACAGAGTCAGTGTGGCTCTCAGATACTATTCAAATATGTCAAATATTTTCTATTTGTATGTTTGTGATCCATTTATATAAAACTACCCTTTACGTATGGGACATCATCAGCCACTGTTCTGGGAAGAGGAAATTCCCACTAGACTTTGAACAGAACCTCAGGAACCATGATCACCGTAGAATTAAGGATGGAAGTACTGTGGAGAGATAGGTGGTGGGTGTTTAAAGACCCTGAGATTTAATTTATAGCCCTCACCAAATTACAAAGCATGATCTGTTAGAAGAGCAGAAGATCACAAGATTTCTGGACGATAATAGAAGTTTAAGCCATAAATAGATATGTGTGAATCCATGCCTGAGGACTAATAACATGACATTAAAGGAAAATGTAAGCATGATGTTAATGGGAATTTACAACAAAAGTCAGTGGAGCTAGAAATACTTTCCCAGGGGAACTGGTGGAAACTCCCACTGCTTGGAACATATGAGTCCAGGGAGGTCAAAACACAAGAAAAATGCATGACATGGAGTGATCCCATATGAGTAAAATGGGCTAAAATGATTTACTAGTTTAAAGTAAGTTCTTGTCCTTTTGCAAAACTGTAAGCTTAAGAGAGAGGCCATTTTTGCATGACAGAATCGTTCTGTATTCTGAGTTTACAGAACAGGGGAAAAAATCCCCCACCTTTTCCTCCCTAAATAGCCATCCCTGCTGACTCAGTACAACAGCCTTCAGCCTGCTCACAGTTTGGCAGCAGAACAATACAGACCCAATGTCAATCAGACAGACCAGCCTGACCAGTACAGCCAAGATCTACCTACACAAGCTCCTGCCTCTCAGTAGAGTCACCACTCTCATTTTTCCAAATTACACACTGTATTAACAACACACACCACAAAAACCCCTCAATACTTTTTCATGTAACAAAGTCTGAGATTTTTTTTCATAATCAAATCTTTAGATACCAACTTCCTTTGCTCTTCTAGATCATCCACTACTTGCCCCCGGTATGCCACTGCTTAGCTAAAGAAAACTCTGGGTAAGCACAATTACATTTTTCTGTTCTTTATGCGCTAAACCTAAAAGATCAATTACAACAGGTTTTTTCCTGTGCAGTTTGGCTCCAAGATAGGATGCGAGATCATCCATTAAACATACATATCCAAGACTAGATGCAAGACTTAATTCATTTTCCCCTAGGTAATACGGCATGGTGAGAAATAGCTAGCAGAGAAGATACTGACTAAAGACTTAAACAGAAATCAGTGGATTTATGTGATGATAGCTGTGCAGCAACCTAACAGATCTCATTCAAGGAGACATGCATTCTTCTCCTCTGATGCAGTCACTGCTCCTACAGGGTAGATGCTGATTTTCACCACAAGGAAAAGTATTGACTGCAACATACCCAGGAATAGTTCTTACACCAGTTTGAGAATGAGCTATCCGAATTTAACATTGCTCAAGTTTGACTACAGACAGGTCCCAACTATACAGCATTTTTCTGAGTAGTGCCAGTGTTTGGAAAAAACTGTTTTTAAATAAATTGGCTATAAAACACTACCTGCCTCAAAGTTTCAATTAGGAAGGTGATGTAAACATTAATATGAGTTTTCACTGTTACTCAATTTGTCTCTGGACCTGCAATCAAGGAAGCTGTCCTAAGGAATCGCTTCACATCAGCATGATCTCAAACCTAACTAACAAATCACTTCAGTAGAGTTGACAGAATAAATTCTATTTACTGACCTCTTTTAAGATCCCACAAGAATAAACAAACATTTCAATCAACTGCCTGCCTCAGACCTGTTTATGCTACAAGCAGTTCCTCACTGAAGGCCCCTGAAGTTCTACTGCAACATTAATCAACTTCAAGGACCACACTTTTTCTCTGCAAAACAATTATAATCTGGCCTTCCCTCCCCCCCTTCTTCCTACCTTTTGTACTTTACTCTAGAGTGTTAGGAAAAGCAGACAGGCAGGTGAAGTTCTACATAGTTTTGTGCAAGATAACCTTACATCTACATATCCATGACCCTGGCAGCTACACCAGCAACAGGACACATTGTAATTATGATTTCTGTATAGTCAAACATCATTCTATTACATTATCAAGAACCATAGGTGCCACTTCATTTAATCCAGTTTTAATTACCATAAGAATTTTACTCCTATTGAAAGCCATGCTTCTACAGATGAGAAACTGAACTCGGCAAAACCAAACATTTCTGAGGGCCCCAAATAAAGTGTGGTTTTAGCTTCTGGAAACTGCACCTCTAATCGTTTTGAAATCATAGCACTCCAACAACATTTTCCTCCAAGTGGCTGTTATTGTCTCCCTCTTATGCTTTCTACAGGCTAAATCAGGAATGGGTATCTAACATAAGGATCCTTCTTCTTAACAGTGAGTGAGTGTGTCTGGAGGAGACTGAAAACCACACACAATTCTCCCTACTGAACCACAGAGACAGGTGGCAGTCTTTTACTTCTGCTGCGAGATGCAGAGGAGACAAAGCACTCCGAACATACTCTTTGAAGAACTTGATTTTTTGTTTCCATGTCATCATTTACACTCCTTTATGCTCATCTTTATCTAAATTTTCTTAGGATTATATTTGGTATTCAACATTCAGTGTCACTGTAATACCACAACTTGACTTTCCTGGCATGACAAATCAATGTTTCTCAGGGATCCAAAGCAACCTCAAAGCTTTTTTTCTCTGTCTCAAAGACCTTGATCAACACCTTTTCTTCTTAAAGCTGGTATCAAACACAGCAATCATCTCAGAATGAAATTTTTTGTACATGTCAGATCAAAATGTAAAGAACAGAGTTAAAGGGAAACAAAACTATCCACACTTACAGTAGGAATATTGTCTAGTTAATGGAAAAAAGAGCATGTGAGTGCCAACGTAATCCTTCAAAAAGGACATTCTTTCTATTCCCAGTTCTCC
Organism: Pezoporus wallicus; assembly: GCF_028554395.1. NCBI lineage: Eukaryota > Metazoa > Chordata > Aves > Psittaciformes > Psittacidae > Pezoporus > Pezoporus wallicus. Next base: position 3,201,986 of record NW_026639769.1, on the reverse strand, counting down.
AGGATGTGAAATAAGGTGCAAAAGACCTCTGAGGAGACCATCTGCCATCAAAGCATGGTAGACTCATGATGGACCAAGAACGGAAAGAGACAAATACATTTATGATCCACAGGATGTTTAACAACTTTATTTTTACCAAAGCTACAGATACCCATTTGCTCACAAGAAAGAAGCTGGCAGCAAGCAAGAGTTAATCTTTACTATAGGGCCAGCTGGAATAACAGAGACCACTCAGACAACAAACATCACCTCACAAGTACCCTGGACTTGTTCCAAAAATCACTTCAGAAGTGGTATTCTTTCTTGACATGCTCAAGGACCAATTCAGCTTGCACCAGAAGCAGTATTTTTTTCCCCCTTCCACTGCATGTTAGGAACCATAGTTTCTAAATCTACTCTGAGATGATTTTGAATAATCTCAAGATACACATTTTTCCATAGCATCACTAAGCATTCTTGTAAATTATTCTCCTTGTGTTTAGGCTTAAAGCCACAAATGTCATGCAGCTAAAAAATGTTGGATTAATTCCCCATCTCCTACCTTCCAAAAGAAAAAACCCTTTAGATACAGAAATATATTTTTATTAGGTAGAAAGCGACTGTGTTTGCAAAGCTATTCACCCACATTAGTACTACTATGAAATCACAAGATTCCAGCTGACATTCAATAATTTTATTTCTAGCTATTTCCCTGAACTCATAGAGCTTTCACAGCCAGGGAAGTAAGCAAACATAACACCTGCTTGGATTTGGCAAGCTGCATGGGGCTCAATAATAAGCCAACCCCGATAGTCTAGCTTATTTACAGATGCTGATTTGCTAACAAGAAGATAGCTATGCTCACCTTCAGAAATGAGGATGAATTTGGATTAGCAAATACTGAAGATTCATCTTACATCTAAAACGGAGGCTGGTAGTTTATCATTCACTCCTCTGTAACTGAGAACTATTACTGATTTGGGGCTTTTTCAGATAAAGTCTGCTTTCCTCTCTTCACTCCACAGCAAACCTAGGGTAAGAAGCAGGAGAGAAGACACAAAGCCCTCACCCTGAAGACGAGATACAACTGGAGCAGCTGTACAGCAGCAACTGTACCTATTTTTATTTTGTGAGAGTATTTTTAATAATTTTTTAGTGATTAGAACAAATTTACTTCTTCGTAACAAATCAGGTAAAATATCAGCAGATGGAGTTACCAGAGTTGGAAGGGGAAATCCAACCTATCCTACCCATCCCTGTACTAATCCCTTGCACCAGCCCCCAGTGCTCTTCAGATTTTGTGCTGAGACACAATCCCAGGAAAAGAAAAAAAAGCAGACTCCTTTCTACAGGCATCAGCCAGAGCAAGGAGAAGTGACACACATACTGGCAAGAAGTACAGCAGCAAGCCTTAAAAGCAGTTCATCAGTAACATGCAACTCCTCTATTTGTCTAAGATGCTACAAAGAGTTTGGAACCAGAAGTTTACCACTGTCCATGCAGTCCCTCAAAGCATGCAGTATACATATGCCAAGAGCAAAGACATTAATAACCTAACCTGAATTAAGACAGTTATCTTTTTTTCATGTGAAAGAATTTCTATGCATCTAAGTTTCCATGTATACACACAGGCCCGAAGGAACCAGAAATGTCTTTCAGCATCAAATGGCTTTGCAATACCCTGAAAATAAGTACCAGGATGACTACTAAGGATAACCACCCATGCTTTAGCACCCATGCCACCCCATTATAGTGTGGGCTGGAAACTGCAATGTTTGTATCTTCCTTTCAGGCAAGGTAATGTGATACTTTCTCAAAAGGAAGAACATTAAAGATGGCTGTGTCTTATAGCAAGGGCAGGAAACAAGCAACCTTCAGATTCAGTATGTCCTATACTGCTAGAAAAAAAAAAAACACACAATACCCTCAGACCAAACCTAACAATCAGTGTCTGGAGAGCAATCCATTCTTACAAATCCATCCTAAACAGACTACAAAGCAAAGTGCAAATTACTGAGCATTATACAGCTCAATTTGTAGCAATAGTAAGTTTATGATTCCTGCCATAAAAATGCATGGAATGCTTTCCCTGAATACTGATTTATAAAAGAAATAGCATCTTCTAAGGTACAATGTAAGTACTATTCATATATATTCTCTCTAATGAATGACAATAATACAGGAGAACATGCATGTCTAATTCTTATACATGAACCCAGCTCTGAGTATAACCCCCCAGAAACTGGAACTATGATCCTAAACTGCTTTCTTGATATTAGACATTTCATAATACACTGCTCAAAAGCACTACTTATCAACTGTGTCATTTCAGAGCACAAAAAGGAAGAATATACAGCTTTCTTCTAAAAATCCCATTCCTAATTGATTTTATTAAACAATCATTTATATGCTCATTAGCATAATGTAACTTCTTAGGAAGTCACACATTTGAATATAATCAGCCACTTGCTTTTTGCATTCAGTGCTAATGACCTTTCTTTGAAGCAAGATGTATGTTGCTTGATTTTTCTATGGTTAAAACTTAAGCCTCTGTTGGTTGAAAATGCAGGAATCCTCTGAACTGACTTTAAACACCTAAGCAATAAATTACCTTTTCACTTGATTTATACTGTGTTTGTTTGGAACAGCTTTGTTGTAACAGCATGAAGGCTTTAAATCTACGCGAGTAAAGCCAGACTTCTAGGTACATACTTGGGATCACAAACAATAATGCCAAGCAAACACAGCTCCTACTGACATCCAGAGTAGGTCTAAACAGCATAGCTCAAAAAAGGGCTTAAGCATGCTGAAAGCAACTCTTTGCCACATTGCTAGTAGTCCTCACCCACACTGCAGCCTGGGTTTGAGGAGACCGCACTGTACTTCTGTCTCTACTTAGAATAATTTACTTTTAATTTCTATTAGAAAACAAAGTAGGAAACAATTCAATCAATTTTTCAAGTATTACATTTTCAATGTAGGAAGTAACAATAATGCCTTCAGGAGAGGTATGCATTTGACAAGTCTTCCCTCCTCCAGCTATTACTTAAACTTCCTTCTTTTCTATCTACATGGTTGATGGTACTTAGGTTTGGTCTAAGCAGACTGGTACTTAGATGTCTTCGTTATCCAACATGATTCAATTATTTTGAGTACACAAGGGAGGATAAGGGGAGGAATATCTTCATCTAAATAATTCACAACTTTAAACTCTTGATTTCCGATTCCACAATTTATCCATAAATAGCCAGTTCTGCAAAGCCTTATTAAAAAAGTAGCTTTTCTTTACAACTCCAATTACTGTACAAATGTTGAGGAAAAAGATTACTTTGTATGCAAGACCTGAAGTTTGTTCTAAATAAGAGGAAGAGCACTACGTTTACTGAAGACATTTAAAGAAAACTGTGTATTAGGAACCCAGATTGTTTTTGTAAAGAGCCTTCTTCCAGAGCAGGCTGGAGTCCTTGCCCTTCAAAACTCAGAAGGTTAAATTAAATATCATTCATGAAGTAGGTTATGTTCAGCTTATGAAGAGAGATCGCTCTTCAACCTTCCACATTTGATAAAACACGCCATACCTGAACGTTATCTTCTTTCATTACTTAATGCAAACCTTTGTAACCTCATCACCCAAGAAAGAATCACACAGGCTATGGCCCAGACATGGTCCCACAAACCCACTATCCAACCTCTTAAATTATCCTGTACACCATTTTTACAGAGGTGGTCATAAACTATGTGTGGCAAATTTCACTCTGAGCAGCTAGCAGAACAGCAACCCAAAATCTTCAGAAAAATCTCTACTTTAAAGACATGATTAGAGAAAGAAATTCTCTTCCTCACTGCTCCTCCCATGAAATTACAGTTGAGTAACTATGACAATGGCAGAATTTAAACTTATTTTCAAAGTGTTTTAAGCAGTGTGTAACAGCACCACCTGGTGATCTTAGCTTTAAAACATTGTTAAGACACCCACCAAGTTAACGCACAGTAATCAGCATAGAAGAACAAGAACAGATTTTAATTCTGGTTGTGTATAATTTGGCAATTTTTCCCCGTTAAAAATACATGTGATTCTTACCAATAAATAGCAACATGTGATTCTGTTAAAAAACAAATCAAACTCCTCAGAGCTAGCATCAGCCAACGTCCATCAGTAAGTGGTGAAAGCTCAAGATAGCAACAGCTAGTTTAGTAAAATTCAGTAACTGGTTCAAATGTTTTAACATCCTAGGTTGATGAACTGTATGCTTAAAGGTTTGGTTTAAAGCTCATACAGATAGAAAGACCACCTCAGAAACAGCCAAGCCTAGGTAATTAAAATCACTGGAAAATTCAAACTGGATGTCATGTATGCTGTATATTCTGAATGGAGTTATATATAAACAGAATAAGCATTTTAGTCCTAATGCATCAAGAATTTTACTGCTGTTCCAGCAAAGAATCACAGAACATCTAACACACATCGCTGGAAAAATCCTAAGGGATCCTGAAATGAAAAAGTACTCCCTAAAGACATCAGGAGCAACATGAATTCTATTAGAGTTGAGCATTTCTTTTTCATCACTCCTTTTTAAGTTGTGACTAAATTAGCACAGCCTGCACACCCCAGGCTGTGTGCTGGGAGGAGGAAGGGGGAGAAAACGGAAGATATAACGGCCTGAAGCACTTCAAGCAGAGAGCATCCATCTGCTAGCAGCAGTCAATGAACAGAACATTTCTAAAAAGCTTCCCACTCATATTAAGTCAAGCCAAAAGAACAGAAAACACCTTCCTTCTCTCTAACTGTGCAGGACTGAACATAACAGGACAGTGGGCTATAAATACACATTTAAAAAAAAAAAACTAAAAAGTGAGAGAGAAGCTCACAAGGCAGTCCTGTGTTCAGTCTCTCCTGCTGCAAAGCCAGTTTGAGAGGCTCCTGCTCATCTCTGCGTCATCCATTCCCTCCTCCACTCGGTGGTGGCATGTGGAGGAGTGAAATGATCAAAAGGAAATAGGAAAATTTTAAAAAGGGTTGGTTCATTTTTTTTTTTTTTTAATACTGCTTGTGAAACCCAGATGTTTTCACTGTCCCAGGAAACAAACACATAGCCCAAGCCAAGGAAAAGCCGTATTTGAATGAAGGGAATGGGAAAGGGCAGATGAGAGATGGGCAAGCCAGGATAAAACTGACTTTGCTGTCAGAGATGCTTATCATGAACTGCACTCCAGAGCTGCGGCTCTACAAGATGAAGGCCTCTGATGGCAATATCACTGGAAGGAGCTGCTAACTTTTTACACAACAGCTCATTCCTCCTTGTACACTACAGCACATCAGCTCTCTGGGCAAACACAACTATCTACTGCACTTGCAGCAAGCCCCAGTACAGCAATCATCCAGGTTAAAAATAACTTACATGTGTGCAAAGAGTTGTTCTGGTTCAGGCTAGGACTAAGGTTTGGGTTTAAGTTTTTTGTTAGTTTCTTTCTTTGAGCAGAGAGTTTACATACGTTAGTCTGCTGATAAAATTGCTGGTGTTCCTGAACTGGACAAAGGACCCTCCCACTGAACACACATTTCATACTTGGTACAGAACCCTGTAGTTTCTATTAAGTTGTATTTAATACCTACATTTACATTTGAGTCTTACACCAGTGTACTGTATTTGCTTGAGAAAGGCTGGTGTTGCAATGGCACTGAGCAGAAGCCAAAGTCTTTGCCCAACTGACTTTTGAATACCATATACAACAGCAGTGGCTGTCCACCTGGGAGGACACATGACACAACTGGGAAGGCAATAAGGAAAAATCAAAGCTACACATACACTTCACTTCTGCATAACGAATGAGAGGTAATGTGGTGGAGAAGCATCACTGCTTGTGCTGTTCTGATATTGCTCCCTCAGCCATCACTAGATGCCTATGACAGACACTGTGCCAGATGTGACCGAGCAGGTGCTGTTACAGCCCTACAACAGGAATATAACACGCTTGCACATCCTTCCACAGACACACTTAAGCTGATGCCACCTGTATCCCACACCAACACATACATGTCGGCTCCTCCAAGACCATCAGCCACAACTAGATGAAAGTAGCTTGGGATCATAGCTAACTCGTATCCAGCTGCGAAGTGCAGGTAAAATGAGTACACGTGTGTCTGCAAAAACACAAGCAACTGAATCAGTCTTCCTTACAAAAACCAGCATAGACAGGCACGGATTTCTTTGTCATTTGTCAGTCCTACAGAAGGTCCAGAAGTTTAATGCTGTGGCCATTACTTAAGAAAAGCTGTCTTCAAAAAAAACTGCGATAGCTCCACCAGCAAATCACACTTGCAAAACCTCAGGCTTAGGGAATGCTTCCCTGCACTGTCACATCATCAGCTCTCCAATTTATTTCATAGAGCAAGACAAGAAGGCACTTTCAACACATGAAAAAGGAACTAGGCACTATCAGAGAACAGAGCATTAAAAAGCAACAACATTCTCCCTCTCAGGTTTTGAACCACAGTGCCTATGAAATGACACAAACACTTCAAAACTCATGTCTGGATGTTTAAAAAAATCAGTCTTATGCCATAGAAGTGGCATGATCAAAAAGACAGCAGCAGCTACATGGAACTTAAACCAGAGCTATGTTACCTGGAGTGTATTTTAAGCTTGTCTAACAACGTTCCAAAGCTAAAACGGTTTAATTCAGCAGCTTGTTAGAAGAGTCAGATTACCAGAACAGATTTTATAGACATTACTAGAAAGGGGGGGGGGGGGGGGGAGAAAGGCAGTTACCTATTTTCTGCCACACTGTACAAGAAGGAAAATAGATCTATTAATATCCAACTTCATCTCCTTGTGAATGGTACTATAAAAAGTGAATGTTTTAAAAAACATTAGCCCACTAGGTAAACTGTCGTTAAGTAAAGGATTGCTCTCAAGAGAAATGACAGGTTCCAATTACCTAGACAAGGCTGTAGGGAGATAAATCTCCATCAGTGAATTCCGCAAACGTGAGACAGATAGATATATATATATAGAAATATATATATATAAAATCGTACTCCATCACACAGAAATTGTCAAAGTTAACAGGGAGAAATTTCAAGATACCAGAGGGCAAAACTTCAGTATCCAAGCAACAGATTTCACAAGCATGCAGAACTTTAGAAGGCATTTCTTCTGGTTTGTCAAAATGAAGCAGAGTTTTATGCTTTCCTGACACAACAGGTTTCTTGCCTACATTCAACTAATAAACTAAGAGACAGAGCAAAGGCATCATGAAAGACACCCTCAGCTCCAGAGTCACAAACAGGCCTGACTGTCAACAAAGCAGCTGAACACACAAATATTGTCTGTTATTAGTTAAGACAACAGAAGTTCTCCTAACTCATTTGATAAAGACTTTAATTTTTTTTTTTTTTTATTCAATCAACTTCAAGGACAATCTTCAAAATTAAAAGTAACAACTGAGAGTCCACATACAGACTGAACCAACAGGTCTAAGAAAATTTAGAAATGTCTTTTCTAGTTTTTCCCTTTTCTGGCTAAGCAAAAGCAGGAACAGAATAAGGAAGACCAGCAAAGCTCAAGTACTCCAACCAGGAGAGATGCTGTGCTGTAAGACAAGAGGAAGGAAGGTAAGCTGTGAGTGACCACAACTGGAGGAAGCTTGAACTTGTTAACATGAAAAAGGACAGAGCAGTAAGATGCAATTCAGTAGTTCAGTTCTGGCCAAGCTAATTCAGTAATTTGTCACTTACCTTCAGAGACAAGCATCTGAGTTTAGTCAATCTAGACTTCCCTTCAGTGAGTGAAGAGAAACATAGACTTTAGAGAATGAGTCATTTAACTTCCTTTCGGATTAAATGAATCACACCCTAAATCTGTCTGCCTCTATGCAGAGACCCTGAAAGGACTTCAGGATGATGAGCCACCCAAGCTCAAGCCATGTCATGGGACTAGATGGAAGAGGCATGTTGATGAAGAAAAAGATACACCTGAAACAACAAACGACCTCCAACAAAACACACCCTCAGGTAAAAACCATGTAAAATTATCCTAAATATAAAGTGGAAGATGCCCTTTATCCTCCTTCAAAGAGAGATAAAGTTAATACAAGAAACGGAAAGATCAAGGAAACAAATGAGACAGAAGTTGTTAATGATAACAAAGGACTCAAAGGAGAAGACACTAGGCAGATCAAAGAGAATAAAACTGAAGCAGTGGTCTAGCTAGAAGAGGAAGTCTTTCAAAGCTTCAGTGAGTAAAGAAATTTAGGAGAATACAAGACAAAACCAGAAAAAGAGAACTTCAAGCAATGGTTCAAAGACAAGAGAAAATCCCATGGGTTTTGCACTCCACTGAAGGTGGAGATAAGGACTAGCTTTTACCCCAACAGAAATGAAAGCAAAAATGATGAGACTAGAAATTTCATTATTGAAACTGAAGCCAGAGATAGGAGCTGATCCAGAATAAAGAATCAAAGAAAAGACTACATCCAGCAAAGGAAACAACGTGGAATAATTCAAAGTCTATGCACAGCTGCAAAACTACAAATTCAGGGTGGGATGACAGATACGGTGAAACAGCTCACATGGCTGGAGTCATGAGATGGATGCTTTACAGGTCCACAAAAAAGACAGGGAAGGTGACAGAGGACTCGTTTTACACACAGGAACAGTCTGAATGTGTGAAGCTCTGCTGAAAAATAAATGATGGGCCAATAAAGAGTTAATGAGTCTGGATGAGATGTGAAGCCAAAGGAAACACTGTCTAGAGCATCTGCTACAGACCACCTGATCTTGAAGATAAAGCCTTCTTTAAACAAATGGAAGATGTCCTGGTACTCATGGTGAGCTGTAAGCACACTGGCATCTGCTGCAAGGGAATCATAGTGGGGCACAAGCAATGGACTTCTAGAGCACATTCAGAACAGTTCAAGTAGGAGCAGCACTGTAATACATCCACCATTCTCTAGAAAGGAAGAAGTGGTGGATAATTTACAGTTTGATGGCAGGCTTAGTTACAAAAAACCCTGAGATAATAAAGCTTCAGATCTTGAGGAGTGCAAGGAAAATGGGTAGCATAATTACAAGCCTGGATTTCAGAGGGCAGGCTTCAGTTTGCTCAGAGAAGAGGTAAACAGGACCCCTTGAGGTACTGCCATGAAGGCCAAAGGGGCCACGAAGACCAGTCAGTCTTCAAGTACAGTCTCCCCAAAGCAAAAGAGCACTCCATACTGTGCAGGATGTGCAGGAAGTTGAGCAGGCAGGAAGTGTGGCAGCTTGGCTTTACAGCAGCTCATGAATCCTCTTGGTCTTCCATTGCAATGTCTGTTTTCAGGTCTCACAGCTCGCTCTATGTGAGTTTTGAAGAAATGAAGCATTACCTATGGTAGAGAAAGACCAAACACTTCAGAATCTACATCCACAAGTCAATTGGACTGGCTGGGGTACATCTGAGCATGCTAAGAGAGCTGGGAGTAAGGTAAGAGGCATCTTTGCCATCTTTAAAAAGTTGTAGGAAGGACAGATCACAGAATCATTACGGTTGGAACGGACCTCTGGAGATAGTGTAAGTCCAACATCCCCTGCCAAGGCAGGGCCACCTTGAGCAGGTTACACAGGAACATATCCAGGCAGGTTGTGAATGTTCTCTTTGACTAGAAGACAGGAAGCATCAGGCTTGTCTTTCAGGGGGAAAGTAGGACACTGGAGGTGAGCTGGCTTACCCTGTTGGAAAGCTACAGAACAAATCTACCCGGAAATCATTTTCCAGACACAAAAAAGAAAGAAGGTTACTGGGAACTACCAGCGCAGATTTAATAAGGGCAGATCATGCCTGACTGCAATAAAAGCCACACTGCAGTCAAGGTAAACAGTAACTTGTGCTCTTCCCCTCATTCCATTTCATCATTCTCCCTGGCAGCCAAATTGAGGAGATATAGACTAGATAAGTGAACTGCTAGTTCAGTTAAAAACTGGCTAGATTCCAAGGGTAGTGGTCAGCACTTCAATCAGATTTACAAGTGGGACTGAAACCGAAGTTAATAACGTCCAATGCTTCTATTAACAACGTGGACAATGGGACAGGAGGTTCCCTTTCCCAGCCTGCAGACAACATTACATCAGGACACTGGTCAATACATTAATGGGCAAAGCCACTATTCAGAGGTATTTTAAGATACTGTAGAAATGAGCTGGCAGAGGCCTCATGAAGTTCAACAAGGCAAATGCAACTTTTTTTTTTTTTGCACCTGGGATGGAAGAACTGCAGCAGGGGACTGTTTGGCTAGGGAGTAGCTTTGCAGAAAAGGATCTAGATATCTCATGGAAAGAAAGATGGACATGACACAGCAGCACCCAACTGCAGTGATGAAGGCTAACCACATCCTGGAGTTGCATTATTAGGAATGTAGCCAGCATTATTAAGAATGTAGCCAGCAGGTTGAGGGAAGCGCTTATTACCCCCTTTTCAGCATTTGTGAGGCTATACTTTGTCCAGTGCAGGTCTCCTCTGCACAAGACAAGACACTGACATACTGGAGCAAGTCCAGCAGAGAGATGCTAAAATGATTAGGAGACTGGAGACTGAAGCACATGGCGTGAGGCTGAGAGCTGAATTTGCTCAGTCTTAAGATGAGAAAGCAACAGGGGAGATCTCACTGGTGTCTTCAGCTACTCAGTGGAAGGTTAGAAGGAAGATCAAGCCAAAATCGTCAGAGATGCACAGCAAATGGACAAGAAGCAAGAGTCACATTTCATAAGTTCTGACTAGATATAAGGAAAAAATTCTTCACAATGAGGGTGGTCAAGCATTACAGAACAGGTTGTCCAGGGAGATTGTGTCATATTCTTCCTTAGGGACACACAAAGCTCAGGTGCACTAGGCCCTGAGCAGCTTAATGCAACTTCAAAGCCACCATTTTGTGGACGTCCAGAGCTCCCTTCCAATCTACATTATTCTAGGATTCTACTATACTCTCCTCCCTTGTTTTAGTTTTGTAAAGTAGTTCCTTATTGTTTTGTAAAACAGTTCCTCTGTTCCTCTTCTTTGTATATTCCTGTTCTTCACATGTATAATATGCTTTCCTAGTCTAACTCATGCTGTATAGTTCTGCCACTATGATCACCTGTAATAAACCAGCTATGAAATCAGTGATGACCATGAAGGTTAAAGAATTAAGCAAGCAGTTTAAATGTAAGCAGTCAAAAATGCTTTAGAGAACACCTTCAGAAATGTCTTCTCATTTAGCATTAAAATACTGTTAGCTATGTTTTGGTATTTAGAAGGACTAAGGGAAAACACATTCATTTAAAGAAATTATTGAAAACACAGCACAAGAGTTCAGAAATAGGATTAAGCCAGATGCAGCTGCAATCTTCAAACTTAGTTTAAACCAAATCTGAGTATCTGCAACTGTAGCTTTCAAGTTATAATCATGCCATTGACCTTCCTTCCCCGCTCCCTTTTGTTTTTGGCCACTGAAGACTCTGACGCTTTCAATAGCTCCAAGTCAAGAACAACTCCCTTGTAACGATGACTCTGACATGGATATAGTGAGAGCAGATTGCCTGCAAGGAAACAAGAATAAACCAGCTATTTAGAGAGATTATGTAATGCATCCCAGAGCTGTAAAATGAGATTTAAAGAGACAGAACTCTGCATTTCAGCCCTGTAAGTAACCATAGAAGTTGAGCAATACTGTAACAATTTGAAGAGACAAATAGAGGAAGAAGTCTTGCCAAAGCATTCTCTCTCTGAGGTAGTATCTTATTCATAATTCTCACAAAACCAGTACCATTTGGCTATTTTGTCAAACCCTTTAAAACAAAGTTGAAACACCTCTTCATCTCAGAGATGTTTCAACCTCCAGTGGTTGCACATCAAGATGGTGCACAGATTTCTGCTACAAAAATGAGCTCTATGTGAACAAATACAATGCATCTTGTGGACCTGAGCTTGTTGAACTTCTGAAGCTTAGCACTCTCAATTAGCACAGTACTGCATGCTGAAAATCAAACCGATTATGAACAAATACAACAGAATTAGTCTTTCCTGCATGAATATTTTAGCAAGTGTAAACAAGATTCAAGCTTTTATAAGCAGCCAGTTCCCAAGTGAACACCCATGAACATCAGCTGGTTAAGCAAACGAAGACCAAGACTATGAACTGCCATGCAACACCATATTACAAACAGCAAGGAAAAACACAGCAAAGGCATGTGCGCTAAGGGAGACTAGTTCTGTGTATTGGACATTCTTACACAAAGCTGGAAGCTATAAAACCTTGAGGGTTTGTCCATGGATTTGTTTAGAGCATACATGCACACACAGAAAATACACGCACACTGATGCACAAAATAATGATTTTGTAGAAGAGTCCAGAACTGTTGAGCAGTTGTTGAGAGATTTCATTTCTGCATTTCTTCACTTTAGAATGGAAGGAAAAAAAAAAGGTACAATTACCTTAGGAATTCTAATGAAAAACTGGTTTTCATCTAAATCTGAACATCCTTTCATTAAAAGCCCCCAAAAATAGCACCATCATGCATTCAGCCAACCCCAGCTGCTTTGCTAGTGATTAAATAAGACAGTGAGCCCAGATCACCTCCTTTTCACCTCCCCTGAAAAAGGCATTACAGCAAGGAAGAATTTGGCCCAAACTACACGGGGGAGGAAAGGGAAAGCAGGGGGAGAGGGTTTTTTTTCTTTAAAATAAACCCAGGAAGTCCCTGCTCCGTTGCTGGACTTTTCCTCACATCATGTCAAGCCTGCAGGTTGCTGGCAAGCAGATCAGGCACAGTGCAAGACCTGCCAGCATTCCCAGACCACACACACGCTCTCAGCTGCTTTTGAATACACTGGGGATGAAGTGTATCTACCACCCATTCCTGCTTTCCAGAGCCTGGCTCTTCCCTGCAGCAACAGCCCATACAGAGCACTACATGGGGGAAAATCATGCCCTTACAGAAGTGAAGGTAGCATGCAGCCTTGATGCAAGAGCCACCAGCAAGCTGCAGGAACAGGTCTCCTGAACAGTTCTAGCAAGCTGTGCTGCACTGGCATCCCAACGGGATGCTAATTTCAGCAGTTCATTTGCAACTCAGTTAACTTCAGAAATGCAAACGTAGTAGTATCAGCAAATAAATAAATAAGCAGCTCAGCATTTTTTCTGATCAGATAGCATGGTGCTCCGAGGATAACTTCATTTTTAAAACAATCAACTATCAATGCACCTCAGTTTCACTCAATGAACAACCCATACTTTCTCTTTAAAATATATACTGTAAGTTCATTTACTTTGCCACACTTTCATGTCTAAACACAACGGATATTAACATAATTTCACGAAAAAAAACAGGCCATGATCACTGGCCCACAGTGACAGGTGAGATTTTCTAAGTTCACTGCCATAGCTCAATTTACAATTAAAACAATGTAAAACCAAAACTGTGATTAAATGCAGCAGACAACTATCTCATTATATAGCAGCAGAAAGAAAAGACATTCAAACACCAATTGCTCTACCTGAAATACCATCTGCTGCTTTCAATGCCTGGGACTGAGCAAGAACATCACTTAGCTTATTGGAAATAATTTTCCCAGAGACAGACCGGCAGCATGACAAATTGGCTACAAAGTTGGCTACAAAATCAAAGACCAAATTTTTTTTTCATCTATAAAGGACAGCCACAAAAAAACAGGTGGAGAGCCTCAGACAGGTATATGTGAAAACCAAATTGTTTTCCTGTTTCTCAAAACTATTTGGGAGCTAATTTCATTTAAATTTGATTTTAAGCAACCATCATTTCTTGTATTTGATGCTGACAGACTTTAGCCAAGTCAGAATTACTGTGTATGACTGGGGGTCCCACTCAGAAAAGCTGTGGGGAAGGAAGATGCTCAGACATATTTGCCAGCAAACACTCACCCAAGAAAGAAGTCATGTTCAGATTCCGGAAAAACACCTGCAATATCTTTGTGATTACCTTTCAGCATAAATGAAAGGGCTTTAGAAGGATTCAAGCACTCCAAGAAGCAATGGGATAGCATTTTCTCCCCTCAACATTTTACTTTTCTACAATTAAAGACAAGGAACTGAGCAGTCCATACGTACCACAGGCCAATTTACTTCTTAAATGCCCACATAAAATTATTGATTAAAAAAATTTTTATTAAAATGCCTTCATCCAAAGACAAGAAGTGGAATAAACCCACTAGAATACCTTATACAGGTTACACTTTATATAGGCATTTTTAAAACTTGGAAGTTAGCAACTTTGGACCTGACACTGAAACTAGCTCACAGAAAGTGCAAGCTTTACTCTGCCAAGCAAGCAGAGCTCAACACTGTTCAGTACAAACAGCTGAATAACATTCTGCATATAAATCCAGTGAATAATGCTGAGTAAAGCAGTCTGGATACATTTCAACAACATGGATCAATCTTAACCTTTCTATACCTATGGAGATACAGGATCAGATCAGTCTTATCTTTTGCATACCTATGCAGGCGGTGTTTGAGTTCCAAGTATAAGATTTTAATTTAGGAAAATACCTTTACCTAAAATAACCCACCCCCAAAAAGAGTACCATATTAATAAAATCCATCTATGTCCCTTGGTTAACTATGTCAGCTTCCAAGTGTTTGATATGATAGTCCATCAGCTGTCATACCCAAGAGTCATGAGACAAGAGTATTAATTAGCAAAAAAAAAGACAACTCTTGTCCATTAATATGAGTAACAGCAACTCAAAGAACATTCTCTTTCTGGAGTAAAAGCTGGTTTTATTCACTCACTTTAAGAGTGTAGATTCTGTAGATAGCAATTAAAATATAATGAGAATGTTTAAATATCTTATGAACACTACAATCTTTTTTCCATTTTTTCCCCTGCTCTGTTCAACAGTCACATACTAAGCACAATTACCACCAACTGTGCACATATACATAATATATGCATTATCTCACACTTATACCGCATATAAACAAAAGCATTTGAACAAGTATACTTAAAAATAAACATGCATAAAGCTTTACCAGAACTCTGATAAAATACAAAGCTACAATCACTTAAAATAAAAAGTTGCAATGGGCATGCCAACCTTGAAAAAGCCCTTTTAAACTACAATAGTATTATCAGGTGCCATTACCCTTTGTCAGCCAGCTACCTGACCTCATAAATCAGGCATAACAACCAAATGAGAGCACACTGTAAAATCAGCACAAGGCACACTTGTCTAATGAGTAAAAAGTGACCTGCCAAGGTTTTGAGGTCACATTCAAACCGAAAAAATTATTGTAATGAACCATATTAATAAAAACAAATCATACCAACACAACTAAGCTTGCACATACCATTCTGTAGAGTTTGTGCTCGTGACTCCTTCCCCAGATTGGCATGGAATCCTCCTCCTAAAGTTGGTGTTTTGCCTGCACCTATTAGGAAAAAAAAGACACCAAAACAACCCAGATATGTCAAATGCGATAACTGAATTAAAATATTAAAAGAAAACTTACTGTGCCACTACAGCCAGTACCTGTGTAATTTACAACATGCCAAATTACATTAATAAGGGCAACAGAAGTGCTTGAAGGGCTTACAACAATGAATACAATAATCCTGTGCAATTTATTTCTTCCTTGGGATACCTTAAGATTTACATGGCTCCACAAACCCTCCCAATCTCAGCTCCAAAATAAAGTACAAAAATGTCACAATCTCTGTTGTAGCCAGAACATGAAAATCAATATTGTAAAATACTTCTCGAAATAAATGATGAAACAATTGCTTAGTTCATATTTTTTTGTCTGAAGACTGTTCAATACATAATTTTAATATTAAAATTAACATTACTGGCACTATGGAACATAAGCATTTAGCATTCAATGACGACTGTGCTGGATACTACAGGCATAACACTTCAGACCAACATTAGGCACACCCACAGCAATACTTAGGCTACATAAAACACAAGTATGGAACTGCTACTTCTACATCTTGAGAGGTCGGAAATTAAATAAATCCAGGTTGCAAATCAGCATCAACTAGATGATGGCTTTTGCATCCCTGCCAATGCTGAGAAGCCTGAATGCAGAGTTTGCTAAGAGTCAATGGAACTACTCATACAAACCAAGCCCATAGAACAGGGAATTAAACTACCAAGGACAGAAACAGTCTCACACTAAAGCAGAAAGGGTTTTTTTAAAAAACAGTCAGGCTACCTCAGGCAGGATATCTGAATGTATCGGCTTAACAGCAAGTGAGACTAAAATGCTAAATTGCAAAGGACTGAAAAAAAGCAATTTGTTCGTAGTTAGACTTCTACTTAATTCAAGTAGTCTGCTCTTCAGAATCAGGAGAAAAGTCATCTTGTTGCCTATGATGCCTATCTACAGTTTTTCTCAGTTTCTTGTAGCTATGTTTTCTTACCTTTTACCAGTTCTCTAAAACACACTAGAATGTCGTTGGGATAGAATCACGCAGGAAAGTGTCCCTTTGGCTAATTTGGGTCAGGTTTCCTGTCTCTGCTCCCTTACGGCTGCTTGTGCCTCTCTCCTCACTGCAGAGCATGAGAGGATTGAGAAGTCCTTGACCAGGGTAAGCATTACTTAGCAACAACTAAAACATCGGCGTGTTATCAGCACTGTTCTCAGATTAAAGCTGAAAACACAGCACTGCACCAGCTACTAGGAAGAAAATTAAGCCCATCCCAGTGAAGACCAGGACACAGGTACAAGTGATGAGAAACTGTGACCTAAATTGTTCACTCCTACTGGACTCTCTTAGTCTCCTCTCAGCTGCATTTAATGCACACCCATGTTGAGGGGAAAAAAAAACAAATTAACAGAAAAAAACACAAACAGAAAAGCTAGTATTCCTGCAGTATTAGTGTCTATCAGCCTTCAAAGCGTAATTTTCCATACAACTTTTAAATTGGGTTTCTAGCGCTATCCACAACAGAAACCAACTTCATTTCATTAACATATCCTTTCAATAAACAATCATGAAAAACTCTCCCATAAATTCCCCACAGCTTAAGTACTTCAGCTCAACATTCCAGTTAGAAATGAAGAACACTCAATAGCAACCTACTCACTGGTTACTTAGATACAGCATTTACAGACAGCAATGTCTCCTTGCCATTCTTATAGGTACATCTCTTATTTCCACAAATGCTCCAAAACAAACCAAGCAATGATGCAAAACAGAGAGAGGTTACCAAACTACCCTAGCATACATTACATTTTTGGTATAAATTTAATAAGAATGGTTTACCTGGGAGAGGCGAGGAGGGAGGGAATATATATATATATATATATATCAATAGCGGCAATAGTTTTATGCTGCTTTTCTTCAGTAGCAAATCTAACTTCCTGAAACTCTGCCTCCTACCTTCATTTTTTCATTAAGATCTGCTTTATCACAGGCTACCTCACTTATCTGAGTTGCAGCCGGAGAGCACACACTCAAGCATCAGTACAGCAGAGGAGGCCATAAACTGCAGGACAAGAGCAGAAACACACAGCAGGGCAGGCTGGAGGTAGCAGGCTCATCCAGCACTGGAGTCAAAAGCACCGTTGCCCCCTCCTTTGCACAAAGGCTCCACTTTTCAGCCCCATCTATCTTTGAAAACACAAAAATATGGAACTCTGTTGGACTATCATTGCCAAAAGCCCTGATACTCTTTCACAAGTTTCCCTGTTATTACTAAAAAGCTTGCAAAAACAATCCTGCAGTGGCGGAAAACAATACTATTAACAAAATAATTTAACATACTCAGAAGCAAAAATCCAGACTGAATACAAACAACATAAAATTAAGCTGACATTTCAGCGTTTTTATTAAGATTCTTTTCATTAGACATCAAGATACAACATTGTACACAAAAGTTACATAAAAGTGATTTCTCTCCAAGCTACGGAGTCTGCAGCAGATACAGTGGAGCTATCCAAAAGGCAAATTTTGCTATCAGAATTGACATACCCATTTCTCAGTGAGTTAACTGGAAAAACTCTCTCTTTAATTAGCATTTGGCTTTGAAAACTGACAGAAAACTGGTATGTTGAGCTCTTACGCTCAGAACTGCAAACTACTGCTGCCACTGACTATGAAGTCCTACCACCAGCATTAATCTTCAGAGGCAGAACGCAAACCAAACTCATTAATGTAACTGTTCAGCTGGGTAATAAAAAAAAAAAAAAAACTATTCCAAAACCCTGTGAAGTCATCAATTTCATATAAAAACAAAAATCCCTACAAAGCCCATAATTTAAAAGTACAAAGGAAAGGAACAGCAATCGCTAGGCACAACCAAATTAACATCCCAGCTTAAGTGAAATTTTTACATTTCTTGACCTTTTCCGTTTTTCCCTCTACAACTTCAAATGTGAAATAAACAGGCTTTGGGTTTTTCACATTCAGCTTTCAAGATCTACAAAAATATATCCGAGAAGTGTTTGGTGTCTTCAAGTGCTGCCTGCCAAATCCTCAACACTTACACTAACATTTCCCTAAGCCAACCCAAATATCCTCCTTCATGAGGTGGTGCCTCCCAAGGTACACTGTCATCTGCTGACTATTTTTAGAAACTAACTCAAGACTCTCAGCTTTACAAAACTGAAGTCTTGGCTTCTAAGTTAGCTTTGGATAATTACATGAAATTTTGGACAACAGAACGTGCGGAGAGATGTGTTAACAGCACAAACACACAGCTACTGAATATTCTGTGGTCCTCCCAGTGTGCCCCAACACACCAAAATAAGAGATCAGATCATGTACGTGGAAACTTGGTGATACTCAGTCAAAGCTTACACGGGTCCAGAGCCAGCCCATAACCACACATTACTCAAGTGCTAAACTACTGTAACTGTCCCTTCAAGCATCCCCACATCTGCTCCTTGCAGCACAGTCTGGGTCAGACCGAGGCACCTCAGCTGTACCTGGTGCTCCACTGACTCACTAATGAAGTAAGAAGTCACATCACCTGCTTCTCTACAAAAATGTTCCTCAAGCAGTAAAAGGAGCAAGCAAAACTTGAAGTCTGTGACAACCTTCAACAGCAACAAGAAGACAACAGATAGCAGGAACAACACTTATCCCTCCATAATGAGGGGGCAAAGAGCAGCCACTCGGGCATCTGCAGCTTAAAGGGCACTTTCCTGAGAGCTAGTGACATGCTGAGTTTCAGATTCAACACCTGGAAAAGAAACAGATTCAGTCCCAGCATTATGGATTTCGTTTCCTCTAGATAAATGAACAAGTGAAGACAGGGAATGAAGCAGCTTGTAACCTGAAATGAAGCATATCTGCTATTTGATAGGACCAGTTCTAACACAATCCTTCCCTATGAAATTAAAACCAAAAAACACCAGCTCTTTCTTCAGGAGAAGGCAGGAGAAAACCCTTCAATTTAAAACCCACATATTTACAGTTCCAGCATAAAATCTGGGTCTGATACTGCACACTTGCATCACATCAACGGTTTCATAATCAGGGTAGACTAAATAATCTAATATAAAACACGAATGAGCTTCCTACTTAAGTTAGATCATAAAAGTCAAAAGGAGAATAAGTTAATGTGCCATTTCAACTCATGCCTACAATAGCAAAATGATGTAATTAAAGTTTTTTTAACACACAAAACTACCAAAGTCTGCAACTGAAATAATTCTCAGCCATTTTTACAGGGACACTAACAGATCTGCACACACTACAGCCTGCTGAAATTGTACTGCTGAATAAATTTACATAGGCAAACTTTTAATCTACTCCATCATAGCTAGCTACCTATGGGCTTATTTTCATAACTACCAATCAAAGAGATAAATATACTGTTGCATCCACCATGCCTGAGTTTAGGACTGCACAAGTCTATGAAAGTGACATCCAACCGTTCACATCCAAGTTACGCACACAATTCTGCATTTTCACAACTGACAGCAGCATACTGCAGCACTTCAA
Organism: Pezoporus wallicus; assembly: GCF_028554395.1. NCBI lineage: Eukaryota > Metazoa > Chordata > Aves > Psittaciformes > Psittacidae > Pezoporus > Pezoporus wallicus. Next base: position 3,182,062 of record NW_026639769.1, on the reverse strand, counting down.
GCAGGAATTTGTTGACACCACAAGGACAGCATGTAAGACTCAAGGCCAGAAAAAAACGCTATGCACTTAACTCTGATGCAAGATTGCCACCTGGAGGATCACAGAAAAGAAGCAAAAATCGATTCCGTTTATTTCACTAAAACATTTTTTTTTTTTTTGCATGAAATAGATGCAAATTTCCCCTCTTCCTTCCCAACACAATACGATTATAAATTAGTTTTGTAAGGAGAAAAACTAGCACAAAGTAAAACAAGTAAACAGTCCAGGATTTCCCACAAAAGGTCTGTAAATCCAGCATATCCATACTTCCTTCACTGTTACAAATTATATCATGACCACTCTACATAACTAAAAATTAACATGAATTAGTGTCATTCTAGAAATCTGAACCACAAGTAAGAAGAAATTTGCCAATATTACCATTATTTTCATTTTTCACTACCCAGCGTTTTAATTTCAAGTTTAGTGTATGTATTACTGGTGGAACACACTTCAGGATTGTTCAAAGCTGCACTATAAAAAAATATTTGATATCAGGATTTGGTCTATTAACATATTATACATGGAAACCAATTCATAGAGCATAATGTAGTTAGGATTGGAACTGACCTTAAAAGATGATCTAGCTCCAACCCCTCTGCCATGGGAAAGGACACCTTCCACTAGACCAGGTTGCTCAAAGCCCCATCTAACCTGGCCTTGTAAAAAGTCCCTCACAAGATTTCTTGTAGCCCCCTTTGAAGGTAATGGAAGGCAATTACCAACTACCAATTAAAAACAAAAACCCTACTCCTTCCACTTTAATATTCAAAAATACAGGAGAATCCTTTATTGTACATAACAACTGGCTACACAAGAACCACAGAAAGAGATACAAACACAGAGTTCATCTTCACCAACTGTTTCGCTAGCACTGACTGTGAAAGGTACATTGTACAAAGCTCTAGAGGGAAACAGACATTGGAGATGAAAAGCTAGTAATCTTAGCTTAAATTTTACTAAGCTTTTTCCTCCCTGTATCTGGTCCTCCTCTTTCCAGTTTGCAGACCATAACTTCCCATTTCCACAAACCCCAGTAAGACTGAAATACTTAGATCAAGGCAAACTCAGTCAAGTTCCACACTTGAGGTCATGTAACTCACACTCAATGTAAAAACAAGCAAAAAAAAGCTTTCAAGATTTACACAGCATATACAAAATATTCTGGCAAGCTTCCATAAGCATACCTGGAAAACTGAGCATACCACAGCTTCACTAATAAGATACATTAGATTTATCAAGGGACACTTCAGAGCAGGAGTACACATTCATTGTTTATAGCAGTGCAAATAGGTCACTGTAGTAAGTTGCTTATAATTCACTTGCAACAAAAAAATCATATCAGCAGGAAGAAACTTCCTTAATATTCTAATATCTGAAACAGCCTACTGACAAATGTTGTGCAGCCTTCTCACTAGAAGTTCTAACACTCATTGGTGTGTTAAGGGCTACTAGTTCATAACTTTCCATTCTCCCTATGAACAAAAGTAAGCAGATCTCTTTTCACAGGCAACATTCTTCCTACCAATCTCAAATCAGTATCCTGCAAACTCATGTACATTTGGAGATGGAGAGTCTTAATGTACTTATGCTGTTCAAGAGCTATACATGATCCTGACTTGGTGCTGAAATTGCACTAATGCTGTCAAAGTCCACTGCAGCCTCCCACTTCTATTTGTCACCATCCTGGCTTAGACACTAAGTAAGCATAAGTTAAAAGACTAATTCACACCTGTTCTTGTAAATGCCAGCTTAGAATTTAACGAAAAGATTATACATTTTTAACTTAGTTTGTTACATTACCTTTTTTTTTAATCAAAAAGCCCCCAAAAGAAATAGAAATTCCAAGCAATCAACCACAAAACATTAAACCTGTCTCACACAGAGATATCAATGATGTTCACTGACCTCAGACCCCAAAGGCAGGGTATGTCCTGCAGTGCAAGAATCCTACTTCAGTGACCAGGCTATAAGCACTCCGTAACACTCCTACTGAAGCTGTGATGTGTATTTGAGGATGAAGTGTCCTGTAAGTCTTATTTGGAGCTGATAATGCCCCTAGCTCCAAGAACTCATCTTTTCCATCCCACAGTCCTGTTGCCTCAGACGATGGAGGCTGCATTTCACTATGCTAACCTCCTTTTTATGCTGTTTTCCCTGGGACAAGTGCACACACTGCAGCAGTGCCTGCCCCTCTCCTCACTCTGCCCACTTTGAGAAAAACTCGAGGGAGACAGAGGTCTCAAAACTACAAGGTTTCTTTCTATTTTGTGGAAGCAGGCAGCTTGTTGGGGAAGACATCCACTAAGTAAGAGCTAGCTAAAAACTTCTGAAAAACAATTCTGATCTAAATTCTCACTAGAGATGTGACTCTGAACTCTGTAGGAGGGCAGGGGCAGCCACAGCCCGGGGCAGCCACAGCCCAGGGCACCAGGCACCTCTGAGTCCAGAGATGGCCTGAGGCCAAGCAGGACATCAGCTTACATGTGGGGATCAGGATCAGGCCCAGCAACGGGAAACAAGACACAGCACTGGGATGGCCAGGCAAGGTCACAGGCATGGGCTGAAGCCAGGCAGGACAAGGACCTGGCTAAGCAGGGCTGTGGGAAGCTGGAGACCAGCCCTGCTGTGGAGTCACTGGGGCAAGGGTGGATGTCCACAGGGGCTTCCTGGGCAGGGGGGAAGCAGGTTGTGGACAGCAAGGGCCAGCAATGGCTGGCAAAGCAGGCAGTCCTCCTGCCACCCAACTGCAGACAAAGATCACAAACACTTCTAAAGGACAGGTTTTTGGGCTGATTCATGGTTTATGCCCAAGAAACTCATTGGATGCTGGTTTTCTCTACTTACTACCAAGCATTTAAAGGCAATTTCTGGAACAAAAGAGGCCAAGTTTCCCCAGATACTGAGTGTTTCAGGATCACAAGCTCAGTCTGCTTTGCAGTGCCCTTTTCTCATTCTGCAGTTTCTCAGTTTTGTCTTCCAGCTTGCTGCTGCACTACCTGCACATCAGCTTTCTCAGGCAGGACTGTTCTCTTCTCCTTTGATGAGTGACAGAAGCCCTGGACTCCACTTTCAAAGCTTCTTTAACCCCAAAGAGAGATCTGGACTATCAATGTTCAGCTTTCTTCCTTTCAGTCTCTGTTTGTACTTGTTTTTTTACTCCTGTCAGCCTTAGGGAAAAAAACTCTGAAAACATTTTCTCCCACTAACTACCACAAGACAGGGGACTCCCTCCTAGACACACTGGAAGAGTGATCAGAGAACTCGCCACCTTCAAACATGCCACACAACTTGACATTCTACAAAAGCACCAGCCATCAAAACAGTGCAGGCCGGTGAGGGGCTCTGCGGAGCTCTGTCTTCCAGGATGCAATTACAGTATAATGGAGAGGGAGAAACCTAGCTCACTCTTAAACTCTGCACTGCTGTATTTCATGCTGGTATGCATTTAAATCTTATGACCAATAGAGGAGTCTGTTAAGAACTTTGGTATGAAGAAAAAAAGAAAGATGCATTCATTCCAATTGCAGAAAGAGGAATTTTAATTCAAACTCTCTCCAAATTTGACAACAAATCACAGAGAACAACCTGTTTTGGCCAGTTTGAGACACTCTGAACAGGCTATCAATTACAAGGTGGCCAGTTATTCTTTAAAACAAGACTCAACTAGGAAAAGCACATACCTCGAACACTTTCTGTGCAATTAACAGAGGTCCTTGGAGCTCAAATGTGCACAGCAACCCTTTTCCACTAGGACCCGATTTACCCGGCATCAAATCAGCCAAGCTCAGAAAGAAACTCAATTTCAACATCTGGCCTTCACAAGCTTCAAGAAAACACAGCTAGAGTTAAGTCTTGAGACTGGATTCTTACCGGACTGCAACCACTTGCAACAGAATTAACAATTACAACTAACTGTAATAAGGCCTATCAAAGCATCTGCTAACTTGTGCTTTGTGAGAACTTCCCTCTCAGAAAATCAACAGAAAGATAAACAGTAGCCCCCTTCTAGAGCATGAAGAGTGTATTCCCTGGCTAGTGAATTTACCATCTTATGACCCAGCAAAGTGACAGGTACCTCACAAGAGATTACTTGCCACTCCCGGAGACAGACAGCATTAAAGGGAATTGTGGGATTAGGGTATCTTGCAAATGTATCCCTCCATTTCCATCAAGACCATGACAATGAAAAGCACTGGTGTTACTACGCTGAGACAAACAGATTATGCCCATGTCTAAAGAGGGTCTCATGAGGCCTGGGATGGCTTAGCTCTCATTTTGTGTACTTATATAAAGTACACCATCTCCTTTTTTATGCCCCAAGTACCACCAAGAAAGATTTCATGGTCCTTATTACAAAGTACTGCATATGCAACTTCATAAACCTTACTCTAAATAAATCTTTGCCTTGCAGTCTGGATTTATGGACGAATTATCACAGACTCTCAAAATTGTAAACATCTCTACCATCTACTTCTCACAAGAACAGAAGAATTAACCAAGCATTTTCAAGAGAGAATGTATCTACATAACTGTCAAAGTCAGAGGACTGTTCTGGTCACAACTTTCCAAAACACAAACAAAATTAAAAAAAAAAAAAGAAAAAGAAGGCAAACAAAAAACCACAAAACAACAAACCCTCAAACAAACAAACCACCAAAAAAGCAGTATTAATACCTAAGGACACCTACAGTTTATGCTGTAAAACCATAGCTCCCTGAGTCTTGGACCAGTTTTAAAAGAAGGGTCAAAACCCTCAAAAGCATCTTTGCAGAGCTCAATTAACATGATCACCCCCAAAGACTCAAGAACAGCTGTGCCAGGTCAGATCAGAAAGCTGTCTAGTCCAGTGTGCTACCTCTGAACAGTAAAGTCCATTAACATATATGACTACAAGTGAACACTACACACAGGAGGAAAGCTTGTTACAACAGTTCTCTCATTATCTCCTAGAGCCTAGAGATCTGTGGCTCAAGAATTTCCTGACCCAGAAATACCAGCTTTTTTTTTTATTTTTAGGGGCCATGACACATTTTTATTCTGCTTGTCCAACCATCTTCTGACTGGTACAAACTTTTAACACCTACAGCTTAAGATTGTGGTGACATTTCATAAAATGTCTTTTATGAAAAAAAAAAACGAACAAACACACAAGAACCTAACACTTCTGAACCTCCTACTTGCTACTTTCAAAATAAGCTACCTGCTAGATTTCTCAGCACTCCCTAGTTTTTTCATTATGTGATACTGAACAATAGCTCATCCTTACCATGTTATTCTGCGGTATTTACAGACCTCTACTATGTTCCCATTCAATCATCTGAATCTATTCATTCATTCTAACACAAGCTATTCACAAAGCCCTCCTCTTAATCACCCCATCTTCCTTGGTGTGTCTTTTCCAGTTGTGTTAGAGGTTTTCTTGAGGAGACACAAGACAAAAACACATCAGAACTGCACACAGTATTAAAGTTGCAGATAGTGCTGTGGATATGTAATAGTGTATGCATATGCTGTCATATTCTTTTTCTGATAACTTCTAATATTCTCTTTCCTGCTCTGCATTTTTGTACTGTGAATGAACATTGAGCTAAACATTTTTACAGAGCTAGCCATTAAGACCTAGTGACCTCCTTCCCTAACTGTACTAGCCAGACCAGATGCTGCCATCCCACATGTGGAAGAAAGGAACAATCCTAACTCTCACTGCCACACTTAATCTCATCTGCTACCCTACTACTCAGATACTAAAAGCAACAGGTCCTTCTACATCTACAGATGATCTTAAGGTCCTTTCCAACCCTACCTATTCTATGATTCACTACCCCAAATCATACTACCAGCAAACCTCATTAACTCACCATTCACCTGTTTTGCAGATCATCAGCCCTGACTATATGGAGCTTTCACTGGCTACTCCTGAAGAAGGCTTATTATTTATTCCTATTCTATTTTCTTATAATTTGAGTAGTTACTCTGCTCTGTAAGGACTTTCCCTTATCCACAACAGCCCAGATTCTTCACAAGCTTCTTGTGAAGGATCTTGCTGACCTCCCTTCACAAATCCAACAGTCTGCTTTGTCCACTTACTGACTTCTTTAGAAGGCTCCAACAGATCTGCAAGGCATGCCACTTTGCCAAAAAAATACTTCACCCAAATTTACCTCTACAGCCTCCTGTTCCGTCCTTCACTGCTTCTACCCTCTGCCCAACAGACTGAACTAGCCTGCATTTCCTCAGACTTTCATGCATCAGCAAAGCTAAGCCTCTCACTCAGTTTCAAGCACAAGCCATGCTTTCTCAGCACACCAATGCTCAGCTGTTAGACCTGTCAAAACAATGGAAAGAAACAGACTCACACACCTGCTCTGGAAAACACTGGCTATACCAAACTTCTGAATGAAAGGCATCAGTGGTGAGACTGTGGCTCCCTACGCTAGATACATTGACAACTAAATGTAAATACTGCCTGGGAACACTTAACTGTGACCTTACACCTTCCTCCAGCCCTGAAGGAACAAAAGAAGGGATTTCCCATGGTTTATAGTGGGGTTGCTGGGCTTACTAGCAAGGACTTGGCATGCCCTAGACAGGCAACTTTGTATTAAAATAGAAAAGCGCAGGACTTTCTTCCTCCTTCAGCAAACAAATGCAAGATTCTGCATCCTTAACAAGCTGCTTGGGAAAATAAAATATTTCGCTAGATGTACCAAAGAGAAGTCAGTAACAGTTGACTTCAGTGCTTTCCATTCTCTTTTGCTTCTTTATGAAGATTAAATTATGAAGAAAGGGATCTATAACTATTTGACATATATAAACACACAAACAGAAGCCCTCGTGTATCTTGGGAGGGTTTGGGAATCTTGTTGCACATCCAGGGGCTCTGAACTCCACAAACACCAAGACTCCTATTCAACTCCCACCTGTGCAACAGAGAACCTGACAGCCCTCATACTTTGCAAAACCTAGACAAAAGTCTCCAAGTCACACAGCCCTACTGACCAACAGCCATGGTCTCAGAAACAGTAGCCTGAGCACCTCTGACACTGCAAACGCTCCACACATTAGGGCTGCCTGTGATCACCAGACTGCAGTCTGAGGAACCTGAGCCCAAGGTATTTCATACACAGGGGATCCCTCAGAGCCATAGACCTGAAGAGCTAACAGAGGACAGGAAAAGATGTTAAAAAGAGTTAACTTTGATGGGAACCTGCTTACACAATCAGAAGTCACTGAAAACTATGGCTTACCAGAAAATGCTTTCAGCGAGTACATGTTTTTTGACAATATAAATTCTGTCAGAAATTCTCTACCCAGCACAACATTCAGAGATACAAACTCTACCTTGCTTACACAAGAAAAGACTTTTCTCCCCATTCCCAAGGACTTAAATCAGTGTCATACAAGCATAATGGACAAGCACAGATCATGAAGACACTGTTATCACAGCACAAATACATCTTTTCAAACTGGCTTGCATCACTCAGTTCAAGTCAAGCAAAAAAAAAATATTCACAACAGAAGCATCTGTTTTCAAACATAAAGAATTATACCACCACAAACAACCCATATCCAAACTTCCTTAAAATGTTTACTGTGAAACAGTACCTGCACTAGCCCTTGCAGTAACTTAGTAAATTTACAAAGTGTTGTTTCGAAAGTCCTGCTCTATTGTTTCCACAAACAACACTTCACCAAAATACATACATTAATGCAAATGGGGACTTGCTAGAAAATCAGAGTAGGAAGATTTTCACACATGGTGAAGTCCCTGCAACCACACCTTGTGCAGCCAGATAAAGCCAGTATAAGCATGCTAGAGTGTGCTCCCATTTCCACTTTTACTCACCCACCTATCCCCACTGAGCTTATCTGTCTCCGTGGGTGCTAGAATTGTTTTTTTTGTATAGTAAGGCAACTATCTAGCTATACAAAATCCAAGAATTACTGCACTATCCATAAAAAAAAATATTAGCCAACAGCAGCATCTCAGGACTTGCACAGAAGGGAAAGGGTTCCTTAAAGGAACTTAGGAAAGTACCATGCAATTCATCTAGAAGAAGAAAAAGCCAGAGTATGGTGCAGCTCTCTCTTTTCCTTTTATTTTTTTTTTTTTGTAGGGTAAAGGCATCCCAAAATGTACTCTAGCTTGCACGCCATCTGTCCTGCGTAGTTTTGGGTGGGAGGTAAAAAGCAGTACAAGCCCTTAAAAAAGTACCCTTCACTTTTCCTGTGGTGATGTGGAGGCTACAAGAGCTGCTCATAAGCTATAAAAATAAAATAAAATAATACCAGCACCTTGAGTTGGAAGACACAAATAGCATCAGACAAAGCCTAGTCTACAATAAACTCCTGAACTCCAAAATCTAGTGCTGCCCTCCCCATCACAACTCTTCTGTCTTCACCACAGCCATACAATCCATCAGTCCCCCTTGTTTCACTGCTAAGTTCCTTCCCGTTTCTTCTTTATGCTTCTTTCTCCTTATATACAGTGCCCACATCAGTTTTCCTTCTCTCCCCTTCCAAACCCAATGCCCACTTCACATGGCCTTCTTCCAGGCACACAGGCCTTATCCTCCAGGGCATTCACACAAACACCCCTACCTACCTATTTACAGAAGATGCCTCTTGACCCTTCCAGCCTCCTTCTCCACCACCCCACCCCTGTGCTTCCACATACTCCCTCTACCCAACTCTCCTGGCCTCTACTCCAAATAATTTCATGTATCTCCCCAGTCTCTCCATACAGAGCCCAAAGCCTTCTCTCATATACCCCCCCCCCCCCCCAAAGCAGGCAGAGCTCCAGTCCCTCATGCACCTCCTCCCATCACCTAAAGCATCTCTCCCATCTTTTTCCTCAGTCATCCCAGACTCCTCCCAACCCAGTTCCTGCCTCATCTTGCACAGCACACTGTCCTCCCCATGCACTGACTGTCCTATTTCCACTTCGTGCAGCACTATCCCACATGCACAGAAGGGAAAGGGTCCCTTAAAGGAACTTAGTTCCACCATCCTTGACACTCCTTTGCACAATACTCTTGTCCCCCCCACACTTTTGCACAACACTCTATCCCCCATGCACCAATCCCTTTACACAGCACCTTTTTCTCTATGCACTATCCTTACCCCTCAGCACCTTACCCCATGCACCATCCCCATAGCCTCACCCTCCGGCTCAGCACCCTCGTGCCTTGTCCCTGCCCCCAATAGCCGACAGCACCCTCACCCCGCTGCACTGTCCCTGTCCTTCATACCCCTTACAGCATCACTCTCCCTCATGCACTGTCCCTGTCCTTCATACCCCTTACAGCATCACTCTCCCTCATGCACTGTCCCTGTCCTTCATACCCCTTACAGCATCCGTCTCCCTCATGCACTGTCCCGTCCCCCACCACTCTCTCCCCTATCCCCAACATCCTCCCTACATACACTGCCCTCTACCCTCTCCCAGCAGCCTCTCCCCACGCGCAAGCCTCACACCCCCCTGCCCGGTGCACGTGCGCCCCACCCCGCCCCCCCGGCTCTCACCGTCCAGCGACACGAACTGTCCCACGGCGGAGGAGCCGCCGCCGCTGTTCTCCACGAACTGCACCTCGGAGACGATGATGTTGTCCTCCAGCACCGAGCCGCAGCCCGTGCACACAGCATCCCCGCGCGCCGCGTCCACCTCGATCTCTGAGCAGCCGCAGGCGGCGCACACCCGGCCGCCCGGCATATTGCCCAGCGCCTCTAGGCCGAGGCCGGACCCCGGCCGCGCCGCTACGAGCGGCGCCTCCCCGCCGCTACCACCGCCCGGCCGGCACGACGCGCGGTAACCCGGCCCCGGCGAAGGCCTCACACTCCGGGACCGGCAGGGGGAGGAGCGCGGCGGCGGCAGCCGTCGCCCGCTCTCGCGAGACTTCGTCTGCCGCTCCCCACCCGTCTGAGCAGCCCCGCCTTCACCTCCGGTGGGGGAGAGGTGGGTGGGTTGGCTGGTTGTGTGTGTTTGGGGGGGGGGGGGGTAATGCTTCTAGCGTGTGGAGGGCGGCTTCTCCGTGGGCTTTGGAGTTCCCTTCTCCATCTCCCGCTGAACGACTGCAGACTGTGTCTGCGTTCCCGCAGTCTGAACGTAACTGATGGGAGCAGTCCGGTGAACGAGGCGAGACTCGGCACCGCACCGGGAGTCAAAAGGCTCGGAGCGATTAGAGGACTCACGGGGAGGTCCGGCCCGTTAGGCCCTTCCTTTCCCCTTGGGGCAGGCATGGCTGTTACCGAACCGCCTCCTGCGGCCCGGGCGCTGGGGCCTGTAAGGGCATCGCTGAGCTCTTGAGGACTGGCTGAGGGGGAGGGAAGGCGCTCTGCGAGTCAGATCTTGGGGAAAGAAACCATGGATGGCTCTGGAGGTTCTTCCTGAGGAGCCGCTGCGGCCCCGCTCTCAGGAGGATCGTTGTATTTGTATTCTTCGTTCTAAACGGCTGTGCTGCCAGTGGTGAGTATCTACTGGCACCAGGGCACACAATTCGGTCTTCACAGCTCGGCAAAATGGAAAATGGGGCCCACGGTGTTTCAGGCTAAGTGATGTGTCTTGTGCTTATGACAGAACATGATACTCCAATTTTTTTACCAGAATTCGTTCATTAAACTATCAGCTTCTTGCCTAACGTTATGTACGTTATTAAATTCATGCCATGGTTTCTATATGCTAAACCAAGGGTGATAACACTTCCTTTTCTACCAATCTTTGTCGTTCCTCCCAGTATAGGTGGATTTGATCTGTGGGGGAAAAGAGTATTGCTAACAAATGAAACTTGCACTGTGGCTGAGTGGTACATTATTTTTGACACCCTGTAAAGCCTATAGTGATTAAAAGTTGTGCAAAAATGCATGGCATACGGTGAAAAATGTGGGCTTCGTGTTCTCATCTTCCGTATGCCAGTTCCTTTGTTCCCTGAAAGTAAAGTTGGGGCTATAGCGCTCTGAACTTGCATTTCAAAAGTATAACATTTGTTATGCTTCAAAAAATGATTAATTCATCAACTTTCATCAATCATTCTGTAATACATGGGTGAGAGGTTTTGTGAGGCATAATGAATCTCTTTCAGTAAAGCACTTCTAGATCTGCATGCCGATGTTGTAGTATTAGTCTGATGCTTTGTAACCTTTTGAGTTATTTGTTCCTGAATCAAAAAACTGAAATTTTCATCCAAGGTTACTGCTCACTTTAGCACTTAACCCATATGTAATAAATTAGCACGCCATGCCGCAGATAGGAAGGAAACTGAGCAGAAAAAGTGTTGTAGCTGGATGTTTGCATAGACTTTCATCTGTTGGTGTTCGAAATACACAAGTTAATTAATGCAGAAACAAAAACTTTCATACAAACCATTTTGTGAGTCTCTGAAACTCACCACTGTCAGCATCTGTCTCCCACCAAATAACTCAGATGCAGCCAAGCAGCACATACAGACCTCTACAACTGACCAGATACATGGTACAAAATCATAGAATCATACAATAGTTAGGGTTGGAAAGGACCTTAAGATCATCCAGTTCCAACCCCCCTGCCATGGGCAGGGACACCTCACACTAAACCGTGTCACCCAAGGGTCTGTCCAACCAGGCCTTCAACTCCACCAGGGATGGAGCACTCACAACTTCCTTGGGCAACCTATTCCAGTGCCTCACCACCCTTACAGTAAAGAACTCCCTCCTTATATCCAATCTAAACTTCCCCTGTTTAAGTTTTAACCCATTATACCTTGTCCTATCACTACTGTCCCTAATGAATAGTCCATCCCCAGCACCCCTATAGCTCCCTTCAGATACTGGAAGGCTGCTATGAGGTCTCCACGCAGCCTTCTCTTCTCCAGGCTGAAGAGCCGCAACTTTCTAAGCCTGTCTTCATACAGGAGGTGCTCCAGTCCCCTGATCATCCTCGTGGCCCTCCTCTGGACTTGTTCCAACAGTTCCATGTCCTTTTTATGTTGAGGACACCAGAACTGCACACAATACTCCAGGTGAGGTCTCATGAGAGCAGAGTAGAGGGGCAGGATCACCTCCTTCGACCTACTGGTCACGCTCCTTTTGATGCAGCCCAGGATATGGTTGGCTTTCTGGGCTGCGAGCGCACACTGAAGCTGGCTCATGTTCATTTTCTCATCAACCAACACCCCCAAGTCCTCTGCAGGGCTGCTCTGAATTTCTTCTCTGCCCAGGCTGTAGCTGTTCCTGGGATTGCTCCGACCCAGGTATAGGACTTACACTTGGCATGGTTAAACTTCATGGGGTTGGCATCAGCCCACCTCACAAGCGTGTCAAGGTCCCTCTGGATGGCATTCCTTTCTTCCAGCATTATCAACCGAACCACACAGCTTGGTGTCATCAGCAAACTTGCTGAGGGCACACTCAATCCCACTGTCCATGTCAGCGACAAAGATGTTGAACAAGACCCGTCCCAACACCGATCCCTGAGGGACACCACTCGTTACTGGTCTCCAGCCGGACATTGAGCCATTGACCACAACTCTTTGTGTGCGGCCATCCAGCCAGTTCTTTATCCACCGAGTGGTCCATCCATCAAATTGATGTCTCTCCAATTTAGAGACAAGGATGTCGTGTGGGACAGTGTTGAACGCTTTACACAAGTCCAGGTAGATGACGTCAACTGCTCTACCCCTGTCCATCAGTTCTGTAGCCCCATCATAGAAGGCCACCAAATTGGTCAGGCAGGATTTCCCCTTAGTGAAGCCATGCTGGCTGTCACCAAGCACCTTGTTGATTTTCATGTGCCTTAGCATGCCTTCCAGGAGAATCTGCTCCAAGATTTTGCCAGGCACAGGGGTGAGACTGACTGGTCTGTAATTCCCTGGGTCATCCATTTTCCCCTTCTTGAAAATGGGGGTTATATTTCCCTTTTTCCAGTCATCGGGAACTTCACCTGACTGCCATGATTTTTCAAATATGATGGCCAGCGGCTTAGCAACTTCATTCACCAGCTCCTTCAGGACCCGCAAATGGATTTCATCAGGTCCCATGGATTTCATCAGGTCCCATGGACTTGTGCATGTTCAGGTTCTTAAGACGGTCTCGAACCAGATCCTCTCCTACAGTGGGCCCAAGGTCTTCATTTTCACAGTCCCTGCATCTGCCTTCCAAGTCTTGGATGGTGTGGTCAGAGCCTTTGCCAGTGAAGACTGAGGCAAAGAAGTCATTAAGAACCTCAGCCTTCTCCAAATACAGGGTAGCCAGTTCTCCTGATAGCTTCCTGAGGGGGCCCACGTTGTCCCTAGTCTGTCTTTTATTTGCAATTTAGCTATAGAATCCCTTCCTGCTATCTTTCACATTCCTGGCCAAGTTTAATTCTAACTGGGCCTTAGCTTTCCTAACCTGGTCCCTAGCTTCCCAGACAACATCTCTGTATTCTTCCCAGGCTGCCTGTCCCTGCTTCCACTTTTTATAAGCCTCTTTTTTCCTTCAAATTTTCCTCAGCAGCTCCTTATCCATCCAAGGAGGTCTCCTGGCCCTCCTGATGCACTTCCTTCTGGTTGGGATGCGACACTCCTGAGCTTGTAGCAGGTGATGCTTGAATATCAGCCAAGAATCTTGGGCCCCCCCTGCCCTCTAGGGCTATATCCCATGGAACCTTCCGAAGCAGGTTCCTGAAGAGGCCAGAGTCTGCTCTCTTGAAGCCCAGGGCAGTGAGCTTGCTGCACGCTCTTCTCACTGTCCTGAGGATCTCGAACTCGACCATCTCATGATTGCTGCATCCAAGGCTGCCCTGGAGTGTCACATTTCCAACGAGCCCTTCCGTGTTGGCGAGCATGAGGTCAAGCATGGCACCTCTCCTTGTCAGCTCCTCTATCACTTGCAGAAGGAAGTTGTCTTCCACACAATCGAGGAACCTCCTGGATTGCTTGTGCCGGGCCGTACCGTCCCTCCAACATATATCAGGGTAGCTGAAGTCCCCCATGAGAACAAGGGCCTGTGACCATGAGGCTGTTCCTATCTGTCTATAGAGTGCTTCATCCGCAGGTTCTCCTTGATCAGGCGGTCTGTAACAGATCCCCACAGTAATGTCTCTCATCGCTGTTCTCCCTTTAACCCTGACCCACAAACTCTCTGTTAACTGCTCAACTGTCCCCAGACAGAGTTCCATACTCTCCAGCCTATCCCTAACATAAATAGCAACTCCCCCTCCCCGCCTGCCAGGCCTGTCTTTTCTAAAGAGCCTGTGACCTTCCATTCCAACACTCCAGCCATAGGAGCCATCCCACCATGTTTCTGTGATGCCTATCATATCATAAAATTCATTTGCTGTAGCACATTTAGAGGCATGTTGGGGTACATACTAAAGCTGTATTGGTCCATCCAGAAAGCTGAGCATCTCCTAGCCATGAAATTATGTCACATGCCTAAAAATGTTCAGGTTCTGGGATTCTGCAAAAGGAAAATAACATCATAATGGAGATCGTGTCACTATATACCCTGTTGGGCTGCTTTCTTAACTGTCCTTTCTCTTCTGTTCTCAGAGATGTATTTGTGAAAAATAGGAACTTTTGGTTTCTCAGATTCATTCTGCTTCTGGAGTTTGTTTCCTTCCTAAAGTTTCGCTTGCTGCTGGTAAGGTACTGAGTGCCACAGCAGCCAAGTGATCTCACAAAATTAGACACTGTGTGGATAATACCAGAGGAAAATTATATCCCTGATAAAAATATTTTTAGCAATAAGAGGAGAAAACTCATGAAATAAATACATTTTCTTTCTCAGCAAAGTCCCTTGAATATCAGAAGTTTTTAATTAACAACTGTCAACGCAGATAAGCTGCAGCCTTGCATACCATGCCCCTGCCAGCAGCCAGCATGAATGTAAGATATCCTGCAGCAATCAGTTTGAAAATACCTGCTCATTAAAAAGCCTCTTCTTAGCCCACATCGGTAAAGACTAATGTAGTCCTGATCCTTGAGGACTTAAGTTTTACGTCCCTTGCAAGATTATTGGTGTTTTGCTTGTTTTAAGCATTCTAAGTCTTTTCTGGGAGTCCCAAACAAGTTTGGAGTTTTTCACTCTGTGAGCAGCAGAGGGCCCTAGTGAGAGTTTGACACAGCTGTTGTGCCAAAAAGCTCATTTAATGCCGTACTGAAGAAGGGAGTGTGTTTTAATTTTTATCTTCGTATAAGGTGAGATTAGTGCTGATGACAAAAAATGGGTTTCCAGTCCTGAAGACTGAAGTCTTTTGCCTCCCACTCATGCAAGCTTTCTTCTACAATACCCTTTAAATATTTCAAACATTCTGTAGGATCATTTTCTACCAGCCAAAACGTTAAGTCATTTTCTGCCTCTGTGAGATCTTTGTTCTTTCTGTTTGCAAGAGGGTTTAAACTTTTTTTCACCAATAATATTCAGTGTTCTGAATGAATAAGGTGCAACTCAGTTCACTAAGGTTAACAAAATAATAATCGTTCATAAATTGTCTGAAGCCTGAGAGTAAGAGCTGATCAATTAAAAAATTGTATTGACTAAACCCCATTCCCTGCAGTAATTTGCCTTTTTTTATTAAAGGGAGGAAAGGATCTGTTTGCCATTTCACCTGTTCTCATATTTTATACCTTCTATTCTCATTACTGTGACAAAAAGTGATGAATCAGGATGTCTGTTAGCCCACACCAACCAATTTCCTTCCTGCTGTGCCTGCAGAAACCCCAAATATAAGCCACCCGTGTGTGTGCATGTTTGACATCCAGTTGTTGAGGTTTCAAAGAGAGGAACTGTTCTCATTTGCTTCAAAACTAGATTTTTTTTTTTTTCTTTTTTCCACTGCTTATACAACATTCAGAAGAATGCAGATGGCTTGTACAAATCCCATTCTGGCATGTGAGGGAATCCCACTCTGCTCCCACAAATGCTGAACATCACAGCAGGGAATGTACTAGAGCAAGCTGATGACACATTACCTTACTTTCACAAGAGATGATCCTCTTCTATAAATATAATGTTTTGAAGCAGATGCTTAAGTGTCATGTGACAGAAAAGCCAGAGACTCTCTGGCTTTTTGGTCATATCAAAAGCATCTGGTTACAGAGCCTCCCAATGCTCCAGCCCATGTGGGAAATATTTTCAGCTAGAGGCCTAAAGTTTAATCCCTTGGTTTGATCAACTGCTGAGAGCATCCTCAGCTCTCTAGCATTTCAGCTGGAATTGCTCCTCTTAAAATCAAGTCTTAAGAGCATTGATAAAATCTCTCAAGAAGTTTGAAAATGCACATAGCTTGGGACAAAACACAAGCAGGGGAAGCCGCCTTTGGTTTTGCACTGTCCAAGAAAAGGCATAAACTATGCATTCAACCTGAAAATTTGCACACGGATCCTTTGGAGATGAAGTCGTAGGGATACTAGATAGAGGGAGAAACGAAGGATTTCGAAATGGATTAGCCCTATAAGGTAATAGCAAGTGGATACTGCTTTTTCTTTCTGCGCCAGTCCAAATGAATTTGGCAACACTAGTGATGAACACGAGGGGGCACCCAAGGAAAAGGAAATCGTACAGGAGCTGCAATGTTCCCGCAGATTAGGCTAATTATTTCCTGGCATTACTTTCATGACGTTCATCAATAAATGGTCACTTAAAAAGCTTTGGGAGGAACATTCTTAGAAGAAAAGGTCTTGGCATCTATTAAACCATGTAGTAAACCTGCTTAGCAAACGACCTTATCCTTGCTGTTCAGAGACAGCACTTGGCAGCTGAGCCTCGATTTCTGAGTAAGTGGCAGAGACCCCATGGCCTTCCCACATACCTTGCCAGGATCTGTGCCTGGTACGATTCTTAATGTGAGGACAGCAGCAAGCACACACACTGTAGGTTAGAAAATCCACCAAGAAAGTCCAAGGATATCGAATACAAAGATGCAGAAACCACCGCCAGTCGGGGAAGTCTCTCATCAGCAAATCCCTGGGACCTCTGAACAGCTATTCTGTTCTGAGCACCTCCCCCAGCCAGCACACCACTTGAAGATGCGTGGCTGATCAGCGAGTGCTTTTAGGAAGGACGTAAGCAAGGTAAAAATAGATATGCCTTCCTAGTTTCTAGAAATCTGCAACTTAAGGATTTCATAAGCTGAAGGCTCATACACACTAGCAGACTTTTTGTCTAGTTTTTGATCTGTGTATGCTTTCAAGATCCACAACACCCAGTGGTTTGGGGTATATCACAATTCAGTTGGGT
Organism: Pezoporus wallicus; assembly: GCF_028554395.1. Taxonomy (NCBI): domain Eukaryota; kingdom Metazoa; phylum Chordata; class Aves; order Psittaciformes; family Psittacidae; genus Pezoporus; species Pezoporus wallicus. The sequence goes on along the minus strand of NW_026639769.1, from coordinate 3,164,827 downwards.
AGCAAGTGAAAAAGATTTAAAATGGCCTGAACATTTCAGTTGGCAATTCTGAGTTCTTGGGCTATAAGGAGTGGTGAATAGTTGTTCCCTTCACACTTCTTTCATGTCAGTTAGGATTTTTTACGCCTGCTTTACAGCTTCTCTCAATCGAAATCACTTCACAAGAGCAATTCTTCCTCCAGATAAGTAATGCAATGGACACAAAAATAATCTGTTCAGGAAAGTCATTTAAGAGGAAACCTTTTTTAATTAAGCATTGGTTATATTCTGCACCAAATAACTAAAGCCTTCCATCACTTGGGGATGTAAGCAGAGGACAATATTCCTGTGAAAACACAACTCCTTTTGTCTGCACCTCTCTGGTTGGTTCAAACATTAACGAACTAGTCACCATCAGAAAAACAGTCAGCTAGCTGCCTATTTAGGCAACAGTCTGTGTACCTAGAATTGAACTGAAATGAGAAAATGCCTCATTACAAGTGCCATTTTTATGTGCATGCTTGATGTGTGGATACTTAGGAACAAACACATTTTCTATATAGACTGAAGATGAGGCTTTCAGTAAATGTTAATGTTCACATGCAAAGGAAGAAAACAGGGACATTACACTGTATGGATCTGCACGCTTAAATGCAGAACACACATCTTGCTGACAGTTCCCACTTTTTTTTTTCAAAATTTGGAACTGTAAGCCAGAAATTCAGACCAGTGAGTGGGAAGCTGTAGAAGCCATTCAAAAAAGTAAGTATGAGTCTCCTTTACTTTGGAATAATAAGTTTTGAAAAGCAGTTGCACAATGGTGGATTATCCACTTAGCATCAAGCTAAATTCATTGCAGTTAAAAAATAATGCTGTATAGTATGTAAAGTACTTAAGATAGTGTTGGCCATTTACAAATTATACCTAACATGTCATAAAGAGGATTAGGAGAAAAGATAGTCTCTTAAACAAGAGTTCCCTAGCTACATTAGAACAAGATATTTAAAATCCTGCTGTCACCAGGTGGTATTAATGGTCCCATACTCTTTAATGGCATTTCATAGGCAGAAGTCTGCCATAATCAGAATGACTGCGCTAGCATCAAAGAAGAATATGCCAGTCAAGTGTTATTTAAGACCACGAAACGTCTGTGTGTCAACATAGACTCAGAAGTGGGTATTCATGTATGATAATGTCACAACTCCTTTGGCCATCAGGGACCCCTTTCAAACTGAAAGCCGTGGAGATAAAAGGGAACATTGCTGCAGCCAGACATAACCCTCTGCCTTTGCCAGGACAGAAGAAAGGCTGGAAGCAGAGAAAGGAACACAGTGTCCTCCTTATACAACCCCTTAACACCAGGAAAAGGTATGGTAGAGCAAAGCAGCTTGAGTAAGTAAGGGCTGGCCTGTGGGTGAGGCTAGTTCCCTCCTGTTCGTCTCGTAAAAGACATCAAAGAATTGTCCTTTCAATGAGCTGTGTGTCATTGCCAGCTTTTCTTCTGAGGGAGTCCCAGTACAAGTATGCCCAAGTTAACCCAGTGCTAAAGAAACCATCAGTTAGTACTGCAAGTTTTTGTTCACTTCTCAAAGCTAAATAGAAACAGGTTAAATAGAAACAACACTAGCAAAGTCACAGTATAATCCTTTCCTGTCCCTGGAGAATTTTCAAGAATTTGGCAGATTTCCTAGTTTGAATTAGTTGGAATAAATTAGATGACTAACATTTTTTTGAGGGCAGCCATAAAAAATGCTTGGAGTAAATCAAGCTGTTTCATGCCAGTAATTTGAGTTAGCCTAAATTACAAAAGAAAAGAAAATCACTCAAACAATTTAAATATTTTGTTTAAATGTGAAGTTTTCAAAAGGGTGAATCTGCCACAGTTTTCAACATGAGACATTTATAATCAGTTTAGGTATCAGTGAGTGCATCATTCATTTATTTTTATTTTATTTAAAAAAAAGTTCAGGAGAAAAATTCTAGTGCTGTGCATGCCACGCCTTTCCTTCCCTGCTCTCACCTCAAGATAGAAAGTCTCTTTCACACCTCCTGAAGGAAACTAGCATCCGTCCCTAAAGGACTAAAGCTTGCCAACATCTCTTCATAAAAAAAGGCCACATCATTAGTGCAAAGGGGGAATGCTGTCACCTTGGCCATGTCAATCTCTGCTTTTTCTCTCTTCTGTATTTTACAGTGCACCCTCTTAAATGGAAACCAGGAGCTGCACCACTGATGGTCTGAGTGAAGGACAGGTCTGGAAATCAGCACCACCCTGAGAGGGTAAGTCGGTTCACATCTATTAGCCCTCTGTTTCAAGGCACTGCAGATTCAGACTGTCACCTGTCCCCTGTCACCTGTCACCATTAAAATCACAATTTTTAGCTGTTCTTCCCTATCTCATGAGATAAACATGTATTTTTTTCAGTAAATTAAAATTGGAAGTCTGATATAACAATATGCCAGTAAGATCTGGAGCCTTTGGCTTGCCCTTCCATTGTCTGTGCTTCAATCAGTCAGCTCACACCAAGATTATAAAAAACCTGACCCAGGAGTTTACAGTCTGAAGCCCAAATTGAACAGAACAGTCAGCAGGTTATGTATTCCACTGAACAATGAGGTCTTCAGTCCCTTTTTGAACCAGTTTTCATTACATGAGTTAGTTATGCTTGTAGCATATTGCTGAGAATGACACAAAACCATTGTTTTTGAAATGAGTACAGTAAACAACAATGTTGTCAACACTGCAGGTTGTTAGTAGAAGTATTTCAGAGGCCTCTAAGCATGTTCAATTCCACACCCACATGCATTCAGCATTTCAGAAAATGTTAAGCTTAACTACCATATGATTTCCTTTGGAAGAAAAAGCTAGAAGAGGGTGTTCATGGTTTGCCTATGATATTTTACATATATAGAGCCCCTACTGAAAGGTGAAATTCCATTGAATAGAAATTATGTCCAAAAGATAATAAAATCATAGTGTTGGCATTTCTAACAAATATCCTGTCCTTCCTTCACAGTCTATCCCATGCTAAGCAGTAACAGTAGAACTTTTTTCCTAATAAAGCTTTAGAGCTACTACTGTGACTTCTCATCCGTGCTACAGAAATACTATCCAGATGACCAAACATTTTGTAATGAAACAAGCTGCAACAAATATCCAGCTGAAACAGCAGTTTAGTGGGCTCAGAGCAAAACCAAACTATTTTTATGGCATATAAAATTATGAAGAGCCTTTCCCAATATATACTATGACTAAGAATCATCAGCCTGTACAGCAATGACAATTTAGACACTCCCTCTGTGGTCACCTTTCATTTGCAACCATCATGTCTGCTGAAAACAGGATGAGAAATTGCAGATTAAAAGTGAGATTTTTATCAGCTTTCCCAGGCAGAACAAGGTTAGGAAAGATGAGAAAGAGAAAACTTCCTGTCATAGTTTAAGGAATGAATGAGCAACTAATAAACATTCTAATGTAAAAAGTGCATATATCCTGCTAACAAATTTTCCTCTGAATAACAGAGCTGAAAGGTTTTTGTTTGGGTTTGGTTTTGTGAGTTTTTTTCAAAGAGTAAATCCCACAGCTATATTATAGGAATAATGAAGAAAAATTGAGCGATGTCCACACAAAGTTTGATCTGGGAAATCACAAGGCAAATGTTCTTTTTCCAGTCCAGAAATAAAATTCTAACTTGCTGATTTAGGTTCCCTCTAAGCCATTTTTCAGTCAGTGGTAACACAAACAGCATTGGCCTGGGTTCCAATTCTCTTAAAATCCAGATGAACCTTGAACAGCATTGCTGAAATCCTGCGAGTCCCAGAGAGAAAGCCAGGCTAGGGAGGTACCATTCACTCATCCAATTCCACTAAGTATCTCATACATTGTTTTCAACCTGCTATTTACCACAGGACCATGATCCATCAGACTCTCCCACTGTCCACAACACTGTCACTTTGGCCCTTCACTGTCACATAATCCTACTTGTGCTAGAAAAGGTGCCTGAGAGACCCAAATGACAAGAACTAGCCAACCCTGAAGGAGGTCTGGAAGAGCAGCACAGCATTCATCAGGCTGTTAGCAGATATAGCACCCTCCAACTGTGGAGTCTTCTGGGGTAAGCTTCATCAGAATGGGAATCTTAATGTAAAAGAATGATTACTGCTGGGTTCTTCCAGCCCAGCAGGCCAGAACAGGTAAATACCTACTATCTCAGCATTCCAGCAACTATTAGAAATACCCACAGAGATTTCAATCATGCTTAATAATTAAAAGTAAGGAAGGGAGTTTCAGGTATTGTGTTAATCAACAGATGCTAAAGGAATATGACCTTCCTCAGAGGCAAAGTCTGGCATGGCAGCCAATTTTTTCCATGACACATACTAGAAAGCACAGAAACACAATCAGCAAGATGGTTTCCTTGCTTCAAGATACAGTATTTCACCAAATGAGTCACCAATAGATGCTTCAGATATTCCTATGCTAAAACTAGGATATGTCATATGTATAAAATCTACTCTTGCCCCATAAACTGCCTGTGATAGCTTTATCCAAATACTAACCTAGAGAATGTCTGGTATGTTCAGACTGATGTAAAAAGCCTGGATTTTATATTCATGATCCCAGTTTATCAGCAGATGTCATGGGAATGGACTTGTTTCAATGCTGATTTCAATAATTAAGGATCTGTTAGCTGAAGAAGCCAAGATGTCATCAGAAGTACATGCTTCCATTGCTTCAGTAGAGGGAAAACATGTTTTTGTCAGACTGCATATGAGTACACAAAAAAGAGTTCATGTCAGAAGTTGTTAAATACAGAAGGAAAAACATTGATTAGTACATGCAAGGAGAAGTATAGAAAAGAGCTGTTGTGAGTGCTCTAATGACTAAGATAAGGGTCTGGGATTCAGGAAAACTGGATTGAATTGCAGGCTCTAACACAAACTTTCTTTATGACCTTGGGCTACCCATGAGATATTGCTGGCCCCAAGTTATCTAGCTATATAATGGAGATACAGTAACCCTTTTTTGGCCACCTCTCACATGTTGTTACACACAGACATAGACTGAGAGAAACATTTCTTTGACCATGAAGGAAGGGAAGGATGAGGTGGAAGAATCCACTCAAAGATGAATGTGACTGGATTCAAGAAACAAGCAAAGCACAGGTTTGGCAAGCTTGGGGCAGAAGGAGAGGCTTCTTCCATGCAGATGGCATGGTGGTGATCTGGTGGGACAGGCATGGCTGTTGAGCTGTCAAAGACATCAGCACTGTAGGGAGGAAAGACCTGCCTGGGAGGAAGGCAGATCGAGAGAAGGGGAAGTTTTCAAGAGACCTCACATCAGGGAGTTACTGATGAACAGAGAAGCCCACAGATCTTTCAGCAAGCAGACTAAAAATGACAGTAGGGGGCATTTAAATATACAGCCAGGTCTTCATGCCTGGCACACACTCAATGGATTTGTCCGACTAGCTTTTTCCATTGTGATTGCGAAAGAATCATGTTCATAGCAATGACAGCTAAAGCCTCATACCATCAGCCAAGCAACTTCTGCCACACAGCATCCCTTCGTGCAGGGACCTGGAATCAGACCTACTGCTCAAAGCACTCTCTTTTGGATATAAGCTGTGTTTCTGTTAGGAGGGTTTGCCAAAACAGATACGCTGGCAAAGCAGCTGGGGTTGTCAAAGCCGAAGTCATCTCCTTTTACTTCAAGTCAGAGCTACACCGATTTGCACCAGAGAAACAGCTGGCTCTGAAACCAAAATAGCTCATTAGTCAAGAGCATATTCCAAGACTTGAATCATCTTTAGCAAAGGAAAGGGGCTCAGTGTCAGTGAGTTTGACAGGCGACACGGGAAAGGCTAACTGACCTTTAGAAAGAATGTCAGCACAGGGAACCAAGGCCTAATCCTCACAAAGTCCTGAAGTATCACTCTTGTTGGTGCCAGAGAATTTGTTTCTCTCTGAATAGGCAGGCACAATTACTAACAGAGAATGCAAGTCCAGATGCTATGTGTGCCTTGTTTATTGCATAATATTATCAAGTAGGATTTTTAAAAACCATTAAAATGCCCTGCTCGAACAAATTGAACTTCCTTTTTCAGAGATCAGCCAAAAGCCCAGCTCATTTCTTTTATGTAGATATTAACTGAGTATGTTGCATCTGCTCTCTCCCTGTATCACCTCTTTCCTGAAAAGAGTAAGATGGCATGTTGTTGGACACAATTTCCCTTTTGCCAAACTAGAATACCATCTGAAGAATTTGCTAAGCACAGGATACCTCAGGAAGCAACTCTAAGAAGTACAGTACTAACAGCTTTGCCTCATAAGGATGAGAAGCTCTTGACATTCATAGATCTCCATATTTCCTATAAACCTACTGCATTACTTGTAAAATATTTTTAATTGCCTTGACAAAACCACTAAGCCTTTATGGGGATGCCTTTTCAAATTGCCTTTTTGAGCTCCATTTTACTCTTTCTGCTCCTTTTCCATGTGAGAGCAATGAAGAATCACTGAGTTTTCTGTGATACACTGCCGTCATCACTGAACAGTCTACCACTGATGGGGGCCAGCTCCTGCTCACCACTACAAATGCAATTGCATTGAGTATTATTGATGTTGCTACAGTGGGTGCTATAGTTGTGTGAGTATAAAAAAAAACACAGTGCTAGTAAAAGACACTCAAGGATAAATAGCAAAGGTACTGCATTTCATGAGACCAAAATAACTTCATGCTGTGCACTGAAAGTACCTTCCACTGGCTGCCATCTACCTGCCGTTCCCAGCCAGGGTCCTTGTCTTCCCTTGAAGACTTCAAAGGCTTCCCCATATGTCTTCAAAAGCAATGGGGCTCCTCTTTGTCCCTCCAAGATGGTGACACTGAGAAACTGGGACCTACTTGTAAGCACACTGTGTCTCCAAAATCTGCTGGTGTTCTCAGAGCTATGAAGATCTCAGGCAAAATACCAGCACCTATATGGACTCTTCTCTCTCTCCCCCTCCCTTGCAGCCACAGGGCCTCTGCAACAGCTCCCTAATGCAGGGCCCAATCTGGGGGTTTCAGCCATACTCTGTGCCCCCAGATGAGGTTTATGGATGATGTAAACGAACAAAAACATACAGATGGCTGATCTCACTGAAAAGCAGAAGCATGATGGAAAGATTTAGGTTGAGCCAAATGGCATATTTTACCTGAATGTATCTCACTGATTTGGGTGAGAAGGCCTGTGGGTGCTTGGGAAGGCGAGGGGAGAGAAGGATGTGACAGCTCTGAAATGCCCATATTTTGTTGCATTGGGTTGCTTGTGTGAGAGCCAGGGGTCAGTTCTGTAAATTGGACCAATTAAATACTAATTTGATCCTAGATTAATGGATGCTGACGGAGACACACTTCTGGCATGTGACTCCATTGATATTAATTCATCAGGGATGAGCTTGGCTTGGACAATACCTCAAATGAGAATATGAAACCACAGAAAAATATCCGTCAAAATACAATATGGGGATAAGTTTCTGATCTTCAGTGTAACTGACAGACTCGCATCCAGGACTCATTGGAAAGGTAGAGCAATGTTTGGGCATTGATAACGGTGTTTGTAAATGTCCTCTTACCACTTTTGAATTCTGTTCTTTTACACTACAGAGTTACTGTTCCACTGCTTCCTTTTTTCTTTGCTTATTCTGTTTTAAATTATGGAGAAATCCAAAACTCAGAGCCAATTTGTTTTGCTCTGCTGGGTACAGTGATGTGTATTTTGAAAGGAATCTTTCAGTGATCTTTGCTAAAAAAAAAAATAAAATAAATAAAAAGTCCAGACACCATTCTTGTCTTGCAGTGCTAGCTGCATTACATGTAAGCCCATTTAAGCAGTAGATAACTCTTACTATTAAGGGTATATTCCTGCATTTTTACCTGACTTCTCTGCTTTGCTACCATCCTTCTCCTCAGTGTTCTATATCAGTTTTCCTTTCTTTGAAGAGAACGTCCCCTCCTGAGTGGTATTCTAGTCACAATAGTCAGGCAGGAAGACTGTGTTGAAAAGGTCTAAAACTAAAAAAGAATAGAGTTCTACCCATGACAAGTGGACAGTAACACAGCAATCAAGCCCTGTTTGGAAATGAACACTCAGAATTGCACAGAAACCTATTATTTTAATGTGAATATCTGTGCGTGCTTCCAACCGGAAGTCTCCAGAGGATTAAGCAGTCTCCAAGACAGGCCTTCTGAAGCAGTGGTGAATTTAAGAATGTCCAAAACACTGATTAAACCTAAATTAAACCTGAAGTACTTATGGTAGCCTTTCTGTGGGTGTGAACCTGCTGAATGAGCAGCTTTGCAACATCTGAAGCAGCAGCCATTCAGACACAAAGTAAAAGCATAATAAGAACACCAAGATCTTCTTGGGGTACGTTTGCACTGTGCACTGAGGGTATGTATGGTACAAGCTCCTAGGTTAGGTACCAAGAGCTGTGAAGATGCAGTATCATAGGTGCTGGCCCATCCTAGCAACCTGAATATGTGCGCAGAGATCTCGCAGACCTTGTCTGCTGGTCACTAATCTGTGAAGGTAAGACCTTCACTGCACTCTACTGCTATTGTAACCTCTGCCACCTGGGTGAAACAAGAACAGATCCATCGCTATCAGCTGCCACAGCTGCTCACATTGATGTTAACACAGTCTCAGAGAGGCCTCAGCCTACCCAGGACTCTTGGAGAGCTATCTGATAGGGACTCATGAAGTCTTTGGAGAGTGTGACACCAACACCTTGAGCACTAGGAGGTTCAGGACGGGAAGCCCTGGAGCACCTACAACATACCTAAAGGGTGACAGATTAGAATAAAGTAGCAGAAAGCATTGTTTTAACCCAGCTAATCCTCACAATCACAGGTTAGAGACCTTTCGGGCAGCTGCAATCCCTGTACCACCATTATTACCCTCTTCTTTAGATTTCTATGTCTCACAGGCCAGTTGGGTTCTGTGTGGCATTTAGGCCATGCTACATTCCATGTTGCACAATATAAGGCACATATTTCCAGGGGATCTTGTTTGTATTCAGATGCTTACTGAGAATCATAGAAAAATAATTAGGTTGGAAAGGACTTCTGCAGGACTCTCATCCAGTCTTATGCTTAATGGAACAGAAGGTGTATCAAGGCCTCACCTAACTGGGGTTTGAATGCCTTCAAGAATAGAAATTGCACGCACTTTGGGGGAGACTTGTTCTAATGCCTGACAGCCCTCACTATGAAGACTTTTCTTCTTTTGCCTAGCTGGACTGCATCCCATCTGGTCCCATGGGTTGTATATGTCCAGTTTACTTAAGTGATCCCAGCATCACCCTCTTCAGCTGTGGGTAGTACATCTCTCTTCCAAACTCTGCTATTACACATGGATGCCTGGGAACAGATTCTACCAGGAAAGACTGAGGCGAATAAAATGCTGAGAACCTCAGACTTTTGTGTGTCCTTCATCATTAGATCATCTGCCCTGTTCAGCAGTGCACCTGTATTTTCGTGGTCTTCCTTTTGCTACTAATGTACCTGTAGAAGCCCTTCCTATAGCTCTTGACATTATCACCAATTAGCAGATTAAGCCCAGCTTTAGCTTTCTTAATCACATTCCTGCATGCCTGTGTAGTTCTACAGTGCTCCTTGATTGGCTGTCCCTGCTTCCCCCTATTACATGTTTTCTGCTTAGGTTTTGAGTTCAGTCAGAAGTTCTCTGTACACCAAAGCTGGCCTCATGCACTGCCTGCTTAGCCTCCTGCAAAACAGTATGGACCATTCTTGGGCTTTGGGGAAATGGTCCTTGAGAATCATCTAACTCCATGTCCTTTTACTCTTCACAGCAATATCCCAAGGGAAGCTGCTTCCCAGTTCCCTGAACAAGCCAAAGTCTGCTCTCCTGAATCCAAGGTCACTGTTCTACTCACCTCTTTCTGCTTTCTCATGATCTTAAATTCTACCACCTCTTGATCTCTCCAAGGCTGCCACTGACCATCACAATCCAAACCACTTTTTGTTTGCAAGTAGCAAATCAACCAGAGCATCTCCCTACTCAGTCTGTACAGCACCTGTGTCAAGAAATTGTCCCTGATGCGCTCCAGAAGCCTGGGTTGCTTGTGCCCTACTGTGTTTCCTGCCCAGCAGATTTCAGGTCAGTTCGTATGTCCTGTAAATGTGAGGGCTTGAGACACTGACACTTCTTCTACTTTTCTAGAGAAGGTTTCATCTATTTTGTCCTCTTGACCAGATGACCTGTAGCAGACGCCTACCACAACTGTGTTGGCCTTCCCTCTGACCAGCTCCTGACCAGAACTCCAGGCATCTGGGCTGTTTCTCTCTGTGCAGAGCATAACATCTCTTGCACATCTCACCTTCCTCCTTCTAAAAAACATGTATTCATCCATCACAGCACTTCAGCTGTTAGAGCTCTTACAGCTTCGAAGTACAAAGGAGCAATGGGTGGGTCAAACCCCTGCCTAGCCAGGTCTGCAATACTGTGTCTCCCGATCCAATCAATATAGAGATCTGGGCACTGTCTTGAGATGACTTTTTGTGAAGACCTAAATTAGATGATGCACCTTGTTCTCTTGATTATTACACTGGAAAAATGCTAATAACAGCCTTGGGGCAAGCCTTTAATCCACAATCCCCACACATCCCATCATACTCAGAAACATGTGCATACTCTTCCAGACTCAGTAGAAAGAAAAACTGTCCTTTTCTAATATAGGAAAGACAGATGAACAGTGGAATCCCTCTTTCAAAGACCTAGCTTCCATGGCAAGACTTTACAAAGTAAGGGACTTTCCTGCTTGCCCAGACATGGTCATGGTTTATGTGCTTGTGCTGCATTGGTACAGGAGAGTGAAAAGCAAGGAGCCACATAAAGCGGGACCCTTTTGAGCAGACTTGGGAATGTGTGTCCAGAAACTAGTTTGTCTTTGTTTCTACTGTATTAAAGGAAAGGGAAAAAGGCTCATCTTCCCTTCTGTAAATAAACAAGATCACAGGGAGAAATACACTACATTTATAAAATCAGTCTTTTCCAAACAGAAAGGCTGTAACAGGTGGCAGTACACTTACAGCCTGTTCTTTGAACCTTTAAATCCTCTCTCTCACATGGAGGAAGAAGCAGGGTAAGAAAATCTTTATTTCTGTGAACTGTGGTTCGGTTTATTTGCTTCAGGCTGTAAAAATCTCACTGCAAACATTTACAACTTAGTCTGAGCCACAGCAGCTATAACTGGTACACGGTGCTTCCAGTGCAGTTTGTTTACAAGATGAAGAAGGCCTTAGTCCCAGCCAGAGCAGGAGCACATACCATCGACATCTGAAGCCTTGCTTAAGGAAATCCAGACTGACAGCCTCTTCCTGCTGCAAATCACTGCCTGGTCCCATTTCCAGTTTGACTGCAGCTTGCTTTCTCCCAGCACACCTGCAGGTAAAAAAGCATCACAAGCAACACACCCGTGGCCAGGTGTGGAGCAAGTGAGGAGATGGTGGCAGCTGTCTGTGCAAAGGAGCTGCTGTTGGTCCTTCCTGGCTGGAGGGATGGTTGGTCATTAGTTGCAGATTTGGCTTTGACAAAGCAAAGGAGACAAGCCACAGAACAAACAGGAGCAATAAGGAGCATCTTCAGAACTCTGTCAAGGTTTTGTCTGAGAGGGGAAAGAAAACAGACTAAAAACTATATCCCCCCAGGCAGAGAGGGGACATTAGCAGGATCAGGATACATGGTGACATCTTTTTCACCACAGCAGCACCCAGTGAGTCCCCATTTGGCTATTAGTACAAAGAGCCACATTCATAGAATCACAGAATCCTAGAACAGTTAAGGTTGGAAAGGACCTTAAGATCGTCTAGTTTCAACCCCCCTGCCATGGGCAGGGACACCTCACACTAAACCATATCACCCAAGGCCTTGTCCAACCTGGTCTTGAACACTGACAGGGATGGAGCATTCACAACCTCCCTGGGCAACCTATTCTAGTGCCTCACCACCCTAACAGGAAAGAATTTTCTCCTTATATCTAATCTAAATTTCCCCTGTTCAAGTTTTAACCCGTTACCCCTTGTCCTATCACTACATTCCTGAATACATATAGGAGTGTTAGTCCCCTGGAGCTTAACACTACTAAGGTGACTGTGTGAGTCCAAGCAGAAATGGACAAAACCTAGTTTTTGCTGGTCAAATGCTGCTTTTAGCCTGTCTTGACCAGAAAAATGGGCAGGCTCAGACTGCCTTGGTTTTCCATGTATATCAGGCACTGGCCCCTAACGGGACAAGAAGAACAGGTCTTGAACTGAAGGCATCAGAGACAAAGAACCTGCAAGACCTCCAGGTCCTGCCATGCTGGCTCACAGAGAACTTGCTGAGCCCTGTAGTCCTGCTACTACATGGGTGCTGCCTTTATAGGTCACTGCTCCAAAGCTGTCTGCAACATGAGTAGAATGGGCTTGAGCGTACTTTGCTTCTTTCCATACCTCAAGACACCCAACTACACATTATGGCCACCCCACATCTAGATGGCTTCTCTTGTTGCACTGCCATCTCTCTCCCAACTACAAAGCCTGAAATTTCCAAGGGCAGATTTTCCTTAATCATCAGGCAGATCATTGTTTTCTCAGTTTCTTTTTCCATTTCTGAGTTGCGATGGTTCCTGCCAGCTTTCTGCCTGGCATGGATTTCTACAGGAGCAACAGAACTTCTGAAAATAGACACTTACAGTGGAAAGCCTGACACACCCTATGTGGAGCTTATGAGTGGCAGAAACACAATCAAAAGCCAGCCAAGACACTAGGCCATGCTAGCAGTGTTCAATTAAGGCTCTGAGCAAAGCAACCCTAGAAGAAACCAAATGGGAACTCCATAAAAGCTGCTGCATAGAACACTCCAGGTTCTTTCCATCACTGAGAGGCATTATGGTAATCCTAGCTCAGGCGAGCTATTCCAATATAGCTGGCATGTTCAGAATCCCTTTAAAAATAAAAATTCATGGAAATGGCCAGCCTGCCGTAATTTCCTGATACAAAATGGTACGCAAAGCCTATGGGAAAAAAGCCAGCAGTGGTATGACACAAGTCTGAGCTCTGCCTGTCATTATCAAGGGTGGGTTTTTCAGGGTAAAATTCTCCTGGGCCAAATAACAGGAGACTGATAAATAAAGCTTGTTAACTGCCCTTTCTGACTCACTCTCTCCTGCTGGAAGGGTGACTCACTGTCATGTGTGAGAGGCTGCCAGGTCTTTCTTACATGCTTAAACAAGCATGGGTTCTCTGTGTTAGACGTACATTGCCTCAGAAGTAGACACTCAATGCTGAGAAGGCAGCCCGGCAAAGGACTCTGCTGACTAAAAGATCTGAACTTCCAGATATTTCTCAATCCTTTCTGGAAAGTTCAAGGTTGTTGTTAGATTACCACAGAAAACTTAGACCCGAAGCCATGGCTGAGGGCTTGGCTGACAATAACAGTATTTTAAACTATGGCTTGCTAGGGCCATCAGATTTTACTAGGTAACTGCTGCAGAGTGAGACATACAGAGTGTTCTGGGTGCAGACAGAAGTAACTGAGACCATGCCTGGTCCAGAGCTGCCTTTTATCCAAGGAAAACAGCATGCCAAAAGCACTTATTGCTCACTGTTTCATGATGAGAAAGTAGCTCCATTGGGCTGCTTCCCTTGAGGAACCTGAGGAACCTGCCCTGAATCTGGAGAGGGGAAAACATCATCTCTCGGTCTGAGTAGCTCATTGACTGCTTCTGAGCAATGCCAGTGGCTGCTCAACGCTTCCTCCTCTCTGCAGTGACACAGACCTTGTAGGCAACTGACAGTGAACAGAAAACTTCTTTGCACCCAAGAGCTTTGCTGCCTACGTGAGTGCATGCACTCCCCTTTGGTCTTTCCTGTTATCCTGGGCCCACCACAGGCCAAGTGTGCAACTCTGTGAAAACTCTGCCCCAGGCCGCAGGGACTGTTCACAAATCCCAGTTATTAGCACATACCACAGCCTCCATTTCCCTGCAGGACTGGTGTGGCAAAGGACACATTCCCACATACTCTTTCTAAAGCCCCATACAATGCCTGCTTGCTTGCCATGAGAAAGCAAGGTGCTTTTGCAAGGACTGGTGTACTGGGATGTCAATACACAGATCAGAGAGGGCCCAGTGTCACAGCTAGAGAGACAAAGCTGTAGCCATCCTTTAGCATATAGAAGTCTCCTCAGGTAGGAACTAAAATGTTTCTCCCGAGACCAAGAGAAGGAAGCTGTGCTGCACCCTCCCTCAGCTCCAGGTATTAACCAACATCTTGCTGCATCATTCAGTAGGGAAACTATGCTGTTGCAGGGCAATGATACCACAACTGCCTCTTGCATGTTTGGCCAAGTATGCACTATCCATACTTGGCCAAACACGCAAGTTTGGCTAAGCTGGTAAAAACAGTTGTGCAGGTTTTGGCGCAGCTCTCAGAAAACCTGCAATGAAAGCACCATGTCTCCCCTTTGGGAGAGAATATGTGTTTTCCGTCCCCAAAAATGTCCAAGAGGTTATTTTAAATATTTTTCTCTTTACCAGAACATTTCTAGTGAAAAGCTTGAGAGAGAAACTGTAGGCCACAACAGCCTCATCAAATGGTAAAAGGACTCACCCAACACATGGAAAATAAGCCTAGGCCACAGTGCTACTGAGCATTAATATAACGTGCCAGTCTAAGTGAAGAGACTAAATAACAGCTGTGAATCTGCAGTTCAAGTGTCTATCTCAACAAGGCAGTGCAGGGCCCTGCTATATAAGTGATCTAGTCCCTGGACCACTGGTTACTCCAGAAGTAAATTTCTCATCACAATTGTGCTGCAAAATTCCATCCTTTTAAAAACTGAACCATACATTGCAGGGGAAAACTGTATTATTTTTATCCAGCATAGATATATTTGGCTGAAAAACTTCCAAACCATCACTGACGTGTCAAATTTCTTCCCTTAACAATGCTGGAAATATTTCCTCTCTGGTTTTCTTTCACTGTTTAATCATCCATTATTTTTTCATTGATTCTTATTAACTATGACAAAATCAGGATTTCATCCTAAATTTTCCTCCTGATGCTAATGATCATCATGTACAGATAGTCTTACAGGTAAAATGATACCATTTCTTGCCATGAATTAATTTTGTTTCAAGATACTAACATCCCAACTGCGTATTTTAAGTTTGAACATCTAAAATCTGCTTTCCCAATAATGTGAAATCAATAATAAAAAAAATATACATAATTTAAAATACAAACTTAAATGAAAAGTTGGTAGATACTTTAAGTAACAGAATTTCCTTTTGCTATACTTATTTCACAATGAGTCATATATCCAAGAACAAAATGAGAGATGATAGAAATAGATTAAGAAGGTAAGATAGCTAGAATAATAGAATAGATAAGAATAATAGAATAAGAATTCTTATTCAAGAAAGTAACTTCCTTCAAAAGCAAAATTTCAGGAACTTTTACACAGCAGTAAGTCACATCTCCTGGTTGCTTTGCTAACCCTTTAGAAATAGAGAGTTGACATTAAAATCAATAATCATATCCATTTGCAGGTGTTAAAGCACTTCCCAAAATAAGTCAGTAAAATAATCTCTGAAATGGTGCAATGAAGGCATTAAGATGAAGGTGGAATTGTTAGTGACAGAACCAGGAATTACAGTCCAGGTTTCCAGTCACCCTTGTGTGCTGAACTATCCCACCTCTGACAAATGTGTTAGGCTTCTTAATCTGCAATTTCCAAGTGATTTATTTAGCAACTTTAAACCATGTCACTCAACACAAATATCACGTCTGCTGGTTGCTCTGATTACAGTCACCTTCTGCCACTGCTCTTCAGAGCACAGTGCTCTGAGTACTGAGCCTGTTTTGGGGGCTTCCCAGAGGTGGCAGACTGAGGTCACTGCTTTTTCTTCCTTGTGTTTCCTCCTGCTCAACCTCCTCTTCTTCCTTTTTCTCCTCAGATGTGCTTAGGAGAGATTTTAACTCACTACAATGAGCTCCAATGATGCCCACCCTGTGAGAAAACATCATGTTAATCTGCTTGACACATTGAAGGAAAAGAAAATAGGAGAAAGGGGAACAGATCTGCCATGTTCCTTAGGTAAACCAGCAAGGAACCTTGCTTCCTTTAGCAGAGAATATCTCCTCTGCCACAGGTTAAAAACAGATCACCATGCTTATACCCTCAGTACCTTATATCATGTTTCTGTCTGGAGTTTACATGTGCACAATACAAATTGCATACATCCAAGAGAAGTTTGGCCCCGTTGCATACAGATTACATGACTCTGTGCGTAAATTATAAAGCCAAGATGCTCAGGATGCACCTAGCTTCCAAAGCATGCATAGAACAATGACATGTGAATTGTAGCAAATTTCACACTCTCAAGAAGTACCAGACTCGCTGGTTGTGTGTTGTAGATACATCCAAAGGTTTTGCATGCACAGAGCTGTAGCATTCATTAGATTGCCAGAACTCTGAAGATCCAGGCAAATTAAGGCAATTCTCAAATTCTAATTTCCAGGCAGAGAAAGAAGACTTATGAGGGAAAGTCTTACACGAAGCTTTACATACACTACAATGGAGCAAAACTGATTTACAGTGGTCCTGTTTACATTAGTTATTACATTAAAAAGCCCTGTAGTGATATTATTGTTAACCATAGCTGGATGGGTAATGGATTTCCTCTCAGATAGCCTGCCCAGGCTTGAAAGGTTTAGATTATATCAGAATAAAAGGTTATTTTTTAGATTATATCAGAATAAAAGGTTATCTATTACAATCCAAATTATATTTGAAAAATACAATGTAGTAAAATCACTTTTTTTTAATAAAGTGCATCAGTAATGTCTGATCAGAACACTATTAAAAACTAAAAGTCAAGAAGAAATATAAAATGGGAATATCATAAGAAGGAAAAAAATAAACATCCTATTTTGATTTTGTGAGGCTTTGATTAATTTCTGATCAAATTTATGTTAAGGCCTGTTTCCTTTCCCCATGAAACTTCTGAGTTTTAACAAAGCACTACAATGGATGGTAGCTGCTTTGCCATCAGCTAAGCAATGTGCTACCTCTGCAAGTTTCAGGCTTGCTCAGGTCTCTCAGGACTCACACTCCTGTTCCTCTGTAACTCCTGTATAGACCAAGTCCTCAGACCAATGGCCCCTCTCCTGGTGAGGAAGAGCTAGCTGTTTGACATCCTTCCTCATAGCACTACCAAATCTGTTTATGCAGAGAAGTAGCCCCTTACTTGTTAGCAAACACTTCAGAGAAGTCTGGCAGGTCACCACACGTGTGAGGTTGAGAGTCCCTACCCTTACAGTCCTGGTTTGGGAAGAAGTATTGAGCACTGTCCTTTGGTAAGGGCAGCAGCGTGCTCAGCACTGGTGAGCACTGCTGTATCATGGTGCTTATGGAAGGATGCTTGTCACGGTCTTTTCTTGAAAGAAAACAAATGCAGGTGTTAGTTCAGTGTATTCTGACAGGTCAGGTTCCCTAAGGACTCACCACATTGCCAGATGTGTACCTTGGATACAGCAATTGTGCAGTATTTGCATCAGCAGTTCCATCTCCTCGTTTCTGCAGCTCAATATTCTTCTTGCCTCTTAAGGCAGGATTGAACACATCAGAGAAAAGAAGCCTGCCAATTTCTTCCCGAATCACTTGGAAGTGCTTACATCTGAACACAAGCCAAGTCACATAGCTGCTGAAGTTGTGCAAGCCCTAAGCAGAAAACACAGACCCCTTTGTCACTGGGAAATGGCCCAGAGTCCCACTGCATCCCAGAGTACAGCTGGGCATGACTCCACTAAAATTCCAGCAACCATTTGACATCAACCTTTACCATGCTTGCATCAGTGAAGATTTGAAAGGACTGTTTTTTTTAAGGGTATGCAGACAGATGAGGCTAGAAACAGAGTTAGTTCAAATGGATTTAGTCTTGCCCAACTCTGACCAATTTGGCTTAGTTTTGCTGCTAGAAGACTAAGGCAATAACCTGAGATCACCACCCAGTTCCCTCAACAATCAATGGAAAGACACTGATGGGATGAGTCATTCTGTGTGGACTCCTATCACACACATCTGTCTCTAGAGGCAATAATTCACCTGCTGGCTGAGCTTCTCTTTTCTGCAATGGCTGTCAAGGCAACTGTCTGACTGGACTTGTTTGGGCAGCTGCAGGTAGACAAGATGATCCCCACCCTGAATGACAGCATTGTGATCACAGAAAATATTACTAGCAAATATGAACTCATCGCATCTCACCTTCACATGTCTGCTTACTGATTAAAAAAAAAACAGAATCTATCTTTTCCCTCCTATTTAACATTTGTGATCCCTGGCATAAGCTGGTTCAACTCTCAGTATCTCTACTAAGTCTGCTCTTGAAAAGATGGCATTGCTGGGATTGCTGTGTACACTTGGAATTGAATCCAGAGTTCCCCTCTTTCAAAGAAAGGCTTCCAAGTTCATGAAGTACAAAGTTTAACTTGGGTCCAGCTGTTTTGTATTAATTTGCTGTGAGTCTCATAAGTGGCTGATGGAGCTGTATTTTGCAGGCTAGAATAGCTTACTGGCATCTAGATATGTCACCAAGGGCAATGGAAATAAAAGAAGGCTGTAAAATTTCTTACCTACAGAGATAAAACTATGAGGCCAACAATGAGAAAAAATCCATACACCAGACTTCCCAGAGGGACCTCAGGCTATGGTGGGAACTGCCTGGGGTACAAAAGCCACAAAAGGAATGAAACTCCCTGGCTGAAGGCTCCAAGGAGAAAAGGCTTGGGCTGAAGGGCAAAAAGATGGTATTTTATAGGGGCATGTAGGCCCTAGAGGTAAACTTTTATTCAAGGGCTTCTGACCTACAAGATCCTCTACTGGGGGTACCAAAAAGGAAAGGAGCATTTGGATATGCAAGGGAGGGACATGCTCTGGGCTGACACTGAGTCACACTCGCTGTTTATCTTTGTGTCTTTCTTACCTCAAAGTAGCTCCGATCTTTCTGCAATGATGGTTTTTCCCTAAGGCAGTGAACGAGCACAAAATTAATAGCAGCCATCGTCTTTTCAGTTCTCTAAACAGAGCATTGAATATGACTCATGGGGCTATGCCAAGCTAGCATTTCACCAGAGCAATAAAGTTGTTGCTGGTAGATCCTTGTTACGAACGTGTAGAGACCCACTGTCCAAGAGAAAGGCAAGACTTCTGCATTGCCTCAGAAGGAGAAAATGCAAAATGTTGTATGGCTCAGTTAATTAAATCTGAGAACAAAGCTGGATGTGATGAGTGTGCAAGGCTCCCCACTTCTATGCTATCTAGACTGAGCTCTTTTCATGGGCCTCTCTAAAGTGGTCAGTGCTGATCTAATCCAGTTCCTACTGAAGTCAATTAAAAAACTCTTACTGACATCACTGGAAGAGCAACAAGCAGAGTTACCGAGGGCACAAAGCCAGGCCAATGTTGGTCATTAAACATGAAAACTAGGAAGGAGATGCCTGATGTATCTCCAAGAAGAAATATAAAACATGCCCAAGAATGACAAAGGGCCTTTGTTATAGAAGCAGCAATTTGCCCAGTGGAAGCCTGAGAGATGCTCTCACCACTCACTTGAGCTCAGGGATTCTCACACAAAGCCAAATGACTGTTCATTATGGTAACAGCCATTAAAGCAGAGAATGACACACACATCCCAGCAGCCTCTCCATTCTCTTGGAGATGGCACAACTCACCCACAAGGAAATGAAAGCAAATTTTCCCTGATAGCCTACAGATTCCCCACAGATCTGGCTTGGTGCTGCTAGATGCACAGGAAAGCCTGTCTCCACATCAGCTCTCATGATCTTGACTCCTGTCATGTCCCTTATCTTACTGGTAAAGTTAAGTGTTCCACACATCCAGGGCACCCCCAGCTGCCATCACACCAGAAACACCAATACAGAGCAGACAATGAAGATACTACCTTTCAGCACCATAGCAATATTTATCATCTTCTCAGCTTTACTTACTGATTTTTTGATAAAGAAGACCATGTATCTCTCTACCTGGCTCCCACCAGCCATAATCCCACTGACACTTCACATACTGTGCAAGGGAAAAGAAGCTTGACTCTGCAATGGCTGTTTTCCAAAGCACAACTCCCACAACTCGGAATGCTTTTGATTCCTTATGAATTCTGGTAAAGCACATTATTCTGTCTTCAGAGTACTAGAGCAGAGAAATCTAAAGTGACTCCAGCTTCTTACACCTAAATGTGAGACCCAACTTCACCTTTTAACATTACACAGCTTGTGCACTGTCTTACAACCAGTCCTTAGCTTAGTAGAGGGTTAAATGTAGAGGTCAGCAACAGAAAATAATGCTAATAATTAGAGTCAAATAAGGCCAGGGGTCTCCACCCTTCTTTCTCCCAGTGCTTTCTTCCCTGGGGTGAGGTATTAAGCTAAGAGACCTGCTTGAAGCAAAGTTTCCTAAAGTAAGTGTAGAACTAGGAGGCACATCCCATGTCTAGGGCACAGTTGCTTATTACCTAGGAAAATACAGAAAGGGTCAGGAAAACATCTAACTTGCAACAAGCTTCAGGACAGGACTTGAAAGAATGAGCAAAAAGCATCATATTACTAGTGATATGGTCATATTGATTTCTCAGAGCTGTGAACGGGGTGGGATGAGTTCATGCATAAAAGAAGAGGGCAGAACAGCCAAGAGCAAACAGTGCAGTAAGATGGTGTTTGGATGCAAGGTGATAGTGGATTCAGACATCTACAAGATGTGCATAGGGGCACACGGGGAAGAAATGCTTCCTGTGCCGTTGAACATCTCCCTCCACCACTGCTGTGACTCCAGCTGCTCATGGATCAAGCCAGCTTCAAGGATCAGTAAGGGCTGGCTCAGTGTTTGCTCCATCGATACATGCAGCTTTGGGGACATTCTGTATTTTTCCCATTATAACAAATGCCCATAAGGAAACTGGCACCATGAAAAGGTTGCACAATCCCCAACAACTTGAAAGGAGAAAGCCAGACACACCTATTCCTTCCTCAGCACTGGAGGCAGAAAAGGACTAATGCTAACATACACAAATAACAGGTCTGGGATAGTATGAAGATAGGATTCTAATGTTGCATTTTACAAATCATGTAAATGGTTAAGATGAAAATGTTCTCCACCTGAGCTTCCCTTTTTAAAATTCCAGAGAAAATCTTACATGAAAAATTGGTAGTGTGAACACTAAAAATTGTCCATGTGAACACAGGGACATTTGGCAGATCTGGAAAGGAAAGCAGTTTACCAACATAACATAAGATTTCATTAAAATGTTGTCATGGTGAATTAAAGCGAAAAGCAAAACTTGAACAAGACCATGAACCCATAGTTGGGTTATAAGAAAATACAGCAAAACTGGGGATGGCACATTATCAATAATTTCTCAGCTATTTAATCTAAACTTTTTTCAGGTTAAAAAAAAAACTATCAAAACTAAACTTTCTGACAGTTTCCATTTTGATGAAGGACCTTTCCCATCCAAAAACATGTGTGCTCAAAAAATTCCTAACCATCTTTGAGAGTGCTAATCAGTTCTGTCCTTTAGCTTTTGTATTTGGCAGTTCATATAATGGTCTGGGAGGATCCAGATAACATTTAAGGCTAAACTGAGTCAGCCTGGAAAAGATTGTATTTATGTAATTGCAGTATGGTATGGGAAGTGCCCTATATTATAACACACTCAGCATTAGCCTAACTCTGAAGTCAGCTGTAGTCAGCTACCGCCACCCTGTTATGAGTAACTCAGTGAGGTCTCTCTTTATGCAGCACCTTACATCATCAAGGCTTTAAGACACAGCTCTTTTATAGCCTTTGTGTTTTCACAGCCTGGACACCGACATCCCAACCCACTGCCAACCTCTAACCCCCCTGTGATGGAAATATTAAAGAATACAATTGTTTCAGCTCTCTGCTCTCACTCCCATGCTGGTATTTTTATTGCTACTGGACACCTTGCTTGCCTCAATCCTGCACATTCCCACCCAGCAGGCAGTAAGAGTGAGTGAAGAGGCAACAGAGCTAACTAGCTGGGTATACAACAGGCTGTTTTATCCAGCTGCTCCCAGTTCCTGGATTCAAGTTATTTTCTGCAGTAAGTTCCTCCAACTGCAGACATTAGGGCCACCCAACAGAAACAATGAAATCCTCCCAGTCCAACAAGTGAGAAAGTTGAGAGGATGTTTTTGCTCAACAGGAACCTGGGAACAAGGATCTGGCAAAGAAGGCTGCTCCCAGGAGTGCCTGGTGAAATGCTGATGTGCCAGGATGCAAGGGAACACATCCTTAATTCTCAGGGCCCAGCACTTTGTGGGCTGGGGCACACTAAAATGAAAGCCCTGTTGGGACAGCAATTTCAGCTCCCCTTTGACTCCATCATTTCACAGGTTACCTTGTCCTCTTGATTAGAAGGAAGCCCAGGTTCTCCCATCCCAGCCAGGAGCAAGGTTGCCCAGGGCTATGTGATAGGAAGGCAGGTGAAGGTGTCTCTGACTCCTCTGGGGACTGGCAGCAGTTTCACACCAACCAACAGAAAAAGTCTGCCTGAAACTGCTCTAAGAAGATCCCATGGGACTGGGGTTCTGGGTGGTGACTGCCAGCTCCTTTTTACTGCCAGGGAAAGGAAACATTGTGCAGGAACATAGATGGCTGACAAAGGACTCCACAACACTAGCACAGCACGTGATCGCTCTGTCGTTACATTCTCCTTCCAATAACCATTTTTTGTGGTGCTTAGCTGCCAGCCAGGGCTAAACCATAACACTTTCATGTCCTTTTAAAACTCCCCTTTTCTTGTGCTCATCATTCCATTGTTTTGTCTGCCTTTTTAAACACCCTCCTATCCAATCTGGCCTTCTTCAGTTTCTGTTTCATTCTCTCTGTGGGTTTCTCTCCCTTATCAGTTCACTGTTGGAACCATTGCATCTAAAGAGAAGCTGGTCTCCATCATTCTGAAAAAGCCATGCACTGTCTTCCCCACTAAGAAGACCTACACTTCCAATGCCCAAGCACAAGCTCTTCTTGTCTCTAATTCCTTCACTTACTACTCTTCAGGAACATGGTCTCCATCACTTACTAGGCTAGTCTTGGCAGCCTAGTAAGTCTCACACTTGGCATAAAAGGGAATTCAGGCAGGGATCAGTGGCAACCAGCAGAAACATAGTAATTTGCTGTCAAGATTTAGTTAAGAGGAAGTGGCAGGGGTAAGATCCAGGGCTGGCACCGATTTTTGCCCTGCTGACTTTCACATTGAACCTATTAAAGTTTCCTGCTCTATATACCTAGCAAGGCTTCTGCCTATCAGGGAGAGCTTTCCAGTCTGGTATGCAAAGCTCTGCTGCAACTCATTGTGGACACTCTTGGTGTTGGTTATAGGATGAGATAGAGCTGCAGGGAGATCAGGACACTTCTCTGCCCCATGGTCCTTTAGTCCTCTGTGACTCCTTGGCTTACAAGACATTTATTACCCTGGGCATTTACTTGTATCAATCAACAGAGGCCTTGGCTCTGGGCTGCTGTGGCCCTTGACAAAGTCCCCAGAAGGGACTGGCTTACTTTCTGCTAGACTGCTGTGCCACGCGTCGTCCAAGGATAAGGTTACAGTACGCCTTGGCAAGGTGAATCCTGGACATTGCTAACTTCTCCAACACATTGTCCATTTCTGTCTTCTCAAAAGATATCATAGTCCTGTTGAAAACAAAAAGGGAAAAAAGTGTTCAGAGAAGGTGCTCTGGACAGAAGGGCTGCCAGAAAGAGTGTCTGTTCTGAGCCTTCGTTTTCATGCACATAGACCAACATGCTGCATGATACCACTGTGAAGAGACCCCACTGTAGCAAGCATGGGTTCAGATGCTTCCAGCGCAGCTTGGCAATGCTGGTGGGGCCACAAGACAGTCTCTCTTACTCCACACAACCTATAAGCTGCATACCCACAGACCATCTTTGATCCTGCATAGCTTACGAACCCTTTCTGCAGCCTGCATAAAAGTCCTGGAGGTGCATTTAGATATCCCCAGGCACAGGCTCTGCCGCTGGGTGGCCTGGAGCAGTTGGTCTGGCTCATTCAGAGACTGCACTCACTCCTCTTCAAAAACACACACGAAATGCTTTTGGGACTGCCTCTAAACAGGAACGGCTGCCACCACAAGCCTGTATTTTAAACCAATTCAGATCAAACACTAAGGAATGCTAAACGAAAGAGCTTTCTATTTCCTCTGCTTCCCCTGTAATCCACCTGAGTGTCTGGTGGTGCCTGGGAGTGCTGCTAGCCTAAAACTTACCAGCCTCCTTTCACACTCAGGAGAGTTGGTTTTATCTGTCCTATCACTGATGGCCTCCAGCTGTAAAACTTCCTACACAATCCATCTTTAATAAATTAGGACAATTACTCTGGGCTTCTGAAGGATAATTGCTAATAAACTTCAACAGATTTTCCCCAAAATACATGAAAGGGTTGGAAGCAGAAACAGAAAATAAAAGGGAAAAAAAATGCAGGACAGAAATAATAGCCCTTGTTCCGTTCATGTCTCATCCACCGCTGGCAAGTTTTTGTTCTTAGAGTCACTATTTCAGAGGTGAATACTCCCAAGCTGTCTGCAGTGTGAGAATGCCTCATGCCCACTGCTTTGGAAAACTGGTTGGTTATTTTTGAAGTTAGTTACAAGATCTTCCTGAATCTAGAAAAAGCCAGGAAAGTCTCAGGCTTGGATTTACAAAGAATCAACATGGCATCAACGAAAGACAAAGTCACAAGAAGTCAAAGATGTCCAGATTCATCCTGATAGGAGCCCCTTTCAATACTTTCTCTTCCAAAGAAAGTTCAACACACAGAAGCAATGACTTCTGAAGCTAGGATGGTCTTAGATGTTGTCTTGAGGCAATGTGGGCTAGGATCAAGACAGTTGAGGAACTCAGGCTAACTCAGGCTAACAGGCCTGGCTCTCTGTGGACAAAAGTAGACCCAACAGCTGAGTCAGGAAGCCCAAATGGCAGGAATCCCAAAACACACCAACTAGGAGCAAGAATAACCAGTGCTGTTTTCTGTATTGCACAGGGTCTACAAGAAGAGTAGCTCGAGAACTGCAAAGCCATTGGATGTGTCTGTCATACAGGAACATGAGGCTGATAAAAGACTAGGTGGGTCACCAAGCCTGTCTCCAAGTAATCTGTCTGTCAGTTAACTAGGAGCAAATTATAGGTATCACTAATGAGAAACATGAAATGGTACCAGCAGGTCTTGCCTGCAGTCTGTCTCTACTTCTGGCACACAGGCTATTCTATATAGGAAAGCAAGAAAGCTTCTATAAAATTTATAAATATAAATTATATCTTGAAGGAAGGGGGAGGGAGTTTTCCTCTAGAGTAGGCCACTCACAACAGCCCTGAACATGGGATTTATGTGGGATAGTTACAGGAAACCAAATGGCTATGCGATTTTTTTCACATGCTCACAAGTACATCAGCATATCACAAACCCAAGGATTCTTATCACCAGTGTAATTTTATGTCATTATGATTCTATTATGTAATTATAAAATCCCTTTCACAAGCTCACGGAGCTCCACCTTCAGAAACAAAGTAGTTTTCTTGTCTGCCCCCACTGCTTCTAGTGGAAGATCATTCCAGATGTTTACTCCACAGGAGGTGAAAGTCCTTGCTACATTTGATTTGAAGTATATCACATACCAAGTGCAGAATTGGACCAGGTGGATTACAGAGGAAATGGGAAGTTATTGCATCTCTTTTCCTGCTTGAACAGGAAAAGAGAGGAAGTACCAGAAAGCTCTTCACACCAAATCAGTGAAGGTGCTAAAACAATTAAGGATGAACTTCAACATTAAATAGGACCTGAAACTGCCTTCTGTCATTTTATTTTCCTTCCTTGTATTTATACTTCAGTATATCAATATCCTGAATTCCTGTTGCTGCATGGTATTTTTCTTTAAGCTTTTCTGATGTTAGCATAGTACAGTATGCAGGTAATCCTGACAAGAAAGCCACTTCCCTCCAGGGGAGGTAATGAATTTAAATGAAACAGTATTGTAGAAGTGGAGAGTAAGTACATGTTTCCCACCAAAAGGCAGACTCACTCTGGGAGCACTGCATGGCAGAACACACTGAAAAGTCTCTCCTGGCACTGCTTATAGCTGATACCTACTAACCAGAGCCCTCTTGATCCAAGAAACATTGCAACAGGTCCAAACTTCTCTTTGTTTCAGCCTGGTTTTGTATTTGCCACACCAGTAGATGATACAATCCATATTGAGGAGTCATGACCCATGGAGTGGCCTCCTTGTCTTCTACCAGCTAAGAGCAAGGGTATCATTTTGCAAATTGCACCCCAGAGCACTTCAACTGAATCTATGATGTTTGTGTGTGAAACTATGCTGATGGTTTTATTTATGAATTACTCATTGCACAATGAAAGAAACACCTGTCTGCATCTATGGATGTAGAGCAAATCAATTCCTTAAGGCCAGCAATCCTCCAACAGTGTTTTCTTCAATACAGATAAATCAGCCACTCTTTATATCAAAGCTTCCTGAATTGTGAAGCAAGCAATCATTAAGTGTTTTAAGAAAATCAATTCCCAGAGACTGTTACAGACTCCAGAAACTCACTGAAGTTTCTTACAATCATGGTTTGTAATTCTGTAATGCTTTCTCCCATGGCATATAACCCTCTAACACAGCAGCTCCTAAACTATTCCCTTTCCATTCTGCAAGGTAGCAAGTGTGGTCATACACCCTTACTTGGGAGCTGCTTTCCTAGCATGTATTCCTCATGTTATAACATGTTTCTAGCACCCAAGAGTCACCTGAACCTGCTTTGCAAAGTATTTAGAAATGAAGTATTAAAGTGATGTGACCCAAAGCACAAATTAACACCCAGCAGACTCAGGTGTGACTATTTGCTGCTTTGTATTGCAAGAAGAAATGACTGGATGCTAATGTTAATACTGGGAAATGTCATTTAGGGATGGTAATTTGATCCAGGGCACTCACACAGATTTAACGTTGGTGGTAGCATTAATGATTTATTCATTTTTGCAGCATTACCTTGAGAAGCTACATTATTTGGTGACCCTGTTGCAACAAGCACTGGATCCTGCCACCATCTTGAAAGGGAGATTACGGTGATGCCATGCCATGTGAACAACAGTGCATGCTGCTCAGGGCAAAGCTGGGGCAAAGTGGGGTTCCAACCCTTCCAGAAAATCTGCCTCTACATAGTCAGAGGAACCTATGTCTTGGAGAGTATGGGACACCTAAACGGTGAGACCAAGGGCTTTTTCTCTGTACTATTTGATATACTAGGCCAGTACAGCAAGCAGTCCTCGTTCACACACACATTCCCACTGATTCTGACATGAAAGACTGCCCTGTGATTCCAAATTTGCTGGGGCAAGCTCTGTGTACTTACACCCCTAAAGTCTTGTACTCACAAAGTCAAGGATCTGTATTTCTTTTCCAGGGCAATTTTTTCCAGGTAAAAAGATATGTAGAAGAGCAGGGCCATGAGGAAATCATCTAGTTTCTCATTCCTAAATGAGAGGTAGAAAGGTCACTGTGAAGTCTTCAGATTTACAGATATTGACACTACCAGACCATTATGAAAAAGAACAAAGTCTCTGCTCAAGGGCCTGCATAATACCGAATATTAGCTATGTGGCTGAGATGTATTCGTAGCCAGCACTACACCTCAAACTAAGATTTTGAAGGCTTTTAGAGAATTACTAAGAGTCCAATAAACATGATAAAGAATGGATTCAATTGGATATTACCAGACATACTTCCAAGAAGAATGTTTTCTGCACTAAACATACTGAAAGAGTGGCATTCATTTTCAAAGGAAGAGGGATACAACTCAGACTCCTCTCCCCGTCTGAAAGGACAGTATGACTAAGGATCAACAAGGTCTAGAGATGCATTCCTAAGTCAATGATAATGTAGCCACTGTATGGCCCTGGTGATGACAGGAATATGCCTTTGAGAAATAATGCTCCACCTGCTGCCTCCTTGCTTATAGCCTGTAGAGAAGTGATGCTGATAAGTGACAGTAGCAAATAATGAGCCCTGAAGCTCTTACATGAACAGCAGCAGGACAGGAAGAAAGCCCAGACTCCCAGTCATGTTAGCACTCCTGGTGCACACAATATTGCAGATGTGCTGGCTAACATGGAATTTAACTTAGAGTAAAATGGATAATAGTCTTGGGATATTTAGGCCCAAGTTCTTGGCTTCTCTTAGGTAACAGAGTGGAAGACTTTCAAACAGGTGATAGGATTATTTCTCTGCACATGTCAAGGACAACATGCATTTGGTATTGTTTTCCACTGAACCTTCCAGATGAGATTTTAAACCTCCGATATTTCACATTCTACTTCTCATACACCCTGCTCCCTCCCCTACCATCCACACACAAACGATTCTCAAAACAAACTCTAAATAACATACCCCATAACTACTTCAAGTGCCAACGTGTGATGTGACTCATGTGTGTCTTTCATAAGCAAAGCAGCATCTGAAAACATACACAGGAGAAAAGCAATACTTCCTCAAAAAAATTGCTAGTGTTAGTAGAAATAGCACCCTAACTTGTATGGGCGATGCCTTGCTGATACAAAATACCAGCAATTACTCACATTTGACGTCATCTAACGTCACATATTCATGTTGTACCCACTGGGATATCATATGCAATTTTCCTTCTTTGTCAGCCAGCTTTCTTTCAGGGAGCTTTGAACTGCAATCATCTTGGAAGACGCTGGTGGTTGACCAATATATAACATTTAAGGACACAGTGTTAATTCCAGTTTGAGAATATTATCTCCTTGGCATGTACTGTCTTCATTGCACTTAGTTTCAAAGGGACAGGCAGCGAAATGTGTTTGGCAGGTATTCTGAACTAACTTTCAGCTATTATTACCACAAAACAGGCTGGGGATGTGGAGAAAAATAGGACATTTCACCTCTAAGGTTGCTTCTGAAGTTGCTCTTTTAGTTGCTAATATAATAAATTGCAACTATATTATTTAGATCAAAGAGGTTTTAAGCAATGGATGAAAGTCACTGTGTTGTGAATTTATAAAATTAATATTAATAATAATAATCTTTGAAGTGCCTCACAGAGATGAATTAATTACCTCACAATACTCTTTAGAGTAGATGAGAATTATTACCTCATTCTAAGTGATCTGGAAACAGCAACAAAGATGCTGAATGACTTTACCAAAGTCATACCAGGCTAGTGCCTGAGCTAGCATTCAACATCAGGCATGTCTGGCTCTGTCTTTATGTTCAGACCACTCATCCACCCTGTTGAAATGACAGCTGTTTCCTGCTTCATGTGCTTTGTTCAGGCATGATCCTAAGACAATGAATAAAAATATTCCCACCCAAATGATCTTGTTTCATTTTGAGCCAGGCTAGTGAAATTGAAATACCTCTTTAACGTCCTTACACGTATTTCCTGAAAGAGAGTATTTTTTCCTTCTTTAAGGTTTTTCTCAGCTGCTGGACTGGAGCTGGAATATAGAGTATGAGCATGATTAGTATGAGTTTAAATTACTAGCAGCAGTACAAAGAGGTCAACATCCTATGATACAAAGCTATATCTACTCTGGCCTCTGACACTAAGAAAACATCTGGGTTGTGGTGAGGTCAGGATGAGACACTGCTTTCAAAAATACAGAAGCAAGAGTAATGGGGTTTCCCTGGGTCTTCCTGCTCTATCTCCTGCTACCATATGCACTCTGTCATGAGAACTCCTCAAGCAATGTCCCGAGTGGCTTTAGGAAGATTTTACACATAAACTGCTCCATTCCAGGGCTTTTATTTGGGATCTTTGAGGGCAGAGACAGGCAGAGGTCACCAGGGAGCTCACACCTCTCCCTGGAGAGCTACTGGGCAGAGTCAGCAGCGTTCCCAAGCCCAACAGAGAAGCTGGCCAGAGCTGCTGAGACACAGACCATGAGAGGAGCCTGCAGTAGTGTATGACCAATAGAGAGGTGAGCAGCCTGGTTCCACCATGACAAAGGTCTGGAAAATGCCCAGCAGGGCAGGCGGCAGCAGCAGGCAGTGCATGACTGACCCACCATAGCCATGATACACCATGCTCCCTGCCCTGCACTTGAGAAGAGAGCAGGAGGGAGATGGTTCAAGTGTTGGGGTCTTTCTGCCCCAGTGGTCTAAATGGCCTGAAAAAGTCTTAATGCACAGTTGCCACAGACATTCAAAGTACAGTTACATGGAGTTTGGTCCCTGTAGAGCTGTGGTTTCCCGAAAGGCCTGCAGTACTCTGATGCTCTCACCATTGCACAGGGTCAAATGTAACACCGGCAAAAGAAAACATCAGTCTGTGGACCTTCACACATAGACACCCAGGGTGGCATCTGGCCCTCACATCCAGCACTGCTATTCCGGTGTCTTGTGCATGATTCTGACACATGGTAGGACTTGCCACATACTTTTAGCCATTCCCCTGTAGTGACCTTGGCTTGAAAGCAGTATGAAGTAAATGTTTATTTCTGGTTTTCTCTGTTAAGATGATGCCACAGAGCATCATCAGTTAAGGAGCTCCAGTCTCAATTAAAAAGAGAAGAAAAGAGAAAGAAAAGAGAAAGAAAAAAGAAGAAAAGAAAAGAAAAGAAAAGAAAAGAAAAGAAAAGAAAAGAAAAGAAAAGAAAAGAAAAGAAAAGAAAAGAAAAGAAAAGAAAAGAAAAGAAAAGAAAAGAAAAGAAAAGAAAAGAAAAGAAAAGAAAAGAAAAGAAAAGAAAAGAAAAGAAAAGGAAAAGAAAAGAAAAAGCAAGAATTTGTCCTGTAGTCAATGTTCAAGTAAAAAAAAATATTAGACACTGATTTTACCTTACTTGGAACTGCTGTATCAAGGCCTAAACCTGCATAATTTGAAAATAAACATCTTTCTTACCTTGCAAATTCAAGGGTGTTAGTATCATCTTTCCAGTACCACACACCTGGTCTTACTGTCTGCAAGAAAAACAGTACATGTCATAAATCTATGCTCAAGTTCTCAGCCCAGCAAGGTGTTTATCATTCAAGCACTGTGCGTATGGGCCAATTTCTGTCTTTCTTCAGTTTGCTTTTCACCCAGATGTTGTTTAAGAGTTATCTGCACAGAAGTTCTCTAAGATTAAAGGTTGACAGTGAAAGAAAGGAAAACATGTATCTGTCCCTTTTTATGTCTTTCAAGTTATGAATAAATAATTGACAGTTTGCTATCGAACATCAGTCCTTTGATTGCCAGTGAATCAATAAAGCCTGAGAAATCAAATGGAGACACTCACTGAAAAACTAATTGTTGCTTTTATTTAATAACATTTATGTAATTGTAGAGACTAAGTGTCAGGAGAAAGGAATATGTTATGCATTTTCCTGATATTCTGAGAAGTTTAAAGAAACACGAGATAGATGGTTCAGGGGACACTGGACAAAACGACTTGTAACAGCATTTTAGAGTATCCGTATGTTTTTTTAAAAATATCCATTTAAAAAATCCCCTGGAAATAAATAAGAGGTTTTAGTCCTTTCTTAATTAACATGAGAGACTTGCAAACCCTTAACTACTATTTGCAGGTCACCTTTAAAGCAAAATTACTCTTATTGCTGAAATCCTCCTGCCCACAAATTTGAATTTAGTGAAGCTTTAAGGCTTTCTAAGTCTTTCTGCCAGGTACCATTCAGCCAGCCAGCCACAAGGCTCTCACAATTCTTGCTCAATCTAATTTGGTAGTAGAGTGCCGGATATGGGACACCAGAATAATTTCACCTCCGCAGCCAGCAGCCCATGTAATGGTTAGACCACAGAGATGAATATTAGGAAACTATGGCTCTAATCCTTTGACAAAAAGTGGTTATTTCAACTTGTCTGTTCTAGCCTTCAGTTCCAGCTCTCTAAATACTGGTTTACAACTCTTGGATGAACAGGGGCGTGCAGGTGCTGTACTTTTATGTTACACACAAGGGATTACGAACCACGAAAGAAAAACAGAAAAGGTGGTAGCACAGCATAGCAAGGCCTACCAGCACATCACAGGAAGGAGAAAATACCACTCCTGTGTCTTCAAAATACAGCTCAGCTGCTTCTCACTATTACAAATGGCTGAATGACTGTCCCCAACTGCTGTGCTCCCTGGCTGGAGCAGTGGGACAGGTCCGTGCCCTGCCCACCCCATGCAGCCCTCCCATGTGCCCCAGGATCTGCTGCAAAGGCAAACATGAACGGCAGCAACAAGAAGGAGCTGGGAAAGGTGGGGAGACTCACAGGTAACATGGTGCTTGGCTGGGAGACACCAGAGCAAGGGGCAAGGCAGGCACTGTTTCTGGCGGTATCCTGGTGACAGCCTCCTGTCCCCTAGGAATCACAGATCCCAACACACAAGTCCCCCTTCAGCCTGCTCTGTTGGCTGGGACTCACAGTCTGCGTGTTTTGCTCCCTCCCAGCTCTGCTAAGCAGCTTCCTTGGGTAACATTTTAGTCCAAACAGGCAAATTAAGCACTTTCCATGCAATAGCATCTCCACAGCCACTCACTGGGCTCACGGTGTTTTTGAGGGGTGGGAGGTGCAGAGGTTTTCCTGGTTACTGGCCCAGGACGAGCAGCAGTGAAGGCAGCTGTGCCTGGCCCCTCTGCTATGGGCATTGGTGTCTGTACAGCACTCTGAATGTTAAACATACTTTAGTTTCAGACTTTACAAGATTCAAAAGTATATCTACAGCATCTCAAGTCTATGACATGACCTAGGTCCCAACACAAGCAACCAGCTCAAGTTGCCCATTGGGAAGCACTTGCTTTTGCAAGCAGAGAATCTCTCATACTAGTCATTCACAGTGGGTCAGTGTTAAATATAACTGGTACTGCTTACATCGTACCCAAAATTGGTACAAGTTATAGGAACAAAAGCACTTTTTGCCAGTAGAAGTCCCCACGAAGGGTGAGGCTTCACATTACAGCTAAGCCACCTAATAGCTAGTTGTTGACAGAAGAGGCATTTTTGCTCCCTCCCATCAATTTTTACAACATTTATCTTTTGTTGACTCTTTATCTTCTCTGTCCCCACAGCAATGCGGCTCCCTACACTGTCAAAAATAGTAATCCAGCAAAAATAAATAAGAAGCTTTCTGCTGAGTTAGCATTTTACATCAGTTCATGGTGGAGTCAAAGAAGGGCCAGCGGACATACA
Source organism: Pezoporus wallicus (assembly GCF_028554395.1). NCBI lineage: Eukaryota > Metazoa > Chordata > Aves > Psittaciformes > Psittacidae > Pezoporus > Pezoporus wallicus. The sequence continues at coordinate 3,131,558 of NW_026639769.1, read as the reverse complement.
GGTAAAGACAAGGGGACAGGGGGAGGACCACACTTTTCAGTACATGTGGTCAGCTATAAGGCGAAAACCAGTCATAATCTAAGAAAATTTTGTTAGTATAGCTGCACTAGGCCAGTATATACTTTCAAGAGATGAAAATACCTGACCTAAGACTTTCAGATAAATCAGTTCAGTAAGACAGAAGGAACATATCCTGTGCTTTTGGCTCTTAAAGTTGGCATTAATTTTTGCAATAGTTTCTGAGATGTTCATGATCACATGGAAAAACAAATGGGGAAAGAACATTGTTTTAAAATAACTTGTCCCTAACTTACCCCCATTTCCACAGCCCTCCAAACACTGCAACTATTCTCCTATAGGTACTCTTTAAAGGTTTATTCATGCAAATATAGTCAGCCCATGGATAGATAAGCAAAAATCTCAGATCAGCCTGAAAATTCAGCTCTGGCTCTGTCCTCTACAGCCATCTCATCTCATCTCTTTCTTTTCTTTCTTTTTTTTTTTTCTGCCAGTTGTATTGGGTATGTTTTGTTTCCAGTTGCTATTACAGGCTGCCAAGTACGTATCCATGACTTGGCAGCCAAGTTACATATTTAAGAGGATGAGAGAAGCAGGTTTAGAAACGACCTCAGATCTCACCCATGGCAGCCGGCAGCACTATAGAAATAGGCTCCCCACCAGGGTAAATGGGGAGATATGGAACTGGTAGCTTGTTGACTCATTTGCATAGAGTAGGGCTGTCATCAGCCTCAGGAGACCATTATCCCATCTTGGCTCCAGCAGAAGTCATGCCAAAAGGACTGGCAAAAGTAAAGGCAGAGTTGCAGATAACTTGGGCTACCTGCTAACATTCACAGCACAGGAGGCAGGGGAGACAACCCTCCACCTCTACTAATGTTGGGAGAAAATTGTCACAAAAAGCCCAGACTAAAGATAGGGAGAAACTAAGACTCAGAACTACCTACAGGGAGAACAACTGTGAAGGAAAAGGCTGGGGCTGATTGCTAAAGACAGAGCAGACTAGGCAGGCAGGGAAGGCCTGGGAATCAGGGCAGAAGACAGATGAACTAGGGGAAAACTAAGATAAATCCAGCAGGGATTTATGGAGAGTGGGACAGAATTGGCTCTGGCCCAGCACATGGACCAGGATAGGCCACAGTTTCAGGTGGAAACCCAAGACTGAATTACCAGGGCAGGAGACTTGGGATACTCAGAAGCAGCACTGTACTACCCTTCACCAAGTGTCTGCTGGAGGAGAACAGTTCAGCCCAAGTATTTCATGAGCTAAGGCTGCAGAGGGAAGCATCAAGCATCCCACCCATGCTGACTGCCCAAATGGCTATCAGTCTTGAAAAAGAATTAGAAGCTTGGCATTGTGTGGCAAAGGAGATTAGTGTCTGTTGGATCCCTGCTTCAGCTGTTGCAAGAGTTGGAAGCTGTAAAAGGAGTGAGCCAGAAGATTAGAATTGGAATTAAGGTATAAAAGTTGAAGCAGTTGAAGGCTACATGGGAAACTGATTTCCACATGGGCTTCAGTCACAGAATGCCAGGCAAATCACTCCAACCTGCATTCAACCCTAATGACCATCATTTGAATGCTCTTTTCTTTCTGAGCAAATGGCTTGGCTTTGTGGAATTCTGAAATGCAGGACTCGGTATCCATAACTGTGACAGAAGCCAATGGGAACTCCGCTTTGAACAGCCTTAAAAACCATTTAATACTAAGCTGTCTGAAAAAAAAAGCTCCTTGTCGTCTCCAGGGAAGACCATGCAATAGACACGTGGCATCTGGCTTTTGCTGATTAGTTTTATCACCATCTTTCTGTGGGAATTATGCACATCTCAGGGCTGAAAACTGAATTGATAATATTGTGAAGCACTTGAGATGTAATGGTGATGACCTCCACAGGCAACCTCCTAAGCGATAATTCTTCTCCAGAGCCAAGGCTGGAAAGCACACAGAAAAGAGAGTGTAAATTGTACTGGGAAGTATTACTTTCTTTGAGCACACGCTGCCCATTGTGTGCACTGTTTCTTTCTACAGAAGAAGAAAAATAAAAAGCAACTGTTACTGCATAATTAAAAACTGGGTTCTAAAGCACAAGCACAAAGCAAGCAAGAAATCAGCTTGCTCTGATGGTCATAATTCTGAACAACTGACCTTGCAGCTGTAATAGGCTTCTTTTCATGTTGCCATGTTTGTGTGTCCATGTGCATCCCAGTAGCTGGGAACACTCAACAGTATGTGAATATATCCATTCTTCAAGTATATCTGATGTTTCAGTTGGATATCACACCCAGAAAATAAACACATGAATAAACTCAACAAAATTATCACTGACTCACCATCCAGCCATTCACTTCTTTTCTGCCTCTTATTTCTTCTTGCTGTGTCAGGTCTGCCTTCCATACCCACCGCATTAATTTCCTCCTCTTTTCCCAGGGTCAGTTAAATGACAGGCCTGGTTTCTCTCAGCATATTAGACTCTGTGTGCACACTACTGTTTGTATTAGAAACACAAGTGCAGAATTCAATTTCACAGTAACTAATTCTTAGTCCATGACTACGCCATTTACCTGCCAAGTACTTCTGCCTGCTCATTAGGAACAGGATCATGCTATATGAATGGAATAAATAATGTCCTAAGGCATGATACTGTGAACACTGGTATGTTTTTCCACTTCAGATTTGTGCAAAATTGAAGCTCAAAATTTCTTGGTTTCAACAATTTGCACTGTTTTCACATGCCAGCACTGCTGCATTTCAGTCCCATTCCTTGGACCACACACAGCAAAGGGTAGTTGGACAGCTACACTGTAAGTCCTGGAGAGATACTGTGTCCTTCTCACATCCTGACTTCCTGAGGCACCAGCACTAGCCTTGCCGCAGATTCAGAGCCCTGTGGCCTGGCTATCTGCCGCGTTCAGTGGTGGCTACATCCACAGCCACAAACTGGCTAAAGGTGTTTGATACGCAAAGGCAGCAATAGCTACTGAGCCCACGTCTAAGAGAAATCAGGAGGCAGTGATTGCCTAGCACTGCTTATGGGAATGCAGGCTGCTTTTGGAAAGCCAGAAAAACCAGCTGCACATTCTTTTACTGAAATCCTCATGCAATTACTCCCTCTGCATTGTTTTATCAAATGAGATTACTGAACATTAGCAGTTGTCAGCTGTTTTCATACAGCTAGGCATTTGCCTTGTGCCCCCAGTAATCAGCCTTTTGCTATTAACATGCCTCTAATAGGAAAGCCGAAATATTGAAATGTACCTCATACTCAGTAGGTATTTTCAAAACTTTTATTTTGATTCTGTATTCTGAGGCACTCAGAAATCTATGGAGCTTAACAAAAGCGTCATAGCCTATTTTCTAGTTCTGCTGTAGGATATAATAACCATCTACATGCTACAGAATTAGGAAAACAAGTGAAAATTTAATATAGAAGTACTATAGGCAAGATCTCTATTCAACTCTATAAGTTTTGAAGGTAGCTTTTGCAGGGAACTTCTTCAGTTTTAGTTTTAATTTGTTACAGGACTTATTGGCTTATTAGAATTTTTAGTTTAGTTAGCCTCCACCTGCAGTGCTGGGGATAGGACTAAGGACGTACTATCATCAGTTCTCTTTAACCAGACTGTGTTGGTACATTTGCAAACATGTTGTGAATGAGATCTGCAGCAGGAAAAGGATTCTGCCAAATGAGAGATAAATGTGGTTTTGATAGAAATAAGCTTACATTTTTAGATACAGCCTGGAAAAAAAACTAATGCTGTGTTCAGCTATGATATGATTGCTAGAGTGTCAGTTCAACCATGCAACAGCTCGTACAGGGACTGACTTAAAAATATTTCATTATGCTTGCCAGTGAATAGCAAGACAACCAAGACCCTAAATCCATATTTTTATCTAGAGTGCTGCCTGAAACAGATAGCATTGGCACTGCTAGAAGTCTTTTTGTTCTTCAATCTTATTAAAAATAGATTTTTAACTGCTGACCTGCAATCATTTGGAGCAGCAAAATTTTGAACTGCTCCAACAGAAAGGGTACAGGTGCTGCTAACTGCTACCTAAGCATAAGCAAGAATGACTTTACGCTGCTTGGTCCAGGATATAACAGCGATCTGTCAACTTTGCACTGGCCAACACACACTAAACCAAGTCCTGAATGATGGGAGAGAGTGTCTTCAGCAATAGAAAAGGAACAAAAATTTCCTATACTGCTACTGATTTTCCTTAAAAGAAAGACTACAAGAAACATGTTGGCTCTTAAAGGGAAATTCACCCCCTCTCTGAAATTCCTGGCTCATGCTGTTATTGGGATGACGAGGAACCAGCTAGTTTGTGTCTACACCCTACTGATGCAGGAGAGAGTAAAGGCAAATGGGTCATGCAAGGGTGGATCATGGTTTTTTAATACTGCTGTTTCATATGTGGAAATGAAATATGTTGTTGCATCTGGAAATGCTGGCCTGCCCCACTATATAATCACCATGCTGCTGCAAGCAAAATCTACTCTGGAGGCAGGTCTATGCTATAGGCTTCTGCCTGCATAAATAAGTGGATGAGAATGGAGGAGAGATGTGATACCTGACCCACATAGGTGTGCTAAAGCAGCTTTACTAGCATAACTTGTTTTGCTGTGGGGTAGGGAGGGGTTATAACTTTCTTGTGATGAACAACTGCAGAGCGTAATTTTGCTGCTGTAAGAGCATCCACATGCTTTGCTGGTTTAATATCACAGAATTCCCATGTGCCAATGTACAGTGGCTGTGATGTAGGCAGAGATTAGACCACTGTGTGCTTTCTAAAGGGACACAGTAAGGGAAACTTATGCAGGAAGAAGGCAAAAGAGGAGAACTGGAACACCTTTTAAGTAAGTAGAGCTTGAAATGCAATGCACTGACAAGACTGAAAAAAAAAAAAAGAACTTTAAAATACATCATGTCTTAACTGTGAGCGTAAGGACATGCTTTTTAACATGATGCCTTGCATTTAGCAGAAGTGCAGAGTCTGAAAACGTGAATTCCCTGAACATTTCCTTTCTTTTTGCTGTTCCTCGTACGTATCTCTTAGAGTGGCTCACATTGGAGAAGACAAAATTTCTGGTGCAGTACTAAGATGCCACATCTCCTTCAAAGTTGTCACCACGTGGCTGTGCCCCACAGTGCCCTAACCCTTCAAGGAGAACCTCTCAAATAAATGACAGGCAGCTCCCCAGAGAAAGGCTGCCCAGCCTGCAGGGCCCTATGCCGTGTCTCCCGAGAGATAAAAGGAAGGCTGCCAGGATATATTCATTCCTGCCCTTAAGATAGTATCACAAGGGATGAGCAGGGCTGTAGCCTGTCTGCTAAGTCCTGTGTGCAAACTTCAAACAGACGCTCTGGAAGCTGCAGGGCACGGGGCTGACTCACCCAGCCGGCTGGCTGGACGCAGCCTGCCCAAACACGTCTCAGCGTTCCAGCTCCCGGGTGGGTTGCCCCCAGACACCTCACTTGTCCTCAGCTCCCCCCCAAGGCCTCTCACATGGCACGTTGTTGCAGTAATGCTTTTGGGCTTTGTCTTTTTCTGGCTCTCCCCTGCAAAGCGAGGGTAGGGAATTGCAGGGTGACCTGCATCACACACAGGAGTGATTGCTTTGCATTGCTCCACACCTGGATGCACCATAAGTAAGGTGCTAAGGCGCCTAAGGTTTTAATTTGGGTGATTAAATTCTTCAGTATTAATGCTACCAGTGTTCTTCTATATGAAATAATACCATCCATACAAACTCAATCAGCAAATATAAGGAGTTACAAAGTTATAATCACTTTATATCCTTCCTATGGGTTTGGTCCTTTGCACAGCCCTGTTTAAGAATAAGCAAGCTCAGAAACCCAGGCCCATGGTTTTGACGGAAGATGCTGGCATTCCTGGTGAGTCAGGACAGTACAAAGGATGAGAGACGCGGAGCACAGAAGCAATGAAACTGCAGATTTTAGACAAGATTATTTTCCTGGCTTTGCCAAATTCATTTGAAATGTGCAACTGCTCCCCAGAACTACAACTATTTGCAAATGAGGAGCAGCATTTTCCCCTCTGACATTTACTTTATTTAAGAAAACGGGGGGGGGACAAATGTAGTCCCAGCAGAGTCTACGGGAAGTTTCAACTAATAGGATCAGAGCTCATGCTATGGTAAGTACAGTATACTTAAAATCAATTCAGAGTTTATTCTTTGTTTTATAAACTAAGTGAATGAATGCAAGGAATCTAGCTCTGAGCCCTTCAAGTTTCCTGCCACTTGCATTTTGGGGGCTTGTTCACATATTTGAAAGGCTACTTTGTGCCTCAGGACTTAAATCCTTTTCCAGTCATGTAAGTCAGCAGAAGTTTCTCATGTTTCACATATCCCACACACAGTCCAGGTGTGTCCACACTAAAAAATATCCCTTTCCAAGGGAAAAATAAATAAATAAATAAATATATATATACACACATATATACATATGCACACAATTACTCCACTGTTAACTTGCTCATGCCCTCAGCCTCTGGGGTATTTTAACCATCTGGACAGGCACTACACTTCCGTGGTCTCTGTTGCTCCCTGCCTGCCCCACCACTAACGGGCACAGAGCAGCAGTGGCCAAGCTGAGAGAAAGGACAGATGACAGCACAGGCTTGTGACAAACCATCTGCTGTGTGCATTTAGCTACAGCAGCTCTGCAACACACTTAAATAGACATTTGGGAAAAACAACAAAAAATTGCATTTAATAACTGGGCAGCAATGCTGAGGAATGCACAGCAAGGGCTGAAAAGTAAAGGAAACTATGTGGCAAGGGCAATTACCAGTCAGTTAGTAGGAAAAAAAGGTCACCTACATTTTCAACAAACATGAATGCTACCTAATCCTTACCATTGTGCCACAGTAGTGAGATTTCAGTCAGGAAGAGTGTATCTAGCAAAGCTTGACAGTTTGCAGCAACAGCTTTTCACTTACAGATCATCTCCTCTATTCATAAGCATATATACCTATTAGTTCCTTAAAAAAGAAGTAAAATTTGAAACTCATTCTATTGCCTTATTCTCATGGGTCCTGTATACCTCAGCCTGGAAATCAAGAGGGCAATTGCCAGCAAGATGCCATACACATCAATACCAAAAGCACCCAGCCTCATTACAGCCTGTCGAGATTTCACTGCAGCACTCAGCAGGTGCTGAAGTTTCTGTGACTTCTCGGATCTCTAAGTGACGGCACAGCCATTTCACTAGGAACCATTCAATAAACTTGGGTTTGAATCACTTGTGACAACAGCTGATCATACAAGCTTTTAACAAGCTTCACACTCCCCCACGGCAGCTACTGGAACCCCTTCCAGTAGCCAGTGAAGAAAACCCCCCAGTCAGTGCCCTGGCAAACCAGCGAGGAAAAATCCACATGGTAAATCAGAGTCCTACATCTGTGATGATTATTAAACACCAAGTCTATTTTTGTCAGCCTCATCACAAAATATTTTTAGATACTTTTTATATACATATATATACACATCAGTTACAAGCTGAAGGAACTGAAGTCCTCAACCTTCCTTGCAGCACAGGAAGCCAGCAGGGCAGCGCTGCTGTGCTTCCCAGCACCCCAACAGTCCCACTTACAACCGAGCAAACAAACCAAAGCACAGCAGATGACTGCCTTCAGCTGCCCACTGCTCTGCGGTTTTCTCCCTTAAAGGACAAGCCAGTCAAAAAATGTGCATGTCATCAGAATCCTCCATTAGAGCTCATTAATTTTCAGCTCCTCAGAGTCTAAACACTGCATGTTTTTTGCTTTCTTAAACAAATGAAGAGCTCTGGAGACAGTTTGTAGTAAAGTCAGACAAGTTTAACTACTACAAATTTTGCCTGTTCCCTCAAGTTCTGCATCTCAGCTCCCTGCTCAGCACTCCCAGCTCTCAGGGTGTCCTTGGCATCAGGGAGTGGCAGGGGTGGAAAAACCAAGCCCACAAACAAAAAACCAAACACATTCGGTGAAGTATATGCTCAGTTTGTACACCAGCAATCCAAAAATAACTCTGTAACAACACAATAGCTGGCCACAAACCCATCTGTTTTATCAAGCCTAGCACCTGCCAAGCACGACTGTTTTTGTTGTACTTATTTCCCCACTGTTTGCTCACAGCAAGAGGAACACAGCATTTCCCCGTGTATTTCCAGGGCTGGAGCAGCTGGGCTGGGTCCTGCCGCCCACACCACAAGCTGTGGATTAAGAGCAGGTCCTGCCCCAGAACAACACCCCTTGCTTGGGGTAACTTTTCCCTCCCCAGTGCTCCCCAGGCTGTGCTCTGTTCCAGCGAGCTGCCACCCCCCATCCCACCGAAGCAGCTACTTTACTCACTTTCTGCTCCCAGCACGTTCCTGGGTGCAAGAGCTCAGGGGCTGCAGACACCACCAGGAAGGCCCTCCTCACACACCCACCCCACTACTGCCCCTTCACAGAGAGGAGGAAGATATGTTTATGCTTTAAATAAGTTTTATTTATTACCAAAATTTCCAGAAGCTGAATTTGGCATATATTTTTAATCTTCTGTAAAGATTCTCATGCATAACTTGAAACTTGGCAGCTGCAACAGTCAAGTGGTTACTTTAGAAGAGACACTTAAACATCCAGAGTACAAACAGCTGTATCTGAATTAACAAAACTTGTCTATTACTAACCTTATAAAGCAGGACGTGCCTTCCCTTTTATCAAAACCAAGCTGACAGATCTGCCTTTATACACACCCAACAGAATAAACTCTGTTACCAGCAAGGACGTTTTCCTTAAAGGTTAGGAAAAAAAAAAAAACCAACAAAAAACCACAAAACAAAGCAAAGAATGGAGTGACTGTCCATTAACCAGTCTATGTTTCAGTCCTCTTTAATCTACTTCTTCGATGGTTGGGCCACCGGAGCCACCTGCCCCGGCACCTCCAGCCCCCTGGTATAATTTTGTGACGATCGGGTTGCAGAGTTTCTCCAGCTCTTTCTGTTTGTGCTCATACTCTTCCTTCTCAGCCATCTGGTTGCGATCGAGCCACGAGACCACCTCCCGGCACTTGTCAAGCACTTTCTGCTTGTCCTGGTCACTTATCTTTCCCTTCAGTTTCTCATCCTCCACTGTCTGCTTCATGTTGTAAGTGTAGGACTCGAGGGAGTTCTTGGCAGACACCCGATCTCTGTTAGCTTCATCCTCTGCTTTGTATTTCTCTGCTTCTTGCACCATACGGTCAATGTCATCCTTGCTAAGGCGACCCTTGTCATTGGTGATGGTGATCTTGTTCTCCTTACCCGTGCTCTTGTCTACAGCACTGACATTCAAGATACCATTGGCATCGATATCAAACGTGACCTCAATCTGGGGGACTCCACGGGGTGCTGGGGGGATGCCCGTTAGGTCAAACTTGCCCAGCAAGTTGTTGTCCTTCGTCATAGCCCTCTCACCCTCATATACCTGGACCAGGACGCTGCTCTGGTTGTCCGAATAGGTGGTGAAGGTCTGAGTTTGTTTGGTGGGAATGGTGGTGTTGCGCTTGATGAGAGCGGTCATCACTCCACCCGCTGTCTCAATGCCCAGGGACAGAGGGGTGACATCCAACAGCAGCAGATCCTGCACATTCTCAGACTTGTCTCCCATGAGGATAGCGGCTTGCACTGCAGCACCATAAGCAACAGCCTCATCGGGGTTGATGCTCTTGTTGAGCTCTTTACCATTGAAGAAGTCCTGTAGAAGCTTCTGGATCTTCGGGATACGGGTAGAGCCACCCACCAGCACGATCTCTTGGATCTGGCCCTTGTCTAGCTTAGCATCACGCAGAGCCTTCTCCACTGGCTCCAGGGTACCACGGAAGAGATCTGCATTGAGCTCCTCAAAGCGGGCACGGGTAATAGAAGTGTAGAAGTCAATACCCTCAAAGAGGGAGTCAATTTCAATGCTAGCTTGTGTGGAAGAGCTGAGGGTGCGCTTTGCCCTCTCACAAGCTGTACGCAGCCGCCTCACCGCACGCTTGTTGCCAGCAATGTCACGCTTGTGCTTACGCTTGAATTCTTCCACAAAATGGTTCACCATACGGTTGTCAAAGTCCTCCCCACCCAGATGGGTATCACCAGCTGTGGACTTCACCTCAAAGATTCCATCCTCAATGGTAAGGATGGACACATCGAAAGTACCCCCTCCCAAGTCAAAGATGAGCACATTCTTCTCACCAGCTCGAGTACCTTTCTTGTCCAAGCCATAGGCTATAGCAGCTGCTGTGGGCTCATTGATAATACGCATCACATTAAGGCCAGTGATAGTGCCAGCATCTTTGGTGGCCTGGCGCTGGGAGTCATTGAAGTAAGCAGGCACTGTAATGACAGCATTCTGCACTTTGCGACCCAGATAGGCCTCAGCAATCTCCTTCATCTTGGTTAGGACCATAGAGCTGATCTCCTCTGGGAAGAAAGTCTTCATCTCACCTTTGTACTCCACTTGCACCTTGGGCTTGCCACAATCATTCACCACACGGAAGGGCCAGTGCTTCATATCTGACTGCACTGTGGGGTCATCATACTTGCGGCCGATGAGACGCTTAGCATCAAAGATGGTGTTGGTCCTCCAGCTATGGCAGAGGGAAGGTCCCGCAGCGAGCGAAGGCTGAGGCAGTTTTTAGCCTTATTTCGGCAGCAGTTGGCTGGCTGACATCCCTCCGCGCACATACCCGCCTGGGCGGGCACTCCTCGCCCTGAGCGGCGCAGTCGGTGGTCGGTCACGGCTTGTGGGTGCTGCCGAGGTGGCGGGTAGCCTGTCCCGATACCGGGAGGCAAACATGGAAAGAAGGAGTTAGGGGCTTGGGAAGCTCTGTTGCTGCGTGTTCCTGCGTGGTGACCATTCTTGAAACGTCTCCAAATTTTTTTCTGTTGTGCTAATGCAGAATGTCGTCACGCCTACATTTAGCAAAAGCTATGAAGCTATTAACTCGGAGCTGGGAAAGTGCTTTGATGGAAATCTATTACACATGAAAATGCGCTGCCGTGCTTCCTCCAAATAACTCTTCCTTACTTTGAGACAAACGCTTCAAAATATTCCAGTAAGGAGAGCAAAATACCACACCGAGTTCTTTTTTTCTCCGAGGCTTAGTGAGTAGCTCCTTTACGATAGCTACTTTAAAAGTGCGGCTAAAAGTCTGCCACCCACAGACTTCACGTGTTACGTGAGAGAAGTATTAAATACGCTGGACGCTTAAATCATCACTAATTTTGTCCCCAGCCTTCGGCGTTACGCAGTAGCAGCCCTCATAGAAAATACGTTACAGCTTTTCCCAGCCTGGTTTGTTTTCACGCAGTTATTATAGATACTCCAACTCCCGATCAAAAACATCCTTGCTGCAATTACTGTGGTTTTCAAAACCTTTTTGCAAGACATGAAGATTCCACCTCTTTTCTGTGGTATGTAGCTTTGAGATGGAAGAGCTTCCATTTCTGACAGTAAATACTGTACATGCTTAAGTAACTATTATTCTCCCACATATCCTGGTCTTTTTTCACACAGGTTCTGACCTCGGGGAAATCCGAGTAAGTCAGTGGAAAATGGAAACAGTCGGCTCTCCCTGCCTCCAACAGGAGCTGCTCCATATATACCGTGTGCATATTTCTTTGATGGGAAGGGTATCGATTTCTCTTGTAGTTAGACCAGTGACTGATTCATCACTAAGCTATCTTCTTCCTGTAATTCACTGCTACTTCATTCAGTTGATTGTATCGTATGGAGAGAGGAGAAATTCCAGAGCAATACAGAGAGGTGATTGATAAATTCCGTTTCAGCTGAAAAGTTGGTATTATTTATTATTTGTGTCCTCGTGAGGATCGTCCCTTGGGAGCACTAGTAATGCACAAGAACCCCGTTTTGATAGCTGCAGTACAAACTCAGATCATGTTATTTCTGAGTAAAAAGAGGATTCCTGCCTCATGTACAGAAAGAGAGATGCAGAGAGCTAAGAAATAATACACCACCGATTAACACAATAACCAGTCTTTGCAGCAAAATTAGTTTGATACCCCTTTTAAGTGTAGCCGTCATCAGTCAGGTTTTTATCAGATTTAGAAGTGACATTTCATTAATTTTGGCCTAAAGCTTTTTAATACATGTTTTATCAGCTCAGGCACAAAATACATACAACAGCTCCAGACAAAACTTGTTCGGGGTTTCCTTGGCCCAGTAACTAGTATGTCCCTGATATGGTTGTGCTGATACCCAGATGTGCTGATATCCCAGATGTGCTGATAACCTGTTAAAGAGCTGTTTGCATTGACTGGGTTACTGCTTATCCTGATAGTACTCCCTCAGTCCTATTTATTTCATCATTTGAATGGTTGTTCTGCTATAGTAAATTTGGGGGAAGGATTTTGGAGGAATTTTAATTCTTACGGTGTAAATGACACACTCGTCAGTCTCAGGAAAAATCAAAACGTCTGTAGACTGAGGCTACCAAATACTTCATTTAGCTTGTGGCAGAAATACTTCTTTTCCAATTGAGCACATAGGTACTGTGCACAATGATATGTACAGGTCTGAGCTGCTCTTTAAGCTGTTGTTCCTAATCAGAAGTTCATGTGATGTTCTTGCCATCACCTCTCATCTCTTAACAATGTCCTTAGAGAAAGTCCTGTCTAACTAGAGGGAGCAACCTCCAAAACATTATTAAACTTACTCCCTTTCCTCAGCAGAGCTATTACAAGCCTGCTTTTTGTCAGCAGTTCTCCAAGACTTCTTGAACAATTTGTGGACCAGCTCATCTATGCTGTCATACTCTCATATGGGAAGAGCCACATGGTTTATGTTGCTTCACATGCAGTCAGTCATGTTATAGGTGAGCTAAACAGACTGGTTCAGAAATTAAAGTGTGAGCTTATGCTGAGGACTTCAGCACAAGTCTGATTTTCCCTTTAACAAAACATTTGCTGTTATTCTCCCATCCTGAATGTGTAAGCCATATTTTCCTAGTAACTTTCAGAACAGCAAGTTAGCACCTCTGGAAGTAGGAGGCCTCTTCCTAAACCATTTATTTGTGTTTAGGATCAATAATACACCCATGAGTCCTGTTTGGCAGCATTATGTAATGTGCTGTAGGATCTTTGCCGTTACACCACCCAGCCAGAAATGAAGGTGGTATTTAGATTCTTCAATGAAGCAAGAGCTTAGTATCTGGCACAGAGCTAAGAATTCAGCCCTTTATCTTGGTATTTCCTAAGGCAGTGTAGTTTAAAAATAGGAGTGAATACAAGTTATAGTTCAGTCAGACATCAGCCACTTGAATCATTAAAATGTTAAAAAGTTAAAATGCAATGATCTGTTCAGGTTTGAAAATCAGAAGCCCTTAGACCTTAAATTCTGGTATCCATTTCCCTTGTATCCATTTGCCTCATATCCATTTCCCTAGTAAATCTATCCAGAATATTGCATAAATGAGATTGTATTGGTGAGGATAAATGAATTATTTTATAATACAGCAATCAGTTCAGAAAAGTCTAAGTAACAGCTGTGCTAGAATGAAGAATACTTTGCCGTAATACCTTTTCATCACTGAAATTCTTCATCTCACATCTTCCCAAATATATATTTGTGAATATAGGTCTAGTAACTGGAACTCAGACAAGAACTATCAGTGTATCTGACAAGGTGCTGCTGTATTAAAAATCATCATGTATGTGGGAGGGAACTATGTAACTTTTTTATGTTACTTTTTTTTTTACATACTTCCACTTTTTGCACAGAGATGCTCCTTGTTAATTTGAAAGGCAGCCACAATACATGATTTTTCTTAAATAAGTGTTCCTTTGTGTTTGTGAATAACAAAGTTCTGATAATCAGTATGTTTTTGGCAGATTACACAACTGCATGATCACTAATATGGACATACTCAGAACAGCAGAATATAGGGTAGGGTAATTTGGTATTGCCAAACCAGAAGTTCAAAAATCATTAGTCAGATCTCCTAAAATTATAAACCTAGTTTAAAATTACAAGCTTAAAAAACACACATGGCTTTATTTACCTTCTGGCTTTTTAGTTTTTAGCATATGGTCAGATTACACTTTTTGGATTTTCCATGTAATCTGCAGAGCTAATTTAAAAAAAAAAATAGCTGATTATACTATCTCACAACAAAAACTAAGCTGCTTCAGGTTGATTAGACTCAATAAAATCATGGAAGTTGTCAGCACTGATTAAACTAATGCTTGATGTTTCAAGAAAAATTATTTTATAATTAAGTGGTTTTAAAACACATTCATTTACATAGACTTCTGACAGTTGCGGAGGCATGATTAAAAGCTGGGGTTAGTATCACTAGTGCTAACCAGATGAACTAGTGTGCTGTGCATTTTAGGCAGTTCTTTACTTTCCTAGAACTGCGGCCTCCTCTTCTTGCAGTCAGTGCCTGCTCTACTGACAGTAATAAATAAGGGACTTTAAAGCAGATAGTTTGCAAGTAATAATAGAATCAGATCAGAAAAGGACCTTGGTAAATCATTTAGACTCATTTTGTGTCTAACTAAAATCTCCTTTCTTGCAATTTAAGGTAATTAATTTTTTTTTTCCTCAGTTGTGGGCATGAGAAAAAGTGATTTTATTCTTTTATATATATGAAAAAAACGTTTCCCTTTTATCATCTTTTCCATAAGATGACCTAAAATCATTCAATCTGTGCTCAAAAGTTTTCTCAGCTTCTAGACATTCTCATTGCTTTCTTCTCGATTCTCTGCATGCAACTTGTATCTTACTCTTCAAGTGCATGATCAAAACTGGAGATGTTACTAGCTCATGTCTTAGCAGTTCTGAAGGGGCAGATTATACTCCAGTTTAGACATTTAGGTTCTACCCTTATTTGCAACAGCATGATGCTCCAGACTAATTTGCAGGATTTGCAAAATAACACATTTATTCTTTTCAATGGAAATTGAAAGTGTAGATTTAGATGAGATCTTGGGAATTTCTTTACTGTGAGGGTGGTGAGACATTGGAAGAGGTTGCCCAGAGAAGCTGTGGCTGCCCCAACCCTGTAAGTGTTCAAGGCCAGGTTGGACAGGGCTTTGAGCAACCTGGTGGAAGGTGTCCTTGCCCATGGCAGGCGGGTTGGAACTGGATGATCTTTAAGGTCCCTTCCAACCCAAACCATTGTATGCTTCTATGAAATTAAGCAATTGTTCCTTTACTTTCACAGCTAATGATTCCATCTTGCACTTGTTCCTAGTTCCTATTAAGTAACATCTTATGCTTTCAGATCACATTTGCACCTTGCCAGGATTATTCTGAATTCTGATCTTACCTTCTAGTATACTTGGAAGTCGAATTCTGCTTAGTCTTGTTTGAAGATACTAAAAGGATGCTCTGCATGGTCCAGGGGGTGAATAAATGAAAACATATCATTTTGTCTAGAACTGGTGTGAACAGGGTTAAACAACATACTGTAATTATTGGCAATAACTGTAAAATACAGTTATTTTAAGCATTAAGGGAAATAGTGTACTGTAAACACAGGCAAAGACCAATACTTCATACTCAGAGATCAATATAATTTGATTAATTGCTCAGATTCCCTTAAATGCTTTGTGTAAAGAATGTTTATAATAACTGAACTGTAGCAGCAGTAAAAATTTCTCTTATTTTCTCATTCCTATGATTATTTGGTTTTTACTCATCTCAGTTTTCCTTCTTGTCATTCTTAGCAGGTGAATGGGAAAAACACAGGAGCAGATGAAACGGCTGGTAACTGGAACGTCACCTTGTTGTCAGGACTGTTATTAACTCCGGTATCAGATGGAATTAAATGAAAATAATAAGCAGATTTGTAAGAACATTTTATTAGAGATACTGTATCAAAGCACAGAATAAGCTTTAAAGATGATGAAAACTAACCTGGAATGTCTTCAGCGTTACTCAACATAGACTACAAATAATTGCTACGTTACAGAACAGTCACAGCCTGTTCTAGATGTCCTATGCTTAGTATACTGTTGAAGGCCTGTCTTTAGGTGATGCTATAAACATAATGCCCTTTTCTCCTCTGCTTCATGGTGATCTTACTGTAAAGGTCCTTCCTGTTCTCTATGGCAAGGACACCCCATTTTCTAACAGAGTTGCCAGCTACATTGTGCCTTCTCCCTGCAGAATCCCCAGTGGGATCTGGCTTTGCCCATATAGTCACCATCTTCCCCTTTGCTCCATCACAGCCACTGGGAAGAAGCATCAGCATTCCAGTATTGTACTGAAGGCTTTTAAAATGCCTACGTTAATGTTCAAGGTGTTACGTGTTAATAGAGCCGATACTTTCAATATCTATATACTGAAATGTTTAGGGCTCTGTAATTAGATGAAGCAACCACATTCAAAAATATCTGAACATCTTTTCTTGCATTTGTATAGCAACTTTATAAACTCAAAAAGGGTAAAGCAAGCACAGACACATGCCCTATACAAGCTGCAATACAGACAGTATTTTACACACTTTATAACAACAGTAATGAAAATTATGCCAATTATATATAAAAGTATAGACAGACTTCTTGAGATAACAGTTATACTGAACAATGAAACATCCTTTTATAGTCATGAGTAGAATTAGTAAGATGCGTAACTATAGCAGAATATAGATCAGCATGTTTAGTCTGCTTACATGTCTCAATCTGACCCATTGCTGTCTGGGGGAAACAAAAGAAATTAATATTTTTTTAAATCCATGCTGGCCCTAAATTGAAACATTTACTGCCTTATTTTTTTGGTTACGGCTTCCCCCTCCCCCCCCCCCCCATTAATTTAGCTGTAAACATTATAAAAAATGCATAAAAATGCATTAAAAATGCTTAAATCTGAACATGAATGCCTGATTCTCCTCTTCAAGACAGGTTTTGCAGGGCTTAGATCTAGAACAAGGTGCACCCTGTGCCCTGTGAAGATTGTTTCACATTTACTCATCTCCTTGTTGGTAAAAAATTTTCACCATTCTTGTAATAAGACCAGAGCACCATTTCTTTACTATCCACATACAAGCACTGTGCTTCATGGAAGGTCCGCTTCAGCTTGCAAATGATGATCATGGCAGCAGGGGAATCAGGTCAGCTGGATCTTTCTCACCATCCTGTCCTTCCTCTGCTTTTAAGATTTTTCTTTTTCACCTCATACTTTTTTTTCTTTTTTTTTTTTTTTAACACTTGGCAAGTTTATCATTGTACATAAGTATATACTTCTAATGTTTGAACTAAAAAAAATCTAAGCAGTTTTTGACAGAAATTCTAAGAAGCCTTATTTCAGAAAAGGAGCACTCCAGCACATGAATAGCAAATTCTGCAAACTCATTTCAGTGCAGCCCTTAACACCTGGCATCTGCCTCTTTTGGCTGGCTGCTCCATGAAAGGAGTCTTCAAATCTGTTTTTAACAGGTGTAAATAATAGTCACAAGGAGGTAAGTTTTATCATACAGAGAGGAGTCCAACAGAACTTTTACTGCAAGTTCTAATTTGACTGTTTTGGTGCCTTTAGCGACTGCTGCAGTATGTCAAAAAAAGGAAAGGTGGTGCCAATTCAGATCTAGCACACGCAGTTCTGAGTTTTTATGAAATCTTTTGACGACCAGTTCTTCCTCATGTCTTCTCCAAACCTGGTTCTCTCAGTTGTTCAGAAGCTTAGAAGTCCCTATTTCACTACTGCCATGCAGAAAAGAAATGCAAGAAAAATATTAAAAGTCAGAAGCCCACACTCCAGTACTGTATTTGCTAGCATGATGTGGTCCCTCCCACCTCACTATGGTGTAGTTTTGCTCCAAATACCCATCCTTAAGTTCTTTTCAGAGCACCTACCACAATCAGGAACTCTGTTTAAAAGCCATACAGTTCATTTCCTTCAAACCCTACCCTAACAAAATGTAATTTAACCTTCAAACATATTTTGACCTTGTTTCAGAAGCTTCAGTTTGTTCTTTTCTCCTTTGCCTTCCATTTGCAAAACAGCTAAAGATTTACTGAAGAAAAACTTCTCTTTACTTTCCAGCAGTGGTTTATGATTTAGCTTAGTGGATGCTCAAAAAATTGCATGACTGTTACTTCTCCTCAGCCTGGATTTCTCATAGCTTAGAACCCCCCTTACTCTAGAATACTTATTACTGCTTCATATTTGCCTCTGGGTTTTGGGTTGTGGGTTTTGGTTTGTTGTTTTTGGTTTTTTTTTTTGTTAAATGCAGATAAATGCAGATAAATGATATAAACATCTACAATTCCCGTAAGTCTCTTTTGACCAAACTAATTTATAACAAATATGAGCAGCTCTGTATCTGACACAAACAGTCAAGAAATTGGAAACATGTGGATGTAACTTTTAAAGACAATCCCCGTTTTTTTTTTGTTGGTGCACCAACTGCTCTCTCTGGATACGTAAATCATGTTGTACAAATACACAACTGTCTTGCTTCTGGCTAATTTACACTTGCTGTGTCTATGTGCACCACAGCAGCCTGGACCAAGTAGCTGTGTCTACACTGCAGAGGAGGAAAAGCTTCAAAGCTGCACATAAGCCAGGTTTATCAGCTGTCTGCATTACTTACCTGTTAGAGCATCCTAAAGGCCAGCTCAGGGCTAAATTTGCTGGCACACCTTTGAGAGGAAAGCCTTGGGAGTGGTGCACCACACTTCAGCGTGCATTATAACATACCCTGTGTGACATGTGTCCAGGCCCTCACAGCATATGCTAGGTCCACAACTGACTTTATATTTTATTTGCTCTCTGTATCATGTCACGTACTTCATGGTAGGCAAAAAAGCAACCTGGGACAAATTACTTTTGTTTCATGACAGGAGGGTGATGTGAACATGCAGGTCTTGGGCAAACTGCTAGCTTCAAAGTACTGCTGGTTCTGGCAGCAAGTACATGTGTCTACCTATTACTTTCTTCAAATCTCTGAGGGGAATTCATTGGACTGATGCTGTTATCTCGAAGTAGCTTTTACCTGACTAGCTCAAAGGTCAAGAAATGCCTTTTTTGTTTGTTTGTAAACAAAGGAGGAAAAAAAAAAGGTATTTAACTGCAGTATGCATGTGAACATTACTTTTCCCCAGGCAACATCAGTGTTTAACACTGCTGTTTATCAAGATGCCGGCCTGCATTTTACAGTCAAAGATCTCTGTCATTTGCAGATCATACATAGCTCATGCAGTGTGACTGAGCTTCTTGACACCACCATCCTCAAATACACCAACTACGCTGTGTGGGACCACCTCTGAATGTGGGAAGGTAGGCTGCCTATGAATATTAAATTACATTTTTCCGATGAGACTGCAAAAATACTGTAAACCAGTGCCAACCGTGGTGGTATGGTGTACATGCAGAACTGTGAACACCCCAGAATTGCTGGCACTGGTAACAGCTTTTAGCCCACAGTAAGCTGGACTAGAGGTAAAACGTGCCCTCCTCCCAGACTCTAAAATCCTCTCGCTACCCTGAAAACAGAAGCTGTTTAAGGAATGCACAGCTGCAAGAGGATCTGCTTCACTCTTCACACAGTAAACTCTGCTCAACTGTGGAAACGTTTTGAGCTTTTTAAAGGTAAATATGTATGTTTCCAGTTATCCACCAGATGGAGCTCATACCTCCCCATCACACAAATTATGAACATCTGCAAAGTTAAAGCTCTTCAGAGATACTACAAAGGATGCAGTTTCTTTCACTCATAAAAGAGGAAGTCTGTGATTAGCTGGATGTTTACAAATAAAAGGAGGATCTGGAGATAGATCAAAGATAACTCCCCAGATTTGGCATAATACCAGGTTCCTGTACTAATAGCTTCTGCATCAGTTTGTTACATTATGTGATTGATCTCATCATGTATTAATAATGCTTTTTTAATTCTTAGCACATTTATTAGAAGTCTTACAATTCAGACAGCTGAAAAAAAATTATAAAAAGAACACCCCACTGCTAACAAGATCTCCCAGGTTCCATTTAAGAGAAGCACCTGCTGGGTTCTTCCTTACCCTGCTTTCTGCAACGTAAAGGGTATCAAGAGGCAAAGATAAGCACAGTTCCAAAATCTGAAGAATTAAATACTTCAAGCTTAGTAAACAGGAGCAGTAGCATTTAAAGCCTGTTCTCTAATGATCTAAACAGCTCCGATGGCCCAGTCATACTATACAGGCTTTTTACTGAACAGTCTATAGTTCATCCAGGATTTCAGTAACTTTGGCACAGCCCCAATGACTGGGGAGAAAAGCAGATCCAAAATAAAAGATTATGGTGTGTGAAATACACTGAATTAATGTATATGTGTTTTAAGGGACATCTTTGTTTTGACTTTGGGTAACAAACCAACATAGCCTGTGAGGTCTGGAAGGCCACAGACTATTCCTGCTTTCATAGTACTGCTCTGTTTGAAGCTAGTATTTCTATTTGGGGTCTAAGCCACACTGAACTTGATCAAATAAACATTCTCCAAACAAAACTGCCTTTGAAGTGTTTAACTCTTTGCCCAGCAAACTGAAGTTGAAGGACCTGTAATAATTACTGTAAGATTTTTTGTGTATTAAGCAACTTATTTTTCAAAGTTACTTATCATCAGGATCTCTGTCTTCTCTGGCAGAACTGACCATGTTAGCAACAGCTTTTAAAATCTGTGGAACACAACCCTGTCTGAAAGCAGACTAGGTGGGGCTCATTCTTGTACTTCAGGCATGCAGACTGTGCCAGTGTCATGTTTGGCAGCATATAGAAGTATACACAAATTAATCTACTTGATAGCAGAGCAGCCCAGAGATCCAAACTCTCTCCTGGGCTGTGGGACATACTAGGACAATTTCTTCATCTGTTCTAAGGGATCCTACCCTGTGTTTCCTCTATACTACTACTGTATCTGTCCTGAAAGAGGGATATTCTAGATTTCATCTCTTAAATTGTTTCCACTTTGTGTAAGTAGTTAAATAACCAATGGCTAGAAACCCAGACCTAAGTAGTTTGGCAGCTGGGGCTCTACCAGCAGGTACCAATAGAGGAACCCCATAGGCAGGGAGGAAATAGGCACTGTCTTTAGCATCCTGAAAAAAAGCTCTCATAATGACTTGTGTAAAAGGAAAGACTGTAACTGATACCAGAAGTATCTGGTGTATCTGTTGCCAAAACCAGAAGTAATCTATGGTATTCGGCAAACTCTTTTTTTTTTTTTTTTTTTAGCCAGCGTATCTGCATTTCCACAAACTTTCGTGGTCTTGGGGCTTTTGCCGTGGAGAGAAGGACATTGTATTATTTCTCCCATCCATTTTCTGGGGAGTTAGAAGCAGAAGCCTCTCTGGTGACCATCCCCAATATAGTGGGATGGTTACCTAAAAAAGGGGAGGATAGATTATTACTGAGTTGCATAGGTTCAATTGAATATGTGAGAACTATTGCAAAAGGCAAATTCTTAGCCCTAGTCACTGCTTTAAAACAGGAAGAAAGCACATCTTCCCATTTCAAAATAACACAAGGCAAATAGAAGAGCCAGAAGGATGATTTTTTTTTAAATAGCAGCTTTGTCATCAAAGGAGATGGGGGAGAAGATATGGGAAAAGACTGATTTTTACATCTTTCATGCTGGCAACGCTGCTGCTGCAGAGACAGTAGCAATTCCTGACACTGGTGGCGCTTTCCCTGACAGACAGGTTGCGAAACCAAGGGCTTGCAGACAGTCCTGATTTCCACTGGATGTCCCACAATGCACACAGCCTCCAAGAGCTGTCTTCTTATTCCCTATCAGGAGTCTTGGGATGTCTACAAAACCACAGATGTACCGAGATCATCTCTGATTTGCAACCAAAAAAAAACTACACCCCAAAATCTCAATTGATGCAAATCACAGCTTAGTTTGAGTGAAAACAACAGCAACACTAGGATTTCCTCAGAGAGGGAAGTTCTTGAACAGCTCTGAAAGAGCTAATTATTTTTTTTCTCCCATAGGAAATGCTAGATGCTGCATTGTTCTTGTGGTTGTAGCTGCAGGAAGATTTACTATGGTTTTATTATGCCGGAGGGCAAAAGGATTAAAACCTTTCTGTTTTCTTGCAAGAGAAAAGATACTGACCACTTCTGAAATTCTAGGTTCTTGGGGTGAGGTGTGACACGGTAGCTACACAAAACCAGTTAGTCGAAATCTGGCCTTGGACTATCTGCCTGTTTCTCATTTCATAATTTTGTTCCTATATTTTCAATTACTTATGTATATGGACTGTGCACAAATTACTGAAAGTAGTTTCTCTGAAAGCATGAGGCACGTCACTGTTTTCCTTGTTGACGTAAAACAAAACCCAAACCAGAACAAAAAAACAAAACTACAAGACACTTGTGGGCAAAAATGACCCAAATTAAAATCTGGTAGCATTTCTTCTGTAAAGTTGTCACTGGTCATTCAAATACATAACAAGGAACATGGGCTGTTTGTCTCAGGGCTGAATATTTATAGTCATGATGAACTGACTCCTGAGTCATGAGGTCTGTGGCACTGTACCAAATTAAGATTTGTCTTTCTGCATGAAAAAAATAAAATAGAATTAATTCCAGAATTGTAGAAGTGACTGTAGAAGTGGCAGAAGACACTTAATTTATAAAACATGTCCTCGGTATCTCCCCCCTTCAAAATCTCAACCTAGTAACACGTCTTGAGACTACACTGCACAGCAGTATTTTAGGAGTTTTCTGGAAGTTGAAAGAGAACACAGAAAACTGAGAACTACAGAAAAGTCAGCTTTTACAAACATGTTCCTAATTTCTAGCCTTAAACAGATTTTTACTAAGTGAAATTAGAGATGCTTTGTCCTGTAGGTCTTTAAGTCTGTGACAAGCATCAAACCAGCTGAGAATCAGGGAAATCAGAGTATTTGATTTTTAACTGTTTTAGATCAGAAATCGCTTAGAAGTCAGAAGCAAGCACATGTGGATGCAACAGATACTGCCAGCATCTTCTTAAGGAATTGTCCTGAGTTTTCAGTATTAGTTCAGAAAGTAGATGACTGCTCCTTTTATCACAAGACCCAGAGAAGTGCATGTTGTGAGTGGTGAGGGGCACGGAGCAGTAGGAGAGCAGGGGTCCAGCTGCCAAGCATGTGAGCAGCACAGCTGCATCTGGGCCCACAGCTAGAGGGCACAAAGACCAGAGGAAGGTGGAAGCCAGTCCTGGTGTTTGGCTGCACAAGGGGCCCAGCTCGTTCCTGGCCTTAGGCCAGGCCAACTACACGAACCGAGTAGCGTGGAATGCCACACAGTCTGTTTCAAGAAAGGTTAAGAAAGCTCCAGAGCATATTTGAGGGATGAACTGAACACAGGAGGGTTTCCAGTTCTTGTAAAGAGGGCAGATAGCATAGTTGTGTCTCATTTGTACGTAAGAGGCTGGGCTGCCTTTTTTCCTTATCAGGAAATAGGAGATGAATGTAAGAGTTCAGTTTCCACGAGGATGCTTGGGGGAGACAGAGACCAAGTTAAGCTCAGGATGTGCTCTGAGTGCTGCCACAGCTGGTTTAAGCAAACGAGCCCTCTCCCAGCCACTTATTTCTCCCCTCAAGTCACCCCTTCTATTTTGGTAGCACTAAACCTGACATAGAGCCGGAGAGGAAAGCACAGCGGGGAACTGGTCCAGCCAAAAACCAGCCCCACAGGGAATAAAAAAAGGCCCATTGTTTGATTCAATTCATTGTGAAGCTACCTAAATATGTGCTTTTGACAATGGAGAGGGTGGCACACAAGGGCTATGAGAGCTGAAACGAGGTGGGGAAGGAGTAAGGAGCTACTAGGGCTCAAGGTGGCACTGCCTTCAGGAGCAAACTTACATCCTCGCCAGCAGCCGAGATAGTCATGATACTTTAGCACTAGTAAGTTAAAATACAATAGTGTAGTTACTTTTATAACAATGTATTTTTAATATATTGGGCAGTACATTTCCTGTCTAGGGCTTTGAATAAAAAGTATGCTGAACTTTTCTCCATTAACCTGTTAAATAGGTACGTCTCCTAATAAAAGCATAAATTTGTAGAATTCTGATATTCTAATTATTCAAATCAAGATTTCTCCACAGACCTGTTGGCTACAAGTATCATACACAAAAGGAAATACTCTTTGAACTCAAAAGTTGCCAATAAGCATTTACAAATAGATGTAAACATTTCCTCTGAAACTGAAAAAGAAATTTAACAGCTTTTGTGGCATTTTGAAGCTCATTGCAGTCTTCATAAATTCCCTCTTCTTAACTTTCAGTAAACTCTGAAAGCTAAGAGCTAGGCTGGCTATTTACAGATTATTTTCAGGGTTGCAGCCCACACCACTGCCAGAGTTAGGAGAACAACAGAACATAGAGAGGTCCTCCAAAAGTAAGAATAGATCACTTAAAAACATAAGTCAGAACATCCAGCTGGTCTTTCTCTTTCTGGCTGTGCCGTGTGCAATGTGGTATGTTTACATCTCCACTCTCAAAGATCAAGTGCTTTGACACTCTAAAAGACCATATAGCATAGTAAGGAGATGCAAAGGAACTATGCTATGATGCCATAGTACAAATTTGTTAGAGGAAACAGAAGTCTAAATGAAGTATTGTTTGCTGCCCTTCACTATCTTTCAAGTAACAGTAACATTTCTAAGGTATCCTAACTGCAGTTGTTTTGTTGTTGGATTGTTTTCGTTTTTTTTTCAGGTCTGCTTTCGCTCTGTCTGCACAGCAAGCAATGCTTATCATGATAGAAGTGCTGAAACACAATCATTTCACTCTCCTGCTGATGTCCCATTCTGGGGAGAACACCCCAGTCCTCACGAGTGAGCAGCCCCAGACTACCTCAGCACCCACCCCTTTTCCCCTTCACAACAGCCAAATTCCTTCTGCAACTCCAGGCCTTTTCTTCAATAGTCCCATGCTGTTCCCCCCCCCGCATGCTTTTACACCTCACCATAAACACTCTCCCCATCTATTTGCAAGCCAGGCTATTCTCTCTATGCCTCAGTACCTTTGATTTGCTCTCCTATGTTCCCCGTGATAACTTTTCAGGCTACTTTCTGCTTTTCTCTGCCTACATACAAGTAGATCCACTCTTAAGCTCCCTGAAGTGCAATTCATGCTCTTTTTGAGCCCTACAATGGATATGCATACACGTGAACTCCAAGGCCCTCAGTTTTGTTTCACAAGAACAGGAAAAACAGTTATTCAAGTTCATTTGGAAAGGTTTAACAAACTTTCTTTTGAAAGGCTACTACAACACAGCTTATAATTGAAAACAAAGGTATCGGGGGGTGTTCATAAAGTTAGATAGTACACATAAATACCATCATTCCCAGTTCATCCATTTAACTTCTGTAGTTGTGAGGTCTACTTACACTGAGAAGTCACTTTTTTCTGAAATGTTTTTGGGTCAAGTTCAAGCTAATACACTGTAAACAAGGGCTCCTGACCCCGAGCAGGAGTCTCCATAAATCACCCTTAGCCCTTCACTGTATTGAGGAACAATCTCTTAGTTTGCAGAGGTCACCTCCTCCTTTTCAATGAAGTCTTTAATTTAGTCTTTGCTGCACCACCACAGCCCTTCCCCAGCGTAGGAGCTGTCTGTACTTGGTGTGCAATCTGGGTGTGCAGTAGTGAGCTAATCACAGGGGCTGACAGCTCCCCCAGCCAGGCTAAGTCATTCTCTGGTCTATAGGACGTTTCATCCATTCCTTCAACTGCCCCCTCCATGCCACCTTTGGGATTTGCTTCCCATTGCACAGCTCTAATCCTGCCCCTCCAGACTTTGCCACTCCATCCCACTCAGGATCTCTGTTCCCACTCAGCCTTCCCACTCTCCAAGTGCCACGAGAACTTTCTGCCAACTCCCCCAGCACCTCCCAGTTCTCCCTCACTTCCCTTGGCAGCATTTCCCAATGCAGACATAGCTGGTACCATAAGGGATAACATGTATGTCAGAGAACTGTCATGTGAGGTGTATTACCCACCTCTGAACTCTTCCACTACAGCACTTTATTAGCTAGTTCGTCTTTAAGATGATCATTATATTTAACTATTTTGTCTTTTTAAGATCTTAACAGTCACCTTAACACTGATTCCCGTGCTAAAAAGAATTAAAATACCCATCCCGCTTATTTGATCTCTTACACACTGAGTTTTAGTCTGGGTTGGGATGAGGAACGTGGAATAAATTCTGAGGGGGCAGCTCTGAATTAATTGAAATGCTGGAGTACATTCATGTCCATGGTCTTTTTGGCCCCGGGATTATTCAGGACTTGGTTGACTTCATCATCATACAAGAAAACACAGGACTGAGCAGTTAGGGCAAAACTAGCTAAAGGCCTGAACTGCACCTGAAGCAGTCACCACCTAGGGAGCCAGCTGCTGGCAAAGGACTGAGGTCTGGCAGCAGGGTCCTTCTCCATCAGTGCGTAAACACACACATCTACCAACCAAGAGAAATTCAAATGCATGTTTAGAACTGAATAAATGCAAGGCGACTCATACCGATTTAAACAGTTACAGTGGAGACTCTGAACTGTATTAATTTCTCTAACAAGCCTAACATTACAGCTCAATACCCATCATAATCCCCTGCATAATCCCCAAGAAACAACAAGGGATAAAAACTCAACTCTGACAGTGACAAGTGCATGAAAGCCCTGGACTAGATTCAAAGCCCCGGCTCCTATTCTCAACCCCTGCCTCACTGAACTGATGTCAGCTGGTACTTAGTAGAATTTTTAAATTCAATTAAGAGACAACCTACACAGATGAGGGCTATACTAGAATCAGAAAGGAATCTTAAAAGGCATAAAATGTCTTTACATTTATTAAGCAAACTCTGCAGTCTTGTTATATTCCTGTTGAAAACCAGAACATTCAGAACGTATCATGAAAACACAAAACAGAAAGGCTAAGGTTCACATGAGCCACACTCCCCCTTCCCCTCCCCGCCCAAGCAATGGGACTATCTTCACACCCATCCATCCCACTTTTAACTTCCCAACACAAGCAGTAAGGCACCATTTACAGCTAGGCTGAAAAAGAGTCTTCAATGCATATTGCCATTCTGCATTCCTAGCAATCCACCACAGCCACTCTTCCCTTGTATAGTAAGATAAGCAGGTTATATATACCCACACAGGTACAGGTAGTAAAAGAAATGCCAACATCACTTGTACAGTTCTGCTAGTACTTCAAGTCTGGAAAATGACCACTCTGCTGGGAACTCCTCGGGTATCCCAACAGGCATTAACTCCCTTTCCCTTTGCATACACCGATTCAAATCTCCATGGTTTAACTGAGTCTATGTGCTCTCACTCCTGGGATGCACCTTCCAACAAAGCCAAGAAGCAGAGGACCAGGACAGCCAGCTCTGCCCTTACAGACAGAGAGCAAAGGATTATTTCTTGGCATCTTTTTGTCATTTTGAAAATGAATTTGGGGATGATGAACAATTATGCTCTTGCACATTAATGGCTGTTATCTAAAATCTGTACATGAAGAAACAACACATGGAAATATTAAAGCACTCATCTTACGGAAATGGATCCGAGAACTGTTTAATAGCAGTCAGTGAAGGGGTAACATTGTGCTTTTAATCTACAGGTTAAAAATAATGATTTGTATATCTACTTAGTAAAACAATAAAATTAAGAACAGAAACTTGTATTAGGAAACAGTGAAAATGTAATAATTAAACACATGATGCTTTTCAAAGCTATATACTTAATGAGCCTAAATAGACACCTATGGTTAGAAGGGTCTTAAAAAAAATAATAAAAAAAGAGACCTATTTTGGTTTTTTTTTACTTTTTTTTTTTTCTGTACTATACTGTATGCCTTGCTTTGGTGTTCTCTCTGCTGCCAACTTAATGCTTTAACAGTATTTACACTTATGTTCTTTTCAAATGCTTGGCATTATAGTGAGATCTCATATCTTTCCTCAAATTAAATTTTGCTCCACATACTCCACATGTATACAGATGAACATCCATGTGCTGCTCCAGTTGCTCATTATTTGGGAATATCTGAAAGCAGACCTGGCATATAGTCTCTCCAGCTGATAAGTGAGATATCATATGCCGTACATGGTCATGTTTTCGGAAGTTTCCTTGATCACAAATGGAACAGACATACCTGGCCATGCCTTTGTGCATATCATTGTGGAGCCGCAACTGGCGCTCTCTTAAGAACTGCTTCCCACATGTCTGACAAACAAACTGTTTTTCCTTGGTATGAACGGTATAGTGTTCCCGCAAGTGGCAACGCTGATAAAATCCTTTCCCACAAAGATTGCAGAAATGCTTACGTCTGTGATCCCTCTCGTTCTCTTCCATCATGGAGTTCTTGAACAGATCTTGCTCCAGGCAGTTTGACATATGTTCAACCGCAAGGTTTTCAGTTTCAAAACGCTGACCGCAATTAGGGCATCGGAAAGGACAGGCTGAATGCTTGTATAACTGTTTTTTTTGAAGGCTGTTCATTGGGAAGTGACTGTCTCTGAAGTCCTCCAGCATCTCTGCAAACATCATGTCCCTTATTTCCGACTGCTCTTCAGGGTTTTCTTCTAAGTCCATTTTCTCCTCAGAATTTCTGATACCATTCATGGTCAGATCCTGGGGTTCTCCACACGTCTGCGCATGATCTTGTAACTGCTTGCCTTTGACCAGTATTTGACCACACTTGCCACAAGCACATATATTTTCTATGTGTTTGGATAAATAATGAGAGGACAAATCCTCCTCGGTGATTGTTAACCCACAAAGTTCACAGGGAGCATTCTCCATGTCTTCCTGAACTGAAGGAGCCTTCCTGTTAAGGTGCCGCGGACTTTTCAAGCACTTTCTTTCATCCTCATCCATGGATAAACGGGGTTTTAATGTCCTCCGAGCACTTCTCTTCTCTCTGATCTCTTCCTCAACATAGTACCTGTAAAGCGGCTCTTCCTGTTCATCATCTAGGTCATCATTGTCAGAGGACTCATTGCAGTCTTTATCTGTCACCTTAATAATATTAAAATCCTTCAGTTCATCAGCAGGATTGTCCTCTGGTTCCATCTTGATAACAATCCTCTTCCTCTCAGAGGCTCTACTTCCTTCTTCACCTGATGTCTCAGAGGCAACCGTGCTGCTTTTTCTGCTCGTGACGTTTGACACAGGAGACGAAGAATCGTCCACTGCTTGGCTCAAGTCCCCCTTGTGTTTTTCTGTTTGTGTGGAGATAACTTTAGAAGTAGAGTCCTTTTCATTAAAGTCAATTTTTTCAGTACTGTAGTACCTGGCACTTTGGTAGGAATGCCTGTTAGTGCACGTTAACACGTGCTCATCCAGTAGCTTTTCACAGCTAAAACTAAACCCGCAGCTGTCACAGGTGAAGCTTCTTCCAAAGCGGCGTGAGTGGGACACACGCTCTTTTGTGTGAGAGAATTTGGACGTGGTGCTTTTTTTGCAGACATCAAACAGTTGTTCGGGGAAGCTGCTTAGTTGCAAAGCTTCCTCATCAGGCTCTTTGTTATGGGATGTATTTACTGTTGAACTTGGCGGCTCCATGCCCCACCTGTTTGCTTCGCTGCCATTTCTGCCAAGCGTGTCTTCATACATTCTCACGCCAAATATCATTTTGCTATTCTGGGTGCTAGAAGCAGAAGATGAACATTTTAAACCAGATGAGTCTGTATCCTGTATATCTTCTAGACATTCAGGTACATTATATAGCTGTAAATAGTTCATGGCCACTTTAAACTGCTCAAAATTGGTGGGGGCTGTCATAATTTTTCCTAAATACATGAACTGTAAAATCAGATCAAAGCATTCAGCGCTAATCTTCATGTTGCTTAGATTCAGCTGGGCTGTAGTGTGTTGATGGTTCATAAAAAACATCCTAAAATAGGAGCTGCACGCAGCAAGGACTGCTTTGTGTGCCTGAAAATAAATATCATCGATAGCAATACAGCAGTCACACAGAAAGCCCCACTCTCTTTGGTTGTTTAGCTGCTGAAGGACATAGTTGCTGTGGCTGGTTCTTGCCATCTTGTACTTCAATTATAACCCTGCATAAAGAAAAAGACATCTGTTAGATCACGAGCACAAAAACAAAACCTACTTAAACGGAGGGGGGAAATGCCATCATTTTCCTCTGTAGGTCCTCCTATTCTCACACTGTTTGTGGTTCAGCTTCCTGTCTGGAGATCTTCACTGGTAACTACTTACAAATATTGATGCCAGTGAAAACGTCCATAACTCCATGCTCTCACCATGCTCTAGACTTACAAGACTAGTAAACTAATAAACGTAACAACTGCACATGTCAATCAGAGCTGCACTGCTAAAATATAAATTAGCAAATGTATCTCAAAGTCCTGCAGCCAAGATTTTCAGATATGAATTCTGAATGCAGAACTTCAAAAACCTCACAGGGCAGACTTCTGTAAGATGGCCCAAAGACAACACTTATACAAGGTAAGCTGACTCTCAAGAGTAAGCTTACCTTATGAGGTAAATAACCACTCTTCAGTCTCATCTTACATTTTTCACCTGTCAGTCCAATGGGTATACGATACAACACATAGAACACATAGTTCAAGCTCAAACCAGCCTTTCCCTCCCCATTAAAGGAACCTGAGAAGATACATCAGCAGAGCATCCACACAAGCTGCATCCACACAAGCTGCATCCACACGCTTTTGCTCTTCGGGGCAGCTCAGGGACAGTTTCAACCTTATCTGCAAAGCATCTTGCAAACCAGGAACTGCAAACTCAAAGGCATTCTCAGAAGTACAGGGCAGCCCAGCTGTGGTGGCATGTCCCACGTACAAGCCCGCTGCAGATGGTGACCAGGCTAGCTGCGTGACAACCACACAGACTGCACAGAGGCAGGAAGTGGTGCATGCTGTGCCTCCAACTGCTTTCAAAACCACTCGTTCAGAGTACTGTAATATAACCAAAACACGTAGATGGGAGACCAGACAAAGGAAAACTTCACAATGGAGAACTGCGAAAGCTAGCAAGGCAGAGGTGAGGCCACGGTGAAATGAAGCCTTGACAAAGACTAGAGGGAAAGGTCTATGAGTGCTGAGGGTTGCTGTAAGTGAAAGGGCTAATTTGTCCTCAAGAGAAAAGAGGAAGAAAAGATACTGATTTATGTTAACAAAAATATCCAGAAGAAATGTGTTGTACAGAGGAGGCGTGCATTTGATTTACAGAAGATAAACTTCAACTGCAGCCACATCCAACAGCTAGTCACTACTTACTTTGGAAAACCTTCACCTACATACATAATTATACTAACTGCACAAGGAGGGAGGAGAGAAACCAAAAGAGAGTATGAACAATGCCCTAAGTGAAATGAAAAACCTAAAGCAGTAACAAGCATTCTTAACATTTTGCAAGGTTATTGCAAAGAATGCAAACAACTGTAAGAGATCTGTACAAATAATGCATGCATTAAATGGCATTTTATGACTCAATTTTTTAAGCTGTCCAAAATTTAAACAAAATACACACAGAAATGCTCCCTGTTCTTTTTCCCCTAACAGTTTGCATCTCCTAGAGGCTGAGAAAAGGGTGGAGAAATTAAATTCCACAATTAGTACTGAATTTGCAAGTCATAGGTGTTGCCTGGCTTGTTTAGTAGCAAACCTAATGTTAAGTCACCATTCTTCATTCCATGAAGGACTGCCATGGAAGAAACATGCTCAAGCTCTCAAGACAAGAACATTCTCACCCCACTTGGTAATATTCCCTGCTGACTACTCATATAGCACCACCTACAGATCACCACCAGCACAAGACCTTGTCTGGCAACAGGACCCTTATGATTTGGGTTGACCTGTAGTGAGACAATGAGCAACTGCATGGCAGCTGTGCACCTCTGCTCTCAACCCAATCCTCTCAACACCCAAAACTCAGGGCAAGCACCCTGCCAATAATAATTCTCTGACCAGTTGGCCCAATGGTGTTCACTGCAGAAATACAACTCACGGCATGGAATGAATGTAATGGTTTTGTTAATGACTTGCACAGGGGTGGCTTTCAAAGTAGGATAACCTCTGAGAACTTCACACCGTTTCTACAGAAATTGATTACAGTCTAAGTCATTGGGCATATTTGGGTGTTTCTGTGAAAACCAGCAAAGCTCTCCACACCAAGTAATAATAAAAGTGCACTTCATATTCTTCCAAGTGCTTTTCTTGGATTTGAGGCAATTCATTAGATGCTTACATGCAACTCAGTATACTGTATCAAGTATTAAGAACAGCAGCCACATAATGACAAAGGATTGACTTCAACTTCCACATTATAAGAGTAAACCAAAAGAAAGCGCAAAGGCACCACAGGCCTCTTGGCATGAACTGCCATCAAGACAAGCAAAGGCTCAGGACAGCTCGTTTTTATCTCCTCATCCTCATAAAGTGGCAAATTTTGTATAATTTTTTTTGCCCTACACTATAAGTACTCCATCATGTCCTCCAATAGCAAAACAGCAGTACAAGCAGCAAGGCTGGACCAAAAAGAAGGTCACAAACTATGTGCACACACCTGCAGACCGGGGCATTTCCAAATGGTGGGAAAGATCTGGCAGCTACTGGAGTGACAGCATGCAAACTCATCAGAATTTTCCATGTTTCCTCCTTCTTTGAAGAAGGTGAAATACATTTTCCTTTTGGCAGGGGAACTCTTGCAGAGCCTTCAGCACAAGTCCCAGTATGTAACAATGACCCACTGGCAATGCCCACCTCCTGCAACGGCTCTGGAAAAAGCCAGCTGGAGCATGAGATCACTTGGCCGGGATAGCAAGGTGCTCAGATACCCAGGCTCTCCTTCGGTAGTACTACACATAGGTATTAAAATAGAGAGTGCTTGAAGTTATTTATGTTAATGAAAGCATTGGCATCCTCCCTCTGGATGCTGTATTAACCTGCTGGATGTAACTATATATTTACAGCTGCCAACACTTCCCACTATGACAGCCTGTGTTGGGCTATTTAAAACTTTGACATATTTCAACCAGCAAAGGCAAAACTTCCCCTTGGAATTGTCTGCTTTGGACTGATTCGTTCTTCTTTTTTCCTTCACAGAAAATTTCAGTCAAAATGGGTCCAAAAATGAAGCTAGAAAAAAGCTTTCATCTATTATTTCATTATTTCTTTTTCTTTTAAAAAAGTTTCTTTTCCAAAATCTTTGAAGAGAGACTTCATAGGAGAGAAAGTGCTATGACTTGGCTATGTTGTCACAATATAAAAATCTGCCTGAATCTGGCCAAGCTATAAGCTTGACAGGGAGAAGACAGAAATTACCAGTTTGTTCACATGTAAGACTTCTGTTAGTTACTAAAGTTTCAGCTTACAGCTTCACTGAGAACATTTAACCCTCTTGCAGCTCCTCTGTACACAGGGTCCTGCCTGAGCCATCCCACCCATGATGAAACCCTCCTTTTGTGCAGAGCTCTGCCATGGGTTTAAACTCCAAAAGGGTAGATACAAACTAGATACAAGGAATAAAGTTTTTATTATGAGTGTGGTGAAACACTGGCACAGGTTTTGCAGAGAGGTGGTAAATGCCTCATCCCTTACAGGCTAGGCTGGATGGAGCTCTGAGCAACCTCATCTAGTTCAAGATGTCCCTGCTCATTGCAGGTGGGTTGCATTAAATGGCCTTTAAAGGCTCATGCAAACCCAAACCACTCCATGATTCTGTGTCACCTCCACAAAGTCACAGCAGGGCTTGCTGGAGATTGCTCTGTACCACAACTCACTGATGGGTTTTAGCATCCCTCCTGGTAGCTAGATGGAGAATCATAGAATGGTTTGGGTTGGAAAGGACCTTAAGATAATCTGGTTCCTACACCCTGCCATGGGCAGGGACACCTTCCACTAGAGCAGGTTGCTCAAAGCTCCTTCCAACCTGGCCTTGAACACTGCCAGGAATGGAGCATTCACAACTTCCTTGGGCAACCCATTCCAGTGCCTCACCACCCTTACAGTAAAGAACTTCTTCCTTATATCTAACCTGAACTTCCTCTGTTTTATTTTAAATCCACCACCCCTTGTCCTGTCACTACAGTCCCTAATGAATAGTCCCTCTCCAGCATCCCTATAGGCCCCCTTCAGATACTGGAAGGCTGCTATGAGGTCTCCACGCAGCCTTCTCTTCTCCAGGCTGAACAGCCCCAACTTCCTCAGCCTGTCTTCATATGGGAGGTGCTCCAGTCCCCTGATCATCCTCGTGGCCCTCCTCTGGACTTTGCAGAGCTGAATGCAGTACTCCAGGTGGAGCCTCAGCACAGCAGAGTAGAGGCATGGGATCACCTCCCTCGCCCTGCTGGCCATGCTCCTTCTGATGCAGCCAAGGACATAAAAGGCTCCACAGTGAGAGACATGACCTGTTCCTGCCGCTACTCTGTCCCATTCCTAACAGCCAGGTTCCGGCCCAGCTGCGCTGCTGCAAGGTGGGAGCTCACCCCGCAGGCAAGAGGATGCATGGTTCTGGGTGACGAGAGCCAGACCCAGAAGAGGACTTGGTGAAAACACAGGGAGATTGGGAAATGTAAGAACGTGAGGGAAAGCCTATGTTAATGGAGAAAGCAGGGAGAGGCCCGCTGGGCCTCTGAGCGGAGTGCTGAGCTGAAAGTGGACTGCTCATTCGGCACCGCACTCAGAGATGAGAGTGGAGGACAAAACCAAGAATCTCACAGCAATGAACACTGCCTTGGAGAACAGCATCCCACCACCATCATTGCCAGAACAGGTCATTTCAACCTTTATTTTTTAGTTGTCTGGCTTGCATTTTTTGGATGTCCAGTTTACTCACACAGTGAAACATTATCAACATCAGCTGAGGCCAATGGGAGCTATCCTCTGTAGGTATTAATCACCGAGTATCTTGGAAAATTAAAGCTTTACACAGGCAAGTTTGTCAATCCAAAATTTGCAAGTATTTTTGACTTTCTCTTCTATTTCAAAAACAGGAAAGATGCCAGCCACTTGCTCAATGGACTAGCACACTGCCTTTGTGAAGCACCCGAATGCTGTAGTCACGAACAACCCACATCCACAAGGAACACAAGTAACTTCATCTTCAGCAGTGATCGATTTATGCACTGAATACAGCAATGGGCCGCAGTGTAAGCAACAGTGAACACTGCAGAGTTATTCTGAAAAAAATCAGCTAGAAAAGCATCTGATATGAAAAGTGAAGATATTTGAGTCAGGTATGATTACTCTGATTTTCAAATTTAAAGTCTCTATAGGCATTTTATTTTCCTAATAAGTGTTTATTTTTCACACTGACATGCTTTGATTCAAGCTGTCTGTCTGCTACCAGGTATTTTCTTTTGAGTCAGTTCTCAGATACTACTGCTATTCGGATGTTACCATGAACAAGGTTATATGCGCTATTACACTAACCAAACATGCTGTTTAGAAGTCTGCTAACAAGAATGAACAGGTATTTACTACAGCTCCATGTAGGTTGGTTTTTTTTTCATTTCCTCACACACAAATTTTTCTGAGATGTGTTAAAACTAAGTAAGCCAAAAAGTCCTAAAGAAAAGAACTGGTAAAGTTCTTTTGCTAACTTTGCTGTCTTTAAAAAAGACATACCACAAGGTTCAGAACTTAGGAGTCTTTTGGCTCCTAAAATTAGTAAGTGGTTTTCAAAACCCAGCATTTCCACTGCTGAGCCGGCAAAACGGAGCACTTACACGCTCAGTTACTGGCTGCTTTTCTCTGGAAACGAAGAGCAGGCTGGATAAAAGTATAATACATGAGTGGAGAATTTGGTGCTAATAGAAAATAAGACTGGAAAACCTCAAGAAAACAATGCCCAGTTATCCAAAGACACAAGCACACAGGCACCAAAAAGCAAATTCCCCACTACAGTCTGATACCATGTATCCCACATGGCACAGGTTCCAAAGAACTCTCCTCCCTAAAGAGTTTATCTGCCTTTGTGGGTCAGATCCACCACAGATCCTGGATTCCTAAACAACAGCACCCAGATGCTCAAGAGAAAATTGTACACGTCTAAATTCGCCATGTGATGCCTGACAAGCTTAGGTGTTCATGTAGTGCACTGACCATGGAGCTATTAGCAGGCTCCATGTTTTTAACTGGACATACTTAACAGGAAGCCACTCAGTACTGTGTAGTCTAAGAAGGTGCCTCAGTTTACACTAATATTGCAGAAACAGCAAAGACCTTGGGGCCAGGTGACCACCTCAACAGCGGGAATGGGCAAGACGCAGTTTGCAATGCAAGCGTAGCCTTGATCATGAATTAAAACAATTATGGGAATTCCATGCACTGCCAGGGAAAATCTAATTAAGCTCCATTATTCAGGCTACAAAGGACTGAATGTATAATTTATCCTCCTCCCATAGCCCTTCCAGTCAGCTGCCTTCAAGCATGCTAGTTGTGAAGCCATCCCCAATGAAGTAGATACTCATCTTCAGACACATCCTGATGGATGAATTAACTCATTTTAAACAGACTTGTGGCCAACATATAGAAACAAGTTTCAGCTGACACTCAGGCTACTGAAAGGTAAGATGCTCCAAAGCCCTGAACCACGAGCTGTCAGAGCCAACTCAACAGGCAGTTCTCTGCTTATTCAGCATCCATGTCCACAAATGAGAAACAACTGTCAAAATTTAGCAAGTTATTAATTAAAAAATTTAGACAAAGTTTAGCAAGTTTCTCAGTTGCTAATTGAGAATTAAGATGTACTGCATGCTCTTAGGTAAGAACACTCCTCTAAAAACAAGGAATAAGGTGTCAGAAAACCACTGGTGAATAAAATAAGAGTTTGCACTAAAGCCCCATCTCAAAAAACTTTAGATGAGATCTATGGAGTACAAGTACCAGAGAGAACTTGCACAGCCTTTTAAACTAACTTGCTAGCCACAGAGTATTACTCTAGAAAGTCACAGTTATCTTTTATCTGACACCTTTACAGTCGTAAAAAGTTGTCACAACAAGGTAATAATATGTTTAAAAGAAACAATTAGTGGGGAAAAAATTATGACACCCCATTTATGCCTCATAGCAGAGCAACAAGCCTTTTCATCCATGCTCTTTCAAGAGCTTTCAAGAGGCATCTTGGTGGTTTAGCCATCTGTTGCGACCCTTAAATGAAGATACATGTACCTTCCAGGAAAGCATCCCTGGTTACATACAAGTTGCACTTTGGCTAACAACTTGCTGGATGCATATGAATGAAACACAGTAACTTGTGATACACAGGTCCAGCTACAGATTTCATTGGCTCTTTCTGGTCTTAAATGCTTCACATTTTACCTGCAGCACATAAAAAAGATAAAGCCACTAAAGTCTCCATCCAATGAAACAACTTTAATACGGGGGGGAGGGGGGGGGGAGCAACAGCCAGCTAATTCTGGAGAGTTTTGCAGTGGCACAATACACATGAAGAAAAAATTACAAGACAAATCTGAGGATATAGATGGTCTTCATGCAGATTATGTTAGCTATTGTGCCCACACGCTGGGTCTGCAGCAGAACTCTCTGGGTGGTGGTGTATACTGTGCCCAAGCAGAGGGCAGGCAGGATAACCCAACCACTGGGAACCACTGGTCAAACTGAAAAATGCACACATGGCTTCTCACGCTACATGCGTGCAAGGTCTGGAAGGACTCTAGTGAGAGGTCCAGCTGTAACAACTAAGGGGAAGGACACTGGAATTTTTATCAGGAAACTTTCATTATCTCAATTCTGAACAGCTATTTTGTTTCCCTACAGATGGTAAGTAACTACTAAGGCTTTGTGCATCCTTTACTTTCAGGGCTCTCCACTGTCAGCAACAGTGGAAATCTGTGAAAGAAGCAATTAACACATTCAAGTAGAGAAAGTATCTAAAAACCCAAATCACTGGTTGGTATGAGCACTCAATGTAACTGCTGCAAATTCCTGTGCCAGTGACAAACAACACCGGTTGAGCATGATGAAGACAAAACTTGTGCAAGCAGAGCTAGAGCATCTGTGATCTTATTCCACACAAAATGTTCCGGCTACGAGGAAGAAGGGGCTTCTATTACTTTTCCCGGCTTCCCACGCCACACCAACCCATGTCTTCATTACCAACATCCTCCTGCAGCAGTCTGTGAACACACACACACACCCCGGTGCCTGTTGGTTCACTGCTACCTCGAACAGGAGCAGAGTGCAACTAATACGACTTGTTCCTCCTCAGGTTTTCTGGCCAGTCACCGAAAAATCTCTTCATGATGTAGTCAACTTGCTGTGCTGCTGCTGCTAAGAAAATCTCTGCCAGCACTGCAACCATTCGTGTTTAGCCAGTTTTCCCCACGGCCAGATGGTCTTAACACCTCTCCCCCGCTTACCATGAAAGCTTAAGTTGTAATTTGGCAAAAATGAGAAGCCTCCATGCCCCCTGCTCATGGCTGCTGTGTGGGTTTTTCCAAGAGCTGTAATGAGGAATGTTAAACAAACACCTTTAATTAAAGGAATGCTTGTTTAATGTAATTAAATGCCTAAGGAACACCACACTGTTGCAGCCCTGGACAGATCTGCAGTATGTGCTTGCAATACTCTAGTGCAAGGAAAATAATGCAAGCAAATGACATAAGCCGGCAGTAAATACCAAATATTACACAGCATCCAACCCATGCTATCAATTTACCAATGCCTACGTGTCAAGAGGAACCGGCACTCATCTACCAGCTGACAAATAGGCCTAACTTGAGAGTCTCAGTTACAAAAAAAAAATTAAAAATGGAAAAGAATAAAACCCTGGCCCCAAACCCACAGCGTTTTCAGTCCCCTCTACTCCTTCTGCTACTTTTCTAGCCTTTGAGGAACGAGACTTGCGACACTGCTCCCAGAGCAACACAAGGCTTGTTTTTATGTGACAAAACTATTCCCTTTCCTTTCCAGCCGCCTCCAAGGCGATCCTGGGCACTGCCAGCCCCGAGTGAAACCCAAGTCCGCTGCCTGGCAGGGTGGAGCATTCCCTCCAGGCTGCAGCTCCACTCAGTTCTTCGTTCAACTACTGCAACTCGCTCGAAGTTTTGTTTTGTTTTCAGAACAGAGGGAGCAGGGTCAGGACCCCCTGGCCTGCTGCCGGGGGGACAGGGCTCGCCGGCGATAACGGCACTGGGGATGTTTAACGTGACTTCCAGCCTCGCAGCGAGCCGGGCAGCGCCGTGTCCTTCCTGGCCCCGCGCCTCCGCACCTCCCTAGGCCGCTTCTCGTTTCTCAGCGCGGCTCCCCACCGAGAGCCCCGGCACCCCCCCACCCGCTTCCGCCGGGCCCCGCCGACGGGCGCCGCGCCCGCGGCCCCTTCCTCTCTCCGCCACCCCGCAGGTGGAGCGCGCCCGCCCGGCTCCGCGCAACGCGAAACAACCGCGCCAGACCCGCCACCGCGGCGCCGCCACTGCTCGGCCCCCGCACAGCCCGGGCGGCGCCGTGCTGTACCGCGCCGTGCCGTACCATACCGTGCCGTACCATACCGTGCCGTGCCGCGCTGTGGCAGGCCGCCTGGCGCAAGGTCACGGCGGCGGCCGCTCGCCAGGGACCGGCAGAGGCTGGAAAGCCCCTACCTGGCAGCGCCGCTCCCCCCGCAACACTATGGCGGGCCATGCCGCGGCCGGCGCCGCTCGGCACTTCCCACCTCCCGCCGCCGGCGGAGCTGCGGCCGCCGCGCTGCCTCCTGCCTCCCTCCTCCCCAGCGCCCGGCGGCGGCCCCCGGACACGGCGCGGAGGGGCGCGCAGCCCCGCTTACCCGCTGCGAGGGGAAGCGGCGGCCGCCGAAGGGAAACTGCCCGCGCCGCTCCCGCCGCTGCTGCTTTTGCTGCTGCCGCCGCGGCTGCAACAAAGGACTTCCGCCCCGCCGCGCCTGCTGCTGCCGCAGCGCCGGCTCCGCCGCGACCGCACGGAGCCGGACCCCTCCCCTCGGCGGCCGGCGGCTCCCGGCCCCGCCGCTGCCAGCGCTGCTGCGCCGCCGCCAATGCCCGGGCCCGGCGGGCGGCTCCCTGCCGCGCTCCCCTCTCCTCCCATGCCGCCGGGGAGGCGGCGGGGCCGGCGCGGCGCGGCCCGGGCTAGCGCTGGCGGCGCCCCCTCCCCATGTGCCACAAGCCCGGCCCTCCGCCGCCTCTCCCCCCTCCCTCGGCCGGCGAAGCCATTCGGGGAGACCTGGAGCGGAGCATCATCCGCTGGCGGGCGCCCGGCCGGGACCCTCACTGCTGGGCGGTCCCGACCCGCTCCCGGGTGGGAGCCCGCCCCCTCCCCGCGCACCGGGGCTCGCCCCACGGGACGGGATGTCCTCTTCCCTTCCTCAAGCCAGCCCTGACTGGCGGTAACGGAGAAGTCTCGGTTACCCACGTGGACGTCCAACGTTTCAGTTGTGTACCCGCAGTCTTCAGGCCTGCGCTACAGCTTCGTTGCAAGAAAATCAACTGCAAGTTGCATGAGAAAGTGTTTCCTTTTTGCTGCAATTTTCACTTGTCAGTATCACTGCCTTCCCTCGTCGAGTTCTAAAGTGATGCAGGGAGCACAGGGGTTGGCATGATCCCTGCCACACATCCTGAGGACAGCCCTCTTGAGATTTTTTTCCATCTTTCTAGGTGCTTTCCCAGGCCCTCTTCCCATCACTCTCCAGACCTCTCTTGTCTAACAGCATCCAGCTCCTCTCATGCTGGTTCGTGTGAGCAAATGCGATTTCCCGAAGCTGCGGGCGGCCCCTCTGCTACCTGCCACAGTGCTGCGAGCGATCACAAGCCAAGTCGGGCTTTCCCCCGTCTTGCCACTTGACTTTCCCGCCCCCAAAGTGACATTTGTCATTCAGCGTAAGCATCGGAAGTGTTTCATCTGCACAGCTCTTTCACTCAGATCCGGTTTCTAGAGGTATCATCATTTTAATGTTTGCTGCAGCTATCCAAGATCCCTCTTAGCTCCGGACAAGTGGAAGGGGAAAATTTAATTGTAGCTAAGTTAAAATACTTTATTAAAATTTTTAGAATCACAAAAGTAACCAAAAAGCAACAATATGTCACAATGTCAAAATGAACCAGCATCAATCCCCGCTTCAGTGACTGACAAGGTTTTCCTGAAGCATCCCTCTATCATGCAAGAAAAAACAGGATAAACCCAACTAACATAATCCCAATTTCCAAATGGGACATCACCCTGTCCTCCTGGGTCTGTCTGAGCATTTTTTTAACCACTACAAAATAAAAGTGGAGCTTTCAACATGTGTCTCAAAAAAAAACCTTATTTTTTCCCCTCACCCCACTCCTGCTGTGGCTCCAGAGTGTGATGCCTGTAGCGGTGCTGAGGGAAAAAACCTCTGCAGCTGTAAGGCACCAGCCCCCACGAAAGGTGGAAGGACCCCCATGGCCCAACTCCTTCGTAGGTTTTCCTGGTTTATAGGAAGTTAAATAAATGGCCTCCATAAGCCAGGGCTGTGGTTTTGAAATCACACGGAGAAGTTGTTTTTCTCATGGTTCAAGGGTCTTTTTCTTTTCAGCTCCTTACATGTCTTGGGGGAGCGGAAGCCAGGAGTGCCC
The DNA here is from genome assembly GCF_028554395.1 of Pezoporus wallicus. Lineage (NCBI taxonomy): Eukaryota > Metazoa > Chordata > Aves > Psittaciformes > Psittacidae > Pezoporus > Pezoporus wallicus. The sequence continues at coordinate 3,090,033 of NW_026639769.1, read as the reverse complement.
ATATGGGGCTGAAGCAGCCTCTCACTCTGTCCCAGCCCTTTCATGTGCATCACACCAGGAGCTTCTGCCACCGCAACTAAGATGAGGCACAAAGCAGCCCCCTTTTCACAGTCTCCATTCCCTCAGTGCCCACCATCACGCTTCTCTTCCCCATTATTTTCTGGCCACAGAGGAGGAGCAAGCAGAAGCACTCAAAGGCAGCAGTGATTACATCCCGCTCTCCTTTTTGACCTACTGGCAATGACTATAGGCATATGATATCAGCACCTGTGTTTTTCATTGAAACGCCAAAATCCATTTCTCAACATAGCTTCAATCATTTTGGCTACAGTTCCTCTGAAGCTCTTCAAAGTCCCCTTTGGACCAGAGTCAACCTAAATAAACATGTGAATTGTTAATCATTTAAATAAATAACATGCCATCTGCAAACAGCAACTCACGCTGTATGCAAGTTAATATGTTAAATAACCCAGGACAGAACACAAAACCTTGAGCCACCTCCTGCCAACCATTTCCGGGAAGAAAAGCAGCTACCAATACAAATAGTAGCAGCAGGATCACAGCTCCACCACCCCTCAATATGCTGCTGTGCAAACACAGGAGGGAACGACAGTCCCTGAGCCTTGTGAGCTTTTTATTTAAAATAGACAAACCATAGAGCAATGGAAAAGAGAAAGCTCTACTGGGCAGAGGAATAAGCAGCAAATACTGCATGGAGGTAAATGTCTCAGAGCCTGTGCCCCATCTTCTCTTGGCTTATCTCCATCCTCCACCCAAGCTCAGCCCTCCTCAAGATGCCACTGGAAACAGCCCCAGGAGCACCTGGATTCGGAGGAGCAGGAGCATTATGTGCCCTAAACACTCAGACACAGGCCAATTAAAAAAATTGCAATTATGGGCACACAAGAGGAGAATGAACTGCAAAGTATCACATGCTGAGAGAAAATCAAGAGGGATGATCCAAGGCATGGAATGTCTTGTGCAGAACCCCAAGCTGGGTGAGATGCCACCAAGGAGGGCATTGTAAATCTCTGAAACTGCACTAATAACAGCGAGAGCACATCAAGAACAACTTCCATTCCCTTTTCCATCCCAAAGACAACCTGCTGACAACAAGGGTTGCAGGGACTGGAATTTTAAACGGGTTCAGAGAGCAATTGGATAAAACTCATGGGAAAGACGCCTCAAAGACTGGATTGAGGACCCGTCTAAAGGTGCGCACAGAGGCGGGAGGTCTGAGAGTGGGTGGCACTGCCTGTCTGCACCCTGTCCTCTGCCAGGCCCTGGGGCACCCAGCTGCACCCAACCCAGCGTGGCTGCTCTCACCCAGCATAACCCTGGGTTAAAAATTAGGAAGAGACAGGGGGGGCGGCCGAGAAACGGTGCGTCTATACCATTCACCGGTGGTTAAAGGAAACTCTTAGGCCGCAGACGGTGGTGAAAAACACAGATCGTATCTTCGGTCCATTTTCCTGTGCAGGCAGACCGGGGCGGCGCCTGTTACACACGGGTTTTTCTGTTTAAAAAATGGCAAAAAAATCCAACCCTCAACCAAAAGCTAGCACAACAAAACCACACTCATAGCAACGGCTGAGGAGCTCGGCAGGCGGAACCTCTCATGGGGGGACTGAAGACGCGAAGTGCCCCAGCCCACGGTGAGGTCCCTGCAGGCGGAAAACAACCGCCCCCAGTCCCTCCCTCCCTCCCTCCCGCCCGCCCTCAGGGGGTGCGGGCGCGGTGACCGCCGCCAGCAACCGCGCAGCGCCTACGCCCGCGCAGCAGCCGCGCACGGGCCCGCGCTCACTTCTTCCTGCAGCAGCGGCGGGGGCAGACCCGGCCCAGCGCCGGCGGCGGAGGCAGGAAGCGGGTGGGGGGCAGCGCCCACCCCATCCGCCGGGCTCAGCGCTGCGCTTCCGCGGGGGTAAGCGGCTGCGCGGGCGCGGGGACCACGGCAGGGCAGGGTGCTGGTTCCGCTCCACCGCCGCCTGCCCCCGCACAATAGTTTTGGGCTGAACAGTAGCAAGTATCAGCGTTTCTTGTCAAAGCACCGCGGGCGGGGCCGGCTCGGGCCGGCTCAGCTCCGCACAATGGGGCTTTGTCGGGTTCCGCCGCCAGCCCCGCGGCTCCTACACCCCCTGCGCGGCCCAGTGATGGCGATCGCCGTGGGCCGTTCGGCACCGAGCACGATCCAGGGGCAGAGCGAAAACGCGAGCGAGGTTTAAAGTTAGTGCCGCACACCACGGAGCGTAGTTAATGTGTAGGAGAAACAGCTCAGCCCGGCACGTGGGAAAATCCCGGGTAGGGTTTGGGCGCATTTAATGCGGGCCTGCGCACCGGCGGTGGTGTAGGAGAGATTAATTAGATCGGAGTGCAGGGACCGGCTGGAGCGGAAAATGGACTCTGCGAGGGCGCCCAGCTCGTTTCAGTGGTGAGAAACCCACATTGGAGCCTTCGCGAGCTGTGCGATTGCTTCATGAGATGAACAAACGCCTTGTGCTCTTGCTCTCAGGGTCACCATGGATGCGACCGGCCACAGCGTCTTCCTCCTCCAGCAGCTGAACATGCAGCGGGAGTTTGGCTTTCTGTGTGACTGCACAGTTGCCATTGGAGATGTTTACTTCAAAGCCCACAGAGCGGTGCTCGCTGCTTTTTCAAACTATTTTAAGATGATATTTATCCATCAGACGAGGTAAGGACACACAGCTCTTCTACCTTTTAAGTACTCTGCCCAGCTTCACACATTTTCCACTTTCTAAAGGTATTAAAGTCTAAAGTGGGGATTTTAGGTGCCCTAAGATCATTTTCCTAACCCATCACATGCCTTGGCTCCAAACGCTCCCAGTCCAGAATGTGCTGTCATTTAAAACCACTCTCTTAGTCTGTATACGCCAATATCAGGTCCCACATTTTAAATAGGAGACATTTGTGTGATGGGAGAAAATAAACGTGTAAGTACCACAGTCCTCCTGCAGTGAGTACCTGACAGATTTGTAATCTAGGGGTTTCCAGGTGCCTCCCACCCATACACAGTACATCCATTACCTTGCATTAGATTGCAGGCAAGTTTGCTGGGTGGGACTGTCCCTTCTGGCAAGATCCACAGGCTTGAAGCAGTGGAGAAGCCATAGCCTTTATCACAGTTCTGCTCTTGAGACTTTTGCAGATAAGAGCTGAAACAGATCATAAACTTCAGGCTGCTGTTCAGGTGCTTCACCCAACTGGCTCAGGAGTGGTTCTGCAGGTATAACAACAGTGGTGCCAAGGTCTAATCTCATCTCTGATCTGGACCTTGCTGCTTGTAGTCGACTTGTCCATTCCGCTTACATTTTGAGGGTCGTGGCCCCCAGCACTTTTGCAAGATAATCATTAAGTATAGGCTGTGTAGACCTTCATCTGGAAGTGAGGCTATCAATTAACTTCCTTTCCGCTAGATGTTGTTTACTGACACTTAAATGCAAATCTCATAAAGATTATACAGTAGCAGCAGCTGATTTTATTACTTAAACACACAAATATTCTTTCCTTGTGTTACTGGAGTGGGACACACTGGTGATGCATAGCTTGCATTCCCTCGCTGCAGTGCTGCATGGCAGCAATTAGCTGTGCATGCAAGTGACGAGGAGACTGGGAGCTGGCCACTCTCAGAATCCCTGGACAGAGTTGTGCACATGGCTTTTATAATAGGGATAAATACACGCTCAGGCACTTTGCTGTGCAAGCAGAGCACTTCTGCTTGTCTTGGCAGGGAGTGTTGCTCTAACAGCAAACAACAGTGCAAATGGACAGGCAGGTGATGGATCAGGACTGAACTTGGAGCCTTGTATGTACTTAATCATCTGTCTTGTTTCAGTGAATGCATAAAGATTCAGCCTACAGACATCCAGCCTGACATATTTAGTTACTTGTTGCATATTATGTACACCGGGAAAGGGCCGAAACAGACTGTCAGCAAGAGCCGACTGGAGGAGGGCATCCGCTTCCTCCATGCAGACCACCTCTCCCATATCGCAATTGAGATGAACCAAGTGTTATCTCCAGAGCTGGTGCAGTCTTCAAATTTGTATGGGATCCAGATCTCGACCACACACAAACCAGCAAAGGAATGCCTGGGAACGAAGGAGAGCCTGCCCAAGGCGGGCAGCAGGCCTGCTGCTCAAGGTGATCACCCCCAGCTGCAGCTCTCCCTGGCCATCGGCCTGGATGACAGCTCCCTGGACCAGCAGGTTGCTTGCCCCTCCGCTCAGCCCGCTGCTGTCACTAAGCCAGCAGAAGAGCATCCGAAGCTCTCGGTCTCCATAAAGCAGGAGAGGTGTGACTCGGAGCCTGTGGTGTCCCAGAGCTGCACCCATCCTTCTCCAGAGGTAGCGAGCCCCATCTTTGCTAAGGCCAGCCTCAAGGTGCACTTGTGTCACTATTGCGGGGAGCGTTTCAGCTCCCGGGGGGGACTGCGGCAGCACTTGCACACCCATGTCTCGGGCTCACTGCCGTTTGGCGTGCCAGCCTCCATCCTCGAGAGCAGCGACCTGGGAGAGGTGCAGCCTTTGGCTGAGGACAGGGAGGTTAGGGATGGCCACCGGCTCGGGACCTTCCTCCTGAAGGAGGATGCCCATCAGCTGGAGCATCCAAGGTGCAGCGACCTGGACCCTCTGCAGATCAGCCAGCTCTCACTCATCTCCAAGGACCATGAACCAGTGGAGTTGAACTGCAATTTTTCTTTCTCAAGAAAGAGAAAAATCAGTTGTACCATTTGCAGCCGCACGTTTTTCCGGAAGAGCCAGCTGCTTGAGCACATGTACACACACACAGGGAAACAGCACAAATACGGACGCTGCCAGCGGCTGGAGAGCCCTGCAACCCCCAGGTTTCATCCTTACTGTGACAGTGAGAGCATAGGCAAGAGCTCCAGTTTACCTCAAGACCACTTAGATGAATGTATACTGGAGTCAGATCTCATCCAAGAGAGCGTTGATACAATCCTGGTAGAGTAGTTCTTCCCCTGTGCAGCCTTCAGATATTGAAACTGAGTATTTTGGCATTCTCTGCATAGTGAGTGACTGCTCTCTGCAGCTGACTTTCTTCAGCCGCCATTCCCGTCACCTCTGAGATGACTGTGAAGAACTGTGTACTTTGATTTGTGTACTTGCTTTTTTACTTCTCTAACTTTTAAACTGAAGCTAATTCCCACCCAAGTCCTACTTGGAATCCTCCATGTAACTCAGTTACATTTTTGGTAAATGTGAATCTATTCCTGCTCTGCTTTACTAGAGTTAAGCCTGTGTTGCTGGGTGTGAGGTTTAAACTTTGCTAATATGCTGTGCGGTGCCTAGGACTGTTTGTATCCCATATAGTTGCTCTTCTGAAACTAGATTGGGTGGAAACATAGAGGGAAATATGTGTTGAATTTCCCAAACAGTTTGCTTTTAATTAAGTATCTCAAGGAGATGAATCCTGATGTTCGTATTGTATAACTGTAGTTAATAAATCTCTGCATAAATATATGCAGGAGCCATAAGGCTGGTCTTTTCGTGGGAACTGGCAGTGCTGATGGAGGGGTGGCAGCTTTTGATCTGACAGCCCCTGGAGTCCTATCAGTACAATCTTTTACTTTTGGACTCGAGGTTTGCATGTATTTTTCTTCATTCCTATGTCTCCTTGACAGCTGCTACTGCATAAGCAGAGACAAATTTTGATGCCCCTCTAAGACCACATCCCATTATTGGACCATCTCTGCAAGGACGAATGAAAGCTGCAAAGACGTGTTCTCTCAGAGAGGAGGCACATCCTAACCTGAGTCTTTGTGGGATTAAATGCCACACATTGATTTTCTCAGCAAAAATGATTTCTGACTATTATAAACAGCTTGGTGCAAACACGTTCTTAAACATTACAGTCTGTGCGTTTGGTATGAGCAAACACATAATGTGTTATTTCTTCTCTGCTTATGGAGTCACCACACATCTTTTTGCCTTTCATTTGTCATTACTTGATATCTGAAGAGTAATGAATTATCCAAGAAGGCTTAAAAATTATATGCATTCTTCTTGGATTCATGTTTTGTCCCTCTAGTTTTTCACCTGAGGTATGCTCAGCTTCCTACCAAATGGACAGCCCTCAAGAGATGCTCATAATCAGAAGGCCTCAAAGAGGCCCACAAAGTTCTTACAAGTGCAAAGGTTTCTTCTGCAGTGAAGAGCAAAAGCCCCGAGAGCTGCTCCTGTAATCTCATTACCCAGTTTTTGAGAAGCTGGAGGCTCCCTGCCAGTCCTGGTGTGTTGAGTCATTGCCTTCGGAAACGGGGAGCCTGAACAATGGTGAGGAACTGTCAAAGTGCCCTCTCCAAAGCTCTTTGTAGTCAGGACCCTCGACCTGTCTTCTTTGAAACTATCCTGAAGCAAGAGCTACAAGTAAATCGCTGCCAAATGAAAAGACCACCTGAGGTCTTTGTGAGGGCAGCTGCTGCTTCTCCTAGGCAGGGAGCTGCACACTCCAGGGGAGGGATTGGTCACTGAGAGCTGCCAAATTGTGTTTTAAGACAAAGGGGAAAAACAGCCTCTGAGGCTGCCCGGATGATGTTACAAAATGCATGCCGCGGTTTGGTGTGTGCTTGCCTCTTAGACAGAGGGCTCCTCTCACTGCATGTACCCATCAAAGCTGGTCTGGTGTGAATGCATTGTAACTCTGCTTAAAAAGCCTTTCTTTAATACAAGTAAAGCAACAAAACCCTGCCGACATCCAGGCCTGCAAATGCTGTATCTAAGCATGTAGTGCTGCACGTGGAGTGTTTCCTAGAAGAGAGCCTTCTGGGTCTTTCACAGGGTAATCCCACCAGCTTACTCGCACCCAGACTGCTTATAACTGGGGCCAATGTCCTCTGGCTTCCACTGATCTCTATTTCTACATGATGGTAAAAAAAACACAAAACAACCAAACCATAAAAAATGGTATTTTATTATCATTCCCTATTTGTGTGCAACACTTTGCCGAGTGGGCTGGCTTCTCTGGGTGCTGCTGCTTCCCTTGGGTTCCCACATTTATTTTAAGAACAAAAAGGAGTATCTGCTGGGTTGGGTATAGCTGTAGACAAGAGCTAAAAGTGAGTTTCCAGACTATTCAGTCAGTAGATGAACATCTTGGAACTTCAGATGCCTAACTTCCTTGAACTAGTTGATGCTGAAAGTCAAACAGCCCTTGACGTCTCTGCAAAGATAACTGGGTACTGGTAATAGAGCTCAGTACTGGGGATGGCAGGGGGGACAGCAAGCAGCAGTGCCCAAAGGCATCTCTGGGACATGCTGGTCACCTTCAGGTTTGTGGCAAGGATTGTTTTGTTCACTTGTTGGTTATTAAAAGGGAGCTTTAATAAAAACTGTGGGCTTGGGTAGAAGATCCAAATGTCTATCAGCAATATGTATGTATGTCTTGTAGGAGTGACTCCAGGGTACTGACTGCAAGTACATCCTTAAGGCTGAAATCATCCTGAAATCAGAACTATGTTCCTGTATGTGTTCAGTATGTCTCTGAAAAGTTACAACTGCAAGCAGTATGTTTTTAATTGTCACACCCCTTTTTAGGGTTTACTTTGTTTAAGCTTTGCGCTCCTGAACATCTGTGACATCAAACATCTGCAAAAGGCATTTTTTTGCATCATTTGCAACACAAGAAATGCATTTTCAGCAGTTTTCTACTGCAAGCGTAAAAGTTATAATTTAAGCAGTAGAAAAAGCCTGAGAGACGGAAGTCGTCAGCTCCGAGTTACGTTAACTTGAAAACATCATTCTCTCTAAGTCTTATAAATAGAAAATAACTTTAGAAGACAGTTATGTTTTCTAAGCAGCTGCTCCTGGATGCATCATGAGATGTTTTATTACTCTATGTGGAAGACACTTGAATTATTGAGTGCTTAACCTTTATGGCAGCACATGCTGGAAAGTCTGCCTGACCTGCACAGCTAGGCATGGCAAATGCTCATTTCTTGTGAGGTTTGCAGTTTTTTCTTCATGAAAATGTAAAATAATTTGTCACAATATGCAGAATAATGATACTGGTGATTCCTTCCATGTGCCTGAGATTGTTTGACAGATGCACATGGGCTTAGGCAAAGCAAGTCCCAGGGTGGTGATACTTGAAGTCAGGAAGTCTAACAGCTCCAGGGGATCCACAGAGCTTTGTCCTGTGCTGTGCAGGGGTCCCGGCATCAGGGGTACAGATGTGATGAACCACTGGCATGGAAGTGCCTTGTCTGTGGGCTCTGCAGCTCAGGCTTTATGAAGAATATTTTAGGGGTTGGAACTAGATGATCTGAAGGTCCTTTCCAACCCAAACTATTGATTCTAAAACATGAAAAGACTGGGGCTCAGACCCCTGCCAAAGCCCATAGCATGAGACTCCTTGGCCAGCACAAGTTAACCACTGAAATGCCAGGCTGGGTCTAAGAGGGGCCATGTTTCTTGGGCTGCTTAGGGTGCAGTAAGGAGTGTGGAATAAAGGGTATTTATCCTCCCCTGCAGCGTGGGGTCTAGTTAGTTTACTGAGAAACTTGCATTTCATAACCTGCGGTGCTGAGAAAAGCAGGTGGTGTTTTTTCCACCTGCCTAATGAAAAGCCATTTGGTAGCACTTGTGCAATGAAGGCGCTAGGCTGAACTCCTGCATTATCAGTGCCAGAGGAGCGAGACTTTGGTGCCTGTTATTTACACAAGTCATCCTTAAAAGATAACCCATCTCCTCAACATTCACCTGCAAATGTTCAGATTTTACCTCTTCCACCTTGAACTTTTGGGTGTCAAAGGGATGCTGGCACTTGCCTGCTGGCTGCCCAGGAAGTGACACTGATGGCCAGGCCATGCTCACCCCATCTCCACACAGGACAAAAAAAAAAAACCCTTCAGCTCTTCTTTTTTTTTTTTTTAATACCTTTTTTACAAGGGCCTGTAGGGGTAGGACAAGGACAAGCCTCTAAACTGCAAGAGGATAGATTTGGACTAAGTATTAGGAAGAAATTCTCCACTATGAGGGTGGTGAAGTGCTGGCACAAGCTGCCCAGAGAAGCTGTGGCTGCCCCATCCCTGGCAGTGTTCAAGACCAGGTTGGACAGGTCATTGAGCAACATGGTCTAATGGAAGGTGTCCCTGCCTGTGGCGGGGGATTGGAACTAGGTGATCTTTAAGGTCCCTTTCAGCCCAAACTATTCTGTGATTCTGTGATGATTCAGTGATTTCACTTTCTGCACAGACTGTGGTTACAACATGCATCTTCAGCCATCTCGCTACACCAGCCATTTGCACAGGCTCTTCACTCATATGTTGCCTGTCAAATCACTGCAAATTGGGTGGCAGCAGCACACAGGGGGTGTGGAAGGGCTGACACGTGAGTGCAGTGCCCCTCACCAGAGGGGTTTGGGACATTTGGGCACATTGAGAAGGTTAAAAAGGGAACAGAAATTTGTTGTCAGGATGTAAACCTGAAGCAGGCAGATCATCGCCATAAAAATAAAACCATGAACTACTAGAGTATAATGTTGGTACTAAATAGTTTTCTACTATTTTGGAGGCAGAAGGTATAAATCTCATGCAAGCAAAGCCTTCAGAAGTGCAGTGAGAAGTGATCTCAGCATCTGCAATTCAGAATCATTGAATGGGACTATCGTGAGCTATCAGTGCCAGGGCAGGAGGCTTTTTGGCTTGTCAAAGCCCTCCCAGGGTAATTTGCCAGCAGCAGGTCGTGTCATAGCTCTGTAATCATCTTCAGCTTCACTGTTTAATAAAGCCCAGCCTTTTCTTTCCCCCTCTTGACGTGGTATGCTAAAAAGGATGGCAACTGAGTGGGTTTCCCAGCAGTCCAGCACAGGGTAAATATATTCTAAGCCATAAGAGACTAGGAGGAAAAAGGTAATGAGGATGGATCTGCCCTAAATTACATGCCAGTTAGATACATACAACTGGAGCTCTGTCAGGACTGAATTCCTTGAGAGGCAATCACAGCATCTACTAGATTTGCATGTTTCATTAACAAAAATTAATGACACAACTTCAAAAGCAGCCTAGGAGTGGAAGTGTTTCCACTAACTATTCTGAACTGGACGCTGCACCCTCAGAACAAAGGCACAGCAAAGCTCAAAGCCTTGTCTGCTTAATTCGGCTGGTTTTCACCTGAGCCAAGACGCCTCTGGGAACCTTTACAGGACTCCGGGCAGTACTGCAGCCTGTGCGTGGCTTTACCCTCCTGGGCTGCGTAGGGCAATGCTGCTAAATGCTTCCAGCAGCAGCTGGGCAAAACTCAGACTGTTAACCCTGCTGCTCTTGAGACAAACAGCATAAGAAAACATTGTGTAAAGAAAGCCCTCTGTCCCTCCTGGCATTGGACCAGCAACCCGCTGGTTTCAGGATGTAAAGCCATCTCTAAGCACCGGGGAAGGGAAACCAGGGGTGGTGCAGAGGAAGAAACACCATGGTAGGCAGAAACGCGGTGTCAACCATCGAGTCAGGCCTCTGTGGGGCCAGTGCCGGGCGTGCAGCCCCGCCGAGCTACGGCCAAAAGCGCTGCCGTGCCGGGGTGGAGGCTGATGCTCAGCGTCACCCCCGCTCCCCGCAGCCATCCCGGAGGGACCGCTCCGGCAGCGGTCGCCTCCGCCGCCACCCCGCAGCGACGCCGGACCCGGCAGAGCAGGCGCCAAAGCCTGTCATTAGGGGCCAAGCATCCCCCACCAGCCTCTGTTTATGCTGGCGGTGCGGTTGTGAGCCGCTTACTCATCGCGTTAATGAGCAGGGTGCAGGTGTGCATTCCTGTTGTGCCTGTTGCGCACGCCTGCCGGGCCCCGCGTTGGCGAGCCAGCCGGTCCCCAGCCCGCTGCATCGTGCCCGGAGGCTCGCAGCTGCTTTACGAACTTGAGGGAGGTTTGGGATGAGAGGCTCGCAGAGCTTTGGCCTTCCCTGCCTTGCTCCAGCGAGCAAAGCAAATGCAAATCCGGTTGCGGGCTGTCTGGGCTGCGAGGAAGCGCCGCGCAGCGTCCGCCCGCGCTGCACCGACAGCGCCCGACGCCTTTGTGCAGCGGCAGTCTGGGGAGCTCTTGGCAGGCAGAGAGCGAGCGGCTGAGGCTGCTGGCAGGAGCTGGGGATGTATCTCTCCTCCTCATCCAACCGGTGGGGATGCTCAGAAGCACCGTAGGAGTCGGAGTACTTGCGCTTCCCACCCAGCTGCCATCTCACCAGTCACATCACACGGAGCTGTCACGGCACTGAGCCTTGACGCATCGGCACCTCAGCCTCGTGTCTTCATTAAAATGGCAAACAGCGAGAGCGAATGTGACACGGATGAGTTAGATCTCAGAGATGACATCCCTCTCCAGATCAGAATTTGCCCTCTGGGACAACAGCAAAGCAATGCTTGACGTGTTTGTTCACCAGCAGGGACTTGGTGCTGGAAAGACACCACCCACCTGAAAGGCCACTGGTGCCTGCAGAAGGGACCCCACTGGAGCACCCACCCTGCCAGTGGTGTGTCTTTCCTCTTCCAGATTAAAGAGGTTTGAAAGGATTATCTCTGCTAGGTCTAATGTAAGGACTGTTGGGGTGACTGCCAGTCATAGCTGCAGATAACACTTTCATCTTAGCAATCTGAATTGCAAAATGTGTTTTTCTAATGTCTCCCTTACTTCTGTATGCAGCATCTTTGACAGTTTTTATGGAACAAAGCTCATTTTAAAATGCTGGGTTTGGGTATTTTAGCTGAAACCCACATTCTACCTAAAAGGACTTTCACCCCTCTGGAAAAATTCCACCGTTAAGCACAGAAGTGCATTCTTCACAATTCTCTGCAAAAGGAAGAAATGTGAAAGTTGTGCCTCCTAAAAAAAAAGTTAATTGCAGATGTAAAATAATACTAAAGCAAATTATTTAAATTGATGTGTTCTCTTGGAGCATTTAATTCCTTTGTGTTGCTCATGTTGAAAACCTGTATCTGTAAGACAGGCGATACTAGGGCTTCACTGCCCCCAACACATGGGTCTATCTGCAGGGTCTGGCTTCCATCCATCCATCCATCCATCCATGCAATCCAGACCAGGATTCCTGTGTATTTCATGAGTTCTTACATGCATTTGTGAAAAAAAATAACACCAAAACCAACAAAACAACCAAATGAAAACACAGCTCCTGGATTTTCACTTCTATACATAAGGACACATATGAAAACATCCATCGTTTATGCAGGGGCTGCATCTTAGATTCAAACACATGATTCCTGGCTGCTGTAGATTTAGTCCTTTCAAGTGTATGGAGCTGCAGTGAACTTCAGCAGCTGGAGAACCAGCCCTAAGCAGCTCATGCATTTCTGATCTCTTTTGGTGTCCCAGGGCAGTGCCCTAGGTTCAGCTGTAACATTACTAAGAAGGAGGAAAACAACTGTTAGGGCTGAACCCAGGACAAGCAGGAAATAAAAGGCAATATTTATTTGTGCCATCATTGCCTACCAGCAATTTCCACAAGGAACTTTTCATTGGATACGCTTGTTTTCTGTTGGACTGACATAACAGAAAACCTTTTTATCTCCTGGAAGCCTTTCTGGGCATGAATAGTTATATGAAACACTCTTTTCTTTGCTGCTAATGTAAAGAAACTGTGGGAAATTAAAATATTCAGAAGACAGGGCAAAGCAGGGAGAGGGGATGTTTCGAATATAGAGCCAAATTGTCCCCACTAAGGAGAGTGCTGTAAACATCTGGGAAACAAGCAGTAACAGCACAGGCTGTGGGGTGAGCAGGAGAGCCAAGTAATTCATGAAGATACTGCTGCAAATCAACCACTTCCTTAATTCAGAGGGGCAGCAAGTAACTAACCCGTGGGTAAGAAGCCAGATGGCCCAAAGCAATCTGAATGGGCTATCGGCAAGCAAGGTTTATTTCATCTATCAGTGAGAAACGTGGTCCTAAAGGCAGACCACCCTTTCATGCTTTGGCACAACCAGGCAGTCACATCCTCACCAGCCTGGCCTGGTACTCCTTCGCAATAGTAAATTTATTATTCCTTCTCCGACAGAATGGATGTGTTATTAATGTTCAGCTCTCTATCCATAATGAAGGAGTAGGTTGTCTTTAAGTAAGTCATTAGAGTTGTTACAAGTCTGTATTTTGTTCTGTAAACCTAAAAGAATAAATAGTATTAATACTGTTAAAATGTATAACTTTTTTTTTTCCCTATATTTTCTGTTTGTTATAAAGTGCCTCGAGAAATTACACAAAAGATATTATGCAAAAATAGTATCAGGGTGTGGGGCCCATTTGAGCTGTAACAGGAAGTGCCAAAGCACTGAACTTGCTGCTGCCCCTCCAGAGGTGCTGGCCCTACTGCAAACCACATCAGCACCAAACTGCGCACCTGGAAATGGTAATCCAGAGCTCTGTGAGCAGAAAGCATGGACCAGCAGCTCACAGGGGAAACCACACCACCCAGATGGCATCAGCAGGAGCTGCACCGCTCCATGCACAGCGGGGTTTGACCCTGGTCAGTTTGCAGAGCCTCAAATGCTTTCCCCTGGCAGTATGAGGCACACGATCGGGAATTAAACTGTCAGGCAGCAGGATGGCTTTTCTTAGCCACTGAAGACTTGTGATCCTTCACAAATACCTTACAGCAGTTCCCTGGGCAGCCAGGACTCTGATGGAAATGACTGGCCAGGAACTGAAAGGAAATCTTACGAAAAGAGTGCAGGAGGAGCAAGACTCCAAACAATTCAGGTCTGCTACCAACTTTAAGATTTCTCTCTGCTCACCATATGGCTGCCTGAAAAAGCTGGATACAACAGACCACCACTGTGAGTTTATCCTTTCATGTATAAAATCTCTCCATAGCTGCTCACGCAAAACACAAGGCAAGAAAACAACAGGTACAGTCAACTTTAATGAAATAATAATCAGTTATATGTACAGCTATAACAGAAGGAAAAAACAGCTACAGAAAGGATGCAAACACAACTCTGGATGTGGAGAAACAGTCACAGGGACTGGGCTGGACCACAGCATTTCTGCCATTCTCCTCCTCTTTTGAAGACGTGTTTTGCCCAAAAGGCAGTACTGAAATACATGAAATCCTCCCGAAACTGCTTTTCGGGCCAACAGAAGATGACAGCCTGCCCCACAGGGTCATTTCGTGTTTCTTTACCAGAGCCCAGACATCCTCCTCCACAGCCAACACCAGTGGGGCCTCACAGAGCTGCTGCAGCCCTTTGCTCAGCACTGGCCTGCTACAGTGCCCAGCATAATCCCGTAACAACCTCCAGCATCAGCATGGCTCTTTTCAAGGGACTGCAGCAGGTACATACAAAAGTCTTTATAAAGTCCCTTTCAAAAGTATGGCAAAATACCTGGAAAGACCAGTATGAAGTACAAAGCCATTAAAATTGTACACAATGAATTACTGGTATCTGGTAATTTATTAAATAAATCCACACAAAAAAAAAGACACTTTTTTTTTAACACTCTGCTTTTTCTGAAGTTTAACTTGCACAGAAACAAGCTGTGGCACTCGCTGCTCACAGTCCTCTTGTAACAACGGAGATGCTTTATTGAAGTTTAAAACATGGTTGCGCACCAGGTACTATGAAAGTTTACAGCCCTTGTATTCTAACAGGAATCCAAATCCTATGCTGGGAAGGGAATTCTCAGTGCACTGCCTATGGTCAGTGAGCAATTGCCAAGCAAGGCTGCTATTTCTGTATCAGCTGAGAAATACGCAGGAGAATTTTCTCAGAAGAACAGGCGGGCTTGCCTACAGCTGTACGTAAATCCCAGCTGCGCAGATGCAATTCCACATTATTAAAGGCCCCTTTCTCTTGGAGAGCTGGTAGTTAGAGGTGATGCTCGTGTACACACACCATGCTGGTGCAAACCCCCTCGGAACATGGCAGTTGGTGGGTTTTGATGGTGATTGGCCTGTCCAGACATTTACAGCCTCGTCCCCAGGCCCTCATGTCTAGATTTCTTCCCTGAGGACTTCGCTAAGATTGCTCCAGCATTTCCCTGCATGTTTCAGCGCAAGCTACGTGGCATGCCGGAGCCAGCCAGAGCCCGGCAGCAGCGAGCCAGGCATAATGCACATTTCCCAAGGGATGCCCGGGCTTGGCTGAAGTCAGGCAGGCTTTGTAGTGAGGAGGGGCTGGAGCAGTGCGGGACAGGCTGCCGCCAGCACCCAGGGATGCCGGCAGCGCTCAGACCAAATCAAAGCAATTCTAGCGCCAGCAGTTCCCCAAACTATGTCAGCACGGAGGCAATAGTTGACTGCTAACACGCATGCAGCTCACTGCTATTTATATCACATGCCATATATCAAAAATATGCTACATCTGAGGACAGCTTCACCACAACATCATGACTGGAATGGAGGAAGGCAAGGGAAGGAGAGGGGCTGCCCGCAGTAGGCACGCTCCAGCCCAACCCGCACTGCTGATGCCACTGGGAATTTTGCCCATTGAGCTTAATGGTGCAAGAATGGCCCCCTGGCAAACTGTCCGGCTGTCATTTCCTTGGCATTTGCACCACAGCCCGGGGTCAGCAAGGCAAGCGGCTGATGCTGTGCTTTAACGTGTGTGGAAATGCACAGGCATTTGACAGAGGAAGAGGCTGAATGAAAACCACCACTCACTGCAGCCATCCAGCTTCATGCAACACGACAGCAGGGGTGACCACGGTTTCTGGCATCTGTACGCAGCAAGTACCTGTCTGCAATACTAAACGCCGGCCTGAGCCTTTCTGGCATTGACGTCTTCATGTTAACATTGCAGTCATTTCACTTTCCCTCGTCTCTGTTGAACCCCAGGGCAAACCTCCAGCTGTCTCTGACGTGCCTTGAATACAGCCCAGCAGTGGGTTGGGTGCTCGTCACCTCTTGGGACCTCTCGCTAAATGCATGTTACATACAGATTTATAGCATGACCAGTGGGGAAACCTGGCATGGATGATGGCAGAAATGTGGCCTTGACACAAAGATGCCAATAATGATAATACAGTCACTGCAATGCCTTCCTTTTTCCGCAGCTGCGGTCAATAGCCTGTTTGAAGCCCCAGCCCCAGGGAACACACTGTACATAGCAAGGTTTGCCCCATGTCCCAGGATCCGTTTCACATAGACACACAACTGAACGGGCATGCAGGATTAACTACACCTCGGCCCCAGGAGCCCTTTGAGCTCTCCATACACACCCCACGCCAACTGGAGCTTTAAATCACTCCCTGTACCCTTTATTTTGGGGGCATCACTGCCATCACAGAAAACTGTTGTGTTTATTCTGTTCCAGGGCCATTTCATTGACCAGCTGCTCTATGGATGACTGAATGGCCGCCTTCACGAGAGAAGAGGCAGTTTCTATGAGGAGCAATTCGTACTGCTCCCCAGTTCTGTGCTCATGGTTGCCTTGAGCTTTTTCCTCTGCTTGGGCATCACCACCAGCCTCAGGACCCTCTTTTTTACCCGAATCAAAGCTGCTGCTTGATTTTTTATTCCCTTTTTGCTTATTTCGGTGCAAAACAGGGGATGGCTCACAGGCCTGGTCAGAGTCGGTGTTGTCAGAGTCCTCAGCTTCGGTGACAGTGATGACAATGCCAACAGCGGTGCCTATGTTTGCTCCTAATGGCACGTCATGGCTGGAGCTGTCCTCCACGCTCACTGCATCATCTTTAGATGTTGACTGACTGAAATCCATTATGGTCTCTTCAGCTTTGCATTCCTCAGGAAGATTTATGCTCTTTTCTGATCCATTCTCTTCAGGCAGCTCTTCACAGATATTAGGGATTTCCTGCAGCTCAGTGGTTTCTAGGGTGCTGTCAGGTTGATCCTTGGAAATGGGCACTTCAGGAGCAATCTCGCCACCTTCCACAGGGACTGTGGTTTCGGGTGGGCTCTCCTCCTGCAGTTTTTCCTGGGATGTTTCATTAACTGTCTCTGAATCAGTTATCTCTGACTTGATGGTGCACTCTGTATGTTCCTCTGCATCAGGTGTGGGCTCTGTCAAGGGCTCACCCTTATCAACAGAGCTGGTACTTTCCTTTGCCATATCCTGGTCCTCCTCCACGGAGACCGGGCTTAAGGATTCAGACTTGTCCACTGGGGACACATCCTTCAGCTCTTCACTAGCTTTATTCACAATGCCCATCGCTTCGTTTGCTTGAACACTGCCCTCTGACTCCTCCACTGCTTCAGAGGGGCTGGGTTTCTTCTTGCCCCTGGAGAACCGAACACAGGGCATCTTCACCCCAGAGCAAACACGTTTCTTTGGGATGCCTTGCTCACAGCCCTCCTCAGCATCCACCTCCAGCTGCACTTGGGAATCAGAGGGCACTTTCTTCCGGGAGGAGGATTTCTGCCTTCTCCGAGGCCTTGCAAGGTTTTTGATGGCTGTCCAGGCTCCTCTGGAGGATTGTGACTGGTTAGAAACTTTCACCTCTCCTAGGTCAGTGCTGACACATTGGCTTTTCTCTTCGGAGGCTCCTTCACACGCGTCCCTCACAGTCAGCCTCTTCTTACGGGACTTCTTTCGCTTCTTAAAACAGAGCATGGAGGGTTTTTCTGCCTGTTCCTCTGATGGGGAGCATGTCGCCCCAGCACTGTGAGTCTCTGCCTCTCTTGGGTTCTCCATTTGAATTTCCACAGCTGCCTTCACCATATTCGCTTTGTTGCCGTTACATTACCAATCTCCTTGGTTAACGCATCAGACACAGGAACTGCAGAGATGCTCAAGGCACATTTTTCCTCAAGTTGTTTTCAAAATAATGTTAGTTGCTTTTTAACAAGCGGATGTGGCAGTGAAGAGTTCTGCTGAAGCTATCACATACATGTAAAGGGAGCTTTACAACTCCCTCTTCGTCTTGTGACTTCCTTTATCATCTCTCCAAGGAATCTAGCATAGACGTGAAGTTGAATAAGCTTCTCCTTGGCTTTGCTGGCCAGAGTCACTCACACCTCTGAGACAATCCACTTCCAGTTGCGCTGGGTCTAAGAGCCAGTCTGACATTACATTTCTTTCCCCCAAAGGATGACAATCAAGACAAAGGTTAACAATTTTTATTCACCCCATGGACCTGGAAAGAACTTGCACTTTCCTAGCTATCTGCAGTTCCATGTTGCCCAGGGAGCTGGGCTGGAGCACCAGTAAAACCAGAGGCCGGCAGTGGCTGTTTTCTGCCCCCAGTGACAAGTCAGATGCTGCTTTGTCTAGCTTTGCTTTCTGCTTCAGTTCCCCTCGCAGGTTACATTAGGTTTGCTGCAAAGCATGGCCAATGCCTCCATCTTTTATCTGTAACACAACAAAGAAATGATAAGACCCGAACAGCAATTATTTTTTTTTAATTAGAAAAGTATTTCAAAGTGTTGTTTGGTTTGGGGTTTGTTTTTTAATATTTCAATCTGGGAGTCAGACCAGGGCTGGCTGGAAAAGCAGTTCTGCCTCGGGATGCCCCATAGCAGTTTTTCCTGCTAATTATCATCAATATCCAGAGGCAAAATAAGGCCACGAAGATGTCAACCCAGTGATATTCCACCACAGAAAAAAAACGTTTTGCTATTTTGTGTGGTAAACGGGAACTTACTTTTTTTAACTGCCCATATTACAGCAAATCCATATTACACATGCACATGCATATATTTTCTTCTCCTACGGTTAGCTGAATCTTTTCCCCACCACTCCATATGCACTCACAGTTCCAGCTAGGGAAATTACACCCTGAGACAGCAGATATTTTTATCTTTAATGCACCATATGACAATATGCAAAAAACACAGAATACAAAAAGAAGGCTTATGGAATACAAAAGCGAAATCACATGGCAAGAAGGGAGCTTATTTATACTATGTGCATGCCTTCCATGGCAACCTCAATTAACACCGCATGTGTTCATCAGATACATGATACTGTAAGATATATGTCACGCTTCAGAAAAAGAAGGAATAATCGCTGCCTCAGAACACCATCAGAACAGTTTTGGATATAAAGACGCAAAAACACGTTACTGTGAACAGACCAACTTCTCCGGGACCGGCTCGAAGACTCAGGGCAAATCTTACACAGCGTTTTGCGCTGTTTTCAGTAGTAAGGCGATTGAAAAGGGGCTCAGCCGGGGCGCGCTCCCCGCGGAGCAGAAATGGGGCTTTAAAAAATAAATGAAATAAAAATGAATGTTAATTTTTAAAGGAACAGGAGCAGAGCCGCGTGTGCGAGCTTGCAGCCCGCAGCTCCCGCTGCCCCGAGCGGAGCCCGCAGCCCCGAGCCCGGTCCGGCCCAACCACGCACCCGCGAAGTTCCGGGTCGCTCGCAGGAGCAGGAGCCGCCCGGCACCGCCGCTGCTCCCCGAGACCTCTCCCCGCCCAGGGCAAGGGCACCCCAAAGCCGACCCCGTCCGCGGGGATGCGGGTGCTGCGCGGGGAGCACCGCGGCCGCCCAGGCCTACCCCCACGCCGCCCGCCCCGCGCCCCCCGCGCCCTCACCTGCGGCCCGGCCCGCGCAGCTCCGCGCCGCTCCGCGCGGCTGCGCTGCCACCGCCTGCGCCGCAGCCGCGCCCCCCGGGCCGGCGGGGAGGGCGCTGCCGGCAGCCCCCCGCCCCCCGCCGCCAGCCCCCGGCCCGCCCCCGGCCCCGCGGCGGCCCTGCCGGCACCCAACCGCAGCGAGCGGAGAGCGCGGCGCTGCGGAGGGGCCCGGGACTGCCCTCGCCTGCGAGCGGGCCCCGTCCCGCCGAGGGCAGGGCTGGGTCTCTCCCGTGGGACGCCACCCCCTCCTCTCGCGGGGCAGCATCCCAATTTGCAAGGCAGCATCCCTCGCTTTTGGCACGGCGGCATCCCTCCCTGTGCGGCAGGATCCCTCTCTCTTGCAGAGTAACCCTTCCCCTCCCAGGTTGTGCACGGCAGCAGCAGGCGCTAACAGCAAACTGCACTCAAGACAAAGGTTTTCCACGAGATTGAGTTGGGATTTTCAATTTGGATCCCAACGGCAGCAAGAGGCACTGTAAGATGTGCACCTCGGTGGAAGAGACCACTGGCGTTTGTGGATCCAGTATTTACCTGGCTGTTCGGGAAGGAAAGGGGTCTTGCTCTTGGCAGCTGCCTTATTTTGTCCCACTTGAAACCTATGCAGCTGTAAGCACACACAATTCGGGCTGCTGCAGGAGCTAGGCCATTGGAGGTGTTGGTAAGGACAGCCAGTTCTTGGGTTTAAACTAGCCCTCACCCCAAATCCCAGAGAAAGTGCCTCTTTCATGAGCCTCTTCTGACTTTGAAAAATCGCATCTCCAGCTCTTACACGATTGGTGGGAAGGCCTCGGGAAAAAGGACTACCAAGTGCAGCTGATGAACTACATGAAGCTATAGTTGGAGATGCCTGAACATCCCCATTCATCTCCACAGGGAGCTGACTGACGCCCACAAAGGTTTTGAGGACATTAACTACTTCACAGCATGCTTGAACATAAGACCCAGGCACAGCAGCACACTTTGAACCTGCAAGTGGCTTCCTGTGAAGGCCAGCCTTAGAAAAACACACATGGCCTCCCACATCCTTGGCTTCTGCATGGGAAAAATGCACACAACAGGCTCATTGGGCTGGAATGTCAGCCAGCAGGGCAGAAACATCAATCAAGCAACAAGGAACTGCCTTTTTAAAAGCTCCCCTATGAGACGTGTTTGCTTGCCTTCACTCAGGATAATAATCTTCATTTGGAAACAGTTTCTCTCCCCAGGGTGGGTGGCGAGTTCTAGTTACGCCTTACTTCTGCATTAAAGATAAGTGAGGCTCCTCAAGGAGATGTCCCCTCGATGGAGCCGGTGGCAGGAGGAAGGGAAACAGTATCACAAGGATGGCTGGCGTGAGGATGGCTTGCATGCATGCCAGCATGATGGAGGCAGGTTCTCCTCAATCCCATGGGGAAATATTGCATGGAATTCAATTATTCCTGTGCCTCTGGGGAAGATGGTACCACCAAAGGCTGTGGTGGAAGGCAAATAAATAACACGGTCTGGGGCACATAGAGGATCTGGTCAGAAGACAGGTAAGCTTGAAAGGTCCTGGCCCAGCTGTAGGCTGTCTTTTCTTTCTGGGCCCACACTGGTAACATGCAGCAAGCCAGCCAAGCAACACTTGCTCCTATTTCTTTTGTCCCTCTTGCCAGTAAAGAAAAATAAACCAAACCAACATCAAACCCCTGCATGATGCAAACCTCTGCATGACATGATGCAGGACTCTTACTATAGCACAGCTGGGAAAACAGATGGCCCTAACACCAGCTAAGGGCTCTAGGCCCACAAAGAGCCCACAGAGAACAAACTCGTACATAATTAGATTTTTCTCTAGGCAACAGAAAGAGAATACAATCTTCCAATATTTACTTAGCAGAAATTAAGTGTCCTTTGTGTCCTATTTAATAGGCAAACACTAGCTGGTGTACTTAGCTGCAAAGGAGAGACTTAAGAATAACCTATTTATGTGTCAGTCCTGCAAGACCCAGAGTATCATCACAGAACAGTTTGGGTTGAAAGGGAGCTTCAAAGGTCATCTATTTCAACCCCTGCAACGAGCAGGGACATCTTTAACGAGATCAGGTTGCTCAGAACTACATCCAGCCTGGCCTTGAATGTCTCCAGGGATGGTGCATCCACCACCTCTCTGGCCAAACTGTGTGCTTCACCACCCTCATTGTAAAAAATGCCTTCCTCACACCCAGCCTGAATCTCCCCTCTATTAAGCTTAAAACCATCACCCCTCATCCTATCACAACAGGCCCTGCTAAAAAGTCTCTCCCCATCTTTCTTATAAGCCCCTTTTAAGTACTGAAAGGCTGCAGTAAGGTCTTCCCAGTCTTCTCCAGGTTGAACAGCTCCAGCTCTCTCAGCTTTTCCTCACAGAAGTGCTCCAGCCCTCTGATCATTACTGTGGCCCTCCTCTGAACCCTCTCCAACAGGTACACATCTTTCCTGCACAGAGGACTCCAGAGCTGGATGTAGTACTCCAGGTGGGGTCTCACCAGGGCAGAGCAGAGAGGCAGAATCACCTCCCTTGACCTGCTGGTCACGCTTCTTTTGACACAGCCCAGGATACATTTGTCCTTCTGAGCTGCAAGCACACACTGCCAGCTCATATCCAACCTTTCATCCACCAGTACCCCTGCTGAGTCCTTCTCCTCTGGGGTACTCTCAATCCCTTTGTCCCCCAGCCTGTGTTGATACTGGGGGTTGCCCCAACCCATTGAAAAAAAAAAAACATTCAAAATGAGGGTTAGCAAAGCATTCCCCACTAACCGCCAGGGATGCTTGGGGTATTTCTTTGCCCCTCTGCTTTGTTGCCACCAGTTCTGCCGTGCACAGGAAGACCTTAAACAGTTGCATGCCTGAGCCACTGTTCTGCCTCCCTGCAGGAGCTGGACTAGCAACCTCTTGAACCATCTCTCAAGCACGTCTATGAGCTCATGCTAAACTAAAAGGAGGCTAATCTTAGCATAAATTTGCACTTATCCCATCTTTCGTAAGCATAAAATGAAGGTGGAACACAGAGCACTTGCAGGAAAGCAGTGCAGCAGGGAAGATTAAATGTAGGAGCTGACAGTGGACTTGGCAGTAGCTCTGGCAACCTGCTGCAGCAGGAGGCCTGGCTGAGGTGCCGCAGGTGAAGAGGTACTTTCAGCCAGGCACAGAGGCTGCAGCAGCAACTTCTGACACCCTTCAGTGGCCTGTGGGCCCTCTGGCAACCCTGGCTGCCAATAAAGCCTTGAATACCATATAAGAGGAAATTTTAGGAGGCCATGAATAGCATCTCAAATGGTCTTAGTGACAATTCAAGCTGTTCTGTCTGCTTCTGTGACAATCAGGTCATTTCTAGACAATAATCCTTCCCTCCTGAATAACTCTAGAGCTATAGCACTCTCTGTATATATACACAGTATCTGTCTGCTACAGATGTGCCCTTATACTGGTGCACACCTACACCCTGATTATTCCAGTTTTCACCAAAATCAGCGTATTTTTGGATTCAGTTCTGATGTAAACAGATTGGCCTTGCAAGTCTTAGTTCAGATCTTTTGCTGTCAACTGCAAGTATCTCAAATTCAGAGTAATTCACGTAGTTTATTTCCTATAGATGACACACATCATCTAGGAAACAGGATTAAATGCACATACACAGTGGTGCATTGCAGGCAACTTACTGCTGCAATGATCACTCTTACTTGTCAATACAGGGATTGCTGCTGTGTACAGTTGATGACAGAATTAAGTTCTACTTCAGTAATCTTGGTGTGTATGTTAACACCTCAAAAGCACTTCCAGTATTTACCAGTTTATTTGTATTAGTTAAAAAATTGGCAGCAATTGTACTTCTACGTTACAGAATGATTCTTGGCCTGCTGACAAAACCTACTACAAGTTACTTGGTCGCTACTCATGTTGTCTCTGTTCACCAAACAGGCAGCTCAGAAAACAAGGCACATCAACAGTGTAACTGTATTGCTTGTTGAGCATAAAATGGTTTAAAAGATGGGTGTAGTAGAAGCCAGTTATGGGCCAGAGATCCAATCCCAACTGATCTGACATCCAGAGGTTCCATTTCCTTCACAGTAAAATATGGTAGTCACAGCTGGGCTTTCTAAAAGGGAAATTTGATGTGGCTCAGGTGGTCTGCAGGAATAATTCAGAGCAGAAGCCAGAGTAACCACTTCTGGAGAGAGGCAAGAAGGAAAGCAGATTCCTCCTTGCTCCCTCTTTTAAATGGCACTGGTGTGGTTTCATAGTGCAGCAGTTTCTCCCATAGCGGAGAAGGAGAATACAGAATTTAGCATTGCAAATAGGAATATGCAGTGTACAAGACTTTCAAAGATAGCATATGCTACAAAACCCCTATGGCTGAGACAATTAAGACCCAAGACTGTTCCAAACAGCTCCAGCTTTAAGATTTTTAATTATTAAAATCAGGTACTTGAATCAGAGGTCACTAAACCTAAGCTTCTGTATTCTGCTTCAGCCACAATTAGGAAGCAGGTTTGTAGAGGAAGTATGATTTATATGCTCAGTGTTAACTAGCTTGGAACACAGAAGTATAAAAACTATTATAGATTAAGTAGTTGATGCTTTAGCACTCCTCCTTCCAGTCACTTCTTGCACTGTATTCTCAGTAATATCTTGTTTTGACTTTAAAGAAAAAAAAAAAGATCAGGGTATAGTTCCGTTTACATGACTCATCAGGTGTTCTTCTGGGAGCTGGAAAGAAAGATAGATTTAATTACCATTATATAGTACTGCAGGCAACTTTCAGGATGAATTATAATCAAATGTCATTTGGAAACATATGGAATAATATGAGACCGGCTTAACTCCATTATCTCAAGATGAGAAATAAAGCCCAAATATTGAAAACCTTGAAGAAGGCACCCACCTTCAGTTACTAACTCCTTTCAAAAGAGCCCGTTTACTGTTCCTGACACTGGGTCTAAGTCTATATCATAGAAACAGGGTCTTGTAGGAAGTCCAGGCATAGTGCTCATCTGTACAACAGAAGATAAAATGTTAAAATGGAAGCAGAATAGTTTCATAGAGAAGATACAATACTAAAGACTATGATGGCAGCTCCTTGCACATATACAGCTAGTTGGATGATGGTCATGTACCATTTTGAAGCATACTGTGAGAGTCAGGAACTTCTGGCTCAGTACACAGATCTGGAGGTTTGGATTTTTATGAGGGTTTAGTTTGGCTTCTGCCACTGCCAGTGACCAATCCCAAGATTTGGCAAAGTACTCAGACATCTAGCTGACCAGTTAACTGTTAGAGGAGTATTCAAGGACTGCTGTGGTGAGCGAGTAATTACCTGTGGCAGTTTCTGGTTATTAAAATGAGGATACATATTTTAATACAACTTTGCTGACTGTAAAGTCTCAGCTGATTACAATTCTTTAAGGATCTAGAACTAGAAGTGTTAAATAATTACATAATTAGGAATAATTATTATTGTGAAGAGAGTTTAAATAGTTTGTGGTTTTCAACTGGGATAAAGCTTAAACAGAGACAGAAAGGTCAGTTCTGACCGGAACATTTCTGAGGCATTCGAGTCAGCAAGGCTGTGCAGTGGCAGAACTGAAGCTAGCAAAACAGCTGCCAGCACTACGCCTGCCTCAGGCCAGTCCCCTCCAGTTGTCCCATTACCAAGTACCGAGTTTCAAAGCCACAGAATGCAAGACCAGCAGGGACTACACTTGGCCTGATTTACTAATGCAGCTGACAGGATTTTCCCTTCCCTAACTCAGCATTTAGTCCAGCAGCACATGTAGGCTAAACATGGATGCTCTATGAAGGTGGGCAATTTGTGACCTTGCTTGGTAGTTTGTGTCAGTGACCATTAACTGCTTTAACAAAAAATTCAAGGTCCCATTTTCTATCTGTATCCTCAGTTTCACAATCAGTACTGTTATGCCTATCTCTAAAAATCTTGTTGCCATCCTGGTGTTTTCTCCCTGAGCAAGTATTTTGCACACTTATCAAATTACCTCCCAATCTTCCTTTGATAATAACCTAAGCAGCAAGGAGGCACAGCTGTATTGCTTAAGCATTTTCTGCAGTATTCAAGACCATTAGGTGAGCTTTTGGAGTCCCATCGATTTTCCTAAGCCATTTACAAGCGCTAACATTAGTCCCATATGGGCTATACCATTGCAGGTCTTGTGGTTTATGCGGAGGCAAAAATCACTTCAAGACCACTCTTTGTAATGAATTCTAGGACTGTATTAGCTTTTTGTCAGAGCTGCTGCTTTCTCTGATAGAGAATAGGGGAGTTACAGAGAAGACCCCCATTCCTTGTATTTGTGTTTAGTTGTATGAATATTTTGCTCTCAAGAGCCAAGATATTAAGGGATTTAAAGTGCCTGGAGAGGTTTTCCTGTTCTCACCATAGTCACCATCGGTCTCTGGTCATGAAGAGCAAGAAACAATTTATTTACCTAACACTGAAGAGCTTTGCAGATCTCCACTTACAGATTCAGAGGGCCACAGCAAGAGCTGAGACAGTGCCATTCAATAGAGAATGAGCTGCCATATTGCTGAAGTTGGGCCTGACTTTATTCTTTCTTGCACTGGCTATTCTGAAAGGAAAATAGGGGGCCTATAGGGATGCTGGGGAGGGACTCATCATTAGGGACTGTAGTGACAGGACAAGGGGTAACAGGTTAAAACTTAAACAGGGGAAGTTTAGATTGGATATAAGGAGGAAATTCTTTCCTGTTAGGGTGGTGAGGCACTGGAATGGGTTGCCCAGGGTGGTTGTGAATGCTCCATCCCTGGCAGTGTTCAAGACCAGGTTGGACGAAGCCTTGGGTGACGTGGTTTAGTGTGAGGTGTCCCTGCCCATGGCAGGAGGGTTGGAACTAGATGATCTTAAGGTCCTTTCCAACCCTAACTATTCTATGATTCTATGAATAGTCAATTTTCCTCCTTCCCTATCCATAGGGCACAGCCATAGTAACTAACCTGCTACTTAAAAGCAGTCTGCTTAAACCCTGAATTCTCATGTAGTACAGGATAATTTTCCATCCAAGCTACTAATTTGCTGTACAAGTACCTACAATGCTTAATCCACTCAGTTATTTTCAAAGCTGAAATAAATGAACTTTTCCTCCATTATTCTCCTTGCTTTCAATACCCCATGTGATGTAAAAGAACACAGGGCAATTCACACTATTTACTTACCTGAAAAAATTAGACCATGTGGATATCCCCTTACAAGAATTCAAATAAACCCAATGCCAGCTAAGCACCTATTATTTATTGCACCCATGAAACTCCCCCCAAAAAAGCTATTTAGAAACTAAAAAAATCAGAGCTGAATAAGTAATTTGCTTTTAATTCATCATCAGCATCAGAAAAGAAACCCAGACTCTGAGTCCAATGATTTATTTCACTTTAAAACTAGATAATATTTTAAATTATATTTCTTTTTAAACCTCAAAGTATTTCATTAAACTACAACAGCTTCAACTTTGAGCCAGAAAGGGAAAAACCCAAAACTCAGAAGCTGAGAGAAAAAAAATAAATGTGATATACCTTTGTGATTATCTTCGGATCACAAGAATATGCATGCATTCACCAGTGATTAATTTAACCTCAAATTCCTCATAAAAGCTTCTGCACCGAGCTACACATTTGCTGCATTTTCAGCTCAGAGTTCAGTGGGTGCTGCCAGAAATTTATTCTGAGGCTAAAACACCTCCTGCTGAATGGGTTTAAAATAGTGGTCTGATTCAAAATGCCCTGAATTTTTTCTCAAAAGGAAATCCCTTCCCTGGCTTTAGAAACACCACAGAAATGTTATCTTCGTGACCCTAACTGGAAGACAGATGAGCCAAAGTTGAATCAGGTCGTGGTTATTTTATCTATGTTGGATAATCTGGAAACCCTTACCTAGCTAATTTTTTTTTTTTTTTTTTTTTTTTAGAATTAAGAAGAAAAAGATATCCAATATTTGGCTCTGGCATTTGAATGAAAAATGGATCCAACTTTGAAATCAGCAAATTCCATAATCAGAGCCATACACCCTTAACGCTTTTGAAAACTTATAAAAAAAAACATGCTGACATGAAGACTTCAGAAAAAGGTTGAGGCCCCAAAATAAGGAAAAGACAAAGCTGCTTGCTCCAACTGCTCCATCCCCTAAAATAACCAAACAACACTCAACATTTACCCAGAGGAGATTCCCCAGATAAGATTTCCCGTGGATCCTTTAATACTAAAATTCTTGCTTTGGATGCAAACCTAAACATTAGTTCATTTTGCAGGTAACTTCTATTTCTGCCCGTCAATTAATATCAAAGCTGTGCCAAGGATCCCGTTTCCATTGTGGCTACTCTCCTCTCAGCTGACATTGTACCAATCACATCAAAGACCAGAAAAAAAAAACTCAAGGGCACAGTGAAATGAATTGCTGGAACTGATGCAGGCTGAATAGCAAACAGATGGTCGACAAAACCATGATAACCAAATGGGAGGGGAGACTGATAAATGATTAACAGTACAGGTCAGCTCCACTTTGAAGGTGTCACGTCAGAAGTTGTTTGCTTTGTAAGCTTTGGAGTTGTTGTCTTGTTCTACCCTGATCTGTAAGTGTACACAGACTTCACCTGCAATATAGCAAAGTGCTTGCATCAGGAATGCAAAGTCACAACAGCAAGTAGCTGGGCAAGGGTTTCTCCCATCCCCTCTACCAGAATGTAGTTCCCAGATTTCATTAGCTACAGAGCTCACCCCTTCCTCAAAATCCAGGAAGACAGAGATATAGGACCCGAGGAGTATCCTGGGGGCTTGCTAAGTATTCAGATAGTCAGACAGTCTATTTTAGCTTCCCTCTTCCCCTGAAAAAAACCTGTTCAGGGTATCTAATACACCGGACTGTTGAAACACCAATTGCAACTGACATGGATTCTCCTAATCTAAGATACGTAAAAGTAGCTGCTTATTGGAATGCACATAAAGTTTTTTTCCTCGCCCCACAGCTGAAGGCTTCATGCAATCACATACCGTTCCTACGAGTGGATACAGGAACCCAGCACCAACACTGGCCCGAATGTCTCGGATTGGCAGAATAAAACCTGTAGGTGCTCCTTTTTGTTCAGGGTCGTGAGACAATGATAAGTGAGTTTTAGCCATGCAGATTGGCAGGTTTCCAAATCCCTGGAAAAGGCAACAAAAAGAAAGAGAAAGTGGAGAGAAATTTAAGTGAAAACCTTGTTAAGTATTCCTGCACACAAATGTAACTGCTCTATTCTGCCATTCTCTGCAGTCGTCCAACATTTTACCAGCACGTTTTACTCCCCAACTGCTTCATCCGCAGCCTGTCAGACCCATTGACTAGTCTGCATCCCCATTTCTTCTCCCCCCAACTCTCCCCCTGCTCTCCACTAAGTATTAAAGAAAGAATCACCATGCCCCTCCAAACATCCAACTGAGCAAAAAACTTCTGATATGGAAGTGTTAGATATACAACTTTGATAGCCAACTTACTTACTCTCCTCCCAAAATCTTAATTTAAACAGCTTGGAACTAAAGTTCGTGTTCAGATGAAGTCAGTTAATTAGAAATGTTTGATCAATATAATTGAAGTTTAGAAGGAAATGGCGATTACAGGCCTATGGGATTTTGACAGACTTTTAAAGGGATACACAAGAAACACAACAGAGAAAAACCATGTATGCCAGTAGTAAACAAACTGCAAAAGCAAAATTGTTCAAGCACATTGTAAACAAAGAATGGCTAGTTCTCACATTGCTCTTCTCTTCAAAGCCCTTTTATAGACTTTCATTAATGCAGAAGCAGATGAATTCACAAGAATGTCATGGTAGGGAGGAGTAAAAGCAACACAACAACCAAAAAGCACTGAATTCAACAACTAGCTGCCAGGTTCAAAACTTATAAAAGTAGACTTTTTTCCACAAATAGTATTGTATGACTGGAACAATTTCCCCAAAATTGTGACTACCAAAAATCCACATGGGTTTAAAAATTAATTAGACAATTTAGTGGAACAAGAGGGGAAAAAAAATAAAAAAAAACCCCAGAGACTATTTAGCATCAGTGTGACTACTTGTAATTCCCCAATTCCCAAATTGCTGAAATAGAGGAGAATACAGTAGAGAAAGATCACTGAATCTTCCATCCCTCCTCTCCCCATACACTATCACAGATGTGCTACTAGGCCAGATGAGTTCTGTCTTCTCTGCTAGAAATCAGGGCCAGTTTCTCCCTCCACATACCACCCCCTCATCCTCCTCTGCCATGGCAGCATATAGTGAACCCCAGGCAAAGAGATTATTTGAGCGATGATTTCCTTCACACACAGTTTGAACACCACTGTTCAATATGAGTGTTTTAAATGAAAAGCACCACTGATACCATGTGATGTGGAAAACTCACTTGCTTAGTGTACAAGGCAACTTTCTCCTGTGCTTCTGGAAGTAGCTCAATGTCCCTTGCCCCGTAGATCTGCTGTGCAATAATTCTGATCTTATCTATAACAGGGAGCTGGGGGGGGGGGGGGGAAACATCAAGAAAAAAGACAAGTTAGTGGGGCCAAACTACAAAGAGCTGTAACATCACAGCAGCTTCATATTATTGTGCAATGCTCATCTGCAGATGGGAATAGCTCTTCTATTTGCTGTAGACCAAAGCCATACAATTTGAGGGTTTTCAAAAGACACTTCATTTATCTTGTTGCACTCATTTCTCTTGGTAAGAGGGCAAAATGAGTTTATTACAGTAAGAAAAAAAAAAAAAAGATACACAACAGTATCTCTTATGTGCTGTGCTTATGTGTTAACTACTGCCACCACAAAAGAGGCATCCTTATTTTCTCCCAAGTCTAAGCCAAAAAGCAGATGAAAATAATCTGAAGGAATACATGTCAATGGTCAAATAAAAGCACAAATAAAACAGGCTAAAGAAGAAAAACTGAAAGCATCTGTTGAGAAGCTAAAATAAATATAATGACATAGCTGTATACCTCATCAGGTTCTTGAATAGGTGCTTGCTATTCAGGAATTCAGGCTATAACCTAGGAACTAGGACTTCATTACCTCCATGTCATCTGACACATTTGCTTAATAACTTTATAAACACATTCATTAAAAAAACTACCCCCACACACTCTTCCACCTTGACCTGCAGTGTGACTCTGTAAGCCTTACTTGCAGAGAAAGGAGAACCCCCCCCCCCCCCCCCAAAAAAAAAAAAAAAAAAAACGTTAAAACTGGAAAAATTCTGTTCCATAGGCCGGTATATAGATTTCTACCCTCAGCAACAAGCACACCTAGGTGCTCTGCAGTAAGGTAACAGGTTTGGTCAGGCTTGCTCCAGTCCATGCTCTGATAGAAATGCACACCTTGAGTTCAAGAACTAAACTTCCCCTTATCCTGAAACAGGGATGCCACAGTAGAAACCTATGTGTCATCTCCAGCAGAGTCACAGCAGCATCTTTCAATGCAAAAGTAAACAATATTTCATTGAGCAGTCAAAACAACATGAACTGAATAATTAGGTCTTTGAGATTAGTGGAATAAATGTTATGTTCTAAACCAAAATTTCTTCTCAGTTTCTCAGAGCAGCCTTTCAGGCAGTCCTTAGCACCTTAAGCTAGTGAAACCACCTTATAAACAAGGTACCTCTGTAATATTGCCAGTTCATACCTTCACATCATAGAGGAACCTGAAGTTGCTGGGTGTCTGCGATGCTCTCTGAACAGCTTGGGCCAGTGTAACTGCTCCTTTACCTCCCTCTGCCCAATGAGTGCACACCACAGCATCAAATGCTCCCGCTTCCTTTGCCTGTTGCACTACAAGGGCCATTTCAGCCTTTGTATCTGTTCTGTAAGGAGAAATGTTTGTACATTTGTATCAGAATGCACACACAGTATATTAACTGTTCAATCTAATAATTTTCACTCTTGACAAGACCCAAAAAATGTCCAAAGAAATCACACCATCCAGCCATTGGGAAGCTGCTGAACGACTATCCACCACAGCCTTCACCTTGGTGAAGACAACTACACCACAGAGTAACTGACAGTAATAGAACCCTGGAAGTACATGCCAGAAACCCATGACTCCTGACAGAGAAGTGTTCCAGACTTTCTGCATTTCTGTTCTGTGGATCAGTAATGTAACTTCTGTTCTCACAAGTGAACTCAGGAAGGCATTAGTATTGCTGATTTAGAGATGACAACCTCATGAAGTTTAACCATGACAAGCGCATGGTCCTACACCTGGGTCGGAGCAATCCCAGGCACAGCTACAGGTTGGGCAGAGAAGAGATTCAGAGCAGCCCTGCAGAGAAGGACTTGGGGGTGTTGGTCAATGAGAAACTTAACACGAGCCGGCTCCAGTGTGCACTCTCAGCCCAGAAAGCCAACTGCATCAAAAGGAGCATGACCAGCAGGTCGAAGGAGGTGATCCTGCCCCTCTACTCTGCTCTTGTGATACCTCACTTGGAGTATTGTGTGCAGTTCTGGTGTCCTCAACATAAAAAGGACATGGAACTGTCCACATCGTCACAGGCATCTTTTGTACACAGTAATATGGCCAGTTGGGGCATAAGTAGTGGCAGATACTAGCTGTAAAATCCTAAGCTAATTTTAATTAAGGGATGCATTTAAAATGGCTAAGCAGAGCTCCCCTATTTATTCAACATCTTCCAACAACGTAAAATGCTGCAAACAATATATGAAAAGTACTGAAAACAAGAGATTGCTAAATATAGCAGATAAAATGTCAAAATTTTACACCAATGCAACACATCTCAGCTCGCTTACCTGAAAGCATTGACAGCCACTACTACTGGCACACCAAACATCCGTGCATTTTGGATTTGCTTGTTTAGGTTACTACATCCTTTCGCCAACAGTTGAAGATTCTGTAGAAAAGACAGCAAGCAAAAAGCATGTTTTTTATTGGGGCACTGAAACTTTTGTTTCAAATCCACTATGTCCACAGCTAATGATAAAAATGTCAAAATGGGAATGACAATAGAAAGACCAATCCCCAGTGGTGCTTTCTGAACAGTCCAGATCAATGCATGCTCTTGAATGGAAGATAGGAAAAGAAATGAATACTTCTAATGATCAGTGGCTCCAGCTGCCAAGCCAAGGTAAGAGAAATCCCTTTTTATCATTTTTTTGTTATTCTTAGTAAGTTAATACCCGTGCTCATTAACTCCCCACAGTAAAGCCTCATTTTCCTCTTTGACACATTCCTCTTTATGTATTAAATATCATTAGCAGTGAATTTCATGACACTTGTTTGAAGTCTGTGGCGCCAGCTTTCGGCTTACACATATTTACATTTTGCAGCATCAGTGACTACTCATGGAGATGCGGACATTTCATCGCTTCCTATGCAACAAATAATCCATACAGAAGCTCCATAAGTGAAAAAGCTACAACAGTGTAAAGAGAGCCAGACCATTTATCCAAATTTACACAACCATTCAAAGAACAGGGATAGAAGCCGAGACTTTAACTCGCTTTTCTCTCTGGTACTGCTAAGAGAGTAATTAGAAAGGCACTCTGAATATTCTCAGAGACAGTATTTCAGCCAAGCAATTACTCCATACTGAGAGGGTTAGGGGACACAGAGTAGATATTACTATGAAAAACTGAGTGCAGAGACAACTGCATGAGCTCAGGAGAAACAAAAAGGCTAGGTCAAGTACAAGAAATGCTTGAAAGAGCAGAGCCAAAGTAACATTATTGAAAAAAGAAGAACATTACAGCTCATATGAGGAAGCATTTCCCTGGCAGCTAAAAAAAGTGACACACTAGCTATCCAGGTGTTCACTGCCTGACAACATTGTGGCATGACCACAGTTAGACGGCCAACTGTCACAACAGCTAAAGAAGGTTACCTCTTCCATGTACTCCTTTGGTAAAGGTACCCCAGCAGTGACCTGGAAAAAAAGATGGAAATCTGTAATATTTTTATCCATAACAGCAATTCATGTTTGATTCTTATTAAACTGCATCAAAATACAACATTCTACTCCAGGCTGATTCCTTTCATAAGAAAAAATACCAAAAAAAAACCAAAAGGAGAGAAAGACTGCAAGATGCACTCACAACTTAAGACTGAGGTAATATCACAAGCGCCCCAACATACAAGCACTTCACTAAGATAATGAAACAAGCAGGTAGGTTCCTGTAACATACTACAACGAAGCAGCTTACAAGCAACAGAGACATAGATTCCTTTTACAACTGCCAATCTCAAGATGATTACAAGCAGATTAAACCATACCAGGCTTTAAGTGACTGGATCAGAACAACAGTAACAGCCCCTCAGGCCTAAAGAAAACCTTGTCTAGTACTTACTGTAGGGCCCCCTCCATGCATTTTGAGAGCTCGGACAGTAGCAACCAACACCACCACATGAGGCCGGAGACCAGAATAGCGGCACTTAATATTAAAGAATTTCTCCATGCCTATGTCTGCACCAAATCCTGCTTCTGTAACTAGAGTAGGAATGAAAAAAAGCCTGTGAGAGCATTCATGTTCTGATCATATCTGTCAAAAGTTTCTTCCAAGACAAAAAACCCCATCATGATAAAAAAGGCATATCCCTCCCTTCAAAACAAACAAAAAACCACACCCTATACACTTACCAACAAAACCATCTTTACCCACAAGCTTCAGTGCTATTTTGTCTGCCAACACTGAAGAATTCCCATGTGCAATATTGGCAAAAGGTCCAGCATGAACAAACACTGGTGTTCCCTAGAAAACGGCGGGTGTGGGAGAGAGAGAGAAAGAGAAGATCAGAGGCTACAATTTATTAGATCAGCAGCATTTCAGGAACTAAGTACTATGGTATCTGAAGGTAAAGAAAAACACTTTTCGAAGACATATCTTAAAGCCTTCTGATCAAACATTTGTTGTCAGTAATAAGGACTGCAGGGCAAACAGGATTATAATAATCTGCACAAGTGGAGATATTAATCCTCTTAGGAAAAGGATGGCTAAGTCCCAGAAACTCTCTGTCATTCTCCTGCATTCACACCATCCAGATTTCCAAAACACTTCCTGGCATTAAAGACAACAGAACAGAGACATGAAAATTTATTGCATTGCCTTGGGGTCATCCGACAATGTCGGACCTAGAAAGAAAGCAGCCTTCTCCCCTAGCCCTGAACCTTAGGTAGGAAATCACAATAAATCCCCTACTGTATGCCAAGTAAGCGCACACTGACTGTGATGAATGAACTAAATCAGTTGCTTCTTGGCTCCAAGAATTCATGTCCAGCAAATCATCTTTCCTCACCTCTAGTGTCTGCATGAGGTTTGGTTTAACAGCATCTTTCATCAAGACAGCCAGAGCACCAGTCACTCCCTAAGGGAAGGAAAAATAAAAGGCAATCAGTACCAAGACAGCTCCTATGCAATGTCAAGGCTCAGCTTTTTTCCTGGTGAGCTTTCAGGACCATACAATCATAGAATAGTTAAGGTTGGAAAGGACCTTAAGATCATCTAGTTCCAACCCCCCTGCCGTGGGCAGGGACACCTTACGCTAAATCATATCACCCAAGGCCTTGTCCAACCTGGTCTCGAACACTGCCAGGGACCAGAACCAGCAGTTGCTTTAGATAACATTAACACTAAATAGGGCAAGGCAGAATAACGACCTTTACATTCTTGTAAGAGGATTAATGATTTCTGTTCAGGGCAGCCTCTCTGTTGTGACCTTGCTTGGCCATTACTTGCTATAGCAAGGTTAGTAAACAGCAGCTATGAGAGAGTAACCCTTAGGTATGCATGTTTATGGTAGCCCATTCAGTAGTACAAAGCAAGGTTGTTAGGTTTTGCAGGCAGACTGGTCTTGGACTTTTTTCCTTCTTCATGTCAGCAGCTAAGCTCAACATATTGGTCTTGAAATGTTGCAAAAAGCTGCTACATCCCACCCTAGTCTCTTGTGCAGAAATAACTTTTAAAGTGAACCTCTATGCTCATGAGAAAGACCAGGCAGCCATCATGAAAGGCAAACACTGGAGCCCATGCTTCCTCTGAGGTGCAGCAATATACCCTGCTGCAATTGTCTCCTGCTAAGTGAAAGCTTGTGAATTCATCCACATTTGCCTTCCAAAGAGAAAATGAGGGTTTGGTCATCCTTGTGACTGACACAGTCCAGTGGGAACCAATCTGGCTGCTACCCAGCGCTTGTAAAAGTAACTAGAATTGCTATCATGGGTA
Source organism: Pezoporus wallicus (assembly GCF_028554395.1). Lineage (NCBI taxonomy): Eukaryota > Metazoa > Chordata > Aves > Psittaciformes > Psittacidae > Pezoporus > Pezoporus wallicus. The sequence continues at coordinate 3,054,310 of NW_026639769.1, read as the reverse complement.
CAGAGACAAATGTTCACAGCAGTTATGAAAACCTTGAACCATTTACTTTCCTTTTAATTTCAATGGGATTGCAGCACTCATTATATGTTTTTTTTTAAAGACATTCACTGCTTTGTTTCATTAGTTTCAATCTTGCTACATGAAAGATTATTTAACATTTAGTGGATAAGCTTAAACTTCAGTCATCTCCAGAATAATCAAAACTCCAGAGCATGATTTCCATGGCGACATTTCAGGCCTGTGTCACTCAGCAGCACTTCAATACATCCCAACCAAAAACCTGCAGTCAGTTTTCAATTCCACATTTCTTCCGAGTTTCTTCCTGGTGCGCTTCCTGGTAGCACACTCCTAACACTGGTTATGTCACAGCAGAGGGACCCAGACATCTTATTATGCCAGCGTGGTCTCGGTAATCACCACATTTCTGCCTGCAAGAGGAGCACGTAAGGATGCATTCCTAATGATGCAAACTTATGGCTGCCATCTTTGCAAACATGTAACATTCAAGAGAACCTGCTGAACAGGTCGGACACCATCCTCCATTCTGCAGTTGCAATGGACAAAACTGAATATAATTATTTTTTTTTTTTAAGTAGAAAAAAGAAGTCTTGAGATTCGTCTTCTGTCACCTGGTCTCTACATAAAACTCAGAGCAACTTGCTACCCAAGCACCACCTGCCTCCACTGCAGATGGGCAGCAGGAGAGACTCCTGTTTTCTAGAACAGGGTTTAACTCTGGTAATTAAGGATAAACTGGCAGCATGCTAGCAGCAGGAATTAAAATATCAAAGCTGGCTACAGAACTTTGGCACGTGCCCTCTCTCATTCCCAACAAATGCCTTGCATAAAGACGTTTACAGACAAATGGTTCCCAGCCTTGCCATTTTCCTGCAAGGCCAGAGTCCGGCTACATTGCTAATATACTGTTTCTAGGCTTATCCTGGGAGGAAGTAAAACAAACAAAACAACCAACCCCAAACACACAAGAAAACAAAAACCCCCCAGCAAGATAGCAAGAGCTGGAGAGGCCTTACTGCTGCATCACACCCTGCTGGAAACACTGGTCAGCCTATGTACCCTGTGGATTCTTTTATCTCACTGGAAATGCTCATTCAGAAAACGCAAAACAAACCTCATTAACACCATAACATACAAATTGTTAAGACTTTTATTTTTTGCACAGAAGGCTGTGAAGTATCTACTACACAGGAAGCAGTAAGCACCCAATGTATCTCTATTGACTACCAATATCTGTATCTGTTGACTACTGAACAGTGTCGAGCTTGTTCTGTCTTTAAGCCAATTAGCAGACCATGGTTCAACCTACAGGGCTTGGTTCGCTTTCCATTCTCCAAATAGGGTTGCCATATTCAAAACATTTATTAGAAGTGTCTGGGGCACAGGCTATTCCACTGAAACCATGATGGAGCACCATCTGTGAGAGTGCTTATCCACGTATTCAACAAACATGCCAAGAACTGTACTAAAGTCTTGCATGGGCAGCTGCAACTGCTGCTTGGGTCTGCTTTACATACTGGCAATAGACATCACCAGCGCTACTACATTTAGCATTTCATACAGTGGAAATAAAAGATTTGTGTCCCTCATCAAAGGTTGCCATATGGAGACCTTGCACTTTCTGCAAAGGGTTTAGCTCTTATAGCATTCACAGCCTCCCAGAATGAGATATTTCATAATCTGTAATAAAATTTGCATGAGGCTTTAATCCTGCACAATGTTTTCCTTACTCCAGGGAGCCTGAGAAACAGGATGGCCAGTAGGATACATTTTGAATTCTTCCGATTCGTAAATATGCTTTCTGTCTAGAAGACACCATGTATTTCCCCATTAATTTCTATGGGGTTAACTTCAACTAGACACACAGCACATCACACAGGACCTGCCAGGTCACCTTCACACACACACACACACACACACACCCCTCTATAAGGTGCTAGCCACAATTAAGTAAGAAAATCTTCATTAACTCCATGGGCTAAGACTTCATCTTTGACCTTCTATATGCTAAGGTCTTTTCTGTACTGAATTGTCTATGCTTTTCAATCCAAGGACTTTCAGAGGTAAAAGCATTTAAAAGCTGAATGACTCTCTTACAAGGTCATCTGTTGTAACTGGTTCTCCCTTCTTGTTGGAAGCCACTACCATTCTGCCCAGTCGCTTTTTCATATCGTCCAATCCATCAGAGAGTGCTAGAACTGCCATGATTTCGCTGCTCACTGTGATATCAAACTGAGCCTGCAAGACATCAATACAGAACATGAATTCATCAAGATTCCCTAGCAGCAGCCCTTACCTGCATTAAATTCTTAAAACAAGGCCAATCACCACCACAACAAACAAACAAAAAAATTGTAAAAATAAAGCTACATTACTCTCAGAACACACTTCATTTAATTTGGACAAACTGAATTTTTTTTTCTGCAAAATTAAGTAAAAAACTATTTTATTCCATTGCTATTACATGACTCTCTCCTGGTGCATACATTAGTGATTCATGTAAGAATGCTTAACACTAACAAATTATATTTTTGAAGACTGTACTAACTCATCTATCACTAAACAGTACAATACATGACAAAAAAAAAAGATTCTATAGGAAACAAAGGGTAGAATTCATCTAACACAGACACCGCCATCAAAGCTAACACCCAAGGGACATTTCAAGTCAATAGAAGGATGCTTTTCTGAGCACAATTAATTTGAACTATTAATTTGACAGTTACTTAAAGGATAAGAGGAGCCACAGCCCAAATTGCCTGTTTTTCTCTATTGATTATATAATGAATCTACACAACTAGCTCAGATACTGTAGCTAGTTTTGGCCAGATACATCCCACCCAAAGGGTCTGCAATGGTGAATATTAGCTATTGCCAACCATCATCTTTACAGAAGGCTCCCATGTACCGCTTAGCCACAGTCATCCCAGTTTGGGAAACCAGCATTCAGGAGAGATCAGGGAAGGAGAGAACTAACAATAAAACCAAATATTGCACCGGTAGTAAATTTAAATGCTTGGTTGAAGGGACATTCTTTCCTTCAACAAGATGTTAGTCAAAGATGGAAATACCTGGAGTTATAGAAATTTGGTTTAGGACCACGTTTTTCAAAGTATTTTTTAAAACATATAACAAGAGGAAATAATTACCGTTCGTGAGAAGCCTTTTTCTGTTAGAGACTGTCCAATAGTGATTTTCCTAAGGAACCTGTCATTTGTATCCAATACTGTGAGGAATGCAGAGAGAAAGATGAGAAGTCACGTTGCAAGTCATGTTACATTTATGCCGTATGACAAACACTCAGCTAGATCACTTATGAAGGAAAGACAGCAGTTTGACATACCAGCCTCTCCCACAGAATGACAAATGCTACTCAACCTGATCCTTCCCCTAGACTGAACTGTGAAGTTATGATACCCAAAGTCACACGCAGACCCTGCACCACATCCAGAGGGCATCTATGTCCTTCTGCGTGCACTGACAAATCCAAAGTCTCTTCGAAAAGCAGAGCTGCTAGTATTACTCCAACTGCATTTTCACCATCATTAGTCAATTTGAAACCAGGAAATTATTACAGCCAAAAAGAAACAAAATTATAGCTTTATAAATTGATAAAATGGCCAGATACTACCATTTAGTAAGAATAGCCTTACACAGACCCATTAACTCAAATTACTTTGGAAACACAAACCACCAAATACTGGCTTAAATCTGCTGTTTCTTACTATCTGCTTGAAAAATTTTAAGTATTTTATAAAATATTTCCTATGAGGCAGAACACTTCAGCCCCATCACGAGTTATGAAGCAAATTCTGGAGAATACATTTCACACTATTTTAATAAGAAGGAGGAAAAGCAATACTCTTGGGGTCTAAATCAGAAAGAAATTTCCATATTTGAAATTTCTTCTGCTAATGAAATACTAAATCTGCCAGATCAGAGATTGATCTTACCTTCAAGTATCTTTAAAAACCTTTTAAAACTCTGGCCTTTATTTTCTGTCAGTCCCCAAAAGAGCAAGTGGCAGATGAAACTGAGTTTAATCCCAAAGCAGAACCCTCTCCTTGCTCTCAGAGCTTTTTCAGTCAGATTAAGAAGCTGTTGGCTACAGCTGCCAAACTCAACTCTCTCATTGACTGAATAATCTGGGAACACAAACCCGCACAATTTGTGAAGTCTCAATCTTTGTGAATTCAGAGTGGATTCAAAGTCTGTGTATCAGATCCTTTAGAAATGGGATCCAGATGCAGGCATCTATCCCACCAAACACTAGAAAAGAGAGGCCAGCCCTGCCCTCTTTCCCATTTTCCCAGGAAACACAGTTCCGGCTGCACTTGCAAACCTGTTTCTGACACACATTTTGTTTCTTGATAATTCTTTCATTTAATGGCTCTTGTACCTCTTTGCCATGTTATGGTTCCTGGGTCAATGTCCAATCTCACAAATAAATTTACTTCTTCCTTTGTCAAAGCCATAGGATCAGTTTTGTTAATGCCCAATTTCTATGGGAGGAAAGGACAAATAAAAGAAAAGGTATAACAAAAAGATTCACAGAAATTAACTTTTCACTAGAACAATGAGCCTTCAGCAGCAGCATCTGCATCTTTAGAAATAAGGAGGAGCTGCCTTTTTGGTTCCTTTCTCCTAGACTCCACAACAAGGTAACATGATCCATTAGTGTGTACCTGGAAGCAGTGCTTGCTGCTGGCCAGCTAGTAAAGGGCAAGGCAGACAATAGAGCTCATTAGGGCAGGTTGTTTCCAAGCTTTGTGCAAAGCATCTACAGAAAGAGAGCTCTGCAGCTCTTACATGCCTTGCTCTAATCATTAGTCTCACATGCTCACATCCATTTCTCATTAGTTTGCCTAGGGTCACTGCACACACACAGCCATACGTATTTTAAGACACTGCTTTCAGCATGCTGGTTAAGCAACACAAAGGAGGAATTAAACAATTCAGTCACAAGGCTGTCAGCATCCCAGGAAGCTGATCTTGAACATACTGAGAGGATGGGCAGTTTGCCAAGTTGCTTAATTGAAAGAAGAATTATCTCAGGAAGTCTGATACAAGCACAAGCTTAGGAATAAGGAGAATGTTGATTTATGAACAAGCTTTTTTAATTAACCAGACAGCTAATATGTATTTTTCTGAAGAACAGCAGGGAAGAAGAAAGTCTGTTCTCTTTGTCAAGATCATCATTTTGGGAAAAAAACAAAACAAAACCAACCAAACACCCCCTCCCCCCCCAAAATAAAGATAAATATAATCCTTCTGGAGTATTGGCATTCCATTCACACCTCAACATTTAATAACCATAAGAATGGTTAGGTTAGAATTCTCTCAGCAGTCCTTCAGGAACACCAAGCAACATGACACACCTTCTTTGCTCAGCAGTAGAAGCAAGCCACACATTCTCTAACACAGAAGACATTATACCCAATTAATAAATCAGAGTTTCAGCTTCCTAAATAGTCTGACTATTGCTCCTGACTTCCAAATGGACAACTGATCCAGCCTGAATACTGTACAAACAGGTTTGTACCTTTAATGACCTGAGCAGGCTCCAGTCTGTCCTCCTAGCCAGAAAGTCCAAGCCCACAGCAAAGCTATTCCTCTGTTAATCTTCATTTTTTGTGGAAGTCAGGGACACATGCTAGGTCACATTCATTTCTGGGGATCAGAGGAGCTGTGGTCTGCTCAGGGTCACTCATCTAACTGGGAATTCTTTTTTTGGGAATAGGAGGAATGGGAAAAAATGCCTGTCACCTATACTGCCCTTTCCCATTTTCTCCGTCTGGGTAAGACAAAAAATTCTCTCTACTCTCCTTTTGCTGAATTTTATAAACTACCTTTTTTTTGTGCTTCATTATCTATATAGCTGTCACATGGGAACTATTCATCTCTAGCTTGGTCCTTTCTTAACTGCATTAAGGACACTGAATGGGCACCATCAATAAAGGGCACTAATCCCTTTGCCTCTTCCCACTGTGTTACTCATCAGCATATGATAGAGTTACATTTATGATTCTTCCCCTTATGGGATGCATCTCAGTTTTCTGTGCTGTAGAAAGGGCTATTACATTTCTACACACTTTATGTAAAAAATAAAATGCCAGCAGAATAACCTAGAGGACAACACGAGGGCTTCTGTAACCTAGTTCTGCCTACATAAAGGATAAGTAAAAGGAACAGAAGTAGAAACCAACGTGAAACTGGTGAAATTACCTGTAGTCTTCGGATCTGAATGTCTGAGAACTTCCTAACACCATTGTCAGAAGGCACCAAACGGTTGTAGAGAGCCTTACATAATGAAACAGATAGTTAATTAGCAACACCAGTACAGCCAAAACATCTTGGCCAATGTGGGCTGGGCTCAAATGCCTAAGTAAAGATCATACCTGGTCAGTCTGAGTGAGCTCATGGAGTATACGTGCATCAACAGCAGCAGCAACCAGGTTGTTGGCTGCAGTGATAGCATGGATGTCACCAGTGAGGTGAAGGTTAAACTAGAGGAGATAAAACATATCAGTTACCTCATCCTGCTGCAATTTTCATTTATTTCAGTTCACCATAGACAGATGGAAAGAGAGGTATTAACAGCAATGTTAAAGTGGGTGAGGATGGAGGGGGAGAGATTGCTCAGTGCAGTATATGGAAGAGAGGAAAGAATTCCTCTAAAACAGAAAATTCCTCCCCCACATTTATGTCACTTAAAAACTTCCAGAACAAAGCTTCCAAATAAAAAGGTTTGAGGTTTGTTTGCTTGTTTTCCATGAGAATAGTTCTCACAGGCTCCTTGACACCTGAGAAGACCATGGTGTGGCATGTCTGCATTGCTCTTCCTTCACCTTCCTTCTGACCCACTCTTTTTGCACAAACAGGTTTCACACATACATTAACTGAAGCTGCTGCTGCTCCCACAAAGATATCTGAGCTAAATTGAAACTAGCAACCTTGTGTAGTGCTAGCAGTAGAGCTGTAGTTGCACAGAGCTCTGCATAAGCTAACCACTCAAACACACGGTATCATCGGCAGAACTTGTAGACCATGTACTACACAGTGACACTGCTAATAGTTTTCTCGGTTCTATCTCATCAAAAGATAGTTTGAGTGGGTTTGCCAGCATGCGTTATCTAGCTGCACTGTAGCTATGATGACAAAAGGCTTGGGATATACAGCTTCTGTGACAAACCTGCATTATGGCAGGGGAGTAAAAGGTGTGGTTAAAACAATACTCTGTAGCTGAGCAGCAAAGGAAGATGAAACGGGGACATCAGAAAAGGTGATATGACAAAAGATCATACAATAACATTTTATGGCAGCCTTGCTATTGTCATCTTAAAAACCAGATAGCTAAAAGCAGAACATAACTAGTCACACACAGCAATTAAAAATCCTAATTAGTAAATGCTGATTGTTGTCTCATTCTACATACATGCAATAAGAAGCAATTACTACTACCTTGGTTCTGCAGTATGACCTCAAAAGTGTTTCAATCGCTACCATTTTCCTAGGATGAAAGCTGCATGCAGAAATATCCAGTGATGGATCAAGGTCATTAGTGTAACTAGTGACTCCAGATACTTCAATTTTACGAGACATGCATCAACTAAAACACCCCCACAAAACTGTGTATTTATACCACGTGGGTCATACTTAAAGAAAGTCCTTTCAGCCAGTTTCGTTCCAAGAGTGGAGCTGTTTCCCACTGCTGCATAGAGTGAAGTATTTTGACTCATCTTATTAACAATCCCAAAGAGGAGGAGATTATTTTTCCTGTCACATCTGTCTTTCACACATGTTCTTGGCACCTGACTAAATCAATATTCTGCCTCCTTAACATTTTTATCTTTTATGGACTTGCTGCATCAATTGGAACAAACAGCCCTTTTGATCATTTCTGCTTTTCTTCCTAAAATTGCCCTGTGTCAATCTATAGTGCACAAGACAAAGGTAGAATTCTACAGGCAATTACTCTGAGAATTGAGAGAAGCACGAGAGCACGTGCTACACGTGCCTTTCAATTCCCTGCCCCCAGACACAGGATTTTACTTGCTGCCAAGCCACATCAGAAATATTCTGCAGTGCCAGTCCCCCACAGGCTGAAGTCTTGGCATTACTGATTCCCAACTTCCCTTTTTTCCATTTCATGTTAATAATCTAAACCAGAAGTACACCAAAATAGCTCACAGAAAGAGTCGGTGACCACTGCTGCTGACAGAACTACTTAATATGCTTCCAAAATGTATTACATCATTATCACCTTCATTTCAATGCCGGGAAAAAGAGGCACAGGATGTGCTTTTCTCAAGGGTATACAGCAATTCAAGGCAGAGGAGGGAAGGGAATAGAGAACTGGGAATTCCTAGTTCTGCGAAGTTCCCTGACCATGCAAGCACCCTTCTGAAACAGCCAAACACATTTAAAAGAAAACCAAACATAAAACTGCTGAAATAAAGCATTCTTCAGAGTGCTACACTGGGCCATAAACAATAAAGATTTTGCAAGTTATCCAACAGCAGTATCTCTTCAAGGTCTGTGAGCTCTATGTGCAATGAGACTTTGTATAAAGAATTACCTCTTCCATGGGGATAACTTGACAATAGCCACCACCTGCAGCTCCACCTAGAGAGAGACAATAGTCAAATCACACAAATAAAGGTCTCTCTAGCCCAGAGTGGTATTACACGTGATTGTTTAATGGCTTTAAGAAAGCAGCTACTGTTGAGCAGCTTAGTTTATATCCCAGCATAGAACTTGAAGACAATGCTGAAGGTATTATTTTCTTAAAAGGAAATGCAATTGTAATGGGAATTATGCAGCCGAATGAAATCTCTGAATTCCATCTTCTCCCTTTTAGTTGAACTGCAAGCAACAGAACAGTTGATACCTTTTATACCAAAGGTTGGTCCCTGAGAAGGCTGACGAACACAAGCAAAGACATTCTGGTGAAGGTGTGCTCCTAAGGCTTGAACAAGACCGACAGTGGTGGTGCTTTTCCCCTCTCCCAGGGGAGTAGGAGTTATCCTGCAGTGAAAAACCAGAACAGACACAACTAAACCCTCGTAGTGGGTGAGGCTCAAAACACTTACAGGGCTAAAATAGTTACCCAGTAGTGGCAGTTAATGCCAATTCACATTCTGGGTTGGCTCAGACTTGAGCTAATCTTTACCAATTTGAACTTGGAATGAGATTGGCAAATTATAACTGCTGAAGACCTTCCTCTGAAACAATTTGCTAGTTATTTCTGACGGCAGGTTCCTAGACTAGGAGAACTCTGACTACAATCCAGTCTGCCCTTTGTAACCCTGACACGCATATCAGAACTATTCATCTCCAGGAGAGAAATGTTAAACTACATTCCCATGATTTGCCACAAGAGATAAATCCAGATTTTCACAGCATGTTTTCCTAAAACCCAGAGCACCCCATAGAGTCACTTTATCAAAAGACAGTAATTGAACAACATGCCATGCTAATAAAACTTCTTTTCACCTTGACATCATGTAAGTAACATCTCAGTTAAAGAAATACCTACCCAGTAACAACAATGTATTTGCCATCTGGCTGGTTCTTCAACCGTTTCAGAGCTGACAGATGAACCTTGGCTTTAGTTTGGCCGTAGAGTTCCACCTCATCAGGGAGCAGGCCAACTTCTCTTGCAACTTGATCAATGGGCTTGGGTATGTAAGACTGCGATATTTCAATATCACTTAAAGAAAGAAAGGTAAACCTGTAAGTCAAAGACTTCTCACAAATTCCCTGCTTCTGGACAACAAAGTACAAACACCTTGTCTGCATTTTAAAAGGGAAGCTTTAACCCCTCCTAGTTAAATGAAACAATCATACTGATACTGGCTACATCAGAATAGACAAAAAACAAAATACCAAAGTAAACAACAAAGCTATCCCTCAATCCTCCCCCCACCAAGAATACCTTTTTTGTAGGCAGTATCTTATGCTCCCTTATGGTATTTGTGTATTTCAAGTGATCTTTGGGGACTTGACACCAACAACTGCTACTTCCAGAAGCCAGGTATTTGCCTTGTGAGAATGAAAAATTTCCCAAATCCATGTGTCTCACTATCTGTTGAATCAGAAACTATCTAGCTGATCTAAAAAGTCTGTGTAAGTCCATGTTTGTGGCTTAGTATTATCGGGATGACACAAGCCTACACTTCAACATATGTCACAGCATCACTGCAAGTTAGCTATGCTCCCTTAGGAAGGCCTCACAGTTTTCTCTCTAGTTCTCTCTAAACTTCAATGCCAGCTACAGTCTACATATATGTATGCCCCATATTACACAAAGCTTGGGAACAGAAGTGACTACTATACTGTATTAATATTGCCAGTGGGTTCATTTGAAAGCATTACCTTGGAACTGGCATCTTTAGGGTCAGCTGGTTGTATTGGATACTCCATTTCCCAGGTTGGAACTTCTCCAGAAAACGCTGTGCGCTCTCCACTGTGCTCTAAAATGAGCATCAGAGGGCATTATAGCAATCAACTCTTTGAACCATGCTGGTTAACAATGAGACTCAGAAAGGTTCCCCTCCACCCAGCCCCATGTCTCAGTTTGGGATTAACAAAGTCCTTTGATTAAAGCATTTGCTAATAATCCAAAATGAGATTCTGCTCATAGTTTTCTTTAACACCCCCCCCCCCCCCAATAAAAAACCAAATCAAAAACCCCCACATCTATCCATCTACTGATCCATATTCCAGTGTGATTGATTTTTTGGAGTGCTCTGTGCCAGCAGGGTTTCTCAAGCAAAGCGGGAAACAGGGAGCTGGCTTATACTGTTACTCTCCTTCTTTTTATCCAACATACCTACAGATAGTTTAGGAATTACAGCCAGAGCATTGTAAGAGAAGCCCATTTCTTGCTGTTTTGCCAGCAGGCTCAAAAAAACCCCAACCCACTTCTCTGTCAAAAAACCAAACTAAACCAACCAACCAACCAAAACCACCCCCCAAAACAGCCTCCCTCCCCCCACCCCCAAAGTCACAAAAACCAAAATGCACCCCCTGGCCCCCCAAAACAAAAAAACAAACCCCACAACCGACGAAAAAACCTCTGTCCTAACATTTTCTTAAGGTCCATCTTCTTCCTCAGTTAACTGAATCAAAATTGTTTGGACTAGGAGTTGGAAACCCTAACTACACCTCTGTAAGAGCAAGAAGGAAGCATCAGTTGCCTTGGTAGCATGCTGGTGGTCAGAAGCAACATAATCTAGAAGTAAACGTGGAGGAGATGACCACATACCTGCATCAACATGGCCACAGTCATAGGCCCAACGCCACCAGGAACTGGTGTGATGTAGGAAGCCTTCTCCTTTGCTGTGCTGTATGCCACATCTCCTACAACTCTTTTTCCACTGGCCTTTGTGCTGTCTGGGGATTTAAGGAAAAAGTTCTACATCACATTTCACCAAAACAAAAGGGAAGCCAGCAGTGACTGAAGCTGAAGTATTTTCCTCTACTGGAGTAAACAAAACACAAGGTGAGTACTCAGAAAGATGCAAAGAAAACATAAGAAGTTAAAACATCAAAAGATTAAACTGTTATTATCACACTTCACTAAGAGTGTCAACAGCTCATGCAACACATCATAGAATCATAGAATGGTTTGGGTTGGAAGGGACCTTAATGGTCCTTCTAACCACCCTGCCATGGGCAGAGACACCTTCCACTAGACCAGGTTGCTCAGAGCCCTGTCCAACCTGGCCTTGAACACTGCCAGGGATGGGGCAGCCATAGCTTCTCTAGGCTATGTGTTCCAATGTCTCACCACCCTCACAGTGAAGAATGGGAAGAAGTATCTTTCCATTAAGCACCATTTATCCTCAGCCAGATAGACCTCTCCTTGAGGATGCAATTATTTTCTCAGTGGCACATAGCCCATGGAGCAGTCCAAAGATGACTCCCAAACAAATACAGGGGTGGAAAGCACAGATCAAATTTTACATCTGTGTAATAATAAAACACAAACAGAACATACAATATAGATGTCACCTGAACAATCCCTTCACAGCTCCTGCTATACTGTTGTGAAGGATTAGTACAGCTTCCAGTTTGAAGGAGATACAAACCAATGGTCTAGAAGAAGTGAGAGAAGAAACATGGCTGACTTGTTCCAAAAATCCAGGTTTACATTTGCTCTGTTCAATTTTGGAGGACACCTGGGCCCTACTACCAAATAAAATCATTTGCCTTTACAGAAACTGAAGACAGGAAGTGCTGAGCTACTCAACTTCTCATTGCCATTCTAATGACGGACTGGTAAATACTGCAGTTCACAGAGATCAGTATTGTCAAAACAAACCTCATAGGTGGCTTAAGACAGCATCAGTAGAATAATCTCCTTTTTCTCTAGGGAAAAAAGAAAAGAAAGAAAGAAAAGCTGCATCCTGCTGCACTGCATGGCCTGACAATTCAGAAGCAGATACAGCATTTTTTCCCAGTGGCGACCTTTAAGCTCACCCATAGAGACAGAAAAAGACAAAATGCTTTAGTTAAGTTAGCACAACCATCTAAAGAACTCACTGGTTATAGACACAGCATATAAAAAAAGAGAAAATTTAAGTCTCTCCTGGAATGGCAGATCCTCATTTCAGATATAAGGACTCTATGGAACTTCTAAGCAGTGTGAAAATCTGAAGACAGATTTTAATGCTGTTAACATTGAAATATATTGCATACAATAAGCATATGTTTGAACAAAACACAGTCAATTAACTTTAACATACATTTGGCAAGGGAGAGAAGAGAAACCAAACTCCTAAACAGCTGATTATGTTAAAACCAAAAAGAGAGAACAAAAGCAGCTCCTGCCAACTCTGATTTTTTGCTGCATTATTACTGACAATTAGCAGTTTGGATGCTTTTGCTGTGGTTGTGCTTTAAGCAACAGCTCTTCCCCCTGAAGTTCAAAGCTTGAATGACATCACAGCTGTTAAACAGTGTTTCTACAGCCACTGTCAGTTTTGTTGCCTGAACTGCAGGCCAATCTGGCCTTCCAGCCCAGAGATCAGTTTAATTAAGGTTGCAAAAGGCAAATAACATAATCATAGTTTCTTCCAAGGACACCAAGGAGGCCTACCTGCTACCCTGACCAGGAAGACTCTAGGCCCAAGAATGATGAAAACAAGTAGGCACACGAAACACAAATAGCCTAATCCGTTACACAGACGTGGTGACCACAAGCTAAACAGACCCCCAGTCCTTGCCTCTGCATCTGCTCCTCACGCCAAGCACTGCTGAGCACAATTTAGGATTAACTTAACTTCTTAACAACTTAATGCTTGATTAGCCTTAAAACATCATTCTTTTGAAGGAAAGCTCACATATAACACTTTCTGCCTCTCCCCATAATTTTACCTTCTCAGTATTCCTCATTACATTCTTAAAAAAAACACAAACAAACCAAAACCAGTTACAAACAGTAACTGTGACACTATAACCATTCCCAGTGCCTGTGTTTTCCTTAGTCCCATAGGTTCTGTAGCCAACTGGAACACATGAGAGAGCACCTGAGGACCCTGATATCAAAGTGAAAGGCATACCTACACACATGGACTGAACAGGTAAGATGGTCTCCATCTACCTCCAGAGACAGCTGCGTGACAGACAGCCTGAGCGTAGCTTCTGGACTGGAGCTAATTCAGCTACTTTCAATAGATAAGGGCTGGGAATATTCGCATGACTTTCAAGCAAACTTTTGCCAATGTACATACAATTCTAACAAGTTTCTGATGGATATATGACTGTAAACACACAAGCCCATACATGACCCTTATCTATAAAACATTAGATCACCTGCTTCCAGTCTGTTTATTTTCTGTACAGCACTGGGAAAGGCGTTTCATGAGAGATCCAACACAGTCTGATCTTATAGGCCTATGATGGCACCTTGATTCCCAGTACATGAAGATATAAACAAAACATCAAGTCAAAGCTTTCTGTATTTTTCTAGCTCTTCTGGTGTTTAAAGAGCATGGCACCAAGATACACAGAGGCTGAACTTCCTTTGCTGCTCTTATATCCACTGTTCAAGATTTCCTGTTGGCTGGGGTTACAAAACCCCACAGCAGAAGAGGACTCTGAACTGGGTTGCTTCCTCCATCAGGACTCGGGAGAGGGACACTCCAGAGACTATGACATCTCTGAGAATATTCTCTACCTGCACTGCTCTCTCTTCCTGTAGCAGAGCAATTTCTACAGTCCTGGAATAAGGCATTTAAATTTTTGTTGGACTAGCCCTCTCACTGCAGCAGTGAGAAAGACAAATACAATCCAGCCTGGAAAGGGAATAAGACACAGTTGTTTGCTCTAACAGAGGTTTCAGAAGATCCTCCTTCCTCTCTCTCTAGCTGGAGACCTGGAAGAAATTCTGTTCAGCTCTGGTACATGAACACAAAACCAGATGTGCCTAAACTACCTACTCTAGCCTCCAAACTGGCAGCCTTGGGAGCATACAGGTCACCTGCCATTCAAATACACAACAGCTGGATTTGCATGGCATTATGTGGCTATAACTTTTTTTAACTCCAACTTGGCAAGCCTGCATGAAGTCAAGGTCCTGATATGTCAAATCATATTGGCATTTGCCTGAGAGGGCACCCTAAGTTGCAAAGTACGGGTATATTCAGAGATTGCCATGTCCTTCAGCTGTAACTCACATCTACATCTAGGAGACACCGAGCTGGGGGCACTTACAGCCAATGTAAGATGTATTGGAAATGTGTTATTTCTCCCCTCATTCCATTCAAAGCACTATCACAGCTAGCAGCAATATTCTATCTGTAGAATATTGCTGCTAGCAATATCTGTACGGAGATGTAGCTGGAAAAGCTGGCAAACTAGCTACTGTTTTTTTTTCCTGTAGCATTACAATTCCCACAATTCTGGCACCAATTTCCCAAAAGATTCATCTGAGAACTTTTTCACAACCTATCAGAAAGCAAGAAAGCGGCAGGAAAGCTCAGCAGCTTCAGAAAACCACAGAAAAAGAAGTCCATGACATCCATTATTTTGAAACCTCAGAATTTCCATGGCACTCTATCAAGTACCAGACTACCAAGTCTCACAATGACATTAAACATATTGCCATGCAACACTGACTAGGCTCATAACTCAGTGCACTGCCCAAGGTGCACTAATTGCAAGAGTTAGGGATGTGTCCTCAGAGATGCAGTTCACATCAAGCCTGAAAAAAAAGGTCATACTGTACATCAGAAACACAATGGTAGTTTTATTTGCAACGTGTTAATGGGGGAGATTCCAAGCCGTTCTGTTTCATGCAAATAAGCAGTGACCCTATGGGTTTTGGCGAATTGCCTAAGTTTGGGTACAAATACATCAAACAACAAACAGCAGCAGCAGATGACTTTAATTAGACAGAGGATTAATGTTTTTAAATGCAACTCAATGTCATCTTTGAGGAACAAGACTTCTGAACAGAAATTTCTTTATATTCCATTAAATAATGGCAACAGAATGACTGATTAATTATGAAAACTACCTTCTAAAAGCTATGTGGGTGTAGTACAGAGATAGTTGGATGGTGACTAATTTTCCATATCATTCAATATCTGTAATTTGGATTTAAAATGAGATGAAAACAGAAATTGCCAGACTGCCTGTTCCTTCTTTACAAGGAAGGAGTAGCTAAGTGAAACCCTACCCTAAAATCCATTATGTTAAAGCACTTTGTTCTGTGCCAGAGCCACTGTCACCAAATACTCTTGCAGAAGCTGCTTTGTTTCAAGACAACAGCCATTCAAGCTTAAGAAGTTAATGTTGTGACTCAACAAATCCCCAGCTACTTGCTTGCCATTTATGTATTTCAAACAGAACAGCTTATAAGATCTAACTGCAAAGTAATGACGGCAAAGCTGTGCGCTCACAAATGGCAACAGCAGCAAGACTTCACTATGTAGCTGGAGCAAATTACATGGAAGGAGTAGCTAAGTGAAACCCTACTCTAAAATCCATTATGTTAAAGCACTTTGTTCTGTGCCAGAGCCACTGTCACCAAATACTCTTGCAGAAACTGCTTTGTTTAAAGACAACAGCCATTCAAGCCTAAAAAGTTAATGTTGTGACCCAACAAATCCACAGCTACTTGCTTGTCATTTATGTATTTCAAACAGAACAGCTTATAAGATCTAACTGCAAAGTAATGACAGCAAAGCTGTGTGCTCACAAGTGACAACAGCAGCAAGACTACACTATGTAGATGGGGCAAATTACACGGATATTCTTTTGCTGTATTCCCTAGCCTCCTCTTTCCTCTACTAATCATCAGCATCATGGAAGGCAGAAATAAAACTGCCACTGATCTGCTTTAGGACAGTACTTCAGAACCTCTTTTATGCTAGCTTCTTCAGGGGTTGCAATCATTACCTAAGACAGACTTAAAAGGGAAAGAAGTCCTATTGACTAGAAACACCAAGGAAACAGTATCCTTGTACTTACTTAGCAACTGAATTCATATACAAATAAACACATTCCCACTCTTTATACATTACCCACACACCTGGCACATGGTTAATTCCACAGTCTATTACGATCGCACCAGGTTTGATCCATTCACCTTTCACCATTTCAGCTTTACCAGCTGCAACCACCAGGATATCGGCTTTACCAACCTATATGAAAAAAAAGGCAAACAACTCTGTATCACACTGACTGTGGAAAAATGCAGAGCTGCTTCAGCAGCTTCAATTGCATGAAACTGTGCGCTCACCCATTGCTACTGAAGGGATGAAAGGGCATCGTCAGCAATTAAAGGCAGCTAGCAGTTCCTTGGCATGGACAAATTCCTGTGATCAGAAATTATGGCCTATTTTCACACCCCTACCTTGAATGACTGCTAGTCAACGCTTCCTTTGAACCTCCTTTGAACTCCTCCATGATTCCCAAGTGGATCATACAGACTACTTTTAGATAAAATTAAAGCCTTCTCCATATTCTTATCTTTCTCCCTTCAAATATCCTACATATTCAGTTGTTCTTTTCAATGCTAGAAATACAACCAGCACTCCTCAGTCAGCAGCCAAGAACAATCCCTGCACGTTCACCCTGAAGTGAACTCTTAAGCGTCACTTCACTTGTCTTGAGATTTTTACGTCCAGGATTGTGTAACATACAACTCCAGGGAAGCTACCTGTAATTCAGCACTAATATTTGATCAGACAGTACTCAGGAAATTTGACAGATTTGGTCACAAAGCTGGTGCTGAAGACACTGATTAAAGCTCGTCAGTTCCTGCACTGCTTCATTCATGTTTGCTTAGGAAGTTGATAACCCTTGGAAGTTTCTCTTTTTATCTTCAAAGTAGATAAATTATTTTTAAGATTTCATTAAGAATTAGTACTTCAATTGTTAATCAACCTAATGACAGTCTTATTGAACAGCAGCTTAGTGGCATGAAGCATTGCAGTATTTCTGATCTTTGTGAGTTATATTCAAATACACCTACCCCCTTTTCAGCTTTAATACTTGCCTACAGAGCCTGGCAGTGTTGATTGCTCTATGAAATCCAAGTAGGTGGCAGCACAGCAACACACTATTTCTGTCATTCTCACTGCTAGAGAGGAAAATGGTACCAACTCACAGTCATAGAAAATAGACTGGAAAAAAAAACCAAACTTGAAGAAAGCATTTTCCAGCCATTAGAGCAAAAGAGTACCTGGCCCTTCTGGGAAGAAAACAACCCCCAAAAAGCCAAAACCAAACATGTTGTCTTGCAGGCCACTACATGGAGGAAGGGATGTTTAAATTCTCAGCACTTGCCCAAAGAAAATAAGAATTTTACTGTTATAATTAAACCCCTCTAATTAAGGGCAAAAAATAACCAAGATCCTATTCCAGTGTAAGTATTCACACAGCCATGCAATGAACAGAACTGGCAAACTGATTCAGATGAAAGACGAGCCAGACCTAATGACTTGGTAGAAATACACCAAGCAGGGATGTGCAGACAGCACTGGCTTGCAGCAGGTAACTAACAGACTCATGCATCCAGCCTGTTCTTACCTCCTCCGCCAGTGTTGAGGTCTTTGAATGGCAAGTGGTTACAGTTGCATGATTCCAGAGCAGCAGATCATGCATGGGAGCACCAACAATCTTACTGCGACCAACCACTACAGCCCTTTTTCCTGCAACCTGGATGCCTGCACCACAGAAAGTAAAAATAGGCCATTGTACAAACTAACCCAAACAGCTCTGGAGTCTTTTGGTCAGTTTAAGTCTGGCTCTGGTACTTCAGGATAGTTGTGGTTTAAGCCCCAGCCAGTAATTCAGAATCATGCAGTTACTCCCTCCCTTCTTCCCTTCCACCCTCCATCAGTTCCCAGAGGGATAGGGAAGAGAACTGAAAGAATATAAATCCCACAGGCTGAGATAAGAACAGTCCAAATAACTAAAGGTATAATACAAAACTACTACTGCTAATAAGAATAATGATAAGGGAAATAACATGGGGAGAGAATATAAAACTTAAAACGGAAACAAAAAATAAAAAAAACAAACCAAAACCAATAAACACAAGCGATGCGCAATGCAATTGCTCACCAGCTGCTGACTGATACGCAGCTCAACCCGAGCAGCAATCTGGCCTTTCGGGTGACTCCCCCCCAGTTTATACAGTGAGCATGACCTGCTGTGGTATGGAATACCCCTTTGGCTAGTTCAGGTCAGGTGTCCTTTCTCTGCTTCCTCCCGGCTTCTTGTGCCCCTCCTCACTGGCAGAGCATGAGACTGAAAAGTCCTTGACCAGGGTAAGCATTACTTAGCAATGACTAAAACAATGGTGTGTTAGTTTGTTCTCAGACTAAATCCAAAACCACAGCATTGCACCAGCTACTAGGAAAGAGAAAATAACTGTTATAGCTGAACTCCAGACAAGGATCTATTTTTCTTCTCGGTTGTGTGTGACAGGGAATTGGAGTTGGGAGGGAGGAAGGAAGGACCACTTTAAAACCAGTTTTTTTACTATCTGAAAAGGCAGAGATGACATGCGGCATCTCAACAAAAGTTTTGATGTGAAGCACAGCCTTGCAATGTGCATAATTTATCCTCTTACTGAAGACTACTGCACTCATGAATAATGGATGGAAGCCTCCTTACCTGTCTGTCTGATAAGTTCCATGCATCCTTTTGGTGTACAGGGAATAAAGCAGTCTCCAAGGTCCCCTCTAGAGAGTTTCCCAGCATTGATGCTACTTAAGCTGCATTTTGAAAGAATAAAGGCCAAGTAAGATTCCCAGCCTCATTATCACTGTTTGAAGGGAAAAAAAAAACAAAAAAAAAAGTTTTCTTTCTGGAGTGCCTGTCATGCTCTCCAGGGGTGAAGTCAGTTTACCCATCTACATCCTTCTCAGGTGCAACAGCATTGGTTATTTTTTCTGTATTGATGGGTTTATCAGAGTCAAGTGGCAGCTGCACTATAAAGCCATGAACAGCAGGGTCTCCATTCAAAGAGGCAATGCACTTGAGGACCTACAAGTAAAGACCAAAAATGCAATGGCCGATAAACTGAAATATGACTGATGTAAATAAAAAACCATAATCCTATCTGGATTAAAAGATACACACAAGAAGTTTAGTTTTTCCACCCAAAAATATAATGACTCATATTTTTTTACTTTTTCAAAAATACCTGTTAAAGTCTAAATTTTATGTTGTAGTTTTTTAATTTAAAAGCTAAAAAATAATAATAATAAAAAAAAAACACATCAAAACCCTCAGCAGGTTGCAGCTGGTTTTTTTAATTAGTTAATATCTACAGGCAAGTAGTCTCTTTTTCATATAAAAAGAGAGGACAAACGTAAGTTCACCTATTGAGCTCAACACCAGTGTTATGTATTTTTTCATTACTGGCTATAACTACTTACATCAGCTTCTGTTGCTGTGTTTGGCAGTTTTATGTGATTGGCACTGATCCCAATCTGCAAATGAAAATACCAAAATTATATGATTTCTGAACTGACATCAGGGATTGATGTGGCTATTCTCCCAGTCCAGCCCAGTCACAGCTACATTCTATCACATTTCCCAGGTCTGTCTCCTGTTCCTGTGGCTACAGTCCTATTATTTGGAAATACTATCAATGAAAGAAGAAAGATTAGTGCTTTGCCTATATAGATCATTCCATACTTCAACTGTCCTATTCACCTTTTGACATGAACATAATCTGAACTTGACAGCATACTGCCTTGAAATGCCAGCAAAGAAGATGCTAGATATCACACAGGGAAACAGGGACTAATCTACATTCCCAGCCCTGCTATAGCATGTAACATACCACTTGGTGAAAGATGCAAGGCAACTTCAGTTACAAGACATTCAGGAAATATAAGCACATGGTGACAGGCCAGGAAAGACAGAGCATCAGCACTTCAGACACATGTAATCTAGGAGATGATCCCACAAGAAGTGGCACCAGCCCACACTGTTGTTACTGGAATACCCCACTTTGCTACACGTCAGGTTACACACCTACACTACTTACTTACAACAAAGAATTCAGGGCAACACTAGTTTCTCCAATACAGGCAAAGCTTAGACAAAACTATTTGATTTGCATCTGTGTTTTCATATTGAGATTGGACCTACTGTGGGAAGGTAAAAAGAAATATTAAGAGGTTGGGCATTACCTCAGCAGCAGCCTTCAGCTTCATATTAATGTAAAGGTTTGAATCATCCCGATTTCCAACCTAAGGATGAAAAGACAGTTGAGTCATGTTGTAGAATAGAGACCCAGATGCAGGCTGAGGTGGGCCTGACCCTTAGCTTCCTTTGAGGTACACCAAGATGGCAGAGGTATTCTTGAGTAACTTTAAAACACACTGGTAGAGGCTTTAAGCATGCGAAGCTAACAGGAAAGAGTTCCTATTTCCTCCATAAACACCATTTTCCCTGTTGAAAAACCTTATGAACACAGCGCTCTCCAAAGCAGAAAATACTACCTGCCATCTCATCTGAGAAAGTTAAATCTCTAGCTAATTAACATGATCAGCAGGCATTGGTAACATTCAATTATTGGATTAAGGCGCTCAGAAAAGTTGGGCCTCTCTGATATCCAGGAAACTTAATTTTATGCACATACATGTGCCTTTATGGAGCAAATTCTTCTACTACTGTTTCAAACTTTGAGCATTTTCCTGCCAAACAAAAAACACCAAAACTAGAACAAAGCAATGCACAAAGAGAAAGCGGCAAGTGGAGCAAATGCCTGTAGTTTTTTTACAGTACTGGGTGCTTACAGTACAGCTGCATTTCAGAAGACTCCTTGCATCATTCAGTATGTTTTATTAAAGTAATATTCCTTGTAACCATATGAAAATGAGAGGCAAATAAAGAAAAAGCTGATAAGCAAACTCTTGAAACCCCATTCCCTGATACTTGAGGACTATCCCTGGTGCTCACACAGATTACAAACTACAGGCGTGACTGCATTACCTGGTCACTCAGCATACACTGGTTCTTCTTCCCTAATGTTAGACAAAGGGGCTATCTCCCCTTTAAAGCCTGTTAGGTTTAGGAAAAGGTATGCCTCAGACAGGGCAGAAAAGAGTGCAGGGATCAGGAGACGTCAGTCAACAGACCACATCTATTTTGTGAAAGAGGTCATTCCTGACTATGGACAAAAAAATTCTTTGATCTCAGAGGACACTAGATACCTCTCAAGAAAAGAGCATGTATTGTGTGAGGTACTACATACCAGAAACAGCTACTTGTCCTAACTTAACTGAAAAATAGACAGCTGAGAGTATCTTTATTAGGAGATGAATGCCAAGCCCAGACTGTTTGGTAGCTTACAAAAGTGTCAGAAAGCCAAAAAGGAAAGAGGTTGTAAAGGACTCTGAGACAACCCAAGACTGAAGAGAACAAAGGCCAACCAAGAAAAAAAAAATCCAACATCATAAGACAGCTATTTTTTAAGACAATTCACAAGGTCATCAGTTCAGCAACTTCCATCAAAGTGACCCTTACTAAATTTTAAGACTTTCCTCCTTTTTTCTAAACACCTGAAGACAAGTTTTCTGTAGAGATTATCTTTTTAAAACTAATGTAAAAGAAAAGCGGAAAAACCCCAAACCACAGACAAGTTTGCTCATGGCATTCAAGAGGAGCATGGTCTTTATGGACTACAGTGGTCTTCACACCAGAATCCAGAGACAGGTATCAAGAGCTCTTCAGAAGCCTAGAATACTGAATAAGGACAGAAGACACTTCTCTAACCAGCCACTTACAATCCGTCAATGCTCTGTGGCCACAGTTTCTTCTTTTTACATGACACTTCCTACTGCTAGTTACCACCTGATCTAAGCATAAAGAATTTCCAATTTTTATAGCCACAAGCTAAAAGAAAACAAAACCCAAACAAATCACCTTAATTCTGCCAAATACGGGCCCAACCCTTGTACTGACAAGTACCTGTTTTCTCCGCAAGTGTTTCTGTGTGGACTCTAGCACTTACACTTCTGATTGACATCAAATTCAGAAATGGGATTTTGCTCCATCCCCCACACTCAAAGCCTCCTTGGCCAAAGGTGGTTTTGATTGGTTCCCCCCACCCCCTTGTCTCTCCATGTTCCGATTTAACAGCATAACAAATACTGTAATAAACACATTTCAGAGATTTCTGGTACAAACACGTTTCTGAAAGCTGACAGACTTCGTGGCTCACAGAAATGCAAAGACTTGGAATAGAGTCTACAAGCACTGCTTCTTCTTAATAGGCAAGAAGCCTACTTTCACCATTCCACAAACACACATGCTCAAACACAACTGCAAGGGTCTGATTTAATAAAGAAAAAACAGCAAAAATCCCCCAAATTGTTTCCAGGCCTCAGTACCTGGGGAAAAGTCATCTCAGAATTGTGATACTATCCTTCAGGGGAACTCCGCTCTTCTGTTCCTTTT
The DNA here is from genome assembly GCF_028554395.1 of Pezoporus wallicus. NCBI lineage: Eukaryota > Metazoa > Chordata > Aves > Psittaciformes > Psittacidae > Pezoporus > Pezoporus wallicus. The sequence goes on along the minus strand of NW_026639769.1, from coordinate 3,031,354 downwards.
AACTGTTATCTGTGCAAAGCAACTTTGATGAAGTTCACCAGCTGTGCACTTACCATTGCAATAGATTTTCTGTAGTTGTCATTAAAGAAAACAATACCTGCAAAATTGCAAGTCCTGGTCTGAAGCCTGGAAATTTCTCTTTCATCTCAACAACTTGCTGCTTTAGTCTCTCTCTCACTTGTCTGAAAAGGGGAAAACAAACAAACAAACAAGGCTGAAGTTAATCAAGCAGCTGAATTCTCATACAGTAGTAAGTCAGGAATTGAAAAGATGACATGTAGGCAGACTGGTAAGTATGTACTTATGCCCAAGTACTTGGGTCCCAGCAACCTCCAAAGAAGGTTAATGTCCATAAGTCTCTTCAAACACTTTGGAAGTTTCAAACTTACTTAACATCTTCTGGGGTTTATGTTGTTTTGGTGCTTTTTTTAAATAATTCTACTTTGTGCTTCTTCACCCTCCTCTTTTCCACCTCATAGGACACAAGTCAAAAGAAAAAAACAAAACCAACAACACCAACCAAAAAAACTAACCAAAATTTGTCATGGAAATTCCTGGGATTTCAGAAACACATCCTCTTTCCACATATGCCATAACAAATCTACCTGTTTTCCACAAGCACTAGTCAATGGTGTCACATATGCTGTCCTGGTAAAGCATGATGGATCTATAGTGGTAAAACTGTAAAATAGCTAAACAAACGGAAGGTACCTGCAGATACACCTCTCTCAGTTGGTCAATACTATGTGTTTCTATTTCCTGCCTGCTTGGCCTAACCAAGCTGGATAGGCTGCAGTCCTACACTCACCTTTCTGCCTCCTGCCTGCTTCTGAGGTTGCCAACATACATGTGAGAAAATGCCCCCAGCCCAACGGTTGCCAAACAAGACAAAGATTTTTCCATGGGAGCAAGAAAGAGAATGGGAGGTAGACAGACTTTGGCCTCTTCAGGAACCTGCTTCGGAAGGTTCCATGGGATACAGCCCTAGAGGGCAGAGGGGCCCAAGACTGTTGGTTGATATTCAAGGACCACCTGCGGCAAGCTCAGGAGTGTTGCATCCCAACTAGAAGGAAGTGCAGCAGGAGGGCCAGGAGACCTCCTTGGACGGATAAGGAGCTGCTGAGGAAAATTCAAGTGAAAAAAAGAGGCTTATAATAAGCGGAAGCAAGGACAGGTGGCATGGGAAGAGTACAGGGATGTTGTCCGAGAAGCTGGGGAGCAGGTTAGGAAAGCTAAGGCTCAGTTAGAATTAAACTTAGCTAGCGGTATTAAAGATAACAGGAAGGGATTCTACAGGTACATAGCAAATAAAAAACAGACTAGGGAGAATGTAGGCCCCCTCAGGAAGCTCTCAGGAGAACTGGCTACCCAGGATTTGGAGAAGGCTGAAGTTCTTCACTGCCAAAGGCTCTGACTGCACCACCCAAGTCTTGGAAGGCTGATGCAGGGACTGCGAGAATGAAGGCCTTGGGCCCACTGTAGAAGAGGAGCTGGTTCAAGACCATCTTAAAAATCTGAATGTGCACAAGTCCATAGGACCTGATGAGATCCATCCGCGGGTCCTGAAGGAGCTGGTGAATGAAGTTGTGAAGCTGCTGTCCATCATATTTGAGAAATCATGGCAGTCAGGTGAAGTTCCCAATGACTGGAAAAAGGGAAATACAACCCCTATTTTCAAGAAGGGGAAAATGGATGACCCAGGGAATTACAGACCAGTCAGCCTCACCCCTGTGACTGGCAAGATCTTGGAGCAGATTCTCCTGGAAGGCATGCTAACGCACATGAAAAGCAACAAGGTGCTTGGTGACAGCCAGCATGGCTTCACTAAGGGGAAATCCTGCCTGACCAGTTTGGTAGCCTTCTATGATGAGGCTACAGAACTGATGGACAGGGGTAGAGCAGTTGATGTCATCTACCTGGACGTGTGCAAAGCGTTTGACACTGTCCCACATGACATCCTTGTCTCTAAATGGGAGAGACATCAATTTGATGGATGGACCATTTGGTGGATAAAGAACTGGCTGGATGGCCACACGCAAAGAGTTGTGGTCAATGGCTCAATGTCCAGCTGGAGACCAGTAATGAGTGGTGTCCCTCAGGGATCGGTGCTGGGACCGGTCTTGTTCAACATCTTTGTCGCTGACATGGACAGGGGGATTGAGTGTGCCCTCAGCAAGTTTGCCGATGACACCAAGCTGTGTGGTTCGGTTGATACGCTGGAGGGAAGGAATGCCATCCAGAGGGACCTTGACACACTTGTGAGGTGGGCTGATGCCAACCTCATGAAGTTTAACCATGCCAAGTGCAAGGTCCTACACCTGGGTTAGAGCAATCCCAGGCACAGATACAGGCTGGGCAGAGAAGAGATTCAGAGCAGCCCTGTGGCGAAGGACTTGGGGGTGCTGGTTGATGAGAAAATGAACATGAGCCGGCTTCAGTGTGCGCTTGCAGCCCAGAAAGCCAACCGTATCCTGGGCTGCATCAAAAGGAGCGTGACCAGCAGGTCCAAGGTGATCCTGCCCCTCTACTTGGCTCTTGTGAGACCTCACCTGGAGTATTGTGTGCAGTTCTGGTGTCCTCAACATAAAAAGGACATGGAACTGTTGGAACAAGTCCAGAGGAGGGCCACGAGGATGATCAGGGGACTGGAGCACCTCCTGTATGAAGACAGGCTGAGGAAGTTGGAGCTGTTCAGCCTGGAGAAAAGAAGGCTGCGTGGAGACCTCATAGCAGCCTTCCAGTATCTGAAGGGGGCGTATAGGGATGCTGGAGAGGGACTCTTCATTAGAGACTGTAGTGACAGGACAAGGGGTAACAGGTTAAAACTTAAACAGGGGAAGTTTAGATTGGATATAAGGAGGAAATTCTTTCCTGTTAGGGTGGTGAGGCACTGGAATAGGTTGCCCAGGGAGGTTGTGAATGCTCCATCCCTGGCAGTGGTCAAGGCCAGGTTGGACGAGGCCTTGGGTGATATGATTTAGCGTTAGGTGTCCCTGCCCACGGCAGGGGGGTTGGAACTAGATGATCTTAAGGTTCTTTCCAACCCTAATGATTCTATGACAGAGGAGAAGCTGTGAGGAAAATTAGCTAAACCCTTCTACACAGCTCAGATGATGTCTTTAGGAAAAAAGTTTAAAGGTACAATTATTAAAACACAACTTTGAAGGGAAGCATGAGAGGATTCACTGATGAGTTAATCTCTGATGTCAATTCATGTCAGTTCACTCTGTAATGTTTTAGAAATAGCAAGTATCCATCACCAATATATTAGCCACAGACAGCTCAAAAGCCACTGTCACCACCCTCCCTAGCCTTGCACTCCAACTTCTCTGTCTGGGCCACGAGCATGATTCTCCACCTGGGAAGGTGGTAGGAAAGTGGCCCCAGTGCCAGGCTGTTGTGGTTTTTCAAATTTAAAATTCTCCCAAAAGCTCAGGTGCAGCCTAGCACCACTGGTCTGTCTACACACAAGAGGCATTCAGGATTCAGAGAGAACTGACCAATTGTGCCCATCTCATGGGCTCACAGAGCTGGAAGGAGATGGTAGCACTTGACTGCAAATGTACTTAGAAGCAAAAGAAACATAAGCAAAGCTCACAGGACACCATTAGAGGCTTGACAGGTCTGTCCTTCTCCATGTGACCTCCAGCCCGTGTCCCACCTGCTATTCTCAGAGATGAGAAGGCACTACCATCACACTCAGCAAATCCAAACACCCTATGGGTTCAGACACAGATGGTTTCCTTATGTTCACCCACCCTCAAATCAGTATCACAAGGTCTCCCCAGACTGGAGGAGGTCCTGTTGTTGCCAGTTCATTAAAAATGCAAAGAGCAAGGGTACAGGGACAGAGTAAGTAGCTGATGCCAGCTGGAAGGCTGCAATTCCTGCTATACAGGAAAATTCCAAGATGACAGCCAGTGAAGTCAAGTCTACCCTTCAACTATGAGCTCCAAATCACAAATGCAAGAGGCAAAAAGGGAAATGCAAGCAGCATACAGCTCTGCTGCAACCCAGCAGCACTGATCCCAAGGGACAGTTTCAGCTGGCCCAGCCAGAAGCAGCCCTAAGGCTGTTCTAAGCTCTGCCTCAGGGTAAATCACAGCCTCCTGCTACATCCCAAATCATGTATCTCTCCTGCTGCATCCCAAATCACATGGTCAGAGCTCCACTGTACCTGAAGAGAGGGTTCAGAGTACTTTTAGGTGTGTGTGTCTAGCCAAGCTGTACAAAGTCTCTTAACAAGCTTCAGTAAAAGAGCTTGTTTTCAACCTTGTTTAAGAAATAGTAGTTTCTAGGCTTCCTTTAGCTATCACCTCTGTAAAACACCTGACACTACGACTGGCTGATGAGTTCAGAAAACAATGTTACAGCAAGCCCTGTCCTAGCAATTCTTCATGCTGAAGTGACAAAAGTTAAATCTGCTGGGTAGCAAAATCAACTGCCTCTCCTTACACTCCTGCTGTAAGGCCCCAGGGAAGGCTCCAAATCTACAGCAGCAGACACAACAGGGCCTGAGCTCACAAGCAGCACATAACAGCAACGCAATGATCTCAAGGAGCATCAGAAGCCTACTGCACATGTCCTGTGCGTGCGTCCTGGTCCGGCGGGCCAGCTCTTTGAAGGAGCTATTTCTGACAACAGTCTCTGGTGTTCCAGTAAGGAAAGCACATCACTGATTTGTCGCCTAAAAGCAAAAAGAAATGCAAACAAACACAAAACATATGAGAGCTCTACTGCATCATAAATTATGATTGAGTGCGCCCTCAGCAAGTCTGCCGATGACACCAAGCTGTGTGGTTCAGTTGATACCCTGAAGGGAAGGAATGCCATCCAGAGGGACCTTGACACTCTTGTGAGGTGGGCTGATGCCAACCTCATGAAGTTTAACCATGACAAGTGCAAGGTCCTACACCTGGGTTAGAGCAATCCCAGGCACAGATACAGGCTGGGCAGAGAAGAGATTCAGAGCAGCCCTGTGGAGAAGGACTTGGGGGTGCTGGTTGATGAGAAAATGAACATGAGCCGGCTTCAGTGTGCGCTTGCAGCCCAGAAAGCCAACTGTACCCTGGGCTGCATCAAAAGGAGCGTGACCAGCAGGTCGAAGGAGGTGATCCTGCCCCTCTACTCTGCTCTTGTGAGACCTCACCTGGAGTATTGTATGCAGTTCTGGTGTCCTCAACATAAAAAGGACATGGAACTGTTGGAACAAGTCCGGAGAAGGGCCATGAGGATGATCGGGGCACTGGAGCACCTCCTGTATGAAGACAGGCTGAGGAAGTTGGAGCTGTTCAGCCTGGAGAAAAGAAGGCTGCGTGGAGACCTCATAGCAGCCTTCCAGTATCTGAAGAGGGCCTATAGGGATGCTGGAGAGGGACTCTTCATTAAAGACTGTAGTGACAGGACAAGGGGTAATGGGCTAAAACTTAAACAGGGGAAGTTTAGATTGGATATAAGGAGGAAATTCTTTCCTGTTAGGGTGGTGAGGCACTGGAATAGGTTGCCCAGGGAGGTTGTGAATGCTCCATCCCTGGCAGTGGTCAAGGCCAGGTTGGACGAGGCCTTGGGTGATATGGTTTAGCGTAAGGTGCCCCTGCCCATGGCAGGGGGGTTAGAACTAGATGATCTTAAGGTCCTTTCCAACCCTAAGTATTCTATGATTCTATGATACTAGACAGGCAACTGGAAAGGGTCTCAGGTCTGGGTTTTACTTTCAATCCAGCCTTCTCAGTGGAGGAGAAACAAGCCCACCCAAGGGTGTAGTTTCTCTCTGTCCTCTGTGAAGCGGGGCAGTGGCATGATTTTACCCCCAGCAGCCATGACTATTCACATATTACACTGCTGTACTCTCTGTAATTAGACATTAGTTCACTTCCCTTTCAGCTACAGAAAAGTACCTTCGTTCACTTCAAGAAACTTAACACACACAGCAGCGCTGATTTGCTTTAGGAGCTTTAAATCAAGAATCACTTGTTAGACAGCCACCTAGTGTTAAGTACCACTGCTCTCTAGTTACCACAAAAGTCACAGGTGCAAAGGTTTGAGAGAATATTAAGGGAAAAATAAATCCCGTTTTAACTCTGCAGACTTACAAATACATTACAAAACAATCTTTGAAAGCCAGCAGCTATTTAGTGATGCAGTTTGCAAAATTTTATTGTGGACTTCAGGTCTTCACAAAGATAAAAGTTCATATTGTTAAATCAACATCTTTTTACTAGCTGTATGAAAACATTTTTAAGTCTTCAGACACAAATTTGCAATTGCATGTGTCTGTTTCTCCAAAATCCCTCTGACGCTAAGACCTATGCGCCCTTCTACAAACTCACAGTGCAAACAAGGGTCCAGGGTCCACACAGGTTAAGGACAGCACATGGCTCTAAGCATACAGTGCAAAAGCCAGATCCAAAGATTAAAGAACCTGTTAGCCTTTCTTTCTCTAGACTGCAACAGAGGGCTGAATTTAAACTCATTACGTGAATTTTCCAGAACAACAAAGGACAAACCATACTCCTCCAGCTCTACTGTAAAAGGAGATTCTTGTCTCCCATACCTCCCATTGTCAGTGCCTCCCACCACCACACCCATGGGATTACATATATGCAATGGCTTGGATATTGAGCACACACACAGCCATACTGAAGATGACACCAGGCTGTTTCTGTCCCTTTCTACGAGCAGTACTGGACCACACAGTCCACTTTAACTTAGCACATCCACATGTGGTACACTTCAGTGCATGCCTGAAACATTCTGGGTAGGACGTGGCAAACAGATCTCACAGATGAGAATATTTTTTTTTAGTTCAGGCTAGAATTAGCTGCAGTTTCAACAGGAACTCCAAAAAAACTTTTGAGGCCCAGTCTGAAAAAAGCTGAACAGTTGTCTTTACTGCAGTTACCTCCAGTTACAAGCTGAGCGTGATCATTGCTATATCCAGTACCTTAAACTCAACGCACTACCTGGCCCATCCCTAAGGGCTGGGAGGTATGTTAAGTTTTCCCTGCCATCACAACGCATCAGCCGCTCATCCACTCCAGGAATGTTCGTACATTCCTGGCGCCATCAAACAATTCAGGCCAAGTGAGGGGTTTCCAAACCTGGGCTACTTAACATGATAATGACTGAATACACTCACTCCTGTGAACATAAGCTGTAAAGAGGAGCCACTATGATGTTTTGCTTTGAGTATGTATTTTCAGAGACAGTATTTTTACTTTAAGGGAATACTAGCAACAAAAGGTTGAGAATACTCTATTTTGATTCCCTCCAGCTCTCCATACGCTGCATACTTGAAACACTGTTTCTCTTCATCTTATTAGCAATTTGTTCACTGTTCTGTTGTGCAGTACATTACCTTTTGCAACTCATTTGCAATGAGGCAAATTTAATTTGCAGCAAAATCTAAGGATGAATTACTAAACAGCCACTCAGAGAAGTAGAGGAAAGCCACTCTGACATAATTAGTCAGCTCAAACATTTTATTCCAACATTACGCAGACTGTCCAGGTACAAGAGTTTGCTTCTACTTGAAAGAAGCAGCCTTAGCAAGAGAAGCATTAACTTAAGCACCACACAATGTCTGCTGCCCTGTATGTTCTCCTTCCCATACATGACATAACCAAGCTTACTATCTTCAGGTAATATTCAAAGCCACTGAAAACATCTATTTTTCTTTGTACCCTTTCTGAGCCTTCCAAGACTTACCAGGTGTGAACTAGCTTTATATCAAGTTTTCCTTACAGAGGCAAGGAAGCTCTCACTCTCTCTCAAAGTATTTCTTCTCTTTACATGTTTCACAAAAATACGAATGGCACTGTCTACCTGATTTTTGTTTAAATAACTGATATGACTCTGAATTACAATATTTTTTCACCTTTTTGGGGGGAAGGGATGTTTGGTGGCAGGAGAAGAAAGTTCACAATATTTACGAGTTTTGATTTAACACACAGAGAAACACAGATGTAGCTGTAACACTACTTCATCAATTCACCTCATTTGTTAATATTTGACTGACTTACAAACACTTTTCTGGACTAAAGGATAAAGTAACAAAACCCACCCTCTACAAGACAGTCACTGAAAAGATTCTACAGTTGATGTAACCAGAAACATTCCCCCTTTCTACAACAGGCAATTCAGCTGAAATTTCCTAGGGACAAAAAGCACACTCCTATTGCTGCTTGTGCTGCTGCAGACTCTTGGCCAGGAGGTGAGCTCCCAGTGAAAATCCTCTGGACCAGCGTTTCTCTAGAGGGCCTGGAGAAACGGACAAGTATCTGCGGGGTGGATAGCACATCTCCTCATGCCTCATTCAAGCACTCCAGTAGGAAAAAGACTGCCGACAGTGTAAGATGAAGCACAAAAACCAGACTGCAATACCCAAGTGGAACTAGCCCAAAAATTACTGGGTAAAAAAATTTACAAGCACTCTTTCATCATCAATATTCAGATTCAAGACATATTAGGCCTACTTTTCAGAAATGCTCCATTGTCACTCAGATGTAGACTGTTGTACATACCCACACTTAGGTCTAACCACTTTTCTAGATTTCTTTAGACCATTTCAAATTTACCCTTTCTGTCCAAATTCCCTGGTTATAGACAGGGGATACCGAACAAAGCTACCTAACCAAACCTTGTTTGCACAGAACATAACAGTGCAAACAAGGTTTGGCAAACAGTTTAGCAAAGGGTAATACTTCGCTAAACACTGCACTTTGCTAGGGTTAGGGAAATGGATTTAGCTTTCTTACCAGATGTGCATGTGAAGTAGCAGCAGGAAGAGCAAACAAACTGAAAGCCACAACACAGGCTCACCTATACGCAGGGCTTGCCAGCTAAGTAAAAGCTGAACAGCAGAAAAAAAAACCTTTTCCTTTAGGGTCTGCCAAATCTTCCAAATAGCTTTAGCAGGACACCCATGAACATTCATCTTCATGTTATCCAGTACATGCATTAAAGTATTTTTCCATAAAAAGGAGTGACCAATGCCTGCACGGTATGAACACAGAGACCATACTTAAAGCACATGCTCCCAACTCCTGCTTGTAAACCATCCTAGCATGAATCTATAAAGAGTGCACGTCAGCTAGCACCTTCACACCTCACTGTGCAGAGATCCTGAGCCACCCTACAGGGATGGTGCTGCACACTGCCACCGAGAACCAAGCAGAGGCACCCCTGGCCTTCTGGATGGGATGTGTGTGTGGGGGGGGGTTGGGGTGTGCGTGTACAGACAGCACTTTACGTTCTTCTGATCTTCAGTGCTACCTTTATTTAATAACTCCCACAATTTCCAGCCGCAAAAAGTGAGCTTTGACTACAACGTAGTGAAAAAACTGCAGGGTATCTTTAAACCTCTGCCCCTGGCAGAGCCAAAGCAAAAGCCACCCCAGGCCCATTCCACTGCTGCCCCCCTCCGTCCCGACAGCCACACCAGGCTCCTTCTCGATCTCAGCCACCTCAAGGGGCAAAAATCCCCTCGGCTACCCCCAGGCTCCCACCCGAGGCAGCCCCAGCCCCACGCAGCGCCGGGCTCTTGGCGGGAAGGATGGGCGGGCGGGCGGGCCCCTGAAAGTACGTACGCGGAGACTATCTTGCCGCTGAGGATCTCAGCAGGGGCCATAGCGAGGGCAGGAAAACAGCGGCCGAGCACGACAGGACTCTCCGAGCGTCTGCGAGATGCGCTGCCCCCGCAGCTGACCTCCTACCGCGCCACACGTGCCCCCGCGCTTTCGGCGGTCACCGGACCCACCGCGCAAGCGCTGCCCCCGCCCCTGCGGAGGGAGGGGAGGGATGCCGAGGGGCGGTTATGGGTTCTCGAGGCAGGGGAGGTTGTGTCATGGGTTCGGTTGTTCCCGTTCGGCTGCTGTGAGGAGAAGGGGTTAGAGCGGCGCGGTGAAATGGCGGCCAAAGCGTCACAGTGCCGCCGGTCCTGGCTTTTCCGGCGCCCTGCCCCGCTCTGCTGAGAGCGGCTTAGAGGGTGGGGCTGGCTGCTGGCTGCTGGCGGTGGGAGTGGAGGAGGGCGAACGATGCGTTCGGGGCTGGGGGCGCTGGTCTCCCATGTTGGGTCTGCACGGTGGATCCCTGGCTCTACGTTGAAAGAAAATCGCAGATCCGTATAAGAATTATCTCTTGCGTTTCATGTCCTGGGGCTGCACTGTGGTACCCTTGAGAAGTTATGCTGAGAGTCGTTTATTTGGTCAATATAAAGCCACCAACACACTGGCTAGCCAGTGTAGAAAGAGGGGGATGAAGGGGAGGGGTGGGATTGTGGCCTGTTTATAGAAATTGTCACAGGTGAGAAACAGGTTCCTAGCAGTTGCTTCCAAGGGCTGTACTTGATGTGAGTAATACCGTTAAGACTGGTGAAGGTGTAGTTTCCTGTCAGGTCAGTGCAGTTGTCTATGTGTGCTGTTACCTATACAACCAAGGCTTGCCCTTGTGCTGCAGGCCAGCACAGACGTTTTAGGACCTTGCTGAGAGATTCAGCTTTCAGTGGTTTTCTCACAGATATGGCAAATAGCCAGAGTTGGAAATAGGAAAAGCAGTTAAATGCCACTGAGGCAGGCTTGCTCAGGCAAGATAATGCCATGGCCCAGAGAAGTTAAAGAACTCATAAATGTTCTCTGCTAATATCTAGCATACAGTTAGAGAACAGGACCACAACACAAAACCAGTGACAAAAAAGGCAGGGACAGGGAACTGGCAAATTGGGATCGATGATGGGGTGGGCCCCACAGCATTTGGTTGCTGTTGGGGAGCAGTAGCATATTCCTGTGCCTGCAGTAAAGCAATACTCCTTGTACTGTAGCCACAGCTGTCACATGAAAGAAATGGGATAACCTCTCTGCAGATTAACAAGCAATGAGGAATAGGAGCTGGATGCTAAAACAACAGTGTTCCTGCTGAGAGTTTCAGACTTAAAAGCCTTGTGTGAAATGCTTTCACATAGATTTTTGCTTTACATAGAATGCATAGATTTGGAAAAATAATGTGTCTGTTTCAAAGAGTTTGCTGAGAAAGCATTCAATCCTGCTGTTCCCTAATGTAGTTGGTTCACAAAGGGATTTGGGGAACCATCAGATTTTGAGAAGGAAGAAGTGCAGGCTTTGCAGTTTCCACCTAGGGCACAAAACTGTGAGGACAGAAATACACAAGCCCTTCTGTTTCAGAAGCTTTATGGTTGCTTCTCTGGTGTTCTGGGAGGGGAATATAATCGATATATAGTTCAAAACTTCTCTGAGGATAAGGCTTTTCTTCTTTGTGTTTCCTTTCATGGCAAGTGACATTTTTTCTCCTTTTTCTGCTTTTTCTCTTTAGGGGAGAGTTTGTTACCTTGAGTGGTTAAGCTATCTTAAATTAACAATATGTTGTAATTGTAGGATTAAAGGTCAGAAATTTCTCTTTAGAAGTGACTTGGAAAAGACAAAAGGCTGTCTTTTAGGGCTGTTATATGCTAAATAGGAAAAGCTAGAAAGAGCTCCTCTTTTTTTCATTATGTATTCCCTGTATTTCCTGGAATGCTCAACAGGCACTTGCAGTATTATACAATCAAGACTGAGATTACACAATTAACTGAGAGAAGGGATTTTTGTAGGCTACTTAAAATTCTGTGCTTTGTTTCTTCTGTTGCCTTTTTCTGAGGCATGAATAAAGTCTTGGGGGGGGGGGGGGAACGACGGCACGTACGACGACTTGGTGTTTTTTGAAAAATGCAAGAGATGGACTCCTTCAATTAAGGACAGGATAAGCTCACAAAACAAAAGATTTGACCCTCAGGATCGTAATGTAAAAATGTAAAAAAAGAAAAAGCTACCTTATTTAAAATATTCAGATGACCTTATTTGCAGGAGCTGTGGATTCCTGCCCAGAGTTGCTAGCTTGCATGATTTGCATACGTGTGAGTATTAATCTTACTTACTGCTTTTTTTTTATTTAAATGCCTCAGCTCCTGAAAAATAAAGTCTCATGATGACAGATAAAACTTGGGAAATTATCTGAATTTATTGTAGTCGAAAAACCTGAATCTGTTGAGTCTGAAAAACAGGAACTAAAAATAATTTTAACAACTTCTACTACTTCACTGGTTTTGAGCTAAATTCTCCTTTTTTGGGAAGGGATAGACTCATGAATTTGAAGTGCTTATGATGGAAAATCAGATTAGCTAATGTCCTTGTATCATAGCAGGACATTCTTTTGTATTTCTGGCTTGTCTCATGTGGCAGTCAAGTGCTAAAGCTGAGACTGTTACTCAGAAGTTGTGTGTGTCACACCTTTATGTAAGAACATGTTTTTAAACATTTATTCTTAATTATCATCCTGAGGTCAAAATACTGGAAACGGTATAGGAAAGGTTCAAAAATGGGATTATGTGATGAGAAGTGGCTGAACAGACCTTTCTGATCATGTCAGAGCCAAATCCAGCTCCAAAATGCAGTAAAAAAGTTCAAGCTACTGTTGACATATAGGAAAACTCGGAGAAACAGTGGCAAAGGAGGCAAACATGGTGAAAATGTTTACAAAGTTGGCAGCAATGGCCAATGTTTTGTTTTTTCAATGCAATTCTTCTGACCATATAAATGCAAAAGGATGAAAAAAAAAAAGGCTAATACCATTATAAGAACAGACAGCCCTGAGCATATGCTGCTTTGTACCAAAGCAGACTTATTTTCTAATGGCTGCTAGGATGAAGAAGGATAAAACCATTTACTTCAAAATAGGCTGAAGCCTGAGGGTAAGAGACCTCTGAGTGTTGCCCCAGAACAGTTGTTCTGCTCATTCACCTCCCTGACAGACATCTCTGGGTCTGGTTTGGCAACTCCCCCAGTTTGATTGTTTATCTTTGCATCCAGCCCCTCTTACCCAACAAGTCAAAAGTCATGGAGGCTGATCTTTAAAAAAAGCCATGAAGGCTGCAAAATTCATGCCAGAAAGACTTTCAGTGTTACTTATGAGCTAGTGAAGGAGGACTGGAAAAATTCAATTAGCTCCATAAACCTTGGTTAGAAAAGAAGTTTTGAGAAAGCTTGTTTGCAGGAGCACACCAGAAGAACAGTATTAGGCTTTGATTCTTCAGATGCTTAAAGGAAGCTTTTCCTTCTTAGAGATGCCCCACTGAACAAAGCAGGATTGGTTAAATGAATGATATTACTCTAGAATGTACCCTAACTACCATGATGGAGAACACAATTTTATAAGGGGGTAACAGTGACATATTTAAATACGTGCTATTGGTCAACTTGCCCTTTGATCAGATCATGCTTTGAAATAGCTGTTATAGCTAAGCTGTATTAATGTAATAGTAGGTAGCATGGGATAACATTTATTCCATCATAACATGTTTCCTCAGTATAGTTATCCCATAATCTGTTTAGCTGCCTCATGTGCCACATTTATTTTTGATATTTCGGGGAAATAACAAGTTGTGATGCAGGCAGCTGTTGGACAGTCACTGAAAATGGAGGTGACCTCGGTTAAGATCGTATTTGCTCTCTGGCTTTCTCAGGGTTCCTGGTCTAATGCTTGAACTAGGAGAACAGGGACTTAAACTGTTAAAAAGCAGTTTTAACTACAATGAACTGATTTTCTGGAAAACAAGGTATTTCCATCACAGGTTTTTCTGACAGAGAGGTAAAGCTGTGTCCCACATGTAGCAAACAGGCCTCTGAAGTGCTGAAGTGAGTGTACACATGCCTATATAGATGTGCATGTATTTCTTAGCATATATGCCTTATATTACAAACCTTCGTGTCCCAAAAGTTCATCAGCTTCTAGTTGGAGCAAGCACATTTCTGACCTTTCCTTTTGCCTAATAGTTGAGTGATTTGTTTGGTATTTAAAACAAGAACTGCTCCATTTATAAATGAGGCACAGCCTGGTGGAGGCACCAGATTCAGAGACGCATTGCTAATGTTTGCCCTGAGGCTGTGGATTGTGTCTGTTCCCTCATGCTCAGCTGCATCAGAGAAAAAAAGCAGTAAATTAACCTTGGAAGGCTGCAGAGCTTTACTGTCTCCACATCTCTGGAAGAAGGATTTCTCAAAAGAACAGCAGGACTTGCGCATGTCTACTACTGTGAGCTCTCCCTGAGCTTTTCAATTCATAAATCAGCTTGAGATCTGATGAGAAAGGCTGTGCCATGAAATGGTCTGTCCTTTGCTGATGTCCACAAGAGCTTCAAATAATCCAGGAGAGCAGTGTAATGTTTTGTCCTATGGCGTGTGTCAGCTGTAGCTGGCAAAAAGCACAGTAAAGACCCTTCTGGTCCCCTCCAGCCTTTGTTTTGAAGCTAAGCATTTTGAAAACCTTTAATTTGCACACCTTGGTGAAGTTGCTGAGCTTGCACATGGGGGTAGTTTTGCTCTGGAGCCCCAGTGCTTTGCAGAGCAAACCATGATAAGCCTGTGCTTAGAAACTGTGCCTAGGCAGAGCCTGTAGACTTGGTGTGGAACAGCAATACGGTGAGCTTGGTAGAGGGTAATCTGCTTGGCCTGTGATTCCTTTTTATGGTCTAGAACTCTGGAGAAGAAAATGAATAATCCTTCAAGAGGAGCTCTGCCAAGCTGTCATGTTATTGGTGTTACAGGTGTCTCTTGTGCCCACCATAGCAACATAGGACTGGCAGGCTGATTCTGAAGGAGACAGTCCCTGTACTGGTTACAAAGCAAAGAAGTTTGTAGCAACAAGTGAACAAGAAAGAGCAGATTTGGCCCTAAGGACTTTCATGCAGTGTAACATTGATGCTAGTTTAGACATTGATCCTGTGAACATATGTGGTGAGATGTCAGTAAAGGACAAGATAAGCAGCATGGCCTGAGCTGCTGCTACAGGAACACGTTTGGGGCCTGAGTCTTTCTTCCCTTTTCCTTTGAGGATTCAGGTAGCATTCCTGGAGCTTTGTGAAAGGATCTGCTGAATAGAACAAATAATTTTTCCTCTTTATGGACAGATTTTTATTCCCACCCATATTGCTTTCTATCATTTTACCAGTTACAGGATGACACATTTTGTGCTACAGGCAGCCTATATGGCTTTCAGGAGCAGCAGCCTCTCAGGGAGGCAGACTCTCAGGGGGATGTAGATGTAATAACTGATGCTGGTAGCTCTTAATGTAATATTTATTGTGTCTTATTTAATTGAGGTAGTTACAAGGGGAAGAAAATTCATGTTATTACCTAAAATTGCGTACAAACACAAATATACACTCACGCTTCCCTTTAGTCTCTGTGATTTACCATTTTCAGTTGCCCCAGCGATGCTCAGTTAACAGGAAAAGCAATTGGGGTACAGAGCTTGGCTTTTGTCCTGGCTGTTTCCCACCAGGACCCTTCTTACAGATGATGCCGGCTTAGATTCAGAAGATATATATCATGTTAGAAAGAGGACTTCTATGAAGGAGCCTGGCCAATTTGTCTGCTTGCCATTGCCCATATGACATCCCTTCAAGATCATGGGAGGAGATGGTAGGGAATGGATGAGTCTCTTGGGTGCTGGTGTCCTGCCAAACAGCACTGCAGGATAGATGTGGCAGAGCCTGTGCTGAGCATCTGGACAAGTTCAGTCTTTCCTTCTAAGTGTCCCAAATCTCACCATGACATGAACATGTTCTTCTGGGCTTGGACTCATAACCAGGCAGCTTGACTGCAAGATGAATTTGGGCTTAAAAGTGATCAGGCCGACTTACTTGAAATGGGTCAAGAGCAGTACGCAGGTCTATACCAAACATCCCAGCTCATGGTCTCTTGTGCTAATCACTGTGAACATGGCACACTCGGTCGAAGAAAAGATACCTCATGTGACTGTCACTGTACTTACGGCAGCAAGATTTCCTGCAAAGATACGCCAACTTTCTATGTTTGTGCAATGGGATGCAGTCAAATAAATGTATCCAGTCTAACTGCTGATATCCTCATGGATCAGTGTCCCCAACAGGCAGAGCCAGTGTTAGACACATGGGTTCAAGGCATTAAGATGTGGACCCCTACTTCCTATCCATGTGCTTAATTGCTTGCACTCTGTGTAGCTTATTTCAGTCCTTCACATCTTGAGCTCCAGTTAATTGTGAAAAACTGGCAGAACAGATACATTTAAAAGCTCTACATTTGTAATAATTTTCAGATTGGAAGAACAAAAGGCTGCGAACAAATGTCCACTTTTGATATCCAAGTTTTGTTGCATCTTTGGAGCCAAGGAAGTTGTGATAGGAGAAGAAAGAAAAAAAATTCAAACAAGGTGTAAGACATTTAGGGAAAGCACTTTCTGCATGGACACTTTAAAGTGAAACCAAGTGGAAAAAAGGTAGTTTTCCTTAGCTTTTGGGTTGCATTATGCTAGTTCGTGCAAAAGGTGACACTAATGAAGAGGACATGCTCTTCTGTTGACTCATTACTGAATGTACTCTGGGTTAATGTGAGGAAGGGCAGATGTGAGGACAGTTTGCTGTAATAACTGTCAACTTTGGCATTGGGCTTTCTTTAATCCAAAATTTCACAGAATCATAGAATAGTTAGGATTGGAAAGGACCTTAAGATCATCTAGTTCCAACCCCCCTGCCACGGGCAGGAACACCTTACGCTAAATCATATCACCCAAGGCCTCATCCAACCTGGTCTTGAACACTGACAGGGATGGAGCATTCACAGCCTCCCTGGGCAACCTATTCCAGTGCCTCACCACCCTAACAGGAAAGAATTTCCTCCTTATATCAAATCTAAACTTCCCCTGTTTAAGTTTTAACCCGTTACCCCTTGTCCTATCACTACAGTCCCTAATGAAGAGTCCATCCCCAGCATCCCTATAGGCCCTCTTCAGATACTGGAAGGCTGCTATGAGGTCTCCACGCAGCCTTCTTTTCTCCAGGCTGAACAGCTCCAACTTCCTCAGCCTGTCTTCATACGGGAGGTGCTCCAGTGCCCCGATCATCCTCGTGGCCCTTCTCTGGACTTGTTCCAACAGTTCCATGTCCTTTTTATGTTGAGGACACCAGAACTGCACACAATACTCCAGGTGAGGTCTCACAAGAGCCAAGTAGAGGGGCAGGATCACCTCCTTCGACCTGCTGGTCACGCTCCTTTTGATGCAGCCCAGGATACGGTTGGCTTTCTGGGCTGCAAGCGCACACTGAAGCCGGCTCATGTTCATTTTCTCATCAACCAGCCCAGCCTGTATCTGTGCCTGGGATTGCTCTAACCCAGGTGTAGGATCTTGCACTTGTCATGGTTAAACTTCATGAGGTTGGCATCAGCCCACCTCACAAGCATGTCAGGGTCCCTCTGGATGGCACTTTCCAGGTTTTCATGGCAACAGATCTCCCAGCTACCTACTGCATGCGCCTTCATTAATCAGTCAGATTACTCCAGAGTGGAAGGGCAAACATATGAACGTGAGCCAGTATTCTGTTTCTACTGTGCTTCCTATAGCTGTGCAATTTGTAAAGTTTGAAGGGGAGTGCCTTCATGTGTGAAGAAATTAGAAGATGTGGGCATAGTTCAAGTGTGCTTGCCTCCCTGATGCTTTCTAGGGAAGACAGGGTGAGCTCTTAGCACTTCTTATTCAGAGCTGGCTGTTGCACATTAGGAATTCAATGGCATTGGTGGTCCCTTCAGAAGTAGTCTATTCCCAGAAGCATTGACTGAGAACATCTGAGACATTTCTGCCATAATCTCTTTGTAACAGCTATTCTTGACCTTATTCTAGCAGGCTTTGTTAATGCCGCCACCTTAGCCTTTGCTTCTGGGTCCAGTTGTTCTCTGCTGTTGTGTCAATAGCTGAGGCTGGAAGGGACCTCCTGAAAACATCTGATCAAACTGCTCTGCTCAGGCAGGGTCAGCTAGATCTGTTTGCCCAGGACCGGGTCCGGTTGGGTTTTGCTCTCCAAGGATGCGCAGTCCATAACCTCCCTGGGCAACCTATTCCAGTGTTCAGCTGCCCCCATATCTCCCTTATTATTGCTGCTTTTTCACCCTTGTCCCAGCTATTGCCTCACTGAACCACTTCCTTATGTTGTGCTCTGTCCATCTTTAATACTTACACATGTTCCTACTGAGGCCCACCTCATATTTAGGAAGCAGTGAGCCAAACCAGAATAGTTGGCAATTCCACCAGAGGACAATATTCCTAGAAAGCTTTTCATCTTGGCATTACTTGAATATATATGCCTGGACTGGTGAAGAAATCGTAAGTTGTTTTATAAACCAAGAGCTTTGTCTTATCAGAGAGTAATTTCTGTGCTTTTTCAGCCACAGGCAATCTTCTCAAATTCTTAAATACTTAATGCCCTGAATATCATCAAGGTAAAAAGGCACCTGAAGATTACAAGTCCTTATCAGAGAAAAGCCTAAGTCAGCCTTACAGAAATGAATGAGAAGTTTATTAGTATGTGAAAAGGACAACAGAACTTTCTATCAGTTGCTTCTTGTAAAACTTCTTTTTCAGCACTATATTTTAAGAAGTCTAGAGCATTCTTTTGTTTTCTTCTGTGGGCTTTGTTACAGTAAGGTTGCTATAAGGAAGGAAAGAGGCTAAAATCAACCCAGCCTGATTACTTTTAAATCAGAAAGTGCCCCATGAGGAAGAGGGATTTTCCTGAAGATGCAGGTGTAAAACACTACTCATTACATTGCTGAAGTCACAAAATTATGTCCCATGCCCCAGAATTATTAGATCTCAAATACTTTTTTATGGCAGGGTTAAGAAGCAAACAAATAAAGAGTAATACAATCCATACTGCAATCCATATTGCAGTATTGGAACTGGGTCTGCCCAGGCTAAAAAATCCCTCATTTGTTTTTGGTTGCCTTAGTGCTATGGCACCTCATATGGGGTCCTGGTGTTGTGCTGTTCCTGCTGTGGTGTTGCAATGGTATCACAGTATCACAGTATGTTAGAGATTGGAAGGGACCTCGAAAGATCATCTAGTCCAATCCCCCTGCCGGAGCAGGAACACCTAGATAATGTTACACAGGAATGCTTCCAGGCGGGTTTTGAATGTCTCCAGGGAAGGAGACTCCACAACCTCCCTGGGCAGCCTGTTCCAGTGTTCCATCACCCTCACTGAGAAGAAGTTTCTTCTCAAGTTTAAGTGGAACCTCTTGTGTTCCAGTTTGTACCCATTACCCCTTGTCCTATCATTGTTTGCCACTGAGTAGAGCCTGGCTCCATCCTCGTGACACTCCCCCTTTATATATTTATAGACACTAATAAGGTCACCCCTCAGTCTCCTCTTCTCCAAACTATAGAGACCCAGCTCCCTCAGTCTTTCCTCATAAGGGAGATGTTCCACTCCCCTAATCATCTTCGTTGCCCTGCGCTGGACTCTCTCCAGCAGCTCCCTGTCCTTCTTGAACTGAGGGGCCCAGAACTGGACACAATATTCCAGATGGGGTCTCACCAGGGCAGAGTAGAGGGGAAGGAGGACCTCTCTCGACCTACTAACCACTGCCCTTCTAATACACCCCAGGATGCCATTGGCCTTCTTAGCCACAAGGGCACAGTGTTAGCTCATGGTCATCCTGTCGTCCACTAGGACCCCCAGGTCCCTCTCCCCTACACTGCTCTCTAACAGGTCATTCCCCAACCTGTACTGGAACCTGGGGTTGTTCCTGCCCAGATGCAGGACTCTACACTTTCCCTTGTTATATTTCATCAAGTTACTCCCTGCCCAACTCTCCAGCCTGTCCAGGTCTTGCTGGATGGTAGCACAGCCTTCTGGCGTGTCAGCCACTCCTCCCAGCTTAGTGTCATCAGCAAACTTGCTGATAGTACACTCAATTCCCTCATCTAAATCATTGATGAATATATTAAATAATACCGGTCCCAGTACTGACCCTTGAGGCACTCCACTAGTTACAGGCCTCCAACTAGACTCAGCCCCATAGACTACAACTCTCTGGCTTCTCTCCTTCAGCAAGTTCGCAGTCCACCTCACTACTTGATCATCCAGTCCACACTTCCTCATTTTAGCCGTGAGGATGCTGTGGGAGACTGTGTCAAATGCTTTGCTGAGGTCAAGGTAGACCACATCCACCGCTCTGCCATCATCCATCCACCGTGTTATTTCCTCATAAAAGGCTAAGAGATTGGTCAAACATGATTTCCCCCTGGTGAAGCCATGTTGACTGCCCCTCATAACCTTCTTATCCTTGATATGCCTTAAGATGGTACCAAGGATAAGGTGTTCCATCACTTTCCCAGGGATGGAGGTGGGGCTGACCGGTCTATAGTTACCCGGGTCCTCCTCCTTCTTGCCCTTTTTGAAGACTGGAGTGACATTTGCTTTCCTCCAGTCCTCAGGCACCTCTCCCGTTTCCCAAGACTTGGTAAAGATGATGGAGAGTGGTCTAGCAATGACTTCTGCCAGTTCCCTCAGCACCCGCGGGTGCATCCCATCTGGACCCATGGATTTATGGATGTCCAGATTGCTCAACTGGTCTCTAACCCATTCCTTATCGACTAAGGCAAACCGCTCCGTCGACCTGACTTCATCTAAGGTCTCAGGGGTACAGGGCTCTTCAGGACTGCCCGCAGCAGAGTAGACAGAGACAAAGAAGGCATTCAGTAACTCTGCCATCTCTGTATCTTCTGTCACCAGGGCACCCATTGCCTCTGGTGTTAGTTTTGTCTGCCATGTATTTGAAAAAGCTCTTTTTGCTGTCCTTGACCCTTCTTGCCAGGTTTAATTCTAAGGATGCCTTAGTCCTCCTAGCTGCCTTCCTACATCCTCTAGCAGCAGCCTTATATTCCTCCCAAGTGGCCAGCCCCTCCTTCCATGACCTGTAAACTCTCCTCTTCCACTTGAGCATACCCAGCAATTCCCTATTTAGCCATGCTATGGTACATGCTATGTGAAATCCCAGCCAGGGAAGTCAGTGGGAATCTTGCCATTTGTCGTGACTATGTCAGTGATTTCTGTTATCATAGGTGATGCAATACCTGTGGTACCATGATACAAACGTCACAATGTAGGTGCTTGACAATGTGGCAAAATAGCAAACAAACAGTGACAGTAATAACCAGCCAAGGCAAATAAAGAATTAGAGCAAGGTAAGTTGCCCACAATTTTTGCAACTTTTACAAGGTGTTTTGGATGCACACAGAATTTCTGTTCTTGCTGTTAATTAGCTATGAAAAAGAATTAGTCAATATTTCTTAAGTATGAGAGGGAGTTTTTACAAGGGCATGCTGTGATAGAACAAGGGGGGAATGCTTTTAAACTGAAAGAGAGTAGATTTAGATTAGACATTAGGAAGAAATTCTTTACTGTAAGGGTGGCGGGGCACTGGCACAGATTGCCTCAAGAAGCTGTGCCTGCCCCATGCCTGGCAGTGTTCAAGACCAGGTTGAATGGAGCTTGGAGCAACCTGGCCTAATGAAAGGTGTCCCTGCCCATGGCAGGGGGTTGGAACTATATGATCTTTAAGGTCCCTTCCAGCTCTAACCATTCTATGATTCTGTGATTCTAAGTAGTTAGAAACGTTTTGTCTGTAGCATCAGTCCAAAGTAAATACTCCTCACACAGCAAGAGTAGAAGTCAATTCTTTCCTCAGTGCTGTAGAAACACAAAGTTCACTAAGAATTTCTTCAATATTATTCTGTGAGGTCTAGATTGAGTTGTCAGCTATGTCCATAGGCATGCTGCTTCAGCCAGAAGCAGTCACTTCAGATGCAGCTTTAGTCTTTCATATTCAATATGGACCTGATTCTGGACGAGGTATGGCAGATTCTACATCTGGGAATGGTGGAGATGAGCAGAAGATGGAAATCTGCACAGAACAGAAGGGTCATTTTAAGCTGCATGTACTGAATGCCACAACCTCACTTTCTCAGTGCTTTGTCACAGAACCCCAACAGCCATATTTGGGTAATCCTGGACACTCCTGGTAAAAAGCAGTGCTGTTTCTTCTAGTTCTGAGGGAGTGATGGATACAAACTGAACCTTTTCCCGCATCCTCTCATAACAAACAGTAGTTGCAGCACATGCTGAACCTATTCAGGCAGTGCTAATGTTCCCAGTGAAGTACATGCTCCCCTGAGCTTCAGGAGTGGAGCTGGCTGGGCCAGACAGAATTTTGCCCAAGGCCTTTCCATGCTTCCAGTTCTAGTTGGAGGGAGACAGTTGTTTATAGAAAGCAACATGAGTTCTCCTATATGATTCTCTTCCCTGCAAGCCTTTGGCTTTTTAAGATTTTTTTTTTTTTGGCAGTGCCATGTTCTGCAACTGGTAGTATAGTCAGAAGTCTCTCTTGGAAGAGTCTGTATAGCCTGCATCTTTTTTTGGAGAGTCCTCTGTACTGTTCAAAAAAATGGGAAACAGGCTGAATTCAACAGCCTATGAATTAAGCACAGACCCGCCCCTGAAGCCTATTTT
The DNA here is from genome assembly GCF_028554395.1 of Pezoporus wallicus. NCBI lineage: Eukaryota > Metazoa > Chordata > Aves > Psittaciformes > Psittacidae > Pezoporus > Pezoporus wallicus. The sequence goes on along the minus strand of NW_026639769.1, from coordinate 3,008,985 downwards.
ATGAATGTTTACAGTTTTTAGTAACTTGAACAAGAACTTCGTGGATCTAGCTATGTATTCTGCCATTTGTCTTAGTACCAAAACCATTGCTGGAATGAATCTGGTAGAATCAAGAATATTGAAGGACAAAGCAGTTTCCCACTGCCTTGTGTGAGATCAGTAGACTGAGAACAGATAGCAAAGTGATTTGTTTTTCTTGCTTAAGTGACCTCCCTTTGGTTTTCTTCTCAGAACTCCTCCTGCAGTTGTAAAACTGAAATAGATTATACACATTTCCATCTGAATACTGCATTTTCGCTCTAGCATGTAGTAAATATGGTCCACCATACACTGAGGTTAGTGACCATATGGCTATTTACAAGCCAGAATCTGGAAGACTGGACCCAACATAGGCCATAGATAAATTGTGCAGCTAAAGCTGTTATTCATACATTTGACACTAAGGGGAGATCTTGTAACAGAGAAGAGAAATAGGCCATACGTCTTTTATGACCATAGAGCGGGAAGAGGTGGTGTAAGGCTGCTTGTAGCATTAGGCTGGCCTTATGCCTTTATTTTGCAAAAGCTAAATGTATTTATCTAATTTGCTAAAAAAGGTCTCTTTTTATGCAGGCAGCTAAACCTCATACAAGTAGTGAAATAATCGCACATGCCCATGGCCAAGCTTCTGTTCATCTGAATGAAGACAAATGCTTTCTTTATGTCTTTCTGATCTTTTAGGTTTCAGCAACAGTTCTTACTGGTTACAAATTAGTTCAGTCCTTGTGACCCCTTGGTTTGTGCCTGGTCTACAGGGCAGAGTACATACTTTATCTGAAGGTAAGATTCTCTGTTGTAGGATGATCTCATATGTATTGCTACCATTATTATTAACAAAGGAAACAAAATGCTGTAATTTTATTCAGTCTTTTCTGTTTTTTCAGGGTAAAGGCAGAAGGAAAGTTAAGACCAGCTTAAACTTTTTTTGGGGTTGCAAAATAATTGTCAGGGAGCAGTAAGGGCTGGTTTTGCCCTAAGGGAAGGAGAACCAGAACCTGAGGGTGGCCCCAGCCTGGGAAGTGCCCTCACTGATGGATAGCCATATCCTGTCTGAACATGGGCAGAGCTGGGTGATGGTAACAGCATCCATCAATAGTCACAGATCAGGCAACCAGTGAGTCAGATTCAGAGTCCAAACAGGGAGTCAGGAGCAAATGAAGACAGGGCCATAGACATGGCTCCTACATGGTCCAAAATCCATCCAGGAGACAGGGACAAAGATAGGCTGGAGACAAGATACAATGTACATACATGGGGTCCATCCATCTACACGCAGCTCTGAGGCTCATTCAGGAGGCAGGACCAGAGACTGGACTGGAGACAGATTTGCATGTAATATAGCTTGGGCAGGGACTGAAGTGCTTGATGGATCTGGTCAGGGAGTTAAGGCCCAGGGCACTGACAACAGCCTCCCCTTCCCTTGAGGAAGCCATGGGGACGGGGTCCTGCATTCACTGTACAACAGCCACCCATATACAGTGTGGAGTGAGTAGTCAGCCCTGCAGGTGAAAACATACTGCCTGCATACTGAGATCAGTAAAATAAACACACATCATGGATTATAGATTCTTCAGAGACATGGTGAAATAGGGGAAAAAATCATTGGTTGGGATTTCTGTTTAATTCTAGGAATGATAATGAAAACTCTGATTATTAATCGTGGCTCATCTGGATTTTTGTTGTGGCATAACAAGTGTTTTTAAAGCACTACAACCTGCATTTCAGGCTTTTCGTGGCTGCAGCAGGAATTGTTTTTGCAGTAACACCAAAATGATAACTTGCTTAATACTTCCCATTTGCTTTTAACCTGAACAGCACAATTCATGAGAAACAAAATCATATACTTTTTGAAAGAGGAGCACGTAATTCTTTTACAGAAAGCAGTTTCTTTTAGTTGCAGCCTTCCTCCAGCATGTGGAGAAGTTTGTCTGAGAAAGATATTAAATGGTTTACCTCTTGGTATGGCAGATCATTTGTTAGTCACTCCCTTGCTATACATTTGCATGATACACTGGCTCAAGCTGGAGGAAAAAGAAATAAACTTTTCATGTGCTGGCTGCATTTTCTGTCCAAATCTGATAAACAGCCCAGTTTGAAGTTTGGCTGCAAACTCACACAATTTCTGTTATCTTTTATATTATCTTCTACATTATGGTACCCCAGTTAGCCCAGTCTTCTCTCCTCTTACTATCCAGGTTGTTTAGGTAGATGCTGCTCAATGTGAGGGTATCACCATTTCTGATGCTAAGCCATGATTGCTTGTTCCTGTTACATGTATTGCACCTGCCTACTTAGTCAGATGCTTCATTTCACCTTAAGATTTTGGCTCTTCTGCAACTTAGTCACACTTGATAGGTACATAGCTACAGTAAGATTAGATGTTTCAAACTCCCAGACTTGCAGATGAAGTTTGTGTATCGTTGCTTATGTCAGAATTTCACTGATTTTCTTTCTGGCTAGCTGTTGGCTCCTCTGTTAGGTCAGCTTACTTTGAAAGATCCCACAGCATAGCAGATTTCTTTTTTGAAACTGAGAGCTTTTGTAAGCTGAGGGGCCAATATTGCTTTTTGGGACAAAAAGATCATGGATCATCTTCAGCTGCTCACCTTTCCACTGGCAAGTGCCTCCTGGAAGATGTTGCTATCCTAGCTAAGCCTGGTGTGACTCAGCCAGGCATGGTATAAAAATAGTAATGACTTTCGGATACCTAGCAAGTGACGAAAGCCACTCTGTTACAGCGTGACACTGATCAACTTTATCCAAAAAAGCAGCCAGGAAATAAGGGTGAGGGACTGACTGGATTATGGATTTAGTAATGTGCTAAAATAGATAAAAAATTCCAAATAATTGTGGTAGGGCTAGCAGAGTTACACTACACAGTTACAAAATAGATATGATAAGAACTGGTACTTTGTTACCTGGAAACTGTACTAAGACCATGCACAGATTGGAACTTGTTAGCTTTCACTCTGAAGACTGCACCAAGAGAATAGTAAATAATTGATGGTAGAGAAAACATCCACCAAAGATAATATTTAAAAAACAGAAGGGGGGGGGGAGGGGGGAATATTCATGCCTGTACCTAATAATGGCTTCTCAAAGGACTTTCTTTAAATGAAACTGTGATTAGTTTAAAATAACTATTTCTGACACCTGTTTCCATGAGACCAGGAGCAGCAGCAAAAAAAATCATGTGATTGGAGTTCTTGTTGGTTGCACAGACTCAGGAAACCACAGGTATCATGTGTATAAGCATTAGGATCAGTCAGCATAGTGTTGTCAGGAGAAAGGAAGGTTTTATGGTGTTTTTAAATCCCTCAATATACTCATAGGAACTTCTCACAGTTAATATTACTGTTATTTTTTAACAAAAAAAAATACTTAAAGGTCATTTTCAAGTTAAAATGATTAGTAAGAAGTAAATTTTGCTTTAGAAAACTGCACCTCTCAAGCAGCAAATAGCAAGAGTTTTGAAAAAGAAACATTGTAACAAAAATCATGTATTATAGTGCACCTGTGAAACTGCCTAATAAGCACTTACTTCCCTTGTATGACATCCTTAATGGTATTCCATTGCATCAATTTTAATATGTGCTAGCAAAACATCTTTTTATGTGTTGCAGACTTACTTATTTACTTGGAGTGGGTTACAAAGAACAGTCCTAATTTTCTATGTGATTAGCTTAAATATTTTCTTGGACCAGAATTGTTTTTCAATGGAAAATTCAGGCATGAATTCTACTTAGTTGGGCAGTACTGTAGAATCTGGAGAGGAACATGGCTAGCATGATGGAATATTATACTTTTGAAGAAGCTGTCCTTCAGATGTCTCTAGTGTAAAATGGGAATGTGGCCATTTCTGCAGTTATTTAAAAAAAACAGGCAGAGAAAAACATAGCCCTGAAGTGCAGGCAGAACCTCAGTGACTGCAACTACAGTTACTGCATCAAACCATCAAAACTCATCTAATTTCAACTTTGATTATGAACTGCAGGATCTCTGAATATTTACAAAGTTGCAGATCTGAGCAGATCTGGACCAAGTATGATAGTTTCCTACTGCTTCCGTGAACTGACTGTTTCTCCTATGAAGTGCAGGCCATTCCATCATCCAGAAATTGTATTTAAAAGTATAATTTATGATTCATAAAGTCTATGAATTAATGCTTTAAGCTGAAGGAGGGTAGATTTAGATTAGATATTAGGAAGAATTTTTTCACTGTGAGGGCGGCGAGGCCCTGGCACAGGTTTCCCAGAGGAGCTGTGGCTGCCTCATCCCTGGCAGTGTTCAAGCCCAGGTTGGATGGGGCTTAGAGCAAATTGGTCTAGCGGAAGGTGTGGAACTAGAAAATGATCTTTAAGGCCCCTTCCAACCCAAAAAATTCCATGAATACATATCTTAGAACAAAGTTCTACTTAGAACAGTATCTCATTTCTAATACTGGTCATAGGATCATAGAATCATAGAATAGTTAGGGTTGGAAAGGACCTTAAGATCACCTAGTTCTAGCCCCCCTGCCACGGGCAGGGACACCTCCCACTAAACCATGCCACCCAAGGCTCTGTCAATAATTAACATCCAGGAAAAAGTATAAGGAAAGGCTTGTGTATGGAGTGATACTTCCTCAATATGACTACTCCTGGCAATCAGTAATCTAAGTTTAGTTTTTTGTGTGGAGGTATAAAACCCCCTTTCCTGTAGCTGGATATAGGTACCTAATTGTGCAATTTGTTTTCTAAAGCTTTCTTCAATAAACTCTTGCTTACCATGTTCAACAGTATTTAGTGAATTGTGTTGAGCCTATCTAAAAGCAACTTCTTTTCCCAAAGGAAAATCCCACAAGAAATAAGGAGTAAAGCCTGGAGGCTGCAGGTAGCTCATGTGCATGTTGCTTTTGCAGGGAGAGTTTGGGCAGCTTGTAATAGATGCAATTATTGCAGTAACGAAATCTTCCTGACCTTTTGTTGATCACAAAGCAAAGGTACTTTTAGTATGTCAAGCATAATCAAATATCTCTCCTATTTGTCTCCTGCCACTTCTCAAGGCTTCCATTATATACTAGGCCATTTAATAAGAAATTTGAACTAAAATTATAACAGAATGTTATATTTGGAGATCTTAATGGCTGCCAAACAGCTACCTCAATTTTCCTATATCAGTATTTTTCATATTTACAGGTGACTAAAACATGTATGTATGTGTGAGAGAGCAGGGGACCTGTCAGCATGACACTGAAGAACATAACATTTCAATGCAGGGAGGTTTATGCAAAATAAGGGCATAGGAAGTGGTGCACAGCCAATTCCTTATGTTAACTGCCACTCAGATCTCACAAGAAACGCTAATGGCCCTAGAAGCACATGATACTGCCACTGTAAGAATTAGTATTTTATTCTGCTTATTGTCAGTTGGGGATTTTAGTTAAGCAAAGCAGCTTTGCAAGATTTGAACCTAGGCACAAAGTCCTCAGTTTCAGTACAAAACAGGTTGCAACTGGAAGAGGTCAGAGGAGAGAGGAGCAAGAAGGATACAGTACCTCATGATGGAGATCGTTCCTACTTTGTGCTCCTTCTCCACCTGGGAGATTAGCCCAGTGGTAAGTTTTATCCGAGGATCATCCTGTTCTGCTTTGACTGTCTCCCATGGATTCCTCACGCCAAAAGGAGCTGTGAGCAAGCTAAACCAGATTTATTTCAAACATAAATTCTTTAGCTTAAGCCAGAACCTGTGCAATGATTATGTAGAGAGCTAAACAACTAATAAACTTATATTTGCAGTATGCTCTGAAATAGTTGCTACCTGCATTTGGGGATTTGGGGAGCACTGCACTTTAGTAACACTACTAGTGTTGGAGGGGCACAGAATATCTCAGTTTTGTTTAGAAGTTCTTGCAGACCACTTTAGCCACTATCGAAGTTATTTTAATTTACCAAGTTTTGTAGCTGTCACATATAATTGGGGTGTAATCTTGCTGCTGTTCTTTTAGTTAGTATCACACAAACATAACAATATCCAACAGAAAAAGTTCATGATTTCTGAGCTGCCTTTTCCTTCTCTATTACAGATACTGCATGAAGTTGAACATATGATGTTGGAGCTCAGCATTCTGTGAGAAGAGAACAAGGCAAATAGCAAGATCATAACCCTCAACTTCAGAAGAGCAGACTTTGGCCTGTTCAGGGGATTTACTTGGAAGACTCTCTTAGCATATGATCCTGGAAAGAAGAAGGGCCCAGCAGACCTGGCTGATTTTCAAAGATTTCCAAAATGATCCATTCACATGTGCAGGGAATCAGGAAAAGGTGGCAGGAGGCCAGCATGCATGAACAAGGAGCTCCTGAGTAAACTCAGACATGGAAAGGATGCATAAAGAGTGGGAAGCAGAGACAGGTAACTTTGGAGGAATATAGAGATACTGTCAGCTATATAGAAATGGAGTTAGGAAAGCCAAAGCACGCTTGGAATTGAATTTGTTTGAGGTAGAAAGGTAACAAAAAGGACTTCTACAGGTAAATCAACAGTGAAGGGCAAACCAACCTGGTAGCCTTATACGATGAAATGACAAGTTTGGTGAACAAGAGGAGAGCAGTGCATGTCGTGTATTTGGACTTCAGCAAAGCTTTTGACACTGTCTGCCATGACATCCTCCTAGACAAACCAATGAAATACAGGTTAGATAAATAGACTGTGAAATGGACTGAGAACTGAAATTCTGGTGTCAAAAGATATGAATGACACAAAGTCCAGCTGGACCAGTGATTACTGGTGTATTCCAAGGGTCAATACTGGACCCAGTACTGTGTAACATCTTCATTAATGACCTAGATGATGGGACAGAGTGCACCCTCAGCAAATTTGCAGATGTTAAAAACTGGGAGGTGGTTGTGCTACCATTCAGGGAGAGATCAACAGACTGGAGAAATGGGCAAACAGCAGCTTCATGAAATTAAATAAAGGACAATGCAAAGTCCTGTACCTAGTGAGGAGAAAAATGATGCACCAGTACAATCTGGGGACCAACTGGCTGGAAAGCATCTTTGCAGGAAAAGCCCCAAAGATCTTGGTGGACAGCAAGCTGGCCATGGGCCAGGAATGTGGTCCTGCCGCAGAGAAAGCCAACACTCTGGGTTCAGGGGGGGATCTTATCAATGTATGTAAATACCTGACATGAGGGTGTAAAGGCAGAGCCAGAGTCTTTTCAGCAGTGCACAGCGAAAAGACAAGAGGCAGTGAGCAGAAACTGAAATACCAGAAATCCCACTTAAGCATAAGAACTTTTTTTACTGTGAGGGTGGTCAAACAGTGGAGGTACAGGTACAGTTACAAGTTCTTCTCCTTTGTTATAATTTTGTTTCTGTGGTGTGGCTTCTCTAGAGCCAACTGGTAAATGAAGAGTCACTGTTACAAGGAATGAAATCAAAATTTGCATCCTATGAAGAAAGATCATGGCAGTCATCTCGCATTCAGTCCTTGAAAGCTTATGTCAAGTAGCTGAAAGAATTTGCTGCCTCTGTAACCACTGTAGAGTCATAGTCAAATATCGGTATTTATATACTGGGTAGGGAGAACTAAGTGAAAGAGTCTGAGAAGTGAAAAAGTGTCTTTGGAAGTAGAATTCCAAATCATTTTCCAAAATGTCGGTTTTACAGATATTATGGTTGTTAACAATTTGTAGCAGGGGTGACACGTTGCTCTACATGAAAGGGAACCATGACAGCCTGGATCCAGTACACCCATGATGTGTCTTTGCAAGGAGTTAAGAGAGAGTTCAAGCATCATTCAGCCACAGTGCACATGTTATGGGTCTGCACAGAATGGCTAAGGGGTATGTAGGGTCGTGGGATTTGGAGTATTGTTATCTCTGGAGTTAAAAGATGTGGATCAACCAGGCTTTTCCTGTGTTTATTGGCTTGAATGCCATGAGTAATAATTATAATTAATGACATTTTCATTCTTTCATGATAGGCAGTGTCATAGTGCCACTAGGCAGGTTTCAGTGGAGTTTCAGAGCAGATAATGGTGGGTTGGAAAGTCTCTTTCAGTGGGAGTCTGGGAGTCTTCCTGGGGACTCCATTCTGCATTGGAGGTTGCACTATGAGGTAGGACTGGGGCACTGGAACTCTCCCATTCTCCTTGTGACACACAATTCTTTACCTGATCATAACCTCTCTTGCCCCCTTCCCTAGTCCTGGAGTGGTGGTTCAGCGCAAATAATGATGGCATCCTCTGAACAGCAGGACACATGAAGAGACAGAATGACAGGGTAATACTGGTTAGTCAGGCTATTCCATGGAAGGCAGCACAGGTCATATACAAGAATAGTCTTTCAAAATACCATCAGAGTATGGATACCTCATAATTTTTGGTACTGATTGGTATCATGCTCATTTAAGAAGTACAATGCTACCAAAATATCAATGGATTCCTTCTCACTAGTAGTAATGACTGTGAGAACAGTACATGAACAATGTAATTTACTGCCTCCTCTAAGGACATGCAATTTGAGCAGCAGTATTAAAATCTTGATGTTATATGGAAGCTATGTCTTAGAATGCAGTTTCAGGTATTTTAATGAAAAAAAACCCCGCTGTTACAGACTGTCCAGTATATGAGAGCATTCATTGTCTTTTGAAAATCTGGCTGGAAAAATATTCTAGCCCTCACACATAGGCTATGTTGCAGCTTGTAACTATTCCTTGGAAAGTTTTCATAACCTGAACTAGCTTTCTTACCCCTGAGAAGCCAAAAAATGTCAGAGACATGTGCAGTCTTACCTTTCTTGATATTTGCTTATTCCTAGATACCGTTTTCTGCCAATTTTGTTCTGAAGAGTGCTCATTCATATGTTATTCTGAATGACTCTACAGATGGAGAGAAGGAAAAGCAGCAGCAGCCTAGAGAAGAGTCTGAAAGGCATATCCTCTTGTACTGCATTAATGACAAGAGGATCTGCTGGGATTTCTACTAATAAACATGCAGGTAGTCAACTCCTTTATTTGCAGAGATTATGAAACTCTTTCCAGAGGGGACACTTGCTTTTGTTGTTGGCTGTGGTCAGATTCATCAGCACTGACTTAATAGGATATGTTTAGGTAAATTTTGTGCCCAGCTTAGAAACTGGCATGTGTGGAGCGTATTTCTGTGTCATTGAATGCAACTGACTTTCAGCTGACATAATAGTCCTTCAGGATGTCAAAGACTGAGCATATGGTTCCTGCTGTGTGGTAATGAAGTCTAGTGGCTTAGGAAGTAAGTTGTGATACCCAACTGTGAGTGATGTTCTGGTAAAGATACAGGTGAATTTAAAGTCTCATGCTCCAGCTTTGTACTGATGCTCAATAAGCACATCCATAGCCAGTAACAGCTGAACAGTAATGTAAAAAATATGCTCCTAATCATCTCCCAACTAGTAGTACCAACTCCCTTCTGAAACCAGGACTTTCTAAAAATGTACAAGTGGATTTAGCTGTCATCTAGTGTACCTAATCGTTTTGTACATACAGTGTATCAGCAGACATGCTATGTCTGGGACCAAGACCTCAGTGGATGTGGCAAGAGTCAACAGCTCCCCCAAGAGAAACCAGTAGTATCTCTTCTGTAAATCTGGAGCAACTTGTCTCTCTCCATTCCTGTTTCAGGTGAACTCTAGCTAAAAAAGATGGTGATAGAGCAGTGCTGGTACAGCATCCAAATTTTTGTGCTGAGAGAAAAGGTTCTAGGGAGATCGGTGCTCTCTTTAAAGCATTATGTCCTTGGATTCCGCACGGTAACCAACATGTTCCTGTGCAGCAATTTCCAACTGGTGAAATGTTCCTAGAAGAAACATCCTTGCCAGCTGCTCCAGGGCAGAGTAACCAATGGCATCTCAGAGGTGCAAAACAACTCCTTTGTTGACTTGCCATTCACTTGGTAAAGTGCAGTAAAGGTTGTGTAAATAATGAAAGGTGGCTGCTGTTGAATGACACTGGTGCTCCCATATTGCATTATATACTATCCAATACTACTTTCATTCCCTGACTTGAGCCGTAAGTAGGACGGCAAAATGTAGCAGTTTCTTTGGGCATCTGCTGGTTTTATCTACATGATTCACAATACCTTGAAGAACCTTGGCTGGGGAAGACGGGCATTTCACTCTTGAAAAGGTATTGGCTGCTCAGAAAATTAAGTTTTAAATTAGTAGGGAAGCTAAAGTGACTTTACTTTGAGATATACAGTAAAAGTAATGGGCAGCAGCTTAAGTTTGCTTAATTGAACAACAAGTGATACCTAGAAAAGGTAGGAAATTATTCTTGTGTACCTCTCCTGGCAACTGTCAGTTGGCTAGCATCATTGTGAAGAGCTGTGTTATTTAGCAAGAAAATGGAAAGCAAGATGCTCTTTTTACCTTGTTAGAAAAATGGCACTAATTTATGGTATCTTGAACTGCTACCTGTTGATGCTCAAGGAAGTGCTTATCTAGGGCATAGTACTTGCTGTTTTCAAGTTCAACAGGAGGTCACTTTCCCTTGTTGCTGGACATTAGTGCCCAGGTAATTCCTGAATAAAAAGTTATGGAGGTACTGGATGATGCAAGAGGGTTCTGAAACTAATTCTGCAGAAAGGAGCACAAAGTACAGGTGCCATCCTTGCCTCAGACATGAACAGACCATTCTGATTTTGTCCTATAAAACAAAAATTGAAAGGTAGTGAAATATGAAAGGGTTTTCATCCTGTTTGGAGGTGTACAGCTTGCAAGGAAAGGGAGTACCTTCCTATGAAAATTGCATTATGTGAATACTGGTGTGTTTAGAAGTCGTAAAAAGATTTAGCAAAAAATACAACAAAGTCACAATCTCTCCCTTAGAAAACAGCAGTAATGTATACTCCATGCCTGGCAGTGTTCAAGGCCAGGTTGGACAAAGCCTTGGGTGACATGGTTTAGCGGGAGGTGCCCCTGCCCATGGCAGGGGGTTGAAACTAGATGATCTTAAGGTTCTTTCCAACCCTAACTATTCTATGATTCTATTTAATAGGCAGGAGAAAAGTATTGCCATTTTTCTGAGTCAAGTTGGTATTAGTTGTTTGTGACCATCTTCATAGCCTGGGAAACAATGCCTTGATATAATGTATTACTGTTGACAGAGATGAGGCTATACTGACCACGCAAAATGCTGAAGGGAAAGATAGTATTTTCCCAGAGTCAGGCAAAATATTTGCCAAGGTCTAATTCCACAAACTTTCACATAAAGAGGAAAAAAGCACTAAGTTAAAATTCTGTTTGCCTCCAAGGACAATAAAACTACTCAGAGCCTACCTCAGCAGGCTGTACTCCTGAGCAACAGCTGCATGACTGATTGAGACAAAACCAGCCAAAAAGTGATATAATAAATCTGTGGCAATGAAGATTGCAGTAATGTGCAAGATGGATCTGTCTAATTTAAACTAACATTTCCTGTAGGATTTATAGTAAGCTGTCAAATGTGGAACTTTGTATCTTCCACTTTAACACTGGGTACATCACTTTTCTGCAATTCTGCAGAATGAATTATTTCCAGTAGAAGGATTTGAAGTGCTGCAGTTACATCAGTTGGCAAAATATGGCATACAGAACCACATGCATTTTTCTAAAAATGTCTTTGTTTCTGTTTTCTGCTTCACTTCAGCATCATGAAAATCCACAAACATTTGGGCAGATACAGATTGTTTTTTAGCACTGCTAGCACTGCGCCGCTGAGAAAAACTGAAAGGAGGGTTTGGGTAGAATATGTGAGATTTACTTCATTGAAGCTTTCTTCCTTTTCAGTCTTCCCTTATACATTTTACAGTAGTTCCGTTATTTCCTTTTTCTCCACAAGTGAGAATCGGATTGAACAAAATAACTTTGCATAGATGTGTCAGACATCCCTGTTGCTTTTCAGCCTTTCTGATAAATCTAAAACCAATATATCCTGCATGATCTATGATTCTGTTGAAAAACGGTCAAATATCTGCCCTATTAGTTTTTGGAATAACCCAGAGTGACAATGGGCTAAATTCAGCTATAGTGAAACTTAACAGATTATGAAGAAAAAGGTAAGATAGATGAATTTTCCCTGAAAACTGTTGCTAAAACTATTGCAATATATCAGTGTTACTTGGACATATAATTCCACTATGTCTATTTTAGAAATAGCACAAAAAAAACCAAACCAATGCCATTTACAGCAAAGCGTTAATACATAATTTCCAGACATTTACAGGTTCTACCAAATTGCTTTCTGTAAGTTAGATGTATTATGGGAAAAGGTCTTGTTTTAGAGATGTTCTGATTTCATTGGCATGTTTTTGGTTTGCACTAGAAAGAGGACAAAGTAAAGAACTATAGAATCTGTTTCTACTGTCTTCCATAATTGAACCCAAACCTGGCTATGGGCTTACAGAGCCAAACAGTTCAAACTAGCTGTATTCATTCTGTTTCTTGCCTCTGATATCAAGACTGTGTTTTGACAGAAGCGTGTCATACAAGTCTGCTGTCCCACACAGCTACAGCATCACTTTTTGGAAGGCCCTTCTGCCATGCACAGTATTTACATGGGTAGTCCTTGCAAGCCTCATAATTATTCCCTAAATTTGCTGGAAGTAAATTTAAGTAGGATGCTTTGTCCTAATGGCAAATACCACTCTTGTTCCTGGGGAGTGAGGAACTGGAGGGCTGAAAATTTCCTTATTCCTTACTGTGGCGTAGTTCCCAGAGCACTACAGGTTTTCTGGCTGGAAGGATGGTCACTCCTTTTCCCAGCCTTATGCCGCACAGGCAATGGGAGAGAAATAATGGTAGTCACTATGGCTGGTATTAGGGTAAGGTAGGCAAGATGCACCACAAACTCAAATAACAATGCATCTTTCTTCATGGTTCCACACATGATCTTCCAAATTTACTCGTTTTGCTCTTTCACAGAAAATCATTCTGTCTTTTTTCTTCTTCCTAGAATCCAGGAAATTTCTTTTCTCTCCCTTCCCACCATCAGTTTTCCCCTTCTGTTGCTCTCCTGTAGTGTCCTCAGTAAAATACCTTATTCTCTTTCCTTTTAGTTTTTTAACTAAAAACAGCTTGTGAAATAGGATCAGTACAGATGCTGTTTACTCTCAAATAACCTATTCCTTAGATAAGGGAAGGCATAGACATAAGCATGGAGTGGAATCACTTCGCTTTGGATTGCAGATGTCTTTAAAAAAATATTTTACTTTGTGACTAGAATAATAAAGTTCACAGTTGGTGAAACATCATTGATTTTATTTTAGTTCTATCAGACTGTGAAAGGATCCCTAATTATATTGTTCCTGAAAGCACTTAAATAATACTTTTCTCAGTGATTTTTTAGAGATCTTTTCCTCTTCTTTGCCACTGTATTATAAAAGAAGCAGATGAGCAATTGTGTAATATAATTTTGATGAAACTATACTAAAACTAAGAAGACAGCAATATTTTTGCCATTTGATCTATTGCATTTACTCTTGTTCACAAAAACTTCAAATTAAAAACAAGTTCATGGCCAGTTTTCTGTGAAATTTTAAAATAAAATGGACTCCTACACAAATTAATACAGCATCTGTTGTCACTTAATAAAAAACAATTGCGCCATCTTCAGAATTCACAGTGTAAGTTGCTGGTAACCAGGAAGAGACAGGCAATACTGTTTAGTATTGGATGCCTAAACTGAAACATTATGAATGTTTTATTTTCCTTGGTGTTTGTCTACATTGCAGATGGCAGCTTCATATAGACCTACTGGAAGTCAGCTAGCCATGGCATCAGAAAGGTGAGAACTTCTTGGTAGATAAGTGAGGGCTTTGTGAAACACCAGCTTGTCACAGATGCTCCAGGAATTTGCACTTAGTATAGCTATCTTGAATATTTATACAGTTCAGGAATACTATTTGATACAGTGATGACTGTTTTGACAAGAGGCAGAATAAATAACAAAATGGGTAATTGATTTCCCTAGCTACTGCAGTCCGCTGTTCCTGAACTTCTTGATTTCTGGAGCAATATAGTGGTACACTGGATGTTCATTTTCCAGCACTGCAAATGCAGATTAATAAAGGCAGACCACAGCTCTTCTATCAGTGTTTTTGCAGGGCAGCATTCTCACTTTGCTGTTAATTGCAAGTCTGGAAGCAAGCAGCTACCAAATTGCCTGATGAAATACTGGCTCAAGTAAGGAATGATTAGTTAACTGGTAAGTGTTAGAATCCCTTGGTCGCTGAGCTGTCTAGTTTTGTAAACAATTTAGTTTTGTAAACAACTGGATGCACGCACATGTGGACATGCCCTTCTGCAGAGCAAACTCTGTACTACTCTGTTGAAACCTTATCTGTGGCGACAAAAAGCTTCCACAATAGCTCTTGCTGCCTTCCACTCTGCCTGCATGGTTTTATTTAGAAGGAAGATAGTCTGTAAAATCTCTTAGAACTGAACAGCCTGGAAGAAAGGAATGAAGGAATCAGTGTGTCCAATACCGGAGAGAAATGATGAATTGTAGCAGCCTTCTAGCTACTCTATATTGAGCCCAGCAAATGGCTACCAAGAACATTAGAGGGATGGAGTAAAGGACGTACAAGGAGAAGCTGGCTGAGCAGGAGTTTTTCAGCCTGAAGAAGAGAAAGGGATGATCTAATTAATCTAGTTCAAAACCTCTACAAACACCCACTGAAAACACAGCCAGACTCTCCATTCATGTGAACAATGAAGGGACAGCAACAGAAACAAATAGCAGCAAGGAAAATTCCAATCATGTATAAAAAGGACAATTCTTCACAAGAATGAACTAGCACTGTTACAAGCAGCTCAGAGAGGTCCTGGAACTTTGGTCCTTGGAGATTCTCAGAATTGGACTGTCCTGAGCAGCATAATGTAACTGCAGAGAATCCTGCTTTTGAGCAGTGGAGTTGAACCAAATGACTTAAATTATACAGTTACTCTAAAAAAATTTCGTCACTAGGGTATTGTCTAGAACAGCAGTGAGATCCTTACCACAAGGCTCTGAGGACAACTTTAAGGCAGAGGTGAACTTCAAAAATTTGAAAAGCTCAGAAAAGAAAGCTTGAGGGGGAAAGTTTGCATACAGAGACAGCAAGATTCAAAAGAAAGAATAGTGGACCTTGTTAAAGCCACTGTCTAATTCTGGCAATAGCAGGCCTGACATCCTGCTGACTAGTTAGCACTATATTGAGCCTTAATGAGATAGTGACACTGGGTATAAAGCAGGAGAGCACTGGCAATTCTCAAATTCCATAGGGGTTTTAAACCACTCAACACTTTCAGGGAGAAGTGCAGATTTTGACAAGGCAAAAGAAGAGCCCTGTGAGCAAATTAACTGGGAACTCTGTTACAATTTCCTTTCACTACATTTTCCCCTTAATGCTTTTTTTCATTATTGTTCATGCTTTTTCTCATTTCTCTTGCCTATTGCTTTCTCTGATGATTCATCCAATCACACACATCCATTTCTTCTAGGATGTTACATATGGGGCTGTGAGAAGGTAAGAAGTAAATGCATGTGGCACTTCTGTCGATTTCAGTGTCCTGTCTGCATCCTATCATTTGCTGCTGTGCAGAGTATGAACGAACATCTGATTATGTGCTTTATGCCTAGGTGCATCTCTTAACTGAATAATCAAATAGAATTGAGGTATTTTGATTTTATGGGGTTAAAGCTTTTATGACATTCCTTACACTTACAGTAGACACCATCATTCTGTCTTTGCATAATACCTGAGATAATATGCCTTAAAGACAGGGGGGTTCAAAAACGAAGGAAAATGCTAAGTAGATTTAGAAAAGATTAGAGACTGTTAGCTGATTTCTTAGTAATCTTGCCTAGAACAATAGAAAAAATAATTTAATGCTGTTTACTGTCATGTTTTCTGAACACACATGGAAGAAAGCTGGTGGATGCTGGAGATAAGGGAGTTTAGTTTAACAGAGCTCAGGATTCTTACTGTGTTCTTGGAAAAACTGCAACAGCTCAATGAACAAGAGCAAACTATCTCTGCCAGAACAAATTGGACATCTAACCTACAGGGAAAATCAGTGTAAATTTTCAGTTTCACATGTAAAATCCAGTCTGATTGATTCCTCCTATCTTAAGGTGGCAAATCAGTATTACCAGACTGGGGTAGTATTGTGTCAATTGCTGTGATCCTGTGGTAAACCATGTAGGAATGGGATGAGCAGAAACATAATACATTGACAACTGGATTATGAATCTAATGAATATTCATTAGTTAAAGTTAAAAATACAAACAAATATTCCCCTTTCAATTACAAACCCTTCCTATGGGGTGCAGGTATTTGTAACTTTAATCTGCAAGTACTTCAGATACAATATCAAGTGGCAAAGTACTCCTTAAAAGACAACAATACGTTCCATATATTAAGGCAAGTTTTCTTGGAAGAGAACTTCAGATGAAAAATCTGATCAGTAGAGTTGAAAATAGAGTCTGTCTTTGGTGATCTTATCTGAGAGTAGAGAGAGAGCAATCGCATATGAATCTCACCTGGGTCTTTGGCAGTATTTTCTTGTTGAGCCTCATGATGGAGGCAAGCTGGGTCTTCCTACTGTTTTACAAGAGGAACAGACAGCTTTTCTTCCTCAGAGATTGCTAGAGCATTAGGACATTTTCACTGCTTAGAAACAATTCTAGTTTACTTCCCAAAAATCATGTAAGACATTAACTGTTACTAAAACAGTAAATTCATAACTCCATGAAAGCACTTTGGAATAGTAATATATGTATGTTGAGAAGCAACTGTGCCATCTTGCCCTTTCATTCAAAACCTGTTCATCAGATTGTCTTTGTTTTATGGAAGAGATATCAGATGTTTATGGAAGAAATTCAAGTTTTTCATAGCACATGCTGTATAAAATTAATTCTCATAATATGGGTAAGGTTTCCAAAGAGGGGTAAATAAATCTGCAGAACAGCAGATAATCACATACAAGAGATTTAAGCAGCCCGAGAAAGATGGAAGGCAACAAGTTGGCTTGAATGGTGTAAGTTTCTCAGAACATCAGAACTCCCAATGATGCTGAGAAACTTCAGGAATAACTCTGTGAAAGGAAGATGCCAAATCCACAGGCTCAGTTTACAATCTGAACATTAAGTACAGCAATCCTATTAACTGACCAGGTAGAGGACCTTGCTGCAGATTGCTAACACAGTAGCACCAAGGCAGACAATTTTAAGCAGCTCTTTGCAAGTCAGATGACTGAGCATAATGTTACCCAAGTTACAACAGTGAGGAAAAACAATTAACTGACGCAATTTTAACATTTTAATCCAAATCTGTACCAGCTGGAACAAGATGTCTATACTTGATCATAAGTGCTTCAAGCAAATCAGAAGGTATGTCTGATTCAGTAGGTAGGTCCTTTTAGGACCCACATACTTCCCAAAATTTAGATAATCATTTGAAGATTTGCCCCATCTTATTCTTTCCACTTTAAACTGCTTATTTGATTAATTACACCAAACATGTCTGCAAAGTAACTAGTTTGGGGAATTTAGCTCCTTGTTCATAATTTTAATGTTTGAATGCAATTTCCTGTCTTTCTGAAATATATTTTGCAGGAAAAAAAAAATCATAGCAGAATCCTAAGTATTTTGGGAGGATTTTAGAAGACTAAGGAAAAAGAAGTATCTATCTGGAAAGGTGGTCAGTTCGAAAACAAAGCAAGCTCCACAGGCTATGAAATAAAGATGAAGAAGGCATATGCTGGAAGCAGTCATTAGTGAGCTACATTCAGCCAAAAGAGCACTTGAAGAAATAGCAAGATGGAGAAAAAGGAGAGCCAGGTGCCTTTTTTCTCTGTATTGCTATTACATCAAATCATTAAGGTCTCTTAAACTCTTTAAAAGCTTATTAAACAGTTTTTTTGGGTGGTCTAGCTAATACAAGTTGACTCTCTGTTCATCTGATGGTAGCTTAAGGAGTTTTTAAGAGACTTCTTCAGCAACCTGAAAGAATGATTTTTGTCACAAAGAGATATACAATATATTGCAGAAGAAAAGTACTGTTTGTAAGAGAGGAGTCACAAGAACTGTATTGTTCCGTTAAAAGGCAATCAGGAGTTGGTTTATTCAGTGTCTTAAAAAATGAACAAAACTTTAGAGCTTTAATTAAAAAGAATCTTGGTATTTTATTAAAACTCATTCTAGTCAGAGTTTCATTGCTTTCATACTACTTTGATTATTATTAGCACATTGCTGTGACAGTGAGCATTGGTGCACTACAGCTTGCTGGTTTCAGAGAATATGTAAGAAAGATAGTGTGCTTTAATATAAATGCATTGGTGGTATCATATGTAAACATTACAGTAACTGTTGAGGTTACTTAAAGAATTCATTAGAACCTTCAAACTGTTGCCATTTCTTTAGCACCAGAGTAACCTGGATGTCAGAAGTCTGTTCAGTAAAATCAGAATTGGGTACAAGTTTAAAGTGATCAAAATATGAGACTGTATTCTGTG
This sequence comes from Pezoporus wallicus, assembly GCF_028554395.1. Taxonomy (NCBI): domain Eukaryota; kingdom Metazoa; phylum Chordata; class Aves; order Psittaciformes; family Psittacidae; genus Pezoporus; species Pezoporus wallicus. Next base: position 2,990,455 of record NW_026639769.1, on the reverse strand, counting down.
TCTGGCTTTGCTCTTATTTGCAATGCACAGAGTAGCTCTCTTTCCTTGTGCTTTTCTATTTATTTATAGTGAGACTGCAGATGTTCAAAATATTTGAATGTTTTAAGCTAAAGACAAAATGGGTTCTTTTCCTGCAGAATGGAGAGAGATGAAGACTGACCAAAGGTTCAGTAAATGGATACAACTTATGAGTAGGATTATTAGAATGTTTTTATAATAATGTTTGTTTATCTAGCAGCCTTCCAGTATCTGAAGGGGGTGTACAAGAATGCTGGGGAGGGACCCTTCTTTAGGGACTGTGGTGATAAGACAAGTGGTAATGGGTTCAGACTTAAACAGGGGAATTTTAGATTGGGTATAAGGAGGAAATTCTTTACTGTGAGGGTGGTGAGGCACTGGAACAGGCTGCCCAAGGAAGTTGTGAATGCCCCTTCCCTGGCAGTGTTCAAGGCCAGGTGGGATCACAGTATCACAGTATGCTAGAGATTGGAAGGGACCTCGAAAGATCATCTAGTCCAATCCCCCTGCCGGAGCAGGAACACCTAGATAATGTTACACAGGAATGCTTCCAGGCGGGTTTTGAATGTCTCCAGGGAAGGAGACTCCACAACCTCCCTGGGCAGCCTGTTCCAGTGTTCCGTCACCCTCACTGAGAAGAAGTTTCTTCTCAAGTTTAAGTGGAACCTCTTGTGTTCCAGTTTGTACCCATTACCCCTTGTCCTATCATTGTTTGCCACTGAGTAGAGCCTGGCTCCATCCTCGTGACACTCCCCCTTTATATATTTATAGACACTTATAAGGTCACCTCTCAGTCTCCTCTTCTCCAAACTATAGAGACCCAGCTCCCTCAGTCTTTCCTCATAAGGGAGATGCTCCACTCCCCTAATCATCTTTGTTGCCTTGGAGTCTTGGGTGACATGGTTTAATGTGTGGTGTCCTTGTGCATGGCAGGGGGGCTGGAACTTGATGGAACTTGAAGATCCTAAGGTCCTTTCCAAGTCTAACTATTCTATGATTCTGTGATTCTATGATTCTATTCTGTAAGAGAAACCTAGGGATTACAAACTATGTGGAATATTTTAGGATCACTTGTAAGGCATCAAGCAAACCCTTACAGTTTAGAAAGTAATTTAAGCAAATTGTATCTAGATTAAATGTCCATATTCCAGAACGTGGAAAGTATTTGCAGTGTGCTTCCCCAATTATGATTGTACAAACTGTATAGTAGCCTAATCCACTTTTCACAGTATGGGAAATTGGAAGAAACTAAAATGAAGTAAAAATCAAAATAAGTGCAAGTTGGAGTCAGGAGATACTTACCTGTTACATGTAGGACTAATATATGTATTTTTTATTTTTTCTTCCCAAAAAATGCAACTGAGGAGATAGTAGGCAAGTTCAGTCTTGCTGCACACTCTGTCATGGTAAAATAATCTGTTTCTCCCAAGCTATGAATTGTGACCTCTTGGGAAAAATATTTTTGCTACCTTTGGATCACCTTCAAGCTGATATGTTTTTGATTATGTATGTTAGTAGTGTATTCCAGCTCTGAAAGACATGTTTAATCAAGGGGGTTTCACTAATGAGAAAGGAGTTTGGTGTGACTTTGCCCTGCTTTTGAGGTACTCACCCTGTGACATGACTGGCCTGCAAGTGTGTGCAGTCAAGGCGAAGAAGAGGGTTGAGACTTCTGGCGCTGCTCTGAGCATCCCTCTAGCATCCCAGGGGTGGTTTTAGTTTCCCTAAGGCACAGAAGTAGTCTTCAAGCAGCCTTCAAATCAAAATCTGTTATGGTGATATAAACCCTCAATTTTTTTGGCAATCTAACTGGCTTCAGGACATTTACATGCTGAGAACCTGAATATGCCGTTTGTGCTTGCTCTTCTTTGGTTATTTTTGTCACAGAATGCAAGTAAAGCCTAGTCAGTGAAGTTTTGGGATTATTCTGGATTTTGAATGTTAATTTTGCTACAGTTTAATCCCACATGGAAGTAGAGATCCTGGCCCTGGTGAATTTAATAGCAAAACTTCCGCTGACTTCAGCAAGAACAGAACTTCTAGAAGAGACTGTGCTCTTCCACCGGAAATGGTTTCATAGAGCTAAGAATTTGGAGCCAGATAATGAAAATATCTAGAAAGGAGGTTCAGAAAAAAATCACCAAAATAGTTTTGAAAATGATTTTCTAACACTAATAAAGAAAATGTAATAGACCATTTTATGTTCCTGTCCTCAGGCTATGCCTTATACCATGATTAATATAAAAGAAAATTATGTTTCCTTGATTACTCATTCAAGCAGAAAATGAGTTCTGTTACCTGAAAATTTAGAAGTTTCCTGAGTAATTGGATAGCCTTTGTACATCTTCAATTTTTTGATGTTATTGGGTAGTTTATGTTATTTACTAAGATGTTTTAGCCTAATCATTTTTTGACAGGATAAAATATCACCATTACAGAGGGAACATTCTCCTGACAGATGAAACAATTTAACAAATTAGATGCTGAATGCAATTTGCTGGTCAGCGATGCAGAATATACAATGTGCAAGAAATAGTTTAAATATCAACCAGAAATAACTATGTAAATTACACAAAAGCATCCTTCATTGTGCTGTCTTTCTCATTCTTCCAAGACTGCCAAAAGCAGAAATAATTTGAATGTCTCGAATACGCTGTATAGAAATCTGTCTGCTTCAGAATTGCAGGCTCTTCTTTCAGTGCTGAACACACTTAAAAAAATCTAGTTTGACATTTGGAGAAGAGCGGATTGACCATCAGTATTCACTTAATTTCTCCCGGTACTTCTACCATAGTCATCAACTTTTAGGGGTGGCTACCAAAGATAGGCTCATATCTTTTAAAGCCTTCAGAGGAAAGGTCTTTGAGGTACGCTAGCCCTGTTTGAATTTGTGACTAGTGCATTATCCAGCAACAATAGCAATTCAGCAAGTGCCACAGTCAGATTTCCTGGTCCTTGCACCTGCTGAAGTTTCACTAGTGAGCAGAGGCAAACCAGAAATGGAATAAAGCATTCTTGTGTTTGCATCTAGCAGCTGACTGAATACCATGATCTTCCAACAGATACTGTTTGCTTGAAGCAGAAAGTAGCATGGTAAAGACGCAACAGGACACAGACTGATGTTATTTCTGGATTTTATTTGTGGTACCAGGAGATGGGACTGTCACTTAGTGAAAGACGTACAGAGAGCTGCAGCTGCCCTCCAATTCTGTAACATGAAACATGTGATGCGGGGTATAAGAGAGAACAGTTTCCCTCCAGCCTCCTTCTTCTCTATGAAATTGATTCGGTTGTCCTAAATGGTGTCACTGTTAAAGCTTCAGAGCTCCTAGGATCTCTATTTAGCTATTTTGAGCATATGTACTTCAAATAATTAAAGGACCTAGTGTGTTCAAGTGTAACTGCTCAAATAAAAATAATGAGGGCTTGTAAACATTGATCCTAGGTCAGCTTTGCTAATAGAGGGTGCCTCTCTACTGTCATCCTATGAGAGACATATTGAGAAACTGAAGTGAGAGACAATGAAATGCAGATCCTTGAGTGCCTTTTGCTCCTTGCTGGGAAGATAAAAATTTTGATTGCTCTCATCCCACATGGACCACTCTTGTGAGAATTGGTTGAAGCTTTCTTCTACTTTGTGGTGGGCTCAGCAATTGCACGGAATCATTCTTTGTCAGTGGAATAAGGAAGTGGGCTGGACTGTACAGAAGCCAAAAGGCCTTTTCTAATATAGAACAAGCTCAGACTATATGGTAAATTTTAAATATGTTTGAACATTTAACGGTTTGGGGGGGTCCCTTTAAGTTTGTGCAGTGGTCATTAGATTGTAATGTTGCCAGAAACAATTTGAATACAGAATCAGCAAAAAAAAAACCAAAGAAAAAGGTAACCTGGTCAAGATCTGTGCTGTTTATCCCTATATTTTGCCCCGTAATCCACTTCTGATATTTTACTTTCTTCTTTAGGCAGTGGGCTCTGGTATTGGCTTATGTGTAATTTCCCTGTTAGATGCATTTTTTCATTGTAATTTCCCTGTTAGATGCCCATAGATTCCCTAGACTGAATTCATTTTTATCTTGTTTCTTTTGTCTGTGTCTTCGTATATACACACATCTGACTTTTTTCTCTATATCTCTCAAAAGAGACATATTCACCAGATGTCTTCAGTTTGCATGTTACAAAGGTTTGATCTGTATGGAATAACTGAACAGTTTTTATTTTATGTGTTAAATTTGTTCAGGCACGGGCTTCTAATTCCTACCATTATCTATTACTACATCTCTTCATATTGCTGCCCAGACAGAGACTGACAAAATAAGAGATTAATTGGTGAAATGCCTCTAATGTTTATGAATTTTTTGGCTATTCAAGATAAAATGGCTTTGAGAGATAAGTATGAATGCTGGTTTTGCTCAACTACAGCCACTGTTGTTAGTCTCTAACACCCTATTTATTATTCATAACTGGTGCAGCAGAAGTAAGTGCTGTCTGTGCTGTTTTCAGTGTTCACAATCCTGTGGATTCTGTGAATGTCTTTTGCTATCTTTCTTCCTGCCTCCTGGTTTCATGTGAGGATCTCTCAGGGCTCTGTTCTTCATTTTATAGAAGGAGGAAACTGACAGAAAGAGATTAAGGTTAGAATGTCAGGTTTCTCTCAATTTTTGGTGCTGATTTTGTGTGTCCAGGCCCCGATCCTTTCAAGTGCACTCTGCATTATTGGACTTTGAGATGAAAGCTGCCCTTTGAAAACTAGCCATTGTTGCTTCTTGCTTTTCACATCCTTCAAGGCTGGGTAAAAATCTCCTTTAAGATGATGGGTGTGCTAGTTGCTTTCCATTCTGGCTGAAAGTGGGAACAATGATGTGCCCCTTTGTTTAACAGTAATTGGAACATGGGAAGCTACTTCTGAGACTACTTTGAATGCCAAGCACAAACAGGAAAGTTTTGATCTGCTTGTGGGTGCATGTTTAAAAGTAAGGCAACTAAAGAGAGAAATGCTTCTAGTATGGGCTTGGGAAGAAAATTGCTTGGAGCTTTCTGTGCAGAGTATTTCTGGAGGAGCAAAAAGAACTTCTGATTGATTGCTGTCCTGATTGGAGAAGCAGTGTTTTATATGTGTTACGCAAATAAATCGTCAAAGACAAAAGACTGCAGACCCCACAAAGTATAAAAGCATGGGTTTAGGAACCATAAACATTTAAAATTGTTTAATGAGCACTTAGACTAAAAACATTAGGGGTATGGTAATGTTGAAGTCCTGGAACTGAACTTACTAGGACAGTCTCCATTTAGGTGCTGAGTATCTTCTGTATTTAACTTCCTAATGTTGTGCTGAGCCACATAGTCCCCTCCCTAAACTGTGCTCCAGGAATGAATACAGGAGGAGTACTGAAAGATGCAGTTCCCTTGACTGTCTGGCCTCATACCTTGTTGAGTTAACATGTTAATGTATAAGAAACAGGTTCCTTCTAGAAAAAAGGATAAAACAGTTAAATGACTCCAAATACTGGATTTTATCCCGCCAGTGTATTATGTAGCACTAGGTGATTTTTAAAAAATGGAGTGGGCTGGTTGCTTATCTGCTGCTACTCTCTTTTCCCATGGCTGTCCCCCTCTAGTAGAGAATATAAGTCTGGTCCTTCCAGCTTTGAGAAACTAGGCTACAGACAGGGAAGAATTCAAAAGGGCGAGTGTGAAACCACAGCCAGTCATCCAGCTGATTATCCCTGTTAATCCCCTAAACTAGATAGCCAGATGTCTTTGAGATTATAGATTGTTTGTTTTGGATTTTTATTCCTTAAGTTTTATTTTTTCACCAGTTCAAGCAAGTAAGACTCTGCTACTTCCCTTTGCCCCCACTTGTGTTTTCTTTAGCAATGTAATAGGTGAAAAGAACATGTTCTGTGATAATCCACTGGCAGTAGATTTTCTCTAAAATTCTATTATATTTAAAACCTATTTGTATTTATGATGTTGCATAAATTCCTAGTGATTCTGGATGAAAAGCAAAACTGCTTAGTCTTGGAATATACTAGATCCTCTGTCCTTCAGGAGTTATCCTGGTTGAAAGTCTGGAGCTGCTTTCCTGAGAGAATGCAAAGTCATGTCCCCCCTGTAGGAATTTAACTCCTTTTAAAATGTTCTGTCTCTGCATCAGAGCACTTCGGCTTTACTTTTTCCCAGTAAAGCAGTAATGTACATAACATGCTGTTGTTTCATGACTCCACTGAATATAATGTTTATGTTTTATTATAGCATTTATTATGGAGAGTTGTTTTTTGCTAGAATTCATCTATTTCTTTGTTTCCTTGAGAAAGTGAGGTTTAATTTTGTGGGTTTTTTGTTTTTTTTTTGTTAATTTTGGTTTTGATTTTTTCCTACCACATAAGTTTGAATCTGGATCCCTTCTCTGCTCTATGAAGCAATGGGAATAGAAGGAGGAAGGAACTTCATCTGGGAGGGTGGATGTTGGTCAAGGATCAGCTATTTAGAAAGGAAAGGGTTGTGGTTTAAGAAGTGAGAGGAGGCTGGTGTAGAGTGAAACTGAAGCGAAGGGAGTGCAGGAATGTGCTGTGGAAGAACAACACACCAGCACAGGGTGATCCAAGGGTCTTCCAAGCTCCAAAGAATAGAATCATAGAATCACAGAACGGTTGGAAGGGACCTTTGAATGTCATCTAGTCCAATCCCCCTGCAATGAATACCCTAATGTTGGTTTTGTGACACCTGAAGTTGGTTCCTGCTGCCCATTGTCCAGCTTTTTTGCTGGATTTTCTTTGTAGCTTTACTTCTCTGGGTGGCAGAGGAGCATTTGCTTGGGGAGCAAGGGTGAGAGGGATGGTTCCTAAGGGGTTTGGGCAGGGGGCTGACTCCTCCACAGTTAGGGATGGTGGGGGAAGGGGGGTGCATTCAGAACGTGTGGCCTGACTTCAGTCTAATTTTGTTCAGTCAGTGCCTCAGCCATAGCTAGAAGCCCTCCTTGCAGGAAGAAAGGAACTGATCTGATCTCACAGTTTGCAGTCAAGCATAGGAGCAGTCTTTCCTCCTCTACTCCTGCCTGTGCAGCCCTGCCTTTCTCTTGGTTTGCCATTTGTCTGACCTGTCAAGGACTAGAGTCATCTTATTAGCCCAGCAGTGAGATGAAAAAAGAAAAAAAAAGTAGAAACTCCCCCTCTCCCTTCTTCTTGTTCCTTCTCCTTTTGCTGGGATAGCTTTCTGTAAAGTTTCGCAGCTGAAGTGGCTTCTCCTGGGTCAGGTGAGCTGCAGAGCCAGTACAAGGAACAGGGAGAGCCCACGTGGACCTGAGAAAGCAAAGGAGAGACACTGCTGCTGGTGATGGCATCGAGCCATCAGACGAGATGACCCAATCTGACCTCAGCTGCTGCCATTGAATAATGATTATTTTTTGAAGGGGAAGTTGAACTAAAATTGTTGCAAAATGAGGTCTGATCCAGAAAACTGTGAATTAAAAAGATACATGAGAAGAATCACCTTTTTCTTGTATCTACTTCTTTGTGGTAACATTGAAAAGAAAAACAGGACTTTTTACCACTGTGATGTTTCTGGTAGTTTGATTTCTTTTTAACTGACTCCTTAAAGGGTAAGTTGTTTTTAAGTGTCTGTATTGATCAAAGAATAAAGCTCAGTAAGCTCAGTTGCTTCAATTGTAAATACTTTGGGAATCTTTTAGCCACTTCATATGGCTCTGTAACTCTTTTCTCTTGTTCTTCGACTGGCATTATCTTCTGCATCTTGAACTTTGCTTTGCTAGTTAGATTCAGGTTGTCTGCTAAGGAAAGAAAAAAATATTTCAGTTTGCTTGAGTGTTTTAGTTGTATTGTAAGAGGCTCTGAAGTAAGGACAGCTGTTCTTGATGTCTGTTGAAAAGCTGTTGAAGAGCAGTGGGTGTGACCAATTACATTTCATTCCCATACCGAAGCCACTTCTTTAGTGATTGCTTTGAGCTAGCAGGCCTTCTCTGTCTTGCCCAACTATTCTTTCTCCTCCCATTGCCTACTTTCTCTTAAAATCATAGCAAAAAAAAGGAGTCAGCAATTATTTGCAAGCTTAGGTTGAGTATAGGTTGAGCTTAGGTTGAGTAGGAGCTTAGGATCTAGTAAACAGATGTATGGCATGAGTCATGTCCTGCATAGTGGTTATTATCTTCTGTAACTTCATGGTTCACATTTCGTATCACCTGCCCAGTATATGTAAAGTACTTCGCTCTCTGCTGATTTTGTTGTTGCTTTGTGGAAAGGAGCCTTTTTTAAAGGGTCCTACACTATAATGAATATGAATAATTTTTCTCCTGAACTTGTCTAGTAGACTAAGCATAACTAGATTAAATGAAAAGGAATTGTGAAGACCCTTCACAAAAGACAATTTTGGCTAGTGCAACTGCAGGGTAGGAAGGTATATTTAAGGCAAAGAGGTCCAAGGGAAGATACAGGAATAGGCTGCAAGACCATGAGCCATGGCTGGGAGCTGTATCTGGAATGACTTAAATGAGGACAGAAAGGAGTTTAAGCTGTGGCAGCAGGGGAAATTGTTTGCAACCAGCAGACAAAATCTCCTCTTTAGTAAATACCCTATTTTGTATGTGTGATACAGAGACTTGTTTTTTCATGTATGATTTATATAAAAGTTTTGAATATATGTTGAGTATTTAGGAACCCATCTTTCCTACATTTAAAAGCCAACCTATGTTGAACCAGTCTTGAATGAGGTAAATTGAAGGAAGAGAATTCTCTTTTGTACGCAATCAAGAAACACATATTCAACTTGCTCAGCCAGTGACTTTCACCCTTTGACCTTAGTTTGCTGCCAAAACTGCAACTAATTGAAAAGAGAATAAGATACTACATCAATCTTGAATCCTAGTGTATGTTGCAATAATTTAATATTAAACATTTAAAACTTTAGATTTTTTTTTTTTTCCTCTCTCTAAAGGAGGAACTTACAAGAAATTGTTTTCTTGTATTCCAGTCTGCTAGATGAGAGCCTTGGTTAAAAATGGAAAGATTGGGATTCCTTGAAATGCAAGCAAGAATGAATCCTTAGCAGTATAGACACCAGATGCTTATTGGTCTCTTCCTAGTACAATGGCAGAGCTACTTACCACTGCAGCTGAGCTTCAAAAGAGTGGACCTTCAGAGCCTGCAGGTGGCATTGGGTACTATCTGTATGTATTGCAGCAGCCATACATGTCTGTGCTCAGCTTTAACCTAGGAGCCTCAAGGAGAGGGCTTAGTCTGGTAGCAAAAAAGATTTCCTCAAAGTTTAGTTCTTTTTATGGATGTCTGAGATACTGTGATCAAATAGTGTAGCTTTTTTTTTGCAGCTATAAGAAGGTGTCCTTAAGGAGATTGCTGGGGGAGTTTAATAATAAGCATGCAAGAACATATAACAACTGATGAACACTGCCCAGAGAGATTCTCTTTGCAGTTCTGTTCCGGCCTTTTTTCTTCACTCCTCCTTCAGTATAAGAAGTCCTTTTTCTATAACAGCTTTAAAACCTGTGGGAGGTGATGAAAAAGCTTTATTGTTATATGAATCCTCAAGTTAAACCACTCTTCAGGTTGCTTGTATAGCATGAATTTGCTAGAAAGCCAGGTCATGACTGTGAGATCTAGGGTGCTATATGTAGTGGGAATGCTGAAAAGAAAACTCTGTGCTTTACTTGTGGAGTATACAGGCAGTATATACCATACAATTGGCATGGTGAATCTTTTGGTTCAAGGAACTGCTCAGCCTTGGATAATCTCAGGTGATAATTATATAAGTAACTCTGTGTTAGGCACAAGATAAGATCTATCTGTTCATCAGTGATGGGCCTGGGTTGCCAAGCATTTACCCATTTTATTCACTCCGATGTCGTTGTCTAAAGGAACTGCTTTTGAATCTATTGGCACAAATGTATTCTCCTTCATTCACTTGTACATGCAGGGGAACATACTATCCTGAGCTGTTTGGACTTTGTCTTCCATCTTGTCTCAAGGCTCCTTGTAGCTGTTTCACATGTCTGCTGGACAGGTGCTGCTCCGGTTACAAACTGATATAATTCAGAGTCTAATCATCCCTTTCTATGTGTGGAAACTGCTGTCTTGATGCTCATCCCCCCAAAAAAAATTATCATGAAAATACATTAATTACAGGCCTTTTCATTTTATATTGTTTTAGGAAATAATGATATGTGTTGTATATATAAAAGAGAGAAGAGAAACTGACTTACTCTTCTTTGTCTACTGACAAGCTGTTCCTGATTGTTTATCTTGTTGCTTTTTGTTCCATCTGGTTATCTAACACAAAATCCTTAATACAATCTTAATTTCCCTTGATTGAAGGCTTTTGTTTGTATTACCCAAAATAGCTGTGGCTCCTAAGAGAAGATCTGAATGGAGAGGAAAGGTACAATTCACAGGTAACTACTTAATGCTGCTCCTAATGCTTATTTCGTGTCCACAGTCCTTGTTCCCTTTTTCCCCTCCTAGATCTGCATTTTGTGGACACTTCTGCAGACCTGCACATGTATTATTCTAATCTTAGTCAGGCCTATCTACCAGGCAGAGCATGTACATTAGTTCTTAGATAGGCCTGTGGCAACACATATTGAAGTTATTGAAGGTAGTCAAGTACAGAACAGGTTTTTTCTGTAGAACCTGGTGTACTGTAACGTGACTGATGACAGGAACTGCTGTAGTTTCTGGTAGATTTACCTATAAAATGTCAGGTGTCTATTTTACTAGTTGATATCCTCTGGATTTCATGGAGAGAAAGAACAGGCATAAGGACCTTTTGAGCCCATTGATGTTCTCACAAATCCAACTTTTGCTTATGGCTATGGGTAGCATCCCCTCTGTTCCTCCTGATTCTGGAAGTTTTTGCCATCCATTTGTGGAAAATGAGGGGTCCTTTAGCAATAGAGTCTCTACTGTTGTCTTGAGAAAGGATCAGGAAGACAGTTGCTATGAATAGGGGGAGCTTTGGCAAGGGTCAGGTATTTATAACAAAGGGACTTGCAGGATCAGGGCCTGGTACAGGCGGTTTCAGAGCTATGCCAGGATGCGAGGGGAAAGCAGCTCTTATATGTATGAACAACTAAGAGGCACTTCTGTAGTATTTAGCAGAAAACCTTTACATTGCTATCCCATTAGTACTGAGGATGGTAGGGAACATGACTTTGCCCTGAAACAGTGATTGTGGGTTAGCACAGGCATAAATAAGGTTGGATAGAGACAGGTTCAACTCTGTATAAGAACTAATCATTAGACAGTGCTGGCACTAGGGATTTAAATCCTCTCTAGCTTGCAAAAGGCTTTATCCGTTAAACAAAAAGATTTTGAGGTTAAAAGCAGCTGTATTTGGACCTGAAAAATAGAATGAGAAGAGATGGAGAGGCTCAAGAAAGGTGAAGATGCAAGGTAGAAAGGCAAATCTGATGCTGAGGAAAAATTGCATAAGCATAAGGTAATTATGGGAATGACTGATTTAGTGGATAGTAATACTACCTTGGTTTGGTCCTGGCTACACTTGCAGAGAAGCTGAAGGTAGCAAAGGGGGCAGGACTGTTTCAGCTATGTGGGTTGACAACAGTAAATTTCCTAATTCAGATGAGATTTCAGAACATTATGTAGACTTTGAGGTGTTATGGGCTCTAAAATGTAGCAATGAATAACATGAGGCTTTATCCAAGAAAACTTTGCAAGCATGTCAGCTTCTCTAGAGTAAATTAAGTTAATGCTGTGCAACTAATGAAGAATTTTGAAAGCAATCCCAATGTATAATTGAGAATTGAACCTTGCTGCAAGACTTCAATTTTTTTGTAATAAATGTTAACTTGGTGTGCTTGTTGCATCTGCAGTAGAGTTGATTTTCTTCATAGTAGCTAGTATGGGGCTATGTTTTGGATTTGTGCTGGAAACAGTGCTGATAATACAGAGATATTTTGGTTATTGCTGAGCAGAGTCAAAGCCTTTTCTGCTCCTCACCTCACCCCACCACCAGTGGGAAGGCTGGGGATTCACAAGAAGTAGAAAGGGGAAACAGCCGGGAGAGCTGACTGCAACTGACCAAAGGGATATTCCATACCATATGGTGTCATGCTCAGCATATAAAGCTGGAGGAAGAAGAAAGAAGGGAGAGACGTTCAGAGTGATGGCTTTTTGTCTTTCCAAGTAATGGTTACATTTGATGGAACCCTGCTGTCTTGGAGATGGCTGGACACCTGCCTGCCAATGGGAAGTGGTGAATGAATTGTTTTGCTTTGCTTGCATGCACAGCTTTTGCTTTACTTATGAAACTCTTTATCTCAACCCATGAGTTTTCTCACTTATACTCTTCCGATTCTCTCCTGAATCCCACTGCATGGGGATATGAGCAAGCGGCTGTGTGGGGCTTAGTTGCCAGCTGGGATTAAAGCATGACACTTACTAAAATAAGGATATTAACTTAAATAGCTTCCAGTTAATTTCCTTTGTTTCAAAAAGAATGTAGTTACATTAAAAAAAATAATAAATCCCTACTTGTCTGTGTTTATGCATCTGGTGTTTAAAAACAGTGCCAAAGTAGTTTATTCATTGTGCTACCCAAAATGTCTAAAATGAGTACATTGCTGGTTCAGAGCAAATACTAATTATGTTTCAGCTTTTTCTGTGACAAAGATATAAAAAGTTTGATTTAGCTTTTAAAATCTCAGTATTTACTTCTAGTATTGCTGGTTAGTTAATCATTCATATTTCTGTGCTAAATATGAAAATGCTTGGCTCATAAAATGATTCAATCATGTAAGAGCTTTAACTGCAGTGAACAACAAATTCAGAAGCATGTTATGTCAGAAAGGAGGAGGAGGAACTTCTGTTTAGGTCTTGCCTTTACAGGGAAAGGAAACACTGATAGTATCTGTGTAACCTTGCACTGATGAGCGGGCATCACGTTGCTTTGAAAGGATTCATATTTGAGATCTGATGACTAAGTGGTGGTGGGCACAGCTGCTTTAGAATCAGAGATGAAGGAAAGAAGGAAAACAAATCCAGAATTGCTATGTGAAAGCCTTGCTGACATATAATGCTGTCAGAACATTTATAAAGAGCTGAAACCCTATTCAGTGTCAATCAGGTATGTGCTCTAATGAATGAAATCTTTATTATTTTAAATGTTGCCAAAGCTCTGCATTTGATAGCCTCTGGATTTATGAACAATAACCTCTATAAGTAAAATGACATAGTCAAATTTCTGAGAGTTTTTGTTTTGGTTCCAGTGAAAATTTGTTCTTAAAGTCTGACAGTTTATGCAGATTAAATGGTATTTCAGTAGGCTTATGTTTTAAAAATTCTCTGAGGATTTAGAGAAAATTGTGGAAGTTTGCTATTCTTAAGACAAGTCTTAAGAATCTAGTTAGGATTGCTGAACTAAATACAGGAGGAGTATTTTGTACATGCATTTAGGGGTTGGATTTTTTGAGTTTTTTGGGAAATTGCACAAATGAATATGCTAATAAAAGGTAAAAGCCACTGCTTAGCATCATAGTATTTTTTTTGGACCTGATCCAAAACAAATTGGAATTTTTGGCAGTCTCTTCATCGACTTGAGTGGACTTTAGATCAGGCTTTTAAAATTCCAGGTCCCATACTGATAAATGTCTCAGGTTTTGGTCTTACAATAGCTATGTCTACCTAAGTAGTTTTCCCATATTCAGGTTTGCATTCTTTTAATGAGAACTTGAGTTTTGAAAAGACCTCCTAATTAGACAAGAAGATAAAAGCTGATTTCTTAAGTTTGCTTTTGGCAGTGCTAAAAGATACGTTTAACAATAGGTAAAGATTGGACAGCATGTGTGTATATCTTCATCAAACCTATCAGAACCTCTGTCTGAATGCTAGGAAAGACTTTTGGCTAGCAGTGACAAAAATGATCTGGTCTTTTTGTCTTGGAGGTTTTATAAGTGAAGTTTTATTACAGCAAATAAATTTCAATCTGGAGAGAGGATGGGATAAACAGCAAATGATGCAATTTAGACCTTGGAATGGCTGGTAAATGTTCTATTCTTTTGGGGAAAGGGTTCAGCCTTGTCATATGGAGAATGATGCACAGTTCACATTTATGTGCAGAGAAAGTTTTGATAAGGTTGTGAGCTGCATGAGAAACTGCTTTTGAACATCAAATCATTTAGCATTTGATTATGATGTGCTGAGTATTACCAGCAATCTGTTTCCTCATCTGTATCCTTGAAATTCTTTGCTCATCTGTTGTCCCCCCAAGAAGAGGAGAAATCTGAGACCAAAATATGATGCCTTTACTGAAGCAACAAATGCATTTTGTATTCCTAATTTAAAGCTTTAGAACTTGTATTTGCTATTTCAGACCTTTTTCAAAATTCCTCTTTATGTTTGTGAACGAAGTTTAAACATAGAATCACCCCTCTATTGCTATCCTCCTTTTTGTATTTCTTTCTTAACTTCCCTATATCTTTTTAAACAAGATATAACTTACATTTGGTAGACACAGTGACTGTAACACAGTGTTAGAGGAAGACAGCTGTAGTGTCTCCATTCTGACTGGTAACTTTGTGTGTGTGTGTGTGTATGTGTGTAAACAGCTCAGCTTCCTCGGACTTTGACAGGAGAAATAACAATAAAAATCTAAGACCTGGAGGGATAGACTAAATCTGATGCTTCTTTACTGTTGATCTCTTAAGAGCTATGGTTTATGAGAATCAGTTACCAGAGCTTCAAGTATTGCTGGTGAAAGTTGAATTACAACAATTTGTTTGTTGGTAACCTGATAAAATATCGCAGGAAGAAAATACCCATAGTTTTAGAGATGTTCTTAAAATGCTGCAATTGCAGAACTGCTTTCAATAACTCAGCCACTGAGAGTGCCTATGATGATATTCTGGTAAAGAACAGATTAAAATGTATTTTTTAAAACCACTATAAATCCGTGTTAGTGTATTGTCTCTTTAAATACTATTAATTTTAGTTCTGGTTCTTGAATATTGACTTAAAGGTATGAGTGGCAAAGAACTCACAGGGAAAAGGAACGGTGATCCAGGGGACTGAATAAATTTTATGTCCACTATGTTATTGTGCTCTTCTTCAGTTATCTGCAACATGCTTTTGCTAGCAGCAAGAAATATTCACATAGAAGAGTTTGCTGGTCCATTCCTCCAGGGTCAGAAAATATCAAGCTCAGAGAACAGAAATCCCAGACTAATTTCAGCATTTCATTTTCATAAGACTAAGAAAACATTAAAGTTTAGTCTTTATTAATATATAAGATAAATGTCCATCTGCATGAATCAAAAACAGAATTCTGACTACCTCAGTTGAGACAGGGTTTTATTCACAGTGAAAGGCATGTTTTCATGTCCAGGTTAATGATGAGGCAAACCTAGAACAGCTGTTTTTAAGAGACTCAAATGTATACACAAACTTTTGTTACCTGTGAATGATGTTAAACATATCTGATCTGGGATTTCATGCAGCATTATAACAAGGTTTCATAGCTTGAAAGGCAAGAATAAGCAATACTTTGGTTTCTGTGTTATTTCAGTGAATTAGGGATGATGGGGGAAAAGTTATGGCATAATTATTAAATTTTTAAAGAAGCTAGAACTGAATTTTCTGTTAATGTGAAGATGCATTGCAAAATGAATATAAGTGAAATATTTTACATAAATTCCAATAAGGAAACAAACTGACATATCTAAAACCAAAAAAGCAGCTAAAACTGTGCTGCATCTCATCCATATTCATACAGATTTCATTTCTAACTGATTGTAGAAAAAGTTGTTTATTCAGGCTTTATGACTAAAAGACAAAAGTTTGCTTTATGCACTAAAAGGTATGGTAACAATGTAGTAGGTAAGGGAGCTTCATATTTATGAAGTGTGGGTTTTGAATGCTGCGTAGAGCAATATATGAACTGGACATTCCTTGCTGTCATAGTCACACAAACAAAGCAAGTCTCTCATGTCTCCCAAAGTGCAGTTCAACTCAACAGCTTCAGCAGCTGCCTCAGTGGCAATGATGGAAAAGGCATCTTGCATGTGGCATGCTTTTCTTGGACAGACACAGTAGGTTGTCTTGAAAACAGTGCTGCCAAGTGCTGTTAGTTGAAGAGGCTTTGGGCATGTTGCTTAGTAAGACCACTAGTGAAACAGACTATTTTGCTATGTAAGTTAATCCTACAGCATAATAAATTTCATAGTAAAGAGGCTGTCTAGGGAAAGGGAAAAAAAAAGGTAATTTTGTCTGGGGAAGAGATAATGGAGTATGGGATATGGCACATAGCCTTACAGGAAAAAGTATGCTTCAGGCCACCTAGATCTTAAAAAAAATGATTCCCTGGCAGCATGTTTGCAGGAAAGGTTTTCTTATGGCAAAGATAACTGTGGTTATCATTGTTGGTTCTCGGCCTTATAAAGCAAGCGGTCATTTGAGGAGCCTGAGGCATGGTGTGCTCAAGGGAACAGCCAATGCATCATGTCTGCTTAGCCAGGAGAAATTAAATGCTGTATTTGCTGATACATGACAAACAGAAACTCCCACCCTGTGTTTTGGAGCTATAGCAGGTCAGATCCTCTGGTGGTATGGCATTTGCTGCAGAAATAAATGAGTTCATGCTATTTGGGTATATGTCACGTTATCTACCCACCTATATAATCTCGTTGCCTATAGATTGCCATGGGGTCTAGGTTTTAGGGGCAGTTATGAGCTTACTTTATTGTACATTGGCCAAAGAGCTCTTAAATCTCATCACGGGTTTTTATACCTCGTGATGGACAGCTGCTGCCAGGAAAAACTTCTCAACTTTGGTTTCTTCAGAAAGCAAGACAAACTGTCTCTCTACCTGAGACATTAGGAAGTTTCAATTCCTGCTCTATTTCTTATTACCCGATTTACTTGTTTTTCTTCACATATTGACTTTTTTCTTCCCTCCCTTTTCTCTCAGATTTCTGTCTGGCATGAGTGCATTGCTGCTGGCACTGCTCTGTGTGTGCCTGCCATATATTCTCAAAGGCTTGCATGGGGCAACTGCTGTGGGAATAGGGAATAAATGCAGTGGTATTTTAAGACTCTAATTTATTCATTTATAATACAGGAGGTGCTGAATTATAAGAGTAAACAAAATGAACTTGAC
Organism: Pezoporus wallicus; assembly: GCF_028554395.1. NCBI lineage: Eukaryota > Metazoa > Chordata > Aves > Psittaciformes > Psittacidae > Pezoporus > Pezoporus wallicus. The sequence continues at coordinate 2,973,298 of NW_026639769.1, read as the reverse complement.
TTGAGTCAAAGAATCTCAGCTCCTGTGCCAGCTCATGTCTACACCATGCCAATAACTAAGAGACAGTTATTCAGTAACCCTCCAAACTGTGTAGAAGTCCTACTGGGCAAAATGAAGCTATTTATCTATATATGTTTGTCCTTTTTTGTCGCAGATGATTGAGTGTGGTACTGTGTTTCTCAGCAGTTATACAAACTAAAGGTGTCCCTCAATATGATTGGCAAATAGTATCCTTCATAGGTCAATACTGGGATCAGTGCTGTTTCACATCTTTGTCAGTGGCATGGACAGTGGGACTGGGTGCAGCCTCAGCAAGTTTGTGGATAACACCAAGCTGTGTGGTGTGGTTGATACTCTAGAAAGAAGGGATGTCATCCAGAGGAAGCTTGACAGGCTTGAGAGGTGGGCCTATGTGAACTTCATGAAGTTCCACAAGGACAAATGCAAGGTCCTGCACCTGGGCCAGGCCAATCCCAAGCACAAATAGAGGCTGGGTGGATAGTGGTTTGAGAACAGCCCTGAGAAGAAGGACTTGGGGCTGTTGGTTGACCAGAAGCTCAACATGACCTGTCGATGTGCACTGGTATCCCAGAAAGCCAACTGTATGCTGGGCTGCATCAAAAGGAGGATGATGAGGAGGTTGAGGGAGGTGGTTCTTCCCCCTACCCCACTGTCATGAGACCCAATCTGGAGTATTGTGTTCAGCTCTGAGGCTCCCAACATTAGAGAGACATGGACCTGTTGGAGCAAGTCCAGAGGAAGGTCACAAAGGTGATAAGAGGGCTGAAGAACCTCTCCTACGAAGAAAGGCTGAGAGAGCGGGAGTTGTTCAACCTGGTGTTGTTCAACCTGGAGAAGGCTCCAGGGAGACCTTAGACCAGCTTCCAGTATCTAAAGAAAGCCTGTAAGAAATCCAGAGAAGGATATTTTACAAGGGCCTGTAGAGATAAGACAGGGGGTAATGGCTTTAAACTGGAAGATAATAGATTTAGATTAGATATTAGGAGGAATTTCTTCACTGGTGGTGAGATGCTGGAGCAGGTTGCCCTGAGAAGCTGTGGCTGCCCCATCGCTGGAAGTGTTCAAGGCCAGGTTGGATGGGGCTTTGAGCAACCTGCTCTAGTGGGTAGAACTAGATGATCTTTAAGGTCCCTTCTGACCCAAACCATTCTGTGATGATTCTATGAATACAAGCTTTGCTAATGACTAGAAAGTAATGGTGTGGAAGAAGGCTGGAAGGCTCCCATATGCTTATCCTAGGGTACAGTCAGTAAGGGAGAAATAGTGATTGAAGGTGGCAATTCCTCCTGGATCCCTGCCCTTCCGTGCATCAAAGGGAGATGCTTTCTTCATTATTGAAAGTTTTTATTGGACAAGGGGGATATTCTATAGCCTGGCTTCTGCCATGGTACTGCTGTGGATTGAAGCATGATTACAGAATCCTGAGATCCTTGTAATTGTTACTTGTGTAATAGTTGTAATAAATATTTATTTTCTAATGGAGCATGCTAAAATTTTTGCACTGAAATTCAAATATTCTTTTTGTTTGAATACATATTGCATGTCCATGCTGTACTTTGAAGTAATGACATGGAGAGTAAAGGAGCTGAATTTTCTCAGCTTGAGTTTGTGTATTTTAGCAGGATAGTGGCTTTCCATTTGTCTGAATCCCAAGTTTGTGAAACGTAGCTAAAAATGCAAATCTTAGCTTAAATCCATTCTGAGATCTGATAGCATTTTAAGGGTCTACCAATTGAAAGTATAGAGACCACTGCAATCTCTGCAATCTTAACTCTAGTTGGAACTGAGATCAAAAATCTTCCCCAGTGCTAGGCTTACCTTCTAGTGAACTAATCCCATTACAGTATATGCAAGACAGCTATTGTAATGTACCACCAAGTTTTAAAAGCTGGTTGTCTTTTGACAAAACCCACAGCTCTTACCTTCTTGAACAAAGTTGACAAGGTGGCCAGTGTCCATGACCCTTTGATATGCTTCATTCTTTCCAGTACAGGTAAAATGGAATTTCCTCTGTTATGATTATTTCCAGTAGTGGGAAGTTGGGAAGGGACATTTGGAGAGCAAGTATTCCAGCATCCTGCTCAAAGAGAGATCAGGTTGCTCAGGGCCTTTTTCGATCCAGTGGGGTTTTCTTACTGTCTCTAAAGATGGAGATTTCACAGCCTTTTCTGGGCATCCTGTTCCTGTACTTAACTTCCACTGTCGAGAATTTTTTCATATATCCACTGGAATGTCCCTTGTGCTGACTTGTGACTGTAACCTCTTGTCCTGGCTTGTGCACTTTTTCTGAAAAGTCTGGCTTTGTTGTCTTTCTAACTCTGCTTGCACTTAGAGCCCCCTTGTATTCCTCTGGTGGTACAAACCAAGTTCCCTTGGTACCTCTGTGTATGTCATGTATTGAGCCCTGATACATATTTATAAATGTTTAAAATAACCTAGAAGTTGCCAGTGTCCTCAGTAGGACTAAGACAGGCCAATGAGATGCTTATTTTGCTTAATTGTTTCAAAGTGTTCTTGCCTGTGTGCTTTTAATCTGCAGTATTTTCATAGAATCATAGAATGGCTTGGAAGGAACCTTGAAAATCATCCGGTTCCAACCCCCCTGCCACGGACAGGGACACCTTCCAATAAAGCAGGTTTCCTTAAGGCACATCCAACCTGGCCTTGAATGCTTCCAGGGATGGGGAATGCGTAGCTTCTGTGGTCAACCTGTTCCAGTGTCTTGCCACCCCTGCAGTGAAGAATTTCTTCCTAATATCTAATCTAAATCTATCTTTTACCAGTTTAAAGCCATTCCGCCTTGTCCCATTGCTACTTGCTCTTGAAAAAAGCCCCTCTCTGGATTTCTTGTAGGCCACTTTAGGTACTGGAAAGTGGCTCCAAGGTCTCCCCAAAACCTCCTCCTGATGCATTTTCCTGAGAAGAGGTCTTTTTGCCTTTGACCATTGAGAGCAGGCTATTCATTTTGTTGGCATGAGTACAATATCTGAGGTCTGGACAGATAGCTTTGTTTTCATTTTGCTTCCTTATCTGTCCCCTATTTGTTGCATCTAGTCCTTCTCAGGTAATAATAAACTTGTTTACTTATATGCCTTCTGTTGGCAGTATGTGGCACTGCTGTGTTTAATGAGTAATAAGTTTTTCACAAAACTTGAAGCACATGTGCCATGTTATGCATCAGGAATGACTTTCCTTTAATGATCAAATGAGAAAATGATTCAGTTCATTGTTGCAAAGAGTTGTGTAAAATGTAACTTAGCAGAATATTAATAGAATGCTTTACAAGATGACTGACGGGCCTAGGCTATGGGGCAGTAGAGTGCATATTAAAATGAAAGGAAGAACGATTGCACTTTAATCTAAGCCTAACAGAGGAATAGGTCATCTTAATTCTCTATTGGAAAAAAGTCTACTCAAATACATGACTTGCCTAGAAAATTCTAAGCATGTTGTAGTGTATTTTGATGGAAGGGTGCTGAGCACATCCGTCATTCTCTTTCTTTTTTCAGTGTTGCATTTCTCTAGGAAAAGTTATTGTATTTGTACATTTGCAAGTAGGCTCTAAAACATGGCAGCCTGCCCTCTCTACCTATTTTTTCCCCTTTCCAAAATTAAAAAACTTAAATTGGTTATTTCATTCAAGGCTTTTAAAAAGATACTTGGTGTAGGTAATGTGCAATAACTAGCTTTTGAGTTTGTTCAAATAGGTCAGATGGCTTAATTATTTACCCATGTGTCTGTTTGACTATGACATCTAAACCAGCTCTTGTGTCTGATCTGGTGTGTCTTGTATGGTGACTCTCAAGATGCATTGAGTTCAGTATGCAGACCTAAAGACAAAGTTTTTTTGTTTTGTTTTGTTTTGTGTTGTGGAGAACACTGATAACATCACTTTTCTTTTTCTTGCATCCTTACGGATAGTGGTATCAGCCTCTGGGTACTAGAGCCAATGGAACTGTTTTTTCCTATGCCAGATGTGAACCCTGCCCATGGTGTCTTAGATTTGTGAATGGTAAGTGTTACTCAAGGAACTGGACAGAATGGCTATTTACTTAATAATGGCATTTTGGTTGTTGAGTGTCCCGCTAAGCCAAGCTGACTTAATTGGATTGAAACATTTGCAGACTCCCAGAAGACTGTAGCATAAAGATAACAGGTACCTGTTCTGTTTCTATGTCTGTTACAGATCTAGTGCAGTGCTGATAGAGTAGATCTAAATAGTTTTATCTTTACAGTTGAATCTTGCTTTTAAAAAATCTTTCTTCAGAGAAAAAGAGGGTGTTGGGACAGGAGTTCACTTTGTGAAGAAGTTAATTTCTGTTTAATGAATGGTGCTTACAATATGAGGACGGTGTATCAGGATGGAACACATTTATTACCCTGTTGCACTACTTATTGTAATCCTTGGCTCAAATGTGGTTATGCTTTCTTCTGAGGTATTGGTGTTGGAGGAGCCTTAAATATTAAGATCCAGTTACCTCAATCTGCAGTCCTTCTTTAAGGCATAGAACTTCACAGTCCATCAGTCAATTTTTAGGACCTTCTGAGTAATACTGTATAAATTCAGCAGTCTCACTTTACTTGTGAGGCTCTGGGCTTCCCATGCTACGTTGTGTGGGTATGAGGAAATGAGAACAACTTGATCTCATGAAGATCCATGCTCTACTGGGGCTAAACTATTTCTTCTACCCAAGTTAATTATCTTAAGATAATGCTGTTATTTTTTTCACTATATTGCAGTCTGCTGAAGACCATAAGTACAGTTTTCTTTAACCTCCTGGAACCCACGGTCCCTTCTCTTGTAAATAACTCATGCATGAGCAGCCTGTTTTTGAGGAAGGCTGTACTGACTTCATGCTCACCTCGACTCCTCCCTCTAATACAAACTCTACTCTTGCTTCTCGTAACTTCTGTGTATGTTTCTAAATCCTTTATGTAGCGCTTTGGAGACAGTATGTCCTGCTAAACACACAGTTATCCTGCATACCACACTAGTGCATTACCTCTATAGAAAAATATGACCTAAATCCCTGCTGATTTCAGTTTATAAGATTGTGCAGTACCAGCTCTGTGTTCTCTCTGCTTCTACAGCTTACATGCATACAATTTCCAAATGTCTGAGGGAAAATATGCAACCAGTTGCCTGCCACAAGAACTGTTGTAGTATCACAGGAATGTCTCTAGCTGACTAGAACAGAGATGTCCTGTTCTAGTCCTTCCCTCCAAAGGGCTTGGGGTTACCCTGCACTGTGTGCCCTTCCAAGGGGGGCCGAGGGATGCAGTTGGCACAGTCAGCTCTTGCTGGACACTCCAGATGCTCCTGCAGAGTGTCCACATGCACTTCAATACACACAACCTCTAAGACTGCAAATGGTATACAGCTTTACCCATGCAGAACCTTTAAATGTATTTTGAATTCAGTGTGCTCTGCTCGCTGGGCCCATTCATAGTAACCACTGAAAATAGTTTTAGGATCATTTCTTAGTTCCATTGTTTGCTGCTTAAAAATTATTTGGGCTACCCCACCATTATGGTGGAGTGAAAGCACCTTTGAGATTTTCAGTGCTTTTTGCAGTGAAAATTGAAAGATGCTTGGTTTCTTTTAGTGAAGCATCTGGCTGGAGCAAATGAAGCATGCAGATTGTGTGAGGAGTGAGGTCAAATTCTCCTCCTTTGCATTGGAGTTCCAGTCCAACAACTGCTGGACATAAACAGCTGCTGAGATATCTCGTTTTCCTGTTTCCCACAAAGGAAAAAACAGCAGCTGGGTCTGAAGTGCCTCAACTGATTTAGGCGTGTTCCTGGTTATTTCTACAGATAGATACCTTCAGTTTCATCGACAGAATGCAAAGTAAGAAGGAAGGATGGACAGTAAACTATACACTTTATTCAAAAATACTATTTCTTACATGTTTTGTTAATGCTTCTACCCTCACTCCTGGCCTTAGAGAAGAAAAATGTGTCAATGACCCAAGATGGCATACTAGGAATTGCATCTGGCTGAAAATTTTTTTGGGACAGGGAGATTTCTGGTACTTCAGCAAACCTGTGGTTTAATCTTCCTCATCTTGCTTTATGGTCATGGGAGGTGGAAAAAGGTAAGAATATTTAGCATCAATACACTGGCCACTTCTGGAATTAACTAAGCTGTGGGTGTCTTTTAAATTATCCTGTGATTTTTCTTGTTAAGATCTTACTACCATCTGTAAAAGTACACTACAATATCAGTTCTGGGGGCTGGAATTTTCTGTTTTGGAAAAAGAATTGTTTTGGATTGCAAGCTGTGGGAGGGCTGCATGTCTGTCTTCAAAGCTGAAATGAACTGCAGATGAAACCCTTACTGAAAAATAAATAAGAAATATTTTTAAATGCTACTGTAAAACTAACACTTCCGAGACAGGGGCTATGTATTAGGAGCATGCTTTTTGTCAGCTCTTCTTTTTATTTTTGGTTTTTTTCTCCCTTAAATAATTTGGATGTACATAAATCTGGCAAAGATTATTTGCTGTGAGCAGATTAAGGTGTCTGGTTTGATAGCTGATTCAGATGGGAGGAAGTATGGAGAGCAGTTGAGATGCAGATGGAGAGTGGCAGGAAATCATATAACTTCCAGACCTTGTGAAATCGCGCAAGTTCTGTGTTGTCAGCTTTGGAAATCAGCATTTTGCAGTTTCTGCATTTATAATGGCTCTGTTCAGAGGTGCCATATTCAGGGACCTCTCAGTGATGAAGTTGCATTGCTTACTGACATCCGTTACATGTCTTCCTCCTTTGTGATGAGGCATGTGCAGTGGAATTCTGGGTTTGTAAGGAGATGGGGGTGTGTTTGTGTGTTTGTGTGTTTTTAAAATATCTGCTGTTATATGTTCATGTTGATAAAGGGAAGGCTGAAGTAGTACACTTGTAGTGAGAGCAGGAGGTAATGAGTTCTTATAAAGAGAATTGATTTCTTAGGGCACTCACCCCATAGTTATGGATCACAGGGTAATTTTGCCTCTGACATAGAGCAGTTTTATCCTGGTTGTAATGAGCTACTTGTGTTAAGATCCAAGTTGTCACCTGCATCTTTGTTTCACACTTCAAGTGATTCATTTTGTTTTGTTTTCATTTTATAAGGGAGTCTAAGCTTAACATGCTTCTTAGTCTTGATTTTTAAGGAAGTTCTAGAAAGCTTTCTTTTTCTTAAAGGTAGTAAATTTGTACACATTGACTGTTTTAGTGCATTTGGTATGTAATCTGTTTTAACAGGATCTTTTTATATTTTCTCATTTAATGATTCCTTTTTTTTTCTTTTATAGAAAAGACTTAATACAGTACTTTCTTACTTTTTAATTCAAATTTTTATACCTTCCCACCTTAGGATGAATATTTAAACAGCAGTCTTCAGTCTTGCTTCAAAATGTCCCTGTGTGCATCCTCTCACAAGGATTTTTCTCAGTTGCTGCCACTTCAGGATATTGGAGGCAGTAAGACAGAAATTAAAATCTCACCTGCTAGCATCGTCTCTCCAGCTCCCTACAGTTGTAATCAGCCCACACTGACAGCAGAACACAGTCCAGTCTATATTCCCTCATCTTACATGGAAAGCAGACATGACTATTCTGCAATGGCATTCTGCAGTCCTGCTATGATGAATTACAACATTTCCAGCAATTTTGGTGATTCGGAGACTGCATCCACAAGGCAAACGTCAAGCCCCAGTGTGTTATGGTCTGCTCCCAGCCATCGCTCCCCTCTGACACTACACTGTCAGTCATCGCTTCTGTATGCAGAGCAACCGAAGAGTCCATGGTGCGAAGCAAGACCAATGGAGCCTCTTCTACCTGTGACCAGGTCAGTGCTACTCACTTCCTTAAAACTTTGCTGAAAAGTATTTACTGTTTCTTTAGTTCTTTTAAGTCTTTTCTTTTTACATTTGACTTCTCTGTGCTGGTCTCTCTGAAAAACAATACAAAATAAACCCTCCACCAAATACCAAATCAGACCTGGGTTTTGTAGGCTTTTTTACATGTAACTGCTGAAATTGGATTATTTTTTTTTCAATAGCTCCTTAGACAACTGCACACCAAACAAAAGTTCAAGACAACTAGGTACTAATTTGTGATATAAAAATGACTTTTGCTCTGGCAAATTAAGAAGTCCTTTGAGTGAAAGAAGTAAAGATTCATTCTTTTTTCCTTTCCATGCAATGTTGTTTGTATTTCATTTTATCTGGATTTTTTTTTACTGCATCTAATAGTTCTGAAGGCTTTTCATGAACTTACAATTCAAGGGAAATGTTTTCTTGATTTATTTTGGTTTTAGTATTAACAGTCCCATAGTAGCATGCACCACATTCAAAGTGATACTGCTACTGAAAAATTCTGACACTTTCTTGTTGCTCTTCTCAACTGACTTTATAAAGGCATTGTGAACAGCAGATTCATAGCCTAATTTTTAAGATGTAAAGAAAATGTATTTGCAAAAACATGTTCCCATTCTGCACATTTACTCATATTACGAACCATAAGCCATGTGTAGATCATCAATAGATGAACTCTATTCATTGGCGCAACAGCTATTGGATGGATAAAATCTCAGGGTGTTGGGGGTGCTGTTTCTGTTTTAGCAGCTGTGCGTTTATTCAGGGCTCCTATTTAACTTCAGCAGTCATTGTGAGTATGAAAAATAGTGCGTTCTGGCAACAGTTTTAGTTCAATTTGTAATAAAAGATTGGTGCTATTTTTGTGACTACCCACTTTCCTTCTGCAACGGGTGGGCTTTATATTGTCTGCACAGGGCTCAGGCGTGAGATCTATTCTACTTCTGACTTGTAGGCTGCACATATCTTAAGCCTGGTCACTGGACTATTCTGTATTTGGAGTCAGCAGAGAGTAGCAGGCAGTTCTGCAGTGCAACTGCTTGAAGTGCAGGCATGTGGACTGGGAGGGGCCGTTATGGTAGCACTTCCATAAGAATTCCCCTAGCAGGTCTAATGCAAACAGGGCTAACATCCGCACTCGTCCTGCTTGCATTAATATGTCAAAACTTTGTCAGCCCTGGGAAGGCTGTGGTAGGTTAATGTTTGAAGCAGTCCGGATGGTGGGACAGCAGCTGGGAAAACCCGGGAGCAAGAGCACATCATCTGATGCTCTACACTGTGCTCTCTGAATAGGCAGAAGGGAAGCCAAACCTGTCACACTGGAGCTTAAGTAAGTTTTCTGCCAATTGTAAAGATCCTTCTGGACTACACTTGTAGCTGATGCTGACCTAACTAAGAGGAGAAATCGATGAAGTCTAGAGTCTAAATTTAGGAATGATCTATGAATGATCTTTGTTGTTCAGCAGCAAGTAACTACTGTGTTGCTTGGGAGCTGGACCTTCTCAGGGCTTCATTTGTCTCAGCATGATGCATTTTCATCTCCCATGTGTGTACAGAAGTTGTAAAAAAAGAAAAAATATTAATTTGACATGGAAACACAAAAAGCAAGAGCTGTATTTCCCTTATTGGGGATATCTGTTCTGAAATAAAGCTGTAAAGAAAAAACCAAAAACCCTGTGTTTCCTTTTGCTTTATCCCTTGGTGACATCTTAAATTAATGTCATGAACACTATATTTATTATCACGGGAACAATGACTGTGACCCCAGAGATTTGTAGGTTATACCTTAAAGGAAGGGTTCTTGGGATTGAAACTTAAAGGAATAGCTCTATGAGAAGGGAGAGACTAAGGCTGTAAAATGTAATTTTTAAAGTGTTGTAGTTTGAGAAAAGGGATTTTGTTTAAAAAATGAGTAAGAAAGCATTGCTACGTATTTAAGTCTGTTACACAGTTCATTTTACCTTTCAAAATGAAGCAAGAGTCTCACAGTGAGTGGAGAGTATTTTCCCTGGGTGTAAAATTCTGTTAATGTTAGCTAAACTAATGTGATCTACTTTGCTAAAACTGATCACTGTGTAATTTGGATCTCCTTGTACATGAGCTTAAAATAAGGGAATGCTGTGAATTCAGGTTCCTCTTCTCACAAATAGGTGCATTACATGAATTCAAAAGGAATGTATTTAACTTTGTGAATGCAAATGTTATACAGTGTAGTGTTACTTTGCACCAATAGTTCAGAAAAATGAATTGTATTTCTTATAAAAATAGTCATGAAGATAAAAGGAATGTGACAGACTACTTTAAAACATAATTACACTGAAATTTATTTCTGCCTTCGTCCTCTAAACAAAAGGTTTTAATTAAAGAAATCAAAAGTTTATATTCAAAATGAAAAGAAAGATTGCTTTCTAAAAAGCATTAGGAAACTTTAATGAAGTTGCTGGTGTGATATTTCTGGAACTTAATTTGTTCTTTTTTCCTATTATTTTTCTTGTGCTTCTGATCAATTGCAGCTACAGTGTGTAAGTAAAGGGGTTTGGGTACATAGGCTAGTAATACGTGCTTACTTAGAATTATTTAATAACTTTGTCTTGTTCCCTATGCACTCATATTTTATTTTGCTTAAACTTTGGTCTGAAGCCATAATTATTTGTGTTATTCTCTTATGCCTCTTTTTTTAAATTGTGTTCATTCTGTAGAAGCAGTTGAAAGTATCTTGAAGTGTCTTTGAGGTGATGGATTGGCATCTCTTTTATAGTGGAATAGTTACAGAGATTAAGGAAAAATGTCTCTTAATTTTGAGATATCTATGTCCTGATTTTCAGCATAATAATGTTTGGAGCATAGCAGAACTTGTGCTTTGGAGAGATAAATACTGACAGTTGTGTGGTATTAACAATTCTAGAAGTTATACTGGGGGGAGTCTCTAGAAAACGAGGAAGATAAAGACTGAAAAGTATTCTTCAGCTGTTTTTACCTATCATCTGACACATTCTGGGAGAAGGGAAAAGCCTTCTTCAGTCCTACAGCTTTGGCTGGTATGAGATTGGATTATCTTCAGGCACTGAATGAGAAATTTTTAAGTTAGAAATGTTTTTTCTCAGTGGTTTGGTTGTTTGTTTTTGTTTTTCTTTCTCTCTTTCGTTTTATACTATAGAGTAGTTTAAGTTTTTTAAAAAACTGGCAGACAACAAATGCCGTGAGCAAATGTAGCTACTTTCTGGGTCAAATCCTTGTCATCCTTTTCCATTTTTAATAATATGTTGGATTTATGTTCAAGTTTTCCAGGTATGGCACGCACAAAACACGTGGCAAAGCTAGAGGTAATCAGGAGACATGATAGATACTGAATAACATAAATGGTCTTGCTAATCCCTTCTCCTTTAGGGTAATCATCCTGCCACTGTTGATGACTAGTAGGAAATCACTGACCTGTTACTTTAAAAAAATTCTTTATTGTTTTTATGGAAATGTAACATCTCTATATAGAAACCATGATCATAAAATAGAAAGGAGTATTAGGAGGTATAAAGCAAACGTATGTGGTTCCTCGGAAGCAGCCAGGGAACATCCCCCATTGCCCTGCATCCTTTGGCGCAGGAGCTTTGTGGGCATCCAGCCAGCTACGGCCAGTTATTCTGGAGGACCTGGCAATTCAGTCATCTCCTGAGCATGCTGGAGTGTGCCAGTCCCAGGAGCACCTCCCAGGGAATTGATCTCTAACCTGCTCCGGTTCTCTGTTGTGTGGATACACTGTTTGATTGTACACTTCCTAGGGTAAAGAATGTGTACCTTAAAGCTCTCATCTATTTCCTAGTTCTGTTGCCCATAAAGACAACAGTAACAAAATGACTGGGTTTGAACCTCCTGCTGTGCTGCTGCAGCTATCAGAGATGAGTAGATTTGATGCTCGTTTGGCCTGCAGGAGGAATTCACTCCAGATTGTTGCTTTGTGTGCAAGCTGTGTGCCATAACCTGTGGAAGTCACACAGCTTGCATATGTGCAGGGTGACTGTCGTTAAACTTTTAGGCAGGGAAAGAAAAAGTGTTTTTAAAACAATTGTCATGACTGGAAGGTGGAAAGCAACACTCCTCAGTGAGATGTTGCAGTGTGTGCTTTTTCTTTATTTTCATCCATAACATCTTGATGCTTTAACAGTGGCAATAATCATTGCTCTCTACAGCATATCAATCAGTCGCTGAGGTACTCTCTAGATAATTTTGATTTTCTGGCTCTCATGGTTGGATCATGATTTCCAAGCAGAGCTTAAAAACATACCTCATTTGCTAGTGTGAAATGCCGAATTACTTTTTCTTCCAAATACAGGAAAACAGAAAGGAATAACAATGCTTTTTCCTCCTTGCATTAACAGCATATTAGGTGTGTGTGATACAGTCCCTTTATTCTAAGGGGAGTTCCCCACACTAGTCTTCCTAGCATGGCAGAAGGGAAAATAATTAGTGATTCAACAATCCATTAACAGGGCTCTGTGTGTAGTCAAAGACGGGGAACATGAAGGAACATTATTTAAAAGCTTGCAGTAACTTAATGAAACAACAAATACCATATTTTTTCTGTTTGGAATTTGCTCAGAGAACCACCTTTCTTCTTTTCCAGACTTTCTACTAGGAAATCGAGCACATTCTCCTCAAATACTTATAAACTTGGTGATATTTATTTGGCACATGGGTGTGTTTGTCCTTATCTTCTCTCATGAATCCAGCACAAAGTCTATGTTAGTTAAAGTCTCTTTGATAGCATTTTCAGCGTGTTTCTACTGCTCTGTTTAAACTTGCTCTTGTTAGTGAATAGGTTTCTTCTGCCTTGGCAATGTGCTTTAGAAGTCATAAACCATGCTCCCTGCTGTCTTATCCAAACTTACATTTCTTCTCTTTCATAAACCATCTGGAAGTTGGGATGCGAAAAATTCTAGAGTTTCTAACTTCTGCCTCTGTGTTTAAGTTTATACCAAAAAATTGATTCTCAGGTTTCTTTTGTCAAACTGCTACTGTGCATTTGCATATGACACTATTTTCTCTTTGTCTTGGAACCATTTACTATTGGATTTTATGATCTTAAATGTCTTTTCCAACCAATAATGCTATGGTTCTGCAAAGGTAAAACATGCCAAAACCACCAAGAAAATGAGGCCCTGATAAAAAAGTACAGTGGATGTGCTTCCTATAAATAAAAACCTCTCCACTGGTAATCTAAGTTCCTTTCCTCTGTTGTTTTTTTACAGGATCTTGTTGTCAGGAATTGGCTGTTATTTCATGTGTCTATCCTGTTCTAATTTTAATCCAGTTGCTAAGAATAGTTCCATTAAGTTGTAGCTATTTGCACACTTTAAGAATGCATATGTATTACTAATTTATATGGAGCATTTTTTCTTTTGATGTATGAAAGTATTTTATTAATTGTGTTTTTCCATTCTTCTTGTATTCAGACTACCTTTTACTTGGCATTAGGGTGATCAGTGTGGGTTGTCACTTTGAACAGAAAGCTTTATCTAACATTGTGACTTCATCTTGTAGCCTGAGATTCACATCTCAAGATATTTGTCTCCAGCATCTCATTGAATGAACAAAGCCTCATTTAAAGGATGACATACTTGAAACTGGTTATGTGTGTATTGCTCCATCTAGAATTTTGCCTTGCAAACAGTACAGAGCAATTGCTCCTCTGCCTGTGGTAGCCTTTATCATGTCTGACTGAGCTGTCTGAGTTCACACTTTATGCAAAGCTTCCCAAAGGCAAAGTCCACTTGGTTTGCAAATTCCTTTTTTCCCAGAGTTCATGTGAATAACACATCAGCAGTCCAGTTTCATGCCTGTAAGTATTTTAAAACTTCATAGTTTCTCAACATTGAAAGCTCTGGGAATCAGACTTTATGCTTTAAATAACCATAGCAGAAAAAGGCTTATCCTGTGAAACACTATCCTGTGTTCAGTAATAAGAAGACTTTATAAAGGGAGAATAGACGACAATGGAGAATAATGATACTATTTGCAATGTAGATTAATTTTTTCCTCTTTTGTAACAGATTTTTTTTTTTTCTGTCAGAGAAACGTTGAAAAGAAAAACTAATGGCAATGACTGTACAAGCCCAGTTGCAAATACTCCTGGCTCAAAACGGGATGCCCACTTCTGTGCAGTCTGCAGTGACTATGCTTCAGGATACCACTATGGGGTCTGGTCATGTGAAGGCTGCAAAGCATTCTTTAAAAGAAGTATTCAAGGTAGGACTATCAGTTTTTGATAACTTCGCTCAAAAATGTTGTTTCAGGGTTGCAGTGGTTGATCTAGTAATGAGTTGACCAAAAATCCTGGCATGTGGTGCTGCAAGCTGAAAAACAGAGCAACACATGATTTAAATAACTTATCTTTTGGCTGTTATCAAGAAACATTACAAAGTGAGCAACTGATTTCTTTAGAGAAGAGGTGGAAAACACAGCATGGGAAGGTCCTGCAGCAAAAGCCTCAGTGGGATGGCACTGCAAACCTGTGAATCTGATTGCGGTTTGTGTCCCAGAGTAGATACAGTAATTGTGAATTTTTTATAATAAACACAGAGTAGGTAAATATCTGGAGTCTTTGCTAGACAGGAGCTATTCCTGACTAGAGCGTGTTGCCTGGAGCTGTTGAGTCATAGCACATGATACCTACACAACATGTAGGATATAAAAATATGTGGAGCAACTATTAGGTACAAAAATGATTTTTGTTATTTCTCAGCCCTCCACCCCTGAGAGCCTACACTGCAGGATTTCTTCCACTGCCAGATCTCTCCAAGATTTGTACCTCAGGGTTTTAATCCTTAAGTATTTGGTATTTAGTTCAAATTTGTTGAGTGGCTGCAGTATGAAGTAAATGTAGGTCTCCATGTTTGTGATCATAGCCTATGGGCAATGATTTATGCACTGTATTGGAGCTTTGGACCTCTTCATTTCTTGAACCATAGCTCTAGTTAACATGTTATTTGGCCTCGCTTGGCGTCTGTTGGTGGAAACTTACTTGGATTGACACTGGATACTACATGCCGATACTAACAGCAAATCCTGTCATTTTTCAGTTTATAATGTTCCTTTCCTCTTCTGCACACAAAGCCTTTAGCAATCTTGAGGTTTTTTGGGTTTCGGCTCAATATGGCAGAGTTGGTGTCACCATTAGTATCAATTTTAATTCAAAACTTGTTTGGCTTTTCAATTTATTGTGCAAGTTCTGCATGGATGAATAACAACTTCTATACACTAGTGCAGGTACTTTCGATTTCTAAAATAATTGAAGAGAACTTTGTCTTCCATTTGTCACAAATGAATTTGATCTCAGAGTGTTTTCTGTCAGGAAAATTATTTGCTTGCTCTGGGTTGCTCACATGTGCTTTGGCCATGAACAAGGTACCCATTGCGGCCCTTTGTACATCTTCATGTCCTCTGTCAGGTAACGTTTGCTTGTAATTCAAGTAAATGAAAGTAAGTTCTTGGCATAAAACACTAGCAAGCACTCGGTTGTAGCTGTTGTTATGAGGGGTAGTGCTTATAAAACCAAAAATCTTCTGGGCCTACTTATAGACCAAAACATTGGGCCAGTATCTAATTAAAATTACATGGTATGACTGAGCAACTGTGTGTGGTCTCCTCTGCTTGCCCAAGTTTGTACTGTAGTGTATTTGTCCCACATTCCTGAACATCTTCCTGCAGGCTGAATTATCCCAAGGTCACAGGAGATTTAGACCAATTTATACTCCTGTGTGCTTGGGTTATAGTGCAACAGAAAGCTTCTTCTTCCTTTACCCCGCATGTTGTGTGAAGAGTGATAAACAGTAATTTGTTTTTCAGTCATATCTGCCAGTAAGAAATGGGACAAACTGTAACCTGATCTTTTTAAAATTGCCAGTTCAAAAATTCAAGGTTAAAATTATTTTAATTTTGCAAAGAAATAGTCACAATGGTTCAGTTAAACAGTTACTCTTGGGGACATGAACTCTTGGACTTCCATCAAGTAAAAAAAAAGCCTCTAGTAATGCTATCTTTGCCTAATCTGTTCTTAAAGCTTGAAAAAATAACTTTAAAACCCACAAGCTGAGAGAAGTAAGAACTCTAAATGTGTGAATATTTTTTTCATCCTTTGCAGTATTTGGCAGGAGGTTATTTGACTGTATTTACACCTAGCGCACCTCCCAGTTTACAGTAATAAAACTTTGGGACCAGATTACTGATTAATGAAATACAATAACGTAAAGGAATTTGGGTAGGGGTGACATGAGGTGGGAGAAAAGGAGAAGAGAACAGAAGAGGCTGTAGTGGAAACTAGTAATAGTAAGAGAAACACTTGTCCAGATTATCTATAAGTTATACCTTCTGCTTGTGCTTTTCTTTGTACAAATCAGTACAAGTCATTTTAAACTAGTCTTCTTTCTATCTTGAGCTGCTTTTTAAATTAACTTTGATCCAGAGTCAATCCTCCAAAGGCTTCTTCATTCCTGGAACTCACCAAGTCAGAGAGTGCAGTTAAATAGAGCTGGAGTTTACCTAAAGCTTTGCAGGACTAGAGCTGTGTGCCCTGACTGCTGTTTTCAACTCTGCTGAGGAAAAAATAATTTACTATCTACCACCTGTATCAGTCCCAGTAAGAAGTTGGAGGTTGGGAGCAACTTTCCACAAGAGTGTATGTCTCACTTTCATAAATGAATTGGTATTAGAAGGTGCTTAGTTGTCTAACAGTCATCACTGAAAACTGGTGTATGTGCCTGGTTACTTTTTGAGGCCACAGATCGATGTTTTAGGTAAAAGAAAACGTACATTTTTTCATCAGTTATATTAGTGGAGCTTAGATAGATGCATGTGAAGAAGCTGTGATGCTTAAAACCAAGAAGGTCCTGGTTTGGGAAATGACACAGAGACTGTTGGAGATGTTAAATTTACTCCTCTTCCTCTTCTGCAGGACATAATGATTACATCTGCCCAGCTACCAATCAGTGCACGATAGATAAAAACAGGCGCAAAAGCTGCCAGGCGTGTCGGCTACGGAAATGTTATGAAGTGGGAATGATGAAGTGTGGTGAGTTTTGCATGTCTGTGTTGATTGCTTGGTTTTGCTGGCTTTTTTTTTTTCCTTTTTCTTTTACTTGGAATCCTAAAAAGGCCCAACAGGCAATTAAAGCAAGGTTTAAGCTGGTTTTATAGGAAGAAGTGTACCAATTCTTAATGCAAAAGATTTTCATTTTCAGAAGAAAACCTGTGGGAAGACGTAAGGTGTAGGTTGGACACATGAAAACCATAGTACCTCTGCAGAGCTCTCTGAAGGCAGTTTACTTCCACGCTGTGTTTTGCAGAATGGGAACCCAAGACTAGCTGCTGCCTAAGCCTCAAATCAGACTGAAATCCTTTCTAATATGGGGTAGATGAGCCTGTACTATGCTCTGCTGGCTGAATATAAAGCAGTGCCCCATCAAAGCAGTAGTTAATTAACCCAGTATTCTGCTTCAACAGTGGCTTTGGGAAGAGCGTTAAGAATGAGACTAGCACCTGTGTGAAACTACTGCTGACATCTCAGCTCCCAGAAGTTGAGGACTTCTGGTTTAGAAGAGGTTTCTTGTAGGTGTCTTAATATATTAAGAGAATGGCAACTTTTCCATTGTCCCTCTTTTTAGTCCTATGAAGTCTTATCATCTACAATATCCCACAGCAGCTTGACCACCTGTCATGTGAAGAACCAGATCCTTGCTTGCCAGGCTTCTTTATGGGGCTTGGTGGGGCAGTGAGGGGAAGGCAGTGGGTACTCTGTTCTTTTTTACAACAAGCTATTTTCAGATGATGCCACGCAGCTCTTCTATCAAAAGAAGTAGTGAGCAAACATTCTTTGTTACTGCACCATTCAGAATTATCCAACCTTTTCTCTTCCTGTCTTGTACTTGCAGTAACGTGACTTCAATGTAGTTGCACATTTACAGATTATATTTTAAAGGTTACTTTTAAGAAGAAAGTAACTTTAAGATATTTCAATATCTAATATACTTTCGCAGCCAAGGTCTGTTGGTTCTTACAGATTCTCCAATGTACATGATAGAAATAGGCTGGGAAAACATTATATAGGAACACTGGAGTGAAAAGAAGAAGGGCCTTGTGCTTGGTCTGCTGTGATTTGCAGGCATGCATCTTATTCATCCCATTTAATGTAGATACCTATTTCTATTTCAAGGCTAAGCACTGTTTTAGTCCTCCCACTGCTTTGATCTGAAGGCTGTTTGCAGAATATTATTTCTTTTATTAGGAGAATTCTTTAGAATTACAGCCTCCATTATTGATGGACAATTAATGCCCATTTGTTCTTGTGGCAACATTGTCCTGTAGCTCCTCCTTATTGTTAACGGTCTGGTTGTGTTTATGGTCTACATCACATCCCCTCATAATCTTTGTTTTATTATGCTTCATAAACCAAGAAGTCTCCTCTTTTTGCAAAATAGGAAAGTATCTGAAAGTCATCAGGGTAACTTGTCCCTGTCTGCCCCAGAATTAATCCATTTTTCACTTGGATGATCAGAACCCTGGACAGTATTTCTGTGAACTCCCTTCACAGTAGTAGCACTAGTATCTCTTACCATGGGAGCTTTTCCCTCCTTACAACCCAGGATCCTATCTGCCTTGTTCATGGTTGATTTCAGCTTCTCAGTTCATTTCTAGTTGATAACTCCCAGCTTAAAGCTACAATTTCATTGTTCCTTGTATTATTTTTGTACTTGTGAAGTACATCTAGTTTCTGTTGCTCAAGTCATCTAGTTCTTGCTATATGAAGCTCCTTTCTTCTTCTGCACTGATGATGCATCTCAAAATTATGGATGTTTTTCATTATTATGGTCTCAGTTACCTTTGCTGTCTGGTCTCCAGAAAGTAAAACCTTACACTTGCAAATGAGACTCCTTTTGAAACCTTACTTTTTGAATGGTGTTACTGTCTTTTTTTTTGATCAGATCTTTTTGATCTGATATTTTATTCAAAGTTTTTTGAACAGGGCTTTTTATCAAGCCCCAGTTCTAGAGTTGGAGAGATTTTGCAAAGATTGATTCCAGTATGATATTATACGGTGGTCCTCACCAATGCTTTCCTTAAGCTAATACTTTCTTTCTAATTGTCCAGAAAGTCCTGGTTTGTGATTAGATCTCATAAGCACTATGGTATTACAAGTAATAAATAACAATATGTACTTATGTCTTAGCCTGTGTTCTTTTTAATCTTGTCACATATTCCTAAGCATATTTTCCTACAATAATGAATGTTGTAGGGCATTAATGACTGTGCCAGACCAAAAATGATACTTTGAAACTGTTAAGAGGAATTTTATTTAAAAAATAATTTTTCTAAGTAGTAGCAGTGAAATTTGAGACTCCTGAGAATTTTATTTGAAAACCTAAACAGTTTAATTTCAGAAAACTGAATATAAAAATTAGTCAGAATTTTCTGAGCTGCCTCATCAGTTAAGTGGCGTCTGTGAGTAATGCTGATGCATGGACACATTGTGACAGCCATTTAAACTAGACAGATTTTAAGACTGTATTTCTTGCATAAAATGTAATTGCTATTTCCTGCAGACCACAGTGATTATCTTTCAAATTTTGTCTTGTTAGAGCCATGCTTTAATGCCAATTTTTCATTGTAGAAAGCTGTAAAAGAGTATGTTTTCTTTTTAATGGAGGTTTTTCCCCCATCTCTGCTCCTTTTCTAGGTCACTTAGTGAATACATTGGCTCACATCTGCTAAAACCGTGAATAAGGTAGAATGGTTTGTAAGTGCGTTTTTTGCTCAGTGGAGACTTCTTGTCCAACAGAAGTGATAAAAGAACCTCAATTACTGCTTTGTAGTTTATGAAAGCTCTCCATAAAAATTCTGTGCTATTTGGATCAAATCTTTTAGTCCTTATTTTGCATCTTATCAATAGACACCTTGAGAAAAAAAACTGTGTGTGAATAGCATACATTTCTGTGTGTAAATGTGATTATGCAGTACATGCCATTTTTAAAAGAGGAGGAGACAGTAGGCAAATGTGGCTTTGGAGTTTCCTGGTCTGAAGTTCTCTTGGATGTCATAACATTCATAAATGTTGAGAATCAACCCAAGAAGCCACGTATATTTCAGTGGAAGCCAGCTGGGGGTTCTTTGTATCAATATGATAATGAATTTTCTTACAAAATATACCATCATTGCCAAAAGCACTGTGAGGGGCTTGGACACTGCAGCTGCCAATTTCACTGTAGGAAGTCTGTGTTGTGCGCTGTTCCAATCAAGAACACTACTGCCAGATTTTGGCACTAGGACTACCAGAAATGGTAGAAAAATAATTGCAAGGCACTGTCAACAGGAACAAGGAAAACAGAAATACTGCAGTAAACTTCCCAGCAAACTCAAATAAACCGGACTGGGATAAAATTGATCTTCTCTTGGAGTTTTCTGGTGTTTACCTGAGCAGCTGAAATGGACTATAGGCTGTTTGCCAAAGGTAATAAAGAAGAGGGGAGTTACTTCATCACTTAGCTTTAGCCACTCTGGGAGCAGCTATACTTGTGCTTTTCTTTTTTTTGGTTCCTGAGGCTCAAATAGACCTTCCTCCATAAGGAGTTCCTAAGGTTACCTTTTATTCCTCCACTCCATCCCACTCCTTTTCTCCCAGGTGCCAGGTCTCAACATACTGAAAATGCCCCAAAAGTTCTTCCTTTCTGTCCCCTCTCTGCCCCAAGTGAGGAGGTTGAGGGGGCATACTAAGAAGTGATGGAGTGGTGCTGCCCTTGAATAGTGGCATTATTCAACAAGTTTGCAGAAAGGAAACCACAACTCTCCGTGGGCTGATATGGTTCAGGAGTTGGCTCTTTTTATGTCCTGTGTGTGGCTACTGTGTGCAGTTTCCAGAGAGCACTTTGGAATGCTATAATTATTTTTCATACAGAATGTAAGTGGGGCAAAAATATTTCATGTCATTTGTTGGACATAAGATGTGTTAATTATATTTTAGCTATTATAGATATTACTGGAATTTCAGCTCGTGTTCTTGTGTGTGTATGGCAGATGGCAGCTTCTTTGTCAGCAGGTCTGCTCTGTGAATACAGGTGTACTCACCAGATTTGCATTTGCTTTCAAGGGAGACTGGAGTGATAATGATTTACTAATGTATACTTGAGTGAGTTTTAAGCTCAAACACTTGCAAAACTTATTATAATATATTCAGTGGTAGAACCTGCAGTTGCTGCTGAACTGGTTAGTTACATTAGCAGTTGCCAGGGACCAAGATCAATATCAAGAGCAACTTGTAACTACCAACCATAACAGACAGCATTTGCCATTTTCAAAGAATTTGTAAAGCAGGAGTTGCTTTAAAAATAGCGTGTTTCACTGCCAATAATACTTGTTGTGGCTTGTTCATGGGTAAGTGAACAGGCTCATTTTAATGACTTCTTTTTCAGTTTGTCTTATTTCCTATCTTCCTGTGATCGTATACCCATGTGGTCTATGATGCTGTAGTTTGAGGTCTTGCCCTTGGCGCAGCGTTCTCATCTGAATACAGCTATTTTCTTGTGTAAATAATAGATCTAAATAAGGAGAATGCTGTAGGAAGGAGGAGGAATTTTATCATCTTGTGAATTTCTGCAGTTGCCTGAATTACCTTTATATGAATGAATATTAGCTATTAAATACAGTTGGGGGATTTGTGGTGAAGTCAGGGATAGTCCCTTATCTGGGAAGCTCTATGTATTTTAATGCCATGACTTTACGCAGATTGATCCCCATCTCTGTGTCTGGTTAAGCCAAACATAAAGCTGGCCTATAATTATTTATGATATATAGTTTTATAAGCACTTAAACATACCTCTTGGATGCTAACAGACATACATGTAAGATTTCTGGGTCCCACCTAAATTTTGGATTTGATTAGGAAGTACTGAAGTTTCTTTCTGTTGTTAAAATGTGTGTCAATTGGAAAGGCTGCTACTTTCTGATGTCTTAATTGACAAGCAATTAGCAACCTTAAATATTGTTTTCATAGCTGCGTAATCTTACAATGCACTTTTTAAAAATACAAGCAGAATGAATTTTACTGTAGAAATAAGTGATATCTCTTAATTAACGACAAAGTAATTTTATGCCCTGCTCAGTGAATCAGCCTTCACCTGCTTTGACAATATATGCTGATTAAAAATTGCAAATAATAATTCAGAATTTGGTTTTGTTGGGTTTTCTTTCCTCCCCTTTTTTTCATCACCAGCTATATTTTTTTACTAACAAGTTTTTTATGCAGAAATGTCATAACACTCCTGGTTTGGCTTCTACACTGGAGTTGTGATTATAGAAACTTTTTACATTTTAAATAAAGCATTTTTATTGTAATAAGTACTGGCTGTATACAAAGTCTGATTTAGTTAAATAACCTAAAGTAATTTAAAGGTGATTGCTATTTCCCAGTAAGAACCCTTCACAGCTACTGAGAGCTTTAATACTATCAGTAAATATCACAACCTGACTGAATTATATTAAGACAGAGGATGGAGTGCAGCTGTGTGGATGAAAATTGTACAAGATTGTATCAGAACAGGATATCGGACTATTATTTTTTAATTTAAACAAATATTTCTTTCTTTTTCTTTCTTTGGTCTTTGTTAAAGTACCTGGTCACTTACCTGTGCGTTTATATACACACAAGAGTATAGAAACACACCTGTTTATATGTATGTATATATATGTGTGTGTGTATGTATATGTTTATATATATATGTATATATAATATAAACACACCTGTGTGTTTATATCTTGGATGGGTTACAGAATGTTATTAAAAATCTTTACAATAGTGAATTAGAAAGGATAATTCGAGTGTTGCCACCAAAGACCTGATATTTTCCATGCCACAGAAGTCGGGGTGACAGTATAGGAGAGCTAAGGACAGGTGATCAGAGGATGAGGAGCCCACAAGACTGTGCTTGGTTCATTTCAGTGCAAGGAACTGAACTAGGGTCAGTGATCTGGTTGCAAGTGCTTGCTTGACCACACATTGCTTCTGGCAGGTATATCCAAACCACTGGAATTTCTTCCTTGTGTCATCAGGCATCTCCTCCTCACCCTAATTCCCTCTTAAACCAGTATTTTTTCTGACTTTATAATTGTAGATATGGTCCCTAGCTGAAAACTATGTCTATTGTGGAGCAGTTGGTATTTTTTGATAGCCCAAGAAAATTTCTCTTCTGTACTGCCTACGGCTTTTAGTTCCTCTGTGCTATTTTTCTTGTTCTGTCCTTCGAGGTGCCCATTTTCAATGTTCTTCTGCTTTCTCAATAGTAGAAACAATGTGCGGGGTTTCTTCTTGCATTAGTTTGGATGCCTACTGGTGGTTACTGTCTCTACAATAAACATTCATATGGAAATCAGAGCTATGGATCTCTGTAGAGAGAGCACCCTGATATCTAGGTATTTCCTCATCTCTTCAGAGTTGTACTTTGTTCCAGTTGCTTAGCTCACTGTCGACCTTTCCTCTTTGTCTTCCCTGGTGGAAAATATTTACGTACTTTCATGCATGACATGACTTCAGAAGAGTCGGCAGCCCAATGTGCCATTCTGTTTTTCTAAAGCTGACAAAGCACTTCAAGATTTTCCTCTTGACCTTGGTGCATTAGTCCAAAATGAGGCTTAGCGCAGAGTTCTCTGAGGCTTATTGAAACATGCGCTATATTGTCCAAGCGTCTTTGTAGAAATTAGTCTATGTCTTGCTGTCTTTTGACTCTCTAAAGAAGAAAAGGATTTGCCCAGACAAATGGTTGAAGAAATTGCTGTGTGACTGGCACAGTTCTCCAGCTATCCTTTTTTTTTTTTCTTTGGAGTATCATCATCAAGTCTGATTTCATGAATATACCATAACATGTCTCAAGTTCTGATTGTCTTTGCTGATATGTTGTATCTTTCCATAAGTACAGTTCACCTGCTCTGGCAACTAGATGTCATTTGGCCAAGCATTTGGTTCTGCAAATCACTGATTGTTTTCCTTCAATCCATTATTTGTGCAAATATCCTGTCTGTACTCAACCCATTTTATCCTATCCATATTCCGTTTAAGGATGCAAAACCGTCCTTGCCCCAAATTGTGCAGACTTTCAAGCTGGACTTCCAGCTGATAATGCTTCCAGTTTCAAATGCCTTCTTACACTTGGATTCCGCCATGACTGAGGACTGTTTATTGGACCAGCATTGCCTATTTGTCTTCAGTCTCTTGCATTTCCAGGTAGAGGGTGTTCTGTGATATTGAGAACTTCTGTAGTGGTCATTCTGTTCTCTTTTCCATCAGAAATGGTTTACTAAACATGCAGCAAGTGAGAATGATAGCAATATGCAGTTGAGAGTTCCACATCCTTAAAGTGCATCCTTATCTATTCTTTTCAATGCCTTCAGGCTGTACCCAGCTGGCCTTTGCATCTCACCCCTTTCACGGGTTGCTCAAATGGTGCTTGATAGCTGAAGACAAGCCATGATTATGAACTGGAAAGCCACTTCATCTGAGGAACCTCCACCACTGAGAGGCTGCATTCACCCAGAATCTTATTTAGCAAGACAAAGCCTTGTCACTAATTTCAGCATCTGAATTTTTTTTTTTTAATTTATTTTTAATTTGGCTTATGTTTGAATCTCTTTGCTAATTGAAACCCACAGCCAGAATTGCATTGCCTGGATGGAATTTAGACAATACATGGTGGCTATGGATGAAGAACGGTAGGAATCACTGAATCCAGTAGCTTGACAAGGGAGACTGCCACATTCCCATGTCCACAAGTAGTGAGTCTGAGTGTGTACTGTTATTAGGCACATATACACACAATACCTGTATCCGCAGTCAGCCACATGCACCAGCAGAGATAGAAAATACAGTACTCGTGCAAGTAAGCAGTGTAAAAGACATGCATTCATACAGTATGAATCCTTTCAGTACCTGGGTTTAGACACTCTGTCAAGTAGTTGGCCGGTGGATCTCAGTATCTCCTCAGCTGATGGCCTCTGGGACTGCAGCCTCACCCCAGTTGCTGGTATTCAGCCCTTCCCTCCCACAAATGGCCACAGAAACACACATGTACTATAGATCCCTCCAGTAAGTGGCTTTAGAAAGTCAGTGTTATCCAGTAGCTGGCCTCTGGACCCTCTGTTCTTCCAGGTGCAAACTCTCCTGTATGCATGAGCACACATGCACATACACATGCAAAAACAGGTCCATGGCAGCATGGTCCAAACCTACTGCCCTACCAGAAGTTGACACCCAGGTCCTCTGGTCTTTCTAGTAGGTGGCTTGAAGTACCTGGCCTCTCCAGGTGAACTGAAAAGCCTTTGCTGTTGACTTGTCTGCAGGGTGTTGTGCCCAGACCATAGGCTGAACATTCTCCCTTGATAGCCCTGAAAGTAGCCTAGGCAGTGTGTTTTTTGTCACTGATTACAAGTTCTTAGGATTCTTCTATCTTCATCATTCCTTTACTTCTTTGTCCTCAAGCTTTATGAAGCCTTTAGTTACATACCCTATTGAAGAAGAACCAGTTTGTGACCAGGGCATGAAGTCTTCAGGCAATACATTGGAAAGAGTTCATAAATATAATAATGTCAAAGTAGTAGCAGTAGCAAAAAGGATGGTTTAGTCAAATTTATTGTGGAATTGAAACCAAATGGAGGAGCTTACTGTGCATAGAGACTCCATTAGTCTCTATGCGTGCAATAATAAATGTTGATGTAGTATAGATTTATGTTAGCATAGGCATTTTAATATCTATGAAAATTCAACTTCTGAGTATCATATGTCAGTAAAAGTGTTGATGACCAGCACAAAAAATTAACTTCTGAAAGATTTAGAGGACAATTCAGCTGTGATATTAGACATATTAAGTGCTGAAAGATTCGAGTTGAAGGATCTCTTCAGTAACTTAATATTTTTAAATATCCTGGTTTTCAATACGGTACAATCTATGGTGCATTAGTTACTGCCAAGAATTATCTGTAAATCAGTGAACATAGTCCTTGTTATATAATATGCTGAAGGGGTGAGTGAAGCAGAAGCCATGGCTGAGTGTTTTAGTAAATACCCATACCATGTTTGTGGAGATGCTTTTAGACTCTTTCCATGGCATCTATGCAAGAACAGGTAACAGTGATCCTACCAATAACACTGACTGAGAACTGGAGAATGTTTGGTATTGATAGAATGAACAACAAATTAAGTCCAATAATTTAAAGGGATCCTTGCAACACAAATAGCATTCTGCATGCAGAGCCCTCCAAACAGGGGGCTTGCTCTTTCCAGTTGTAGATCTGAATTAGCTTTGGGGAAACTCCTGCTGTCTTAATGGGATGTAGGGAAAAAATGGGTTGCATCTCAGTGAGTCCCTAGCTGAACAGGCAGCTAGCAGTAAAGCCCAGCTGTGCTTCTGGCTGACATATTTACTGTCTATCATGGCCCAGACTTCCAGAAGTCTTCTCTTCCCCCAGTTTACATCTAAACCAGAATTTAAAAACAGAATTTACAAACAGCTATCTTTAATTGCATTTAAAGACATGATGTATCTCTCTTTTCATGTCAATGGGAATTTTCCCATGGATGTTTAAAGTCAGTTAACTGAAGATCAAAAGCAAACATTTTTAAAAGTTATTTTTTGTTTAGTAGAAGAAACAAAAGCCTCAGCTGAAGTCAGTAAAACAAAGCTAAGTTAATGCTGAATGCTCTAGAAATTCTGAAGCTTAATGGTCAGTACTAGGATATCCAATATTAAATGGTTTTCCCACTTGTCCCCATGCATTTGGATTTACATAATGCAACGCTAAGAGAAAAATGTAATCACGTGTCTCTTGTGTCAGGCTCAAGAAGAGAACGTTGTGGGTATCGGATCCTGCGTAGCCATCGTAATTCAGAAGATCACATGCATTGCATTGGCAAAGCTAAGAAATACAGTGAGACAGCAACCCGTGTAAAAGAGATCCTGCTCAGCACAGTCAGTCCAGAGCAATTTGTTTTGACACTACTTGAAGCAGAGCCTCCCAATGTACTGGTGAGTCGTCCCAGCAAACCATTCACGGAGGCCTCCATGATGATGTCCCTGACAAAACTGGCAGACAAAGAGCTGGTTCACATGATTGCTTGGGCCAAAAAAATTCCTGGTAAGTATTTCAGTCTTGGTTTTTGTTTGATCGCAAAAGCATTGGCTTAAATAGTGTGTCATTGTCTACCCTGAAATAACAGCACAGCACAGTAAACATGAATATGAAAGTCTTAAGATTTTTATAGTTTAAAATAATAAACAATTTATTGCTCTCAGTAATTCACCTAGATGTATTTTCATTTAGACAGTGACCTAGCTCACAATTTGCTACCTGTTGTTAGTCAAATACTTGTTCATTTTGCTAAAAAGCATAGTTGCTGTTGCATGCAATTTCTACCTCGTTAGCTATAAATACCTGATTAATCTGATTTAAAGGTTCTTTAAAAGGGTATTAACTGGTTTGCTATAAAAGACTGAAAGACCAATATTTTCCTTGAATCCTGTTAAAAGGTTTCTAATACAGTTGAAAACAAAATTGTGTCCAAGCAGTCAGTGTCTACAATCACTTCGTTTGACATAGTTACCACACAAGAATGTCAGATTGCAAAGTGGTGCATAGTATCAATCTCTGAATTATCATGTGCTGTCCTTCAAAGCAAAAATCAGTAAGGATGCGTTTGGTTGTTGGCAACACAGAAAACGTACACTGAAGTTCAACTACATGCGTTATTGTCTTGAAGGTCTCAAATGCCACCCCAGTATCATGGCAATGTACCATTTCACTTCTTATAACCTACAGGTGGTGAGCATTTGCAATTCCTTCTCCATTAAGCATCCATGATTAAAACAGAATAAAGAATAAAAGTCAGAATGAAAGCAGCCAGCACACAGAGATGGTAGTTGGCAAAAGTGTGCAGAAAAACTTGCTGGCTGGCATAGGCTAAACCGCAGACTGTAGCCCTTCAGCAAGAGCTAAAGTGACCAACTAACAATAGTGAGCTGAAAGAAGCACTGAATAATTGATAGACGTAATAAACACATGGGCTGAGCTGAAAGAAGCGCTGAATAATTGATAGACATATAGCAGCATGGGGCTTAATCCTTAATTTAAGGTAGAGTACTCTGCTAGAATTGACTAACATATTCTGCAGTGTGCCTGGTAGTTCTAACCCCACGTCCATCATGACTGAGGAGCCAGCACACAACAGCTCCTCACTTGGATTTTATGCTGAAGGTAGTCAGAGCGTGCTGGTGCATGCCCTGGTCTTGTCATGCTTGTGCACTATTAACAGTATTTGCTGCTGTTTAAATACACATACACAGGAAGACTTGGCAGTAATTGTTACATCTAAAGATAAACTGAGAGTGGACATAGTACAAGAAACAAGGAATATTTCATATAATCCTTGAACTAAGAAGCCAATCCTGTTTCAGATCTAGGTGGAGTGGCTGAAGGTGCTATTAGCTCCAGCTGCTGGATCATATCTTCTAAGTGCAGATTACAGTCTTCACGGCTTAGCCACTGTGTTGGAGTATGCAGGTGTGATAGTTTTGGGTGTGCAAATTCCAGGTCTGCTGTTAAGCTACTGGGGAGCAGATACTTGTGCAGCATGAACATCTTAAGCCATCTAGCCATCTGCAGCGCAATAGTGGTTTTGCTGTTAATGTGGAATGTGTTACACTGAAAGCCCAAATCTTAAGTAGTGTCGATGCTAAAATTTCTTGTTTAATCGGAAAAACTAAACTTGATTAAAAAGTACTATTTCAGAGTACTCTGTATGGTTATGTTAACCTGGTAGGAAGTGAATTGTGAAGGAAAACCAGGGAAATTCTTTGAAAATGACCTCATTTTAAGGAATATTTGAGGGGGGGGGGGGGGGAGGCGGAAACCAACCAACCTTTCAATTTTCTGTTTATTCTTAATTTCTTTGTTATTTTTTTTTTAAACTATGTCAGCTTTTTTTTTTGAGAAAACAGCCACAGCCCAAAGCTTCAGCCAGCTGAGATTGATTTTTTTGATTTGTTTTTAAAGATCAGCTTCCAAAGCAACCCAAATTTTGACATTGATAACTTTTAGTTTATTTTCAACGTATGTCAGAAAAGAAAATCCTTTTCTTGGCAGTAAGAGAACTGTATAAAGAAAACTCACTGAAACAATCAACCCCCTTCAAAACAGTTCCAGGCAATGTTGACCCTTCATCTTGTATGTTTGGTTTGGGTTTCTTTTTCTGATCACTCCTGTTACACAGAACAGAAACACCATTTTAGAACAATGTCAAAAGTAGATGTGATTGTTTAATGTGTTCCTAATGTAATAATATTGCCATAGCACATGGCAGTTAGAACATTTACTTTGATGTGGATTTATTTATTTTTTACATTAAAATAACCAAGATGTCTAAAGCTCAGGACACAGAATTTCAGGTTTTGAAACTTCTTGCCTGAAGTTAATCATCTCGATCCATGCCTGGTTCCTGGAGGTAGGTTCTTAGGAAAAAAATACGCAGACTTCTTGAGTAATGGCCCACTGAGCAGTAACTTTAACTTCTGTAAAGCTGAATATTTGGTTTTGTGTGCCAAAATGCTTAGAAGCCCATTTTTACCTCTAAGTTATTACTGGATATTATTTTGACACTCACTGAAAGTGAAAGAAAATCTTTCTTTTTCCTCACAGATGCTTATGTTAACAGTAGCCCTAAACAGGAAAGATACATTTTGAGGGCTTTTTTTTTTCATATTTAATACTTAATGGAATTCTTTTGTTAGCAGTTGTGCTCTGTGTCTGTAATTTTGTCTGTACTTTCAGTTTAATGGATTGTATTTTTGTTGTTGCTCAGTAAACTAGAATCTGATACATGGATTTTCCTTCTCAATTACAAGCATTTTAATCCTTAATTGTCAGATGGCAGAACTTCTGTAACTGCCTTTTACTTTGTTTACCTTGTCTAAGATAGTTCAATGTGGTTCAAAGCTGAACTGTGTTGCTAATAGAATGTTGTCATAATACTGAAACTTGGATTCATTATGCAGCCTCGTGTGCTGCTGACCAGAGCAGCATGCCTTTTGCTAGTCACTACCCATCCAGCACAACAGTTTTTCTAGTCTGTTTTAATAATTCATAATTAAGCGATTAGGTGTAGAGCGCACAATTTAAAGGACATGTAGTACAGCCATAGAAAAGTAGTTTAATGTATTCTGCAGCAAATGAACTAGAACTTCTGACACTCCAGTAGAAGCTGTGGTGGTTGTGTGCTGCCCTCAGTAATGCACAAGATTGTTATGAAAAGGAAAGGTATTGTCCTTCTAATGGCTGTGCTCAGGGTTCATAAATCATACTGCTAGTGCAGATAATGTGAGTTTAGCAGATGACATACAGATAAAGCTGGATGTTTGAGTATCTGTAGATTGCACGCTGGGATTTGGTCTAACATCTCACTCAACTGAGATAGTTTTTTAAACCAAATAACTGTTTGTTTGAGCTGGAGAAATCAGGGCACTCTTGTGTAAATGTTTATTTAAATGAACTGAAACGTCTCTTGGTCATTGTTTCCCAGGAAGCTGCCACTTTTAGTTTCTCCCATTCACGCTTCCATGGTTATTTTTCTAAAAGCATTTTTAAAATTTTGAGTGTGTGTCTGGCAGACAATCTGTTGTTGGATGTGGATTCTGTACTAAATTATGTGACAGTGAAATCCGGGAGGGAAGGTGTTCGCTGTCTCCTGTTTAGCCTTCTTACACAACGATGAGCAAGCCATTTTGAAAGGCAGCACTTCTATTAATGATAAGAGTGTGTGCACATTACCCAGTTTATATCAGCCCAAGACTGTCACTGACTGTCTTCCAGCTTAGTAGTTTAATAATATTAAAATATATGGAGCATTTGTATAAATTGCTGACAGCAGATTCTTTGATGGTGCAAACGTACTGTGTGTATTTTAAGACGTCAGACATCTGGCAAGAATGGGGAGCCTGTCTCCCATGGCCAGGCTGTAATGATTTTTTCCCCGTGCAGAGCAGTAGGTATCAGCTCATCTCAAAGCACCTTAGGGTAAGATAGAGACCTATCAGCTCTGCTTTGAAAAGTGGCCTGATCTTGGTTTTGACCACTGAACTGGTCTTCATCATATCTGTTTTACTATGACTGAGCAGTCTGCTTTCCCACTTGCATTTTGGTAATTTACACTTCTGGCCTTTTTTTTCAGGGTGTGTAAATTTTATGTCTATCCATATGGCTTCTATACATCTTTTTTTTCCCTAGTGTTTTTTGCAGGGGGAGGGAAAAGGAGGGCAATGCCTGTCTCTACCTTCTGGCTGTGCTGCAGTGTGATCCAGTGCCTTGATGTAAATTCTGGAGAGAACTAAATGATGAAACAGTTTTATGCACAATTGTATTTATCCTGTTCTTGCTGCTGGAATGCTGTTTGTGAATGCAGTGGGGACATTGCTACCTTCACCAATCACCCCTGTCTCCTTTTGTCTGGGTTTGTTTGTTTGTTTGTTTGTTCTGGTTTATTGCAGTTTTGAGGAGGGAGGCAGCAGGAAAGGGATGGGAGGGGTCAACTCATGGCATTTACAGAGGGACTGACAACACAGAGGCATCAAGATTCTTTAACAGTTAGGCAAGAAACCTAACTGTCTTATGAGATTAAAAAAAAAACAAACCAACTGCAAAGAGCAACCATTTGCATTCTGGGGCAAGAACAGACTAATTTCTTAGGAGCCCTCTGCAGTGCAGTGCAGTAACCTCCAACTTGAGTTTCCCAAGTGATTCTCTGGGGCCTTTCTGGATGCTGTCATCTAAAGAACTGGCCCAGCGTAAGGCTAGTCCTCTGCAGCCACTTGAGTTTTACCAGCTGTATACGGGTAGTTGCACTGGAACATCACTCTGTTATTTCAAATGTTTTGTGGAAGATTTGAGAATGATAATAATATATATTTATGTTTCTATTTGAGACAGCAGCATGCTGCTTCTGGTGTCAGTGCTCCCTTTTCTGGCTTTCTTCACAGCACGTAATTCTTTCTATTTCTTTTTGTTTCTCATATACTCGGACTCCCTTATCAAAACACAGAAATAAAGAGGTTGATTTATGTTATCTTCATTTTTTTTAGGCTTCATTGATCTCAGCCTCTATGACCAAGTAAGACTCTTGGAGAGCTGCTGGATGGAAGTTTTAATGGTTGGTTTGATGTGGAGATCAATTGACCATCCTGGGAAACTGATTTTTGCACCAGACCTTGTCTTAGACAGGTAAAAGCATAATAAATTCCTTGAGAGCACTTCACATTAGCATGCCTGGAGGTAAGAGCAAGAGGATTAAGTATGGAGATGCTATTAATATTTTATCCAACAACATAATTTACTTGTATTTGTAACAATAATGTCTTGAGGTTCCACATCCTTACAGGGGCTTACCTGTACCTACCCATTCCTTACCTACAGGTAAAGGAATACTAAGTATAAACAGTGTTGTTGAACCTGCATATTCCTGAATTCCTGTAGCTTCACATGACAGTTTGAAGCTTTTCTGTATTTTTCACACCTTCTGTCGGCTTTGTTCTTTATGGTCCAGGTCTCTGGATGCTGTAACTGTTGACACAGCAACGCAATGCACTACATTGGCGATTTTCCCCATTTCCCTCCAAAAAAGTAGACTTAATGTCAGGCCATATTTTAATTGAGTAGCTTTTCTGCCTGTTTTTCTTCCTGCCACTGCTGCTGTTCTCAATAGCAGGGAAGAATACAGATAAGTAAGGAGGTTTTTCTACAAGACATTAGAAGGATTTGGAGTTTTGTAATTCTCCTGCATTGCTGTGCTTAAGTCTTCCTCTTATTAAAAACCTTACGGAGGAAAAAAAAGCAGCATATTACAGAAAGCATAAGAAGCATCCCTTTGAATATTGTGTTGTATTCAATACTGTGAATTTTTGAATACCGTGTTGTATACTACTTAATTGCTTTTTTAGTCCAGTACACGTAAAAAACAAACCTAACCAAAAAACTGGAACACTAACTAAAGTGGTGTGAAGTTTGCTGCTGCTTAATTTTAAACCTATTTCAGTGACTTAAGGTTGTTTGTTTGTGTGTTTGCTTGTTTTCTGAAAATGGGATCATTTCTAATATCCAAAATGGAGAAAGCTGCATTCAGCTAACACTTGCAAGCATAACAATAAACAATCACAAAGCCGCCAACACCCCCCTCCCTCCTCCCCAATCTATTTATACATCAACACCTTCAAGGAAAAAGGGGGCTGGGGGCTGGGAGTAGAACTTGGTTTATTCTTTAAAAGTGTCCTATTACTCCAAGAAACTTATTTTAGGGAGTCTTTTTTATTCACCAGGTCCTCAGACCTCCCTCAGGTACAAATAGGTACTAACTCCTTGCGAAAGAAATCTGGAGAATGATTTGAGGTGGTACTGTGAAACACTATAGTGTCTCAAACTGATTATCAGAATTACACTGGCTGTGAGGATAAAGCCTCTTACAGAAATATGGTCATACTTACCTGTGGTCCATCCTGCATGTGCTTTAATGAGAAAATCAGTTTCTTAGAGGTGCTGACCTTTTATACCACTGTAATTTTCAATTTAGATATCATGATAGAACTTTTCAATTCTCCCGAAGATGAGATGGATAGGCCTTTTTATCTGACTGAGTTGGAGTTTCTTCTTTCTACTTTTTCCATGACATTTTGAATGTGTTTCCATAGGGACGAGGGGAAATGCGTAGAGGGAATTTTGGAGATCTTTGATATGCTTCTGGCCATGACCTCAAGGTTACGAGAGCTGAAACTGCAGCACAAGGAGTATCTGTGTGTCAAGGCAATGATCCTCCTCAATTCCAGTAAGTATGTGACTGGCTCTGACACTCACTAAACTGTACTTTCTATATCAAATGTGGCTGTGAAATCAGCCTCTAAAAATGGCGGAATTATCAAATGAGATAAAGCTGTTGAAAGAGAACAATAGGAAAGGACTAACTGCCAGATTGGTAAGGATGTTTGCTCAGGAAAATGCTAAACTGTATCATTTGCTGGATTTATGGTCTATATCCTGTTGTAAGAACTGCATGAAAGACCCAAAGTCTGAAAGCTTCTTACAAGGTGGGGCTTGGGACCCAGGATGTGAGTATGTCCTTTTCAGCAAGAACTTTTACTTGTGTCTCTGTGGATCCTGGGGATGCGTAAAGTTGTTGTGCAGCTCTACAAACCTGTCTTTAATTCTTAATTGTAGTAAAACTAGTTACTCAATTGAGTGATGATTAATTAATAATATATAATTAATAATTAATAGTGTTCCTATTTAAAGGTAATTAACTGGTATAAATGATTGCAAGTACTCAACTGCGAGTTTAGTTTCGGGATACGAGCTTTGCTTTGCGAAAGGCTTGCTTTGCAGTGTTTCACCCAAGGCAAACAGGAGCGTGTTTGCCAGTTTAAGGTTGTCTGCAGTGAAATAATTTTATTCCCCTGAACATTTTGTGAGTAGTGTTGTCCAAAGAATCCAACAATAAAATAACAACAGCTGTTGCATGGACTGTTTTCAGCAAGGAGCTGCTGTGTAATTCTCAGCCCAGTTCTGAAGGGGAATGGTCCAGCAGTGATCCCACTTGTTTAGAGATGGATCCCATTATTTCAACAGACAACAAAAGCTGGTCTTTTTTTTACTTAAAAAAAAACCTCACACCAACCAAGCAGACAAAACTATGTTTGTCGGCTGTTATTTCCTTCAAACCCTCACCTCCCAGAAAAAAATCACTCCTTTCACCTCTCCCTGCTCATCTTTCTTGTCAAGGTTCATCTTTTAATCCTAATTTCCAAGGTGTTCTGGAGCTCTGTCCTTCCATAAGTATCTTTGAGAGGATTGCTGCCCTCTCCCCCCCCCCCGCCCCGATCACTTCTGCTCCATCAATGATGTTACTGTGTGTTTTCAGACCTCCTTAGTGGTGATTTCTTCTCTTCTCTCTACCCCCAATTCCCTGCTTTTTGCTGACTTTTAAGGTTTCCCACTGTAGGTAAATGCTGTGTTATGGCTCCTGCAGTGAGTGGTAGGGAGACCATGCAGGCTGGGTCTGTGAGCAGTGTCTCTCAACATGTTCTCCTCCCTCCTTAGGATATACTCACACAAAAGAGGTTTTTTTCAGCAAGAAGAGATTAGAGCAAGCATAATGCTTTAATTCATAATAGGTACTAAAATACAAGGTACAGAGTGATTCAAAGGGAAAAAAACCCTGGAGAACAGAGGGCACATCTATGTTCAACATGTTGTCATGGGAGGACTTGGGAGAATTGCTCAGTTTCCAAAGGATGTGGCCGTCAAATTTTGGCAAAGGAATGTAAGCTGAAGCTTGGTGTGGCACATGGAACATCATTTGTACAGTCTTGAGGGGCAGATGTCAGGAAATGTATCTTCTCTAATCCTGTTGAAATATGATATCAGAAAAAAAGTCCACGGTCGTAGCTTCTTTTTCTTCCTCAAGTCTGTATTTGTCTCTCTGTTTAGGCATGTTTCCCTTGTCAGGAGAAGAACCAGAAAGCAACAGGAAACTGCATCATCTGCTTAATGTGGTCACAGATGCTTTGATGTGGGTTATCGCAAAGAGCGGAGTCCCCTCGCAGCAGCAGACCACTCGCCTGGCCAACCTGCTGATGCTCCTCTCTCATGTCAGACACGCAAGGTACCCTTTACAGAACATGTGTAACATACGGTGTTGGTGCTTGTTTATTACAGACACAAAGTGAGGCTTGAGCTCCAGAGCACTCCTGAGGGAATCCTGCTACTGCTCTTCATCCCTGTCCATTGTAAGGCTTTCCTTCCTAGCAGAGCTAAACAGCCTCTGTACTCAAGTGCTTGCTGGCACTCAGAAATATTGTGTTGATATTAAAATGCCACTTTAACTGTATTACATTAAATTATTCATTATGGATCTGCCTGAAATGCTTAACACTGATTACACAAATTCAGCTTTTCAAGAAGACCCACCCAGCCATCAGAACTCTTCTGTCCAAAATGAAAGTCTTTTTCCAAACTCAGCTGCAGTGTGGGCTTAGGTGGAGCAAAGTGTACTGTGGGTGCCATGTTTGTCCCAGGCCAAAGTTGGTGTCTTTTACTCAGAACCACAGCATTTCTGCCAAGGGGCTTGTGCTGCACCGATGCCACACTCCTGCCTTCCCGATTGCATTGGAAGCAGTTCCTCTGCTCCCTGCCAGTCCCTAGACCTTGAGCTGCTCATCTTTGCTTGCAGTACAGCAGACTCAATCACATGGTCCTACAAACAGATGCTTTAATTTTCAGGCTGTTTGTAATTCTAAATTGTCACCCAAAGCCCAGCTATTCACAAAGCTGTCTTATGTCTGCACTTCGGACTGTGTGTCCAGGGCAGGCGGTCCTGGGACCAGACTGGACTATGTAGGGGAGAGACGGGTGTATCTGACTGTGTAGGTACGCTGAAGAGGGACAGCCATCTTTGCAACAGGCTTCCTGGGAGAGTGGGTGACAGCAGCGAGCACCTGACTGCGCAAAAGGCCAGTTTGTGGACTGGGGGTGAGGTTGAGAGCTGGCCCTACAAGAGGTACAGCACCAGCAAGAGCCAAAACAGACTCAGGGCTCCAGTGCACTGCTGTCACCTGGGTTGCCCGCTGTGATGTGACACCACATCACAGCATCGCAGGAGCTCTTGTGGTGACATAATGTGAATAAATATTGGGAATTTTTTTCAGAGTTTTTCTGCTGTGCCTGCCTCAGCCAAAGTCTGGAGGCTACATGTGACCTGTCTCCTTCTTGCTTAGCAATGGTCAGTCAGTTATGCTTTGTTCTGGAAATACTTGCTGCTCTCAGCCTTGATTACCAAATGATGCAGGACTCTCAAGATCAGGGTGTAGGAAGGGGGCTGCAATTTCTTCTTTGCCATTAAGGTATTTATAACTCTTGAATTGTAGCAGAACCTCATTTTTCTGGAAGCATTGCCCCCCTCCCAATCCAATTTCCTAGGTCATCTGTGTGCTGACTGCCTGCTACTATTTCCACTGTGATAAAGTTATGTTGAGCAAGCTCAGTTAGATTTCAACCCCAAAATCTTGAGTACATCTGAAGTATATCCATGTGCGACCGCAACAGCAATAACCATCTCCTCTTAGTCCAAATCATGATATAGCCACAGAGCATTCAGGCTAATCAGGTGTTGCTGTATCTTAGTGCGTAACAAAAAAAGAGATTGCTTTAAAGGCCTGTAGCCATCTGCAAGATCTGACACCGGACATGCAGAGAGGAAACAAACCACTTGAAGTTAGACAGGGTAATTTGGTCTTCCTACTCAGTCAGGCAGGAGCCAGGTAGGTATTAGAGCTGCACATTGTAAATTCTCCCTTTGTATAAAGCTGCAGCATGTGAACCTCCCACGTTTACAGCATCGAAGAGGTTTTCTGTTTGATTTTAACAGGGTCCGTACATCCAATTCTTCTCTGAAGTCAGTTTGTGTGGTGTAAAACAAATCTTGGTTCTCTAAATAGTAAACCACTCAGCCTTAAAGTACTGGGATGCTGTTACTATTGATAGTGGTAAGTGATCTCAGGGACTACAGCAGCAAAACTTCTTAACCCCTAATTAAAAAAGGTCTCTCTTGAAGCCACAGGCGTGTTTCCTTCTCTACACTGCTGGACCCAGATCACTGACTTATTTTCTGTTCTCCTGCACAGTAACAAGGGAATGGAGCATCTCCTGAGCATGAAGTGTAAAAATGTGGTCCCAGTGTATGACTTGCTGCTGGAGATGTTGAATGCACACACTCTCCGAGGGCAAAGGAAGTCCCCAGCCACGCATCCTGAATTTGGCCCGTTAGAACAAATGGAGACTGGAGACAGTCTGCGGAATGCGGCAGCCCAGTAATTCTGCTGAGACCTGGAGATGTGATGCTTGTTCAAAGCTATGTGAGAAAACAAAACTGCTGTGTTGGGACTACTGAAGTGTGACCTAGTGCGAGTCCTCATCTCTTCTAGATTTGCACATCGGTATCTTGGGAAAAGCTTGTGGGATGCATGCTTCTGTCCATATTTCTGACATTTTAATAGCTGCACTTTAACAGTGCCTTTTTGGAGACTCTTCAAAGCACCTTATGAAATTAAGCCTCAGAACAGTGCTGCGAGACACGGAATTACTGCCTCTCCTTTTCAGAGCCAGGCAAACTGTGACAGAGAGCTAAAGGGACTGGTTTAAGATGACAGAAGTCATCTGTGTCAGGACTAGGAGTGAGCACCTAGGTTTCTGTCTCCCAGACCAAGGTTTTTATGTGATGACTAGTCAATTTCCTCTTTCATAGAATCATAATCATAGAATATCTCAAGTTGGAAGGGACCCATTAGGACCACTGAATCCAGCTTCCTGCTCCTTGCAGGACTACCTAAAACAGCATGAGGCTGTATAAAATGTAGAGCAGCATTTTGGGATAGATCCGCTTACCTCTGTGTGCTGGTCCCTGGGTAATCCTGCTTTGCTGCTGATATAGATAAAGTGCTGAGATATGTACAATGTAAAGGAGTTTCTTCTATTCTTAAATATGCAATGGCTGCAAGGGCCTTCATTTGAAGGCCATTCAGAATAGCTTCTAAGACCAGATCAGAGCCTTTTCAGAATTGTTAAACCAAGCTTAAGTTTGTATTTTGTGAGCCTGTTCTGAACACTCACATTGTTATCTGTGTATAATTCTTCAGTGCTTTAAAGAAGACCAAACTGCCTGGATATTTCAGTCAATGCTGACCTTTGAAATGTGTTTTGTCTGTGAGATTAACATGTTGTTTTACATATTTATTAATGATGTTATATCTATTATAATAATTAGGTACGAGAGGTTGCTCTGTGAATATTAACTGTTTGCATTTGTATATGATCTGCTGATCTGGGCTTGTGAAATCAGCTATAAACAAACCATCTTCCTTCCCCTTTGGACTTGCTTGTGGAATTATGTCCTGCCCACCCGAAACCTCTTCCAGCCATCTTGCAGGGGGGAGGCAGTGGACTGGAGCATGAGCTGGGACTTGGTTTTGCCTGCTGCCCTCAGGTTTGCTGCTTGCTTGTTTAGAAAGCGCCTTCTCATATCTTGTATTGGATGCTTCAAAGAGCAGGGACGGGACAGTCCTGGCACTTCCTTCACTGTGCAAGTGTGAGGCCTTGTTTGAGTTTCACTGAAGATGTGGGTTTACCCCCCCCCCCCCCCCCCCGATTTCTGCATGTGTTTAAGCTGCACTAAGGAAAATAAAACAACATAGGCCTCAGTGTAGAGCAGAATGGCATCATTCAGTCTGGCAACTGCCAACATTGCATTTTGATGTGAGCTAGAATCACGCTAAGTGGATATGTTCAAATGTAATGCATGCATTCTCTGGGCATTTCAGGTATGGAGAAAATAAACTGGGATCAGAGCAAACGTCTGCTTTGAGCCAATAAGTCTTTTGGTTAGGGACTTT
Source organism: Pezoporus wallicus (assembly GCF_028554395.1). Lineage (NCBI taxonomy): Eukaryota > Metazoa > Chordata > Aves > Psittaciformes > Psittacidae > Pezoporus > Pezoporus wallicus. The sequence goes on along the minus strand of NW_026639769.1, from coordinate 2,933,920 downwards.
TTTCCAGTTGCCTCCTTGGAATATTAATGAAACTTTTGATCTTGGTGTTTTTTTAAAGCCAAGGAGAGTATTTTTTTATGGGAGGTGCATAAAGTTTTCAGTAAGTTGCACAAATCTGTTGTCTTGTTTTGATCTTGTACTATACCAGATGCTGCAGGTGGTCTACATTTTTACTGGTTACCTTTTTAGTGTTTTTAAGAAACTGTAATATAGCAGTGCCCTTTGAAATCAGTGTCATATTTACTACAGAGAAGGGAAAAAATGAGAGTTCAGTCTGGAATTTAGTGGTACTTTCATTCTGAGGGAGGTTTTCCTGTGAGACAAAAGTGCTTTGGTGTATCTTGGGCTTGATCATGTTCTGGCCTCTGTGCCTGTTGTTTTTTTCTCTCTGATTTTCCTATCCTGTGCAATCTTTCTGTTTAATACAGTTTTTCAAAGAAAGGTTGAAGTGATCATTTTGGTTTTGTTTTGCATTAGAAGTGCTGAACCTATGTACAATCCTGAAACAAACATCTTCTTAAAAGGAAAATGGGAAGGAGTGTGTATAAATTGTAAAAATTAGCTTCTAAATGGAAATTTTCTCTGGATTGACTGTGAAAGGACGATGCTGCAGATTTGCGCCACGTGTTGTGATTAATATGTGCCGTTACTAGCAGAGTGCAAATAGGAAAATGTTATTTTAACACATACTTTTTGTCTCAGTTAGTATACTTTTATTAAAAGTTACTACTAGTGTTTGTTTTAAAATGGGCAAAAGCCAGTCGCTGTTGACTCTGGATTAAAGTAGCTGTGGTTGTATTTGGACAAAGAGGAGGTGCACATCTCTAAAACAGCACGGTTTATAAATAGGGTGCTGTGTGACAAGGACTGAACAAGGGTGCCTTTGGCTCCTGAGATGTTGGGTTGCTCATGGGTCTGTATCCTACAGGCCCTCTCACGTGCTGTGTTCCTGCTGTGGAGCACATCCATGTCCCTGCCAAGCCTGAGCAGAGCTGCCACAGTGCTTTTCAATTCTGATTCTGGGGAGGCTTTTCCAGTTTCAGCATGAATTAACTGAGGGCTGTGAGGAGGGCAGGGCTGGTTTATTGCTTTCCTTCACTGTGCTGCTGTATACCACCTTCTGCTGGGACCTGGCTGGAGGTGGCTGTTTCTACTTGAAGAAATGATGCTGCAGTTCTGGGATGTTTGTGAGTGAATGTGGTTCATGCAGGAGTGCTGACTGCCATGGGTTTAAAGAAGAAAATTAAAATAGGGAAATAAAAAGGCCCCAACTTTTCCTCATGCTGTTAAAATCGTGCTCAAGTTCTGCTCGAGACTGGAGCTAGAGCTAAAGAGTAAAACAAACCTGAATTTTTTTAAGAACTGTGGCAAGTCTCACAGCATTTCAGGCAGGTGAAGTGCTTTGTCTCCAGGAATGGGTGACCTTTCCCACAGCTCTGCCTTCTTGCAAATAACTCAGTTTTAGTACGGTCATGTTGCCAGTCAGAGAGGAGAACATGGGGAAAAGATGTGTTGGAACCTTCTCCTGTGAGATAGTGACTGACAGGATGAGTCCTCCTATAAAATGTGTAGCAAACTAAGAAAGGTAGCACTTAAAGCTTTCTTTTCCAATAAATATGCGTATTTCCACAACAGTAATATATTAATTCTTTACTGACTGAATGATAGATCTATACAAGGGTCACTGTGATGAAAGGAGAGCATCCTTTCAAGTGCTGGAACTTTTTCTTTTCCTCCTGATGGCATGTGAAGTATGGAAGACATTTTCTGTATTTGCATTATTAGAGTGGTTTAACAGAGCCTAAAAATGCAGTGAGGCCCCAGAAAGTTGCCTCTTGGTCCTATTCAAGCTGTCACCAGTGACCGGCCTCTTCTGAGGTAAGAATTTTTGTCTTGTCTGGACTTTATAATAAAATCAGAGAATCTTAGAATGGTTGGGATGGGGCATCCACAACTGCTGGGCATCCTGTTCCTATGTCTGACCACCCTCACAGTAAAGAACTTCTTCCTAATCTCTCTCCTTTCCCTGCCCTTCCCCATTAAGGGAAGTGCCCCTGGGAGACAAGTTGCTCTTACCTGGAGAGCTAAAGTTAAACACAAAGTGTGGATTCACATGACTTTGTTTGAGGGGCCTTAAAGTGAGCACAGCCTAACCCTGTCACAAGGTTACTGCTTTACAGGGATAAAGAGTGAATGTACATAATATTCAAAAGATCTATCCTGCTCAGTTCTTTAGATGGCAGAGAAGGTTATAAACCCCCTTCCTGGCTACTGCAAGTGAGCACAGCCAAGGAGAGTCACCAGCAGCTACTTTTATTAGCTCAGCTATAGGCTGCACCACTTCTTTCCATGGTGCATGGTCCCGTGATCCTTCCACACAGAGTTGGAAGTCACGGGAGCACCTTGCTATCACCACCGTTTGTCTTGGAAGAAAGCATTTAACATTATTTATGTCCTGCAAAATAATTGTTCAGCAAAGCAGTTAAGGACATGGTCATCTGTTGTGCTGAGCCAGTGCCTAAACCAGCACTAGAGCATTGTAAATGGGGAAATGAAGAGCAAGCAAACTGCTAAAATCTGGAAAATAAGTATTATTAATTTTTCACTGTGTTTTACTACTGAACTGTGGTAAATTACATGGCACACTGTTTCCTAGTGAAGGCTTCATTTTACTTATGATCTCTTTCCATCTTTATACATAAGAGTCACCTCCACTCATGCATTATTGAGTGTCAGTGATTTCAATTTATCTCCATAAGGAAAACAAGACTGCTTTGCTATAAAAACGCCAACTTCTGCTGCCACTGCCTCAACTGACAAAACGTTAGGTCATCAATAATCCTGTACTAAGGAGCCAGCATGGCCATTAACAGTGATATTGCATGTTTCCTGTATCCGTTTTCCCCAGAATTTTCTGTTCTGAGTGCCATTTTGTATGTAATTTTAGTTTAAATGTTCCACCTTCACTGCATATTTGTAATGGAAACAGGTTTATGACTGAAGCTGGTGCCTTTTCAAGTATTTTATGTATGTAATACTAATGTGAAAAAAAAACATGATTCCATCCTTTCAGCTGCTCTTCAGTTCTGTGAATTTACTTGTAGTATTTGTCTAGTGATGTGTGTTTCATTCAGTTGTAGACTGTTGTGGCTGAATAAACAGGTATCATGAAACCTAAGTAATACATGGCTTTTTATTCACTTATTTCCTGTAGCTGAGCTCAGCCTGGTTCCATGGGTGGAGGGGGAATAGGGAGTAGGTATAGCTGACAGCAGATTGAGGTCTCATCTCCCTGACAAAGAAAGAAGACTTAACTCAAAATTAGTTTTGGCCTGGTTCCACTCCTTCATAAAATGCATGTGCAAAAGCATGGACATGCATGCTTGCTCTCACTATTGTTCTTGCACTCTATTAATTTTTTCCCTTCCCTTCACTGAACACTAATGACCCAGTCCTGAATGAGAGGCTGCCACTAAGAAACTGGTGGGTATATATGATGACTTGTTTGAAGCAGACTCAGTGTCAGCCTACAGTGCCGTGGTTATTATCAACTAGAAGAAAAACGATTTAAAATAGGTTTTTAGGGAAAAAAAAAAAGTTACTTTCCTAGAATTATTTTTTTTTGGTGACATTTTGAGACAATCTCATGAAATCTCTTCCTTTTATTTATTACATCAACTGAACTATTTGCTGTAACTGTACATAATGAAATGAAATTGCTGGCTATGGAATTTTCTTTAGACCTTTTAACATGCTTCAGTTTTTTTTTCCCCTGCATAGGTTCCTTAATGGCAGAAGAACTGAATATCATGTCAGCAACTGACTATTAGTTCTTGGTGGAAAGGTTTGCATGGGCATTTTGTGACAACCTGGCAATGAAATAATGGTTAGAGTTGGCTGACTTCTACAGAGGCAGAAACTTAAATGAGCTTAAATGTCTCTGTGTGGCAAGGGGTGGAGAGGATCCGTCATTTATCTATGGATACAGCACTTCTGTGAGCTGTAGCTGTGAAAGTCATAGCTGGAGCACAAGCCTGGCTCCACAGACACAGCTACATGGAGCAGTGTGCTAGCTTACAGGCTGTGAACACTGCAAGCTCTGGAAGCGCTGCTGATCCATGTGTCTTTAGCAAGCTGGAGCCCGGGCACTGCTACTTGGAATCATAGGATGGTTTGGGTTGGAAAGGAACTTAAAAGATCCATCTAGTTCCAACCTCCCTGCCATGGGCAGGGACACCTTCCACTGCACCAGACTGCTCAAAGCCCCATCCAACCTGGCCTTGAAAACTGCCAGGGATGGGGCAGCCACAGCTTCCCTGGGCAGCCTGTCAGTGCCTCAGCACCCTCATAAATGAAGAACTTCTTCCTAGTATGTAATCTAAATCTCCCCTCCATCAGTTTAAAGCCATTCCTCTTGTCTTATCATTACATGCCCTTGTAAAATGTCCCTCTACAGCTTTCTTGTTGGCACATTTAGGTCTCCCTGGAGCCTCCTCTTCTCCAGGCTGAACAAACCCAGTGCTCTCAGCCTGTCTTCACAGGAGAGGTGCTTCAGCCCTGTGCTTGGGATTGAGGTTGAGACATACCAGTATGGAGCTGGCATGCCTTGACCCATACTTGAGCACAGAGGGTTGATGTAAACTACTGTATGGTACTACTATAAGATGTGTCAAATTGCAGGCTTTGACTTTCCATGTTGCTAATTTTGCAAGCTTAACCATATCAGTTAAAACATTAGTACAGTATCCTGGAAATAAGCCATGCTTTTTTGCAACCATAGGTGGGGAAGAAGCTGTTAATTTGCTACAGGGACTGACCATAAGAATGCAAAGCAACTTGCTTCATAAATCCCCTTGCCAGAAGATGAGGAATAAGCAATCACCAGTAGGGACAAGTGAAGAAAAGGTGGAGAATTCTTACAGGCTAATGATAAATCCTTATTTCTATAGGCAAGCATTACAGAAATGCCTGGTGAAACTTTGTATTCTTCCTTCAGGAAATTAGTTGCAAAGGAAAGGATCTGTGCCACTGAACACAGGCTCCACTTGCAAGTTATAATCTCTGGCTCTGACAAACAAATGAGTGGTTGTGCTTCTTCTGACACTTGCAGTAGGATGCAAATTGAGTTGACATACACAGAAGCTGCCCCCCACTAGACACACCAAGAGTCCCTCCAGACATTGGCTAAATTTTAATGACAGTACTCAAACTGTACAACCAAGAAGCAATGGCAATGCTGACAGTACACAGTGATTCTCCAGCCACTGCCAAGTGTCAGTTACATTTTAAAGATGAAGCTTATAAAAATGCACAATTCTCTCCCAAGATACTGTACACTATTCAGCAGGTTAAAAACTGAAAAAATCTTTCATTAAAAAAGTCATTACATGATTTGTATACACCAGGGATAGTCTACATAATCATATTCATCTAGAAAATATGTGCATTATAAACCACTTCCATGCAATGCAACAGTTTCTTATTTCAAAGGTAGTATAAAAAGACAACACAGCAGTCCTAGTCCCTAGAACACAATATGTAATACAAAACAAATGTGCACCTACTTATTAAATGTTTTAGATGAATAAAATACTGTGACAAAGATTCAAAACTAGATTTTTGAATATTTCTTTTTTGTTTCCAACAAGTGACTACAGTACTAAAAAATACAGGTAACAAGAAGTGTGTGTGGTAATCATTTTAGCCAAAGTGCCTCTTCTAAAGTTGTGATACTAAACCCCAAAGTTTGCTATGCTAACCTGAGACAGAGTGCTATCTTTAAGATTACTGTGATGTACTTTCTGCATCTACTCAGTATTTTATTACCTTGCAAATTTAAGACAGCTATAAAATAATCTTGCAAGTTTAAGACAACTTAACCTATAAAATGTTCTGTTTATTGCCTTAGCGTATAAAGTGTGCTGCTTATAGTTTATTTAGAAGTCCAAAAGAATGCATTTTGGTATAACTGAAGAGGCAAGGGCTCCTTCCTAAATTGGTGGAGGCCCATTAAGATACTGCAGCATCAGATGCAAAGAACGGGCAAAATTGTTTGCCCTTGTGCAGCTGTAGTCTTCCTCAGAAGATGGAATTATACAAGCCACTAGTAAAAGCAGTAGGAGGAACAACTGAAGTGGAAACGCTGCTCGTAATACACGGTAAAAGAAGTAGGGAGTCTGAGGAGTTGCTTGAGTAGGTTGTGGATGGCTTTCACCTCTGAAAAGGAGATAAAAAGGAGTGGGGGTGGGGAGGGAAGAGAAAAAACAAAGCACTTTAGAGTCTGAATTAAACAAGTTGTTTAACTTGGTCTCTAGGGTTCACCCTACCCTTCCAAGATGCAGGGCTGCCCATCTACAGCAAAATACACTAACTGTAACTTGAAAGAGTGCAAGGCTGCTCAGTGGGAAGCCAGCGGCTGTTCTGGGCTTACTGTCCTTACTGCTGAAGAAGAAACATTTATTTGCCATAGCTTAGATCACTGCATTTTTACCCTATTTTCAGATACAAACTTAACTTTTCCCTGGAGACAAACAAACCACTCTAAACACATATTAAAGTATAAAGGAAAGCCATCATTCAGACTGCTTAGCCTCTTCTCTCTTTTGCCATTACTGAGATATGTCCTTTGGGCAGGCCCTTATCTACTGGAGTGAAGTTCTACCTTTGTCCTTCATGGTCTGTTTGTAAGTGTTGTTGTTAAGTGGCTCCAAGCTGCAAGTTTCTTTTTCCAGGGATGCTAGTGGAATTAAAGGAGGTTTTACAACTGAAATATTTTCTCATTTGTCACAAAAAGTATTTTCTCAAGAGTAAAGACAAGCCAAGGTTGCACATTGGTGCAGAGGTCTAGGAACAGGAGTGCTAAAGGAAAGCATTCACCAAGATGCAACTCAGAGCTGGGCAGTAGAAGAGACACTACAGGTATGCAGAAATCACCTCTACCTGTACATATGTAACCTATGAAAATAGCTGCCTGGGTTTCTGCTGGCTCTCAGCTCATCTCTGTCTTTCTCACTATCCTTCAAGAGATCACAGAATCATAGAATGCTTTGGGTTGGAAGGGACCTTAAACATCATGGGCAGGGTCACCTTCCGCTAGACCAGGTTGCTCAAAAACCCTGTCCAGCCTGGCCTTGAACACCGTCAGGGATGAGGCAAGCAAATATAAAATAATACCTTCTGCTGCTGCTTTTTCTGTCATCTGAAGCTCTCTGTATGGTGATCTGTTGAAAGAAATAGCTTTTATTTTCAGAAACTACAAAGAATTTCTCAAAGAAGACAGTTGTAAAATTTACAGCCCTGTTGTAAATTCTGTAATAATGTACATGCACCTAAAAGGTAAAATGATTACATTTCAGGAACTTTCAGGCTAAATGTCAAAATATGCTATATGCTGACAGGAAAATATTAGAAAAAAATACTTGCCTGTTTCGCAGCAGGGTTGGATTTCTCTGTGACTTGATTATAGACCCCTGAGTCCAAGTCATCTGGAACTAGCAGCAATGCTCTGGTATCCTAAAAGGTAACCATGTATTCTTCTTTAAAATGCATGTTCAAAACTCATAACAGGTGAAGTGCAAAGAGCCATGCTTCACTGGCTCTCTGTGCGTGCACAGACAAATGCCTCTTTACATGTGCATAACCAGTGGTAAATGGATGCTCCACTTCTCCAGCATAAACAAATATTTTACTATGCACAACACAAAAGAATTGTAATGGAACAGATGCATACAGGTATTAACTTGAAAATATCTTTTATCTGACAGCCCTCAAGATAAGCAATGTATTGCTATGAACTACAACTCCTATGCATTCATTACACACTCCTAGCTCAACACTTGGTATGGCTCATAGGATAATTCAGGTTGGAAGGGACATCAGGAAGTTCATCTAGTCCCTGCTCAAAGCAAGGTCACCTATAAGACCAAACCAAAACCCTTATTCAAAGCTTTATCCTGTCTGCTCTTCAAATCCTTCAAGGATAGAGACTGCACAACATCTCTGGACAATCTGCTTCTATACTGTACTAACCTTGTGGTGCTGAAGTTTTTCCTATAGACAGACTTCATTATTCTTTTTTTCAGCTTATGAAAGCACTTAAGTTTAAAGTCAGACTTTTATAAATGCCTTTACTCTTAGTATGTTATTACTTTTCAGTATCAAAGATCCATGAACAAGTACTGAAACTTTAACTCACCAGATCTCCTTGTATGGTTTTTAAGTCACATGAAACCTGTTCAGTAAGGTCTTTCAGTTTCCTTCCAATTACACGGACCTTCTCATCAGTTTCAGTGTCATCAGCATTTGATTTAAGCAGCAGATAAGCTGTGAGTTCTTGACGCAAGTTCACTTTAAGCTGTTGTTCCAGCAGCTCTTTCTGTAGTTGCTTAGAACAAATAAAAACCAGTACAACAGACTTTTACTCTCAACTTTAAGGATGTTCTCATGGAGGAACTCTAGAAGGCTTTAAAGAACAACTCAACCTGCCTGAGAATCCGCAATACACAAGAATGACTATTACACCTACATATGAAATGAAGATCTCTCGAAGAGACTGATTGTACTTGCTTGAACTAACAGAAATAATTCTAGTAGTAATTAATCCATAGCAAAAAGACATTAAATGTTTGAAATTGGAAGTCTTACACCAGAATATACTGTCCATAAGAAACTTAATCCATATTATTATTATGATGCATAATTATGGAAAAAAATATAGGCAATCTCTATGAAGAAATTTTCCTAATATCCAGTCTAAACTTCCCAGCATTCCTGCTACTGACTGACCCCAAGAGCACAAAGACAATGATAAAAAACATGAGCATCTTGAAATCCCACTTCTCAGTATGCCATAACTTACCTTCAATTTCTTGACCCTTTGTTCCAACACCTGCATGCTGTCTTGAGCTGTCGCTTTTTGCAGCTTCTCCAGCTCTTCCTCCGTTTTATCAAGCCAAGCAGGGATGTTGCTAAGATCTGAGTTCAGCTGCTGCCACTGCTGCAATTTCTGTTTTATTTCAAGGTCACTTCTGAAGTCTTGAGCTTGGATGAGCTCCTGCCTATCAATAATGCCTACAAATGATAGAACAACAAATGTTTAAATCTTCAGTAAGGTGAAGAGTGTGTAAACACAATGAAAGGAGGTTTACGAGTACATTATTCTTCAATCTAGTCAAGGCCAAATAATTGCTACCAAGTACTACTGTTATCCAGACACAATTTTCTTGAGATTCTGCAAGTCTGTAAGTTTCATATTACCGGTCAAGTTATCCACATAGTAATGCTACACATTAGTTGAAGATGTTTTAATTCAAATCTAAGGAGACAGAATTCAATGAGCCAAGCCATGATTTAGTAGACACCAAAATTCATCATGTGATAAAGTATAATCTTTTAGGAGGATCCTAACAGCAGTTAGGACTTGGGTTTATGATTCATCAGTCCCATGCTAAAGGAGCTGCAGACGCCACCTGTGTGTTCACTAACACTATTTCTGGAAGCACATCTAAGCCCTTCTCAGAGGTCTTCCTGCCCATCCCATGTATGGGACTCAATCCTGGTCCATTTGTGACAAAACCTAAGTAACCTGGTGCATATAGCTGCAGTCTTGCAGTCACTTAATTCACTTTTGTGATTGCAGTACAGATGTGTTATTACAATCTCAAGCACCTGAAACCAGGAACGAGGTCCTAAAAGGTTAAGAGAACCAGGTTGTTAGCCTATTTGGAAGAAAGGGCTGCAGCGAAAAAGTGAAGGACAGAATACATTACCAGCATTGACAAAGCATTTCTGTAAATGGGAGCTGTAGCATCTTGTCATATGGAGTACCAATAACTGAGAAAATTAACTACAGCAATCTTAATTTAGAAAAAGAGATGCACTACTTTGGTTTGAAATATGATTAAGTCTGTGAAGTATTCATTATCACACAGAAGTGAAATTGTTCCCATTCATTCCAATCAACAAAGAAGTATACTATGAGTGATAAAAATCTCAAATCTGGCAGAAAATGTAAAAACTTAGAACAGCAAATACAGGTTGGATGGTAAGAGGTGAGAAGGCAGCTCAGCAAATTTTAGCAAAATACATCAATTTAGAGGATATTGGTTTACTTCTATTTTGTTTCCAAGGCAAATATGCTGCCTTTGTGCCATCTCTGCTTTGTCTTACACAGTCACAGGCCAAATACCCCAGCACCAAAGCCACTCCAAATGCTCTGTACCTGACTGATTCTCTGCAGCTGCTATATTCACAAGCTCTTGCTCAAATTGGGGTTCTTCATTGTTCATGTCAGGAGTTGTAATTTTCTCATTGTTGATGCTGCTGCTGCTTGCAGAGCTGAGCTGATGCACCTGGAATGACATTTTGGTAGGTGAGTCCTGCAGGCTGTCAAGCTGTCAAAGCTCAAGCTTAATTTCTGTTACTTTGGGGTGGCTGGGTGGTGCATCAGTTTTAGTACTGGGCTTCTGCACCTTTTTTAACAGTTTATTCTGGCTCTCCATGCCTTCTCAGTAAACAAACACATACCATAGTGACACTAATTATTACAAGACTGAGCACGGCAAATTAATTGTTTTTGCACTACATGTAGTAGACAATGTACATTTACCAACTGTCTTTGTTGGATATTGGGTCTTGGATTATTGACTAAAACTGGATTACTGACTGATAAAAGCAACCAGATACCAGTTTCTTGTGCTCAGAAGAGTGCTTACAACTGGTCCACTAAGGCTGGCAGCTGCTGGCAAAGTCACAGCAGGCATCCAGCCACCAAGGCTAAGGTACCAATGAACAAGAGCCATTTTGGCATATTTTTTAGTGCCCAGAAGCAGATTAAATGGTGGGTTGCATGTTAGAAAAGCACCCTTCAAATCGGTCTGCCTAGGAAAGGAAGATAGATACATCACTAACTATCAAGGGAGGGTATTCATTCAACACTCTCTCCTCTGGGGAGGTTAGATTCCCCTAGATTTTATGACAACAAGGACATAAATTCCTCCAGACACTGACTTTTATCAGGAGCTTAGCATGATTATTCCGAATTCCTTTAAAGAAGCTTCCATAGTGAGTGGATAGAGACTCTCACTGGTTACCTGAGCCACCAGGAATAATGTCTAAATTTGCATGAAGTGAACATTCCCCCTAAGACTAATCTTTTCCTTGGTGCTGGAGGAGGGAAGAAGATGGAGTTATAGGAACAATAGACCGTGTAGTAAAGGTTTAGTGCCCATATACCTTCCAACTCACATAGTCTGGCTTATAGCAAGTACTCGTCTCTGGATCAGACGACATATTTCCAACCACTTCTGCCTGTTTATATTGGTGTTTCCTGCGGACTGGACTGTCTGGGGAATGCCAAGGATGAGCTTCTGAAACAGATTTTCCTGAAACAAATAAAACCAAACCCATACACCATGAGTGCAAAATCCCATCTCCACAAGGAAGATGTTGCTTTGTGTTGTTAGAAAGCGCTTTGAATAAAATGGCATCAACTTATGGCAAAAAAATGATAGTTTTGCAGCTTTCCTTGCAAAGCATGCACATCTGCAAAACATGAACAGCGTTCTAAAGGTAATGAGATGAGAGCCATGCAGTTATGGGACATTCTGTTTTCTTCTGGAAAATGCTTTAACACATGTTTGAGCATTCAAAAAAAAAAAATAAAAAGGCTGCACTGTGGTTTTGGAAAGTTTGCATCCCAATAACACTATCACACATCTGCAACACATGTCAATAGGGACAACTATAGACATGTCCTCATTTGGGGAATGTTTGGTTTGGATTTAAAAGACAGGACACACGCAGTTCTGTCATGCACAAACCACAAAAAACACCTGCAGAGTTGGAACTACTGCCTTCAGTAATTATGCAATCAAAATTAGAAACAACCAAAAAAGTGACACTACCCAAAGCAAACCACCAAGAAAGTACCAAAAGACTTTGGATCAATACAAAGAAATGCACATTAACCACCTTGGCATTTACCAGGCAAAATCTAAATGGTATGTTCTTGACTGCTTTGTAATGTACATGTGAATACTGCAGCGTAAGAACACCATGGCAGGATGAGACATGGTGTCCACACAAGGCAGGAAGTCAGACATTACGTATGAGAGAGGTTGAGGAATATAGCGTGCAGCACAGGGAGATTGCCATGTTCAGACACATGCATTAGCAGGTGCCTACCAGAAGATGCTTTCAAAGTTTTTGTGGTCATTTTAAGATATGCCTCAGGATTTTCAGTGATTTCTACATCTGAAAAAAGAATAATGTCATTTTCCTCACTATTTAATATTTTCCAACTATTAAGAACAACTGAAACAATGAAGGACAGCAAAGACAAAGCACAAAATAAGTTGGTACTATTTTCATCTAACAGTCTTAGAAAGTAAGGTTTCTAAAACCCTTATGTTTCCGAAAAGATAAGCTTGGTTTAGACAATACCATTCCCTTCACCGAGACATCTACGAGATGAGACTGCTCACATCTATTAATAGTACCTGAAAATGAACCAACAATGTGGGAGGAAGACCTCAATCCCCCTCCCTTCCCACACAGGGACATCCTGCAGCTGTCCATGTCAAAACAAACAGCTGGCAATTGGTTCTCACCTGACAGAGCACTGTAGTATGTCGCTTCTTCTTCATCTTCATGAGAGGAAGAACCTCCCACATCACCTGTGTGATCCCACTCGAGTGGGATGGAGTCAACACTGACAGGGGTTTCACAGCCTGATCTTTCATGACCCTGAGTAGGGGGCATAAGGTGGCAAAGGGACTGTGTTGAATTGGGCCCCTCGCTGATGGCCTTCTTACACCAGGGATCGTTCTGGATTTCTCTGGAGTCTTCTGGATCTGTCTCATTTTCAGAGGTGTCTCTGTCATCATCCAGTCCCTAAAAATAAATAACAATTATTGCATATTAATAAGATTTACAATAGATCTAAGCTGCTTAATGAGCTAATGATTGAGCCACATGCTACTACGGGGGACTATTTCCTGGTCAGCTGCAGCAATCGAAGACCATGTGCCTAAAACTGAAGAGAAGCATCAGTTCTGCGTCCTTTCTCTTTAGCCAAAACAATCCTCGCATCAGCAGCAACCTCCCTTTTTTCACAACACGCAACCACCACCATCTTTCTCTAGTTTGCAGAGAGAGGTACCAGTTCCAAATAGGCAGCAATGAAATGATGCTCAGGTCGGGGTGAACAGCTGCTCATAGATGTTCATGTTACTTCCTCAACCTTGCTTTCCAATAGATGCTCTTTCTTTTTGAGCCAAAGCAAATTGAGAATCATCTAAATGTTCCAGTGAGAAGAGCATGCTGTTCTCCATTCAAGGTTATCCCAAGAAATTGGACAAACGGGTATTCTAAGCACATTACTGAATTTAGAGAAAAAAAAAGTGATACTAAACCCACCAAAAAAGCCCTCAAACCACTACTGTAATAATGTTAACCCTGTAAACTACTTCCATGCAATTATCCAGATTCTGCAGATGGAGTCCCAAAACGAGAGGTGTGAGGAGAAAAGACTGGTGACAAACGTTTAGCAAAGCTGGCAAAACTACTGAGTAGGTCCTGACACCTTTGAGCTCAAGCCACTTGGTTAAGCTGCTAAGAATAAGCAATAAGAATTGCAGTTCAAACATCAAAATCTTCCCCAAGCATCAAAACAACTGTTGCTTCTTACAGGATGCCTTGAAGTCAGTCTTTGATGGAAGCGGGCAACTCGCCCAAACACTTCCTGACAGTATCGATGAAGTTCTTCCAATTCGTTCTCAATAACAGCAGCATCCAAAGGCTCACTCTTCTGAATCAGCTGCTCCCCAAAAACGATTAGTTGATCAATCTTGTTGGTGTTTAGTGTTATTTCCTGCTGGAAACCCTATTTGGAACACAGAAGAAAAATAATTATTTCTGCAACACCCCTTTTTAGCTTAAGTTTTGGGTTTCTTTTCATTGCACTGAAAGAAAAGCAGCCATTGACATTGTTGTCTAATGTCATTTGGCAAATATACTTTTACTCAAGAGGTCCAGAGGTTTGTTTTATTAGCAGGATTACAGTTCCAAGTGAAGTGGCATTTTGCACACATGTGTATTTCAATATAATTGCAGTGTCCTGGGCCTGCAGGGGATCATGACAGAGGAGCTCAGCTTATCAGAATTTATCCTTCTCTGCTCTCTTTTCCTCAGTAATGAAGAAGTTTGTTTGCCTGCTTGGGCCTCCAGCCTACACAACAGTAAATCTACATCCCAAAAAGATTAACAGTGCAGGGAGAAGGAAGAAACAAGCACATGAACAGGTAGCACAGAACTAGTATATTCTTTAGAATCACTGCACACACCTGCTGCCTTTCAGTTGGAAGTCCCAGCTACAAACAATGCACTCAGAGGAGAGATCCTACCTTAATGCCAATTCAAAAAACCTTCTAATGAGAAAAAAACACCTGAATTTGGGAACGTAGCTTTTACTGTTAACTTGCATGTGGTCCTTTCCCAGAGAGATATCACTTCATTGACTCTCAGTGTTAGGAAAAACAGGCAGGATAGAACAGAACTTGAACACTGAGCCTGAATTTAAATACAGTTTAATCTTGATTAAGGATAGGCCTTAACAAATGAGTGGTGTCTTAATACAAATATAGTCCTACAGAGATCTGTTGGTTATTGTGAAGTTCCAGAAAATAAGATGATTCTGTCAAGAGCAGGCAACCCAACAGGATTAGCTGGACTGCTGCTATTAAACAACTACTTTACAAGGATACGTACATTTAACTGGCGCATTTTGTCATCAAAATTACTTTCTGAGAAGTGCTCCACATTTGTCAGCTGGAGGTCCATTTCTGTGAGCCAAACAAGGATGCTTTCTCTTGTCCCCTCAAATTCATCTCTCCGATTGGTGAAGTGCTGAATAGGAAGAAGAGAGGCAGGATTATAAGACTTCAGCTACTAAAAAAGGTGGTCATAGAAGCCCTCTGAAAACAGTGTTTTGTTTCAAAATTGCTGTTAACCTTAAGGGCTGTTGGGGAACAAACAGCAGCATGCCATGTGTGAAAACTGCCCCTTTCCTGTAGTGATGCTGGAACAAAGTGTCCTATGTTAGTACATTATTTGTACGAGAGAGACAGTAAAACTTAGGCAGAGCAAGATGTGCTTATAAAATTATATTCCTGCTTCCACACTGGCTATCTTCTCCCACATCATTATACCAGTGTAACAGCTATTTGGACTCAGGTTTAACATCTAATTTGTTCTAAATTTAGAAGACAGACAAAGGAAGCAAGCCCCATCGTTAATTAAAGTGCTTAAAACTATAACATTGACGTTAGTAAAACAATGAAGAAGCTAGATCTCAGATGACCATGCCAGTGTAATTAATGCATCATTTGGCATGGAAGCCAGGAGGACTTCTCCCTGCTGCCGTCCCCCACAAAAGCTAAAAGACATGCATCTTGTGGTACCCCATTTCTTCTCAGTGGATTTACTGTTCAGGAAAGGAATCGCAGAACATCCCAAACTCTAACTGCACAGAGCAAACCTGTGAGCACTCTCACAGCCTCATTCACTGACTTTTAGAATCTAACAGTTTTTGCCTGTCAATTGCTTGCAGCACTGCTATAATTACAAGTCAGGGAGTGATAAGTTTTCCCCAGGGCACAGCACAGAATATCTGCTCAGAAATCAGTTTAACTGGACAAGCAGGACACTTCACTGATGTGTCACAAATACATTCTTCAGTGTAATACAACATTCCTCTGTCAGGCAGAAAGCACAGAAGAACAATGTGTTATAGTCTTCAACTACCAAGAGCCCATGGCAGGAGGGCCTGAACTAGATGATCTTAAAGTCCTTTCCAACCCTAACTATTCTATGATTCTATGATCTACCACGGATACGTTTACACCATATACTTGGTGATACCTCTCTAGATCTCTTTTTCTACACTGGTAACTCAAGACAAAAAACAACACAAGGTAGTTGCTCCAGTATTGGTTTTGCCCTTGGGTAATTCCTACAGAAACTTGTAAGTGCTCCTCACTCTCTCACCCCCCCGTGCAATTACCTTGAGTCTCCTCAGAATAGCAGCGACTCGTTTCTGGAGATAATCCCAGCGCTGGTTGCCCTCGTGTACCATCTGCTTCAACTTGCTGGCTGAGTCTGTGCGGTTCTCGCGGGCAAGGCGCCTGTACTGCTTATTGATCAGCTCCAACTGAGTGAGTCGTTCATGAACTTGCCTCTGGAATGCCTACAAGGTGAATCAAGGAAGTCAGCTCCCTTGCCAGTAAGAGAAAGGATCTGGATGATACTATTTATCACAAGAGATGATGATGCCCTCCCCTTAAAATCAGACTTTCTAACTACAAAATTAAATTCGGAGATGGACCTGTATTTTCACTAATCTGCTCAGACTCAGTACATTAGGAAAAGAAAAGGAAAAGAAAAAAATTCAACCCATAAACATCTCCAGCCTACAAAATGTAAACATTTAACTTATGAGCAGGATCTTGTCTGTTTATAGTATTTGCTTCTCCACAATAAAGAAAAATAAACAAACCAAATGAATCAGCCAGACATCTAGCAGCCACACAGTGGCCATATTATTTATGTTCTCAATGCCACCACTGCCTAACTGGTGTTTTTTCAGTGACTGAGACATTAAGAATTCAGCAGTCTGGACATTCAGCCTGCTGCTGACCATAAAGAAATTATGTTAAAAAATTCACCTCAAATTTCTTCAGCTCCTCCTTTGCATGTGTGTACAAAACCTCTGAGGAATTAGGCCTAGCTGCTATCCATTCTGATGCTACTAGCCAATCTTCAAAGCGAGAGTAGTCGTCCAGAAACCTCTGCCATAGGCGCCAGGTTTCCTCAATTCTAAGATGTAAAGGAAGATGTAAAAATTGAGAGATTTTATCACAAGCCAACTATTAATTTGGATTTTTTTTTCCTTTTTCAGAATTCAGCTTGTGGCAAAAGCTACAGTGTTTGTCAAAAATGCTGCCACAGGCTTCTTCAGAGGGGTAAGAAAAAGACTTACTTCATTCGCCTTTCCATAGACATGGCACATATGTTTCTCCACCTTCTGTCCAAACTCCTGGTAGTCTGCTGGATGGAGTCACACTCTGTCTCATTAGCACATGCATCTGAATCGTGTAGTAGGACTTCACAAATATTAAACACAGATTCCACCCCTGCGGTGTGTTGCTCTATGTCTCGTTGCAGGTCCTGCCATTGGCAAAAGAATAGCTTGAGTAGAAGGAAACATGCATGGCTAGACTTCACACATATCCTTCCAAAATGCTGCAGAAGATGAGGAAAGAGCAATATGTATGTCACGAAAAGCTTATTTAGCTTTAGAAAACAGACTTGCAGGATGAGCTGTGCAGATGACAGGCTGACAGGTCAGAACAGAACTGCCATGCAAAAAGGGATTGTTTGGCTTCCGTTTTTCAGTGAAAGTTCGATTTTCTCATTAACAGTCTGCATGCACCATTTTAATGTGCATACAAAATCCAAACCTTACACGCATCACAAACACAAAAAAGTAACCACATACTTACTAAATTTGACAGTGTAAGATGACAGTGCCTCGTATCAGCTTACTACCCTGTGAGACTTGACAGAGAACTCGTAGAACAGTTCATGTACTTAGTGACTATCTGATCACAGGCTGGTATCAAGAAACACAGCACACGAGTATCTGATGTTACACTGCTTTTCTTACCCCCTCCTGCAGAGCTCCCGTTTTGACAGACTATTTTAAAGGTTCTGGAAAAGACCCTTTTTCTAATCTACACTGCAGATTTCTTCTCCAGAGCCTGCATATCCATCATAGTCTCCAGCACAGTCTCATTCTGTACCTATACCTAGTCCTACCTATTCAATGTAATTGAATAACAGAAAAACAAAGCCTTATCTAAGTACTTCTTATTGAAAAGACAGCTCTGTACAATGCTAGCAACTGTAAATATGAATGAAATTACAGTGTTCACCCTAATTCCATTTGTTCAACTCTTTTCTGGCTTTCCTAACAAAGGATATGAAGACTGTTGCTTGGATAACACTTACTCAAGCAACAGTCTCTATTGTTTGAATAATACTAGAACAACAAATACAAAGGAACATTTTTTCTGACAACGGTGAACAGGAACTCCCCATTAAATGGTATTAGTGATTTCAGTGGGCAGATGAAGCCGAACTGGTGTTACTTTAGATTTACAAAACCAAAACAAAATTAAGCAAATAAAAAAGCCCCAACACAGACACAGCTTGTTGTAAATACAAAAAGAGGTGAAGGAAGGCCTTCCCAGAAGTCAACAAGCTGCAAGGACCTCAGAATCACCCGGTAGCAGTCTTCAGTGGTCTTACATGGGTACCTGACAGAAGGTCTGAGGCATAAATGGTCAAAATTTGGCTTGTGGGATCCTGTGGTAATGTACAGCTTTAAGGAATGTGGAAGCCAAAATCTTTACACAGATGAGAGACTGCCAGAAGCAGACCCAGCATAATTTTTGACAGCTTACTAAGATTTACAGCCATTTTTTGAGCAAGAGGCAGCAGTGTCTTTTAACACAGGTTCTACCCTACTACTAGTACCAGAGAGACTCTACTGAACTCATTAAATTGCACTGGATTTACAGCTGTATTAGTGAAGATAAGAATTTGGACCACAGATTACAAATCCACTCTAACTGCACTGTGGTAATGTTGCTGACACAATGTCATTACTTTCAGTCATGGCTGGGTTCATAGAATAACCTTAGTCAGAATCCTCACCATTTTCCAAGGTGTTATTCCAAATGACCCGACTGTATTATGGTGAAACAAACACAGCAAACTAAGTAATGGAGCCAGGAACATACACAGAGCCCCAAAAGGTGCTCTTCCTTCCAACTCTGCACAGCATTGCCCAGAGAGCTTAAACAGACTACATGCTACTGCTAGACATCTGCATTACCAGAACAGCTTTGAAATCTTAAAATTAATACTACTAACATTTTACTCTTCATCCTTTAATTGAACAAACATGCTATAAAACATCTCTGTGGATGCACAATGCTTTTGAATGTCATTATTCAAGACTGAACAGGTAAAGATTTTCTAGTCATGGATGTCAAACAAAAGAAGCCTGCAGGGCATATTTCTCACCATCATTCTGCTCTTGCTGAAATAACTGTTGAATATAACTGGGGAAGATCCTTTTACTTGTCACACTCAGATAAAGCTTTCTCTATTGCTATTGCAGAGCAAAAGAGGTTTTTTGTGATTTTTTTTTTTTTAACTGTGGTCTTTTTAATCAGCATAGTCTTCTCATACACAGTCTACTAAAAGTTTGCAGCAGGAGTCTAGAGGTGCTTAGAGGTGTGTTCGAAACAATCCAAACAACAAAGCAGTAAGTAGCTTTGAGCAGCAAATGATGGCTCTTAACAGCGAGCTGAAGCTTGAACCCTCATAATAAAAACAGTTCAGACACAATTCCTTTGTGCCTAACATTCTTCTCAACCTGGCAGTTTATCACAGCCTTTGAGAATGCAAAAGGTTTGGATGGGGAGAAAATAATTTCTTATTCTTTATACAACCATTCATAACGCAGGGTGAAACCACTAGAGGCACTGGACCAAGGCTTCTGGTGTGTGACCAACTCCTGCAGTGGAGCTGGTGGGAGCCATCTCAACTCCTGTTGCAGTGGAGCTGGCCCTTCCCATGATGTATGGGACATGAACACATGGAGAGCCATATCAACCATGGAACACAGCCCTCAGGTCTGGGTCACTTAGGGATCTTTCCTTAAACATGAAAGCAGCAGGCAGAGAGAGAAGATGGGAATGACGGGAAGAACACCCATAGGTGTTCTTAAAGGCAGATGCCATAAAGCTTCCATGCTTGACAGCTTTGATCTTGATCCTCGGTTTTAGGGTAAATATTCTTGTTTAACCCAAGGGCAAGATTACAGGTGGTTCTCAGCCTTCCCACAGAGGCACTTTGACCTGGAGCAGACTTACAGCACAGCCCTGAGAAAAGGCTGCCTCCATCAGCAAGCCTGTGCTTTGGAGAAGTTTTGTTTCTTTTCTTCCTGGCTGCTAAAGACAGACATTTACTCCAGGACTATCTAAAACATCTCACACTTCCACTTGGCTGGATACCTGGCACATTCAGCTGTACCCAACCCTTGCAATCTCCAGCATTTAAAACTAGGATAAATCCTGAAGATCTCCCTGGTAAGCCACTGTCCTGGACAAATGCCTACACACACTCAGCCAGCACTCAACAGTGCTAGGCTGCTTCACACGCCTCTAAGGATTCATGCACCATCTCACCCAACCCTGAGGTGATCATCAGAGGCCTGCTTACTGGATCAGGCCTCAGTCAAACGTTTGTTTGCACAAGTCCACCCTCCAAAACTTAAAACATCCTTCTTTGTCAAGCTTGCTCTGTTGCCTGCAAGTAGCAGAAGAGAACTGAGCTAGTGAGGGCACTATATCAATATCAAATCACAGCACCTAAATCTGTCACAGCTAGTTTGCAGGAGACCTGGCATTCACGCCTTGTCAGCCTAAATCATCCTCATGTATTTTGTCCGCTGCCTGTGCCCTGCTTATCCATTATGAAACCTGCTGTACTTAACTGAGCAAATGTAAAAATGCTTTTGTTTGTGTTTTCCTTGGGTGGAGAGGAGGAGAAGCGGGGGGATAAGTCAACAACATACTGAAATTACAGCAAGCGAATTAAAGTTTTCCATGTAATGCATCTTGGCAGGAATATGCCATGAAAAGCAAGCAGTTAGAAGGCCTTGCTAAAGAAAAGAAACAGGTGATTTTAAACCAGGACCAATGTAATAAGCAGCATTTTGGCTCATTTACTCTGGCTGCTGCTATTTCCTACCTGCTGTTCTGCCAGTCTCTTCTGGATTTCTTGGTCATCACAGATGTCATAAATCACAGGCTTGGAAAGCTCAGACTCAATCTGAGCCAACCAGGTGCGAAGGTTACTCATGTTTTTGTCCAACAGCTGCATAAATTCAAATGTCTCCTTCAGTTTCTTCACCCTAAGCAGACCAGTAAGAACACTTCGTTACAAAGATCTGCAATAAGTGGAAATGATGTTAGCAGAAGGTGATGACAGGCATGGCTTTATGAAGCACTTATTGTTGCACCAATATGTTGCCTGTAAATCAGGAGCCATGTTTTAGTCAAAACCTACCTAAATTGGCTCAGCAGGGCCCTGCTCTACAGCTGCAGGAAGCTCTTGTGTGAATTCTTTAACGAAACTATATGAGCAGAGTGAATTTTCACATGCTAGTTAGCTCTTCATTCAGCTTCTGGACATTTGTTTCAGTGGGAGTTTATACCATAACATGCCACAGTTAAACTAAGATGGGTATCTATGGTCTGATTTCCCTGCTGTGAATTATATCCAGTGTCTTCTTCAGTAACCAACAGGCCCACTCTAATCAGCAAGGTACCACTCTGCCAATGGAGGCAGACTTTTCCCAAAGCACAGGTCCAACACCCTAGTCAAATGGATGCTGGCAAGAGAGGAGACGGCCTGAACAAAGGTATGAACTTACAGCGCCACAACATTATAGCTCTTCTAAATAACATTCTGAAATGTGTAGAGATGTACCAGGCTCTCCTGGTGGGTGAAAATAAAAAAGAAAAAACCACACACAATCCTGAAGAGAGAGAACACCCAAGCACTAGAGAGAGTTGTGAAGGAGACAAGCAAATGAACCATTACAACAATTTACTTTTCTTACAGCTGTTTGTAGCACAGGTCTCAAACTGCAGACAAGGTTTTCTTTATTCCCAGCCTTTACAGCATATTCCCTTGTCAAAACCCCTTACCAGCCCCTTTGGTTACACGAGTAGCATATTTGTACATTTTGTACAACCCCATGTGTTGGAAGAATGTCTGTTAAACTACCTCACTGCTCTCAGATCTTTCCTTGAAATTCTCATTTATCGCAATTCCAAACAAAAATCACTAAAAAGCACAATGGTGGGATGACACTTCTCTCTTCTGTCTTCAGACTGGTATCAGAGCTTGCCATCTAGACTTTGTAGTTAATGGAGAAAAAAATATAATAACCTAGATCATGATTTCCATCAGACCTGTATTAAACATTCAAATCACCAGACGAGATGAACAGTACCAAAAAGCATGTACTTGTCTCCATGAACTGCAATGGTCTCCCCTGCAGTATTATAAACATGAACACTGCAGATGCTAAGTCAGGTGAAATCATTCCATACCTGCCTTAGGGAGAACCCACTTCTAAGCCAGCATTGCTTCACTGCGCTGCTCTGGCTGCTTGCCTCCCTCTGACATGTAGTTCTGTCCCTGTGCCTTGGGAGGGATTTTTGGACCTTGCATGTCATTTTTAAAATGCAGATTCCTGAATTAAACCCTCAGTTACTGCCTAGTCTAGCAACCACCCATATTAGCCTCATTATCTAAGTGCAGGACAAAAAGTATGCACTGTGAAAAGGCCAAAACATTCTGCATTAATTAGCCTCCTCGGCTGGGAACTATCACTAGGGGTCTGAGACAAACTTTAACATACTTTGCAAAACCAGTGTTTTACAGGCCAGGTCTGGAGCATCATGGGGAGATGTAAACTCATCTAGTGCAGTGAAGGATTACACCAAGACAGCAGTGTCCTGACAGGGTACCTGGATGCTGGTCCTGCCCTTCTTTGCAAGAAAAATCCATTTTCTGGGCCGCCATCCTGCCTGCTGCCAAACTATTATAGAAAGTTTTAGAGGAGAAGGATCCAAACTGCCTGCAACAGAGTGGCTTTTGCAGCTGCCTGTTGCAGAATATGATACAATGACAGAAGAAATACAGGACAGCTAATTCATAATGAATATGTCACTTGCTAAGCAACAGCCCATCTTATTAGCAACCTGAAGGTAATCAAAGAGGATACACACAGCAGCTAGACCTGATTTAAGGTAAAGCACTTAGGGAGGAGATGTGGGAAATGATCCTGCTGGATTTCTTCAGTCCTATTCATTACTGTGAAGGTACTGAGTAAGGCTAGCAAATCTGGAGTCTCATATGGATTCGCAGCATGGGAGGCACCTTCCCCTGCATCTTGTCCCAGAAGGACGAGTAAGCACTTTCAGTTGTTTTACAAGGAGGGTGAGAAGAGCACAGTGCTACAGCAGGACTCCTGGCAAGCATTTAGCAACTCTGCACACTCTAAAACATAAAATTAGTCTTGTCTGGTTGATGCAACCCTGCAAGCCAGACTGAAGAATTTGACAGAAGTCCATGATCCACCTTGTTCCTTGCAACCACAAAGCCATTGATACTGGTGTAACGTGCAAAGCAGCTGCTTCTGCCCCTGTGCACTGACAGTACTTTCTACTGCTGCAGCTGACAGAGAGGAAGTCAGTGGGTAAGAAAGGCATTTAGCTGCTCTTGCTTTCCTTAACAAGCTCTTTTCAGAGCTCTGCTCCCAAGGTCAACCCTGCATGCAGAATGCATCTGGCTCCCAAGCAAACAGCTGCTATATAAATCTTCCTGCTCCTGGCTCTGCTTCTATTAAGTGGTGCTCAATGAACATGACCTACTCTGGTAACTGTAACTGCACTTTCTTGTGCTATCATGGGCTGGCAGTAACTTACCTGGGAGAACAAATTCTTTCTCCACCCTATCCCCTGCTTCTGCCCCACCAGTCACTTTAGATCCAGTTGGTTATGATGCTCAACAGGGCCTGTGACTCCCCAGGGTATGTGGCCCACCAAAGACAGGTGACTGGGGAACTGTTCTCCCTGGAGAGGTGTAATGATACAGGCTCTGTACTGAGCACTGAAGGGAAGAAGCACTAGAAGAGACAGGCCTGTGGAAAAGTCTAAGCCAAACACCTATGCTGTTGCATTGTTAACTTTGCATGACTTCAGGCCAGTCAGGAGGAAAGCAAGGCTCCATTGCTGAGCTGTCCCTCCCTGGCTGTATACAGTGACAATTTATTCTATGACATTCCTCACTAGTGCTTTGGATATTTCTCTCTGGTGAACTGCAAAAGATGAACGTGTTGGGACCATCTGATGCCACAGCTGACCTGCTGAGACAACAGTTTACTGTGGTGTGTATCATCTCTGCTTCCCTGTACTCCCTTCTCTGTTTGTATCCACCTCTTCGCCATCATGAAGCTGCATTACAAAAAACCTCAGGGGTTGCAAGATATCTTTCTTCAGTCTGCATATTGGATAACAGGCAGGTGAAAGTAGCAAAGGAAGAAAAACAAAGCAATATTAGATTATAAATAAATTTTTCTATGACTGAGAGCACACGGAATAAATTAAAAAGCAATAGTTTTAGAACGCAAGTGGGGGGTTTGCACCAAAAGAATCCCCAAGAGTATTATTTTGGCTTAGGCATCACTCTAAAATCCATTACTGATATTACCATAAACAGGTTGGGCTTTATCTACTAGTGTTACTAGAAGCAACAGCATCAAAGGCAGCAACACTGTTGGTACTGCAACCTTGTATTTACTGTCTAGCAATTGCCATTACAGACACCCCATTGTAATTTAGTAATTTAATCTGTTACATATTCTGGATAGAATATGCCATTTGTCAGTAATTTAACCACCCTCAATATTCTAAATCATTAATCTCAAACTTGAGCTAAGCAGCCAGAGAAGAATAAAACCCTAACAGAAGTTCACACTAGTGCAGCATGTTGATAGGAAGGCAGCCACGTCCAGATGCTTACAGTGGCTGATCTGCTCTTGCTGCAGTCAGCAGACAAAGAGCCCAAGGTAAGGTGGTAGGGTTCTACACTGAAGCAACAGAAGTCATAGGGAATTGCAAGTTGACTGGCTACAGCTCAAAAAAAAAAAGGTGAAACACACTAATTACAATCACAAAAAGTATTTCCCAACAACCATTCTCAGCTGCATTTCTGCACCCTGTCAGTATTCTTTCAAATTACCTGCTCTTTGCATGAAAGAAACCTCATCAGCTTCTCTGAGATACATCCTGAAGGGGCTATTTGTTCAGAAAGACAGGCCTCCTGGGAGCTTTGGAGGGGGTACGCAGTGCAAGCCTCCAAGCCTGGAGGCAAAAGCTCCCCCCACATCCAGGTAACAAATCACCGAACACACACTGAATTAAGAGCAATAAAAATTCAAGTGCAGCAGCTCCTCCCAGTTACCCAGAAGTTGAATAGGCTGCCACCACTGTTGCTTGAATTCTTCCTCTACAGTCTTGTTCTCAAGTTACTTGGTCAAACAGGCAAAACTGACTTATTATTGAATAAAGGACTACCTACCTGCAGTTGACTTCCCAATGAGAACCCACCAGTCAACATGCCCCCAGAAGCAAAAAAAAAAAACCCACCCAAAACCCAACAAAAACCAACCACAAAACCAAACAAAAAAACAACTGAAAAACTCTAACAAATATCACCACTAATCTAAAAACCCCAACAAACTCAAACATCTATTGTACTTTGCAATGGGCCCAGCTTAAAAGATACCCTGATTCAAAACAGTGTTTGGACACATGCATAACACGCTTGGAATAAGCCAAAAATGTCTTAATCTTTACACCAAAATAGAAATGGCAGAAAAAGAACAAAACTAGTAGATTGTAACTAAAAGCTGGCGGCAAAAGTGAACAGAAGGACTAACTGACCTGACTCAAGATTGGATTTGAATCTTAATACCCTCCATGAAGTTGCCAGCATTGGGTTACAAGAGAAATGCGTTAAGCTGCTTCAGGCTGAATCACCGCACAGCCCACAGATACACAGAATATTTTGTAGAAACTACTCAGGAAGTATACAGGAGTAGAAGGCACTTCCAGGTTCACTGAAATGTATTCACACAAACAAAGAATTGCAAAATGCCTGGCAACTGCATTGCATTAGTTGTCAAATTGCTGCATTAAAAGGTACAGGGAAGCTCAAATAAGGTAAAAAGTGACATTCAAATTTTAGTGCCTGACGAAAAACATCCTGACATATATTCCAAACTCCCCTTCACAAGCACAAACATCTTCAGAAGAAGATAGCACATACATTTCTTTTTAACCGAAGAGGAGCTGAACTTGCCCTTCCAGCTGATAGGATTGTTTACCATCCCGTGAAGCAAATGAGATGCACAGACCAGGAAACCTTTGTTCAGTAAGCTGCCGGCTGAGCTTAACCATGTAACAGGAAAGAAGACCTGATCTGGAGAGGTGATGTCAAAGGCAAATTTTAGGCCTTCATATAAAATGCAAGGCTGTTTCTTTGTACAGCACGGGGCCCCAGTACAATGACAGGAAGCCCCAGTGTTTGTGGGCTGTGTTAGCACAGTAAGCAGAGCAAACAGCGACTGTGCCGGAGGAGGCTTTTCTCATGTTACCCTGCCAGGAAGCCCAAAAGGTTGACGCAGCCCTCCACCGCCGTGGGTGCAAAGCCCCTAAACACGGCTGATTTTAAGCGAGAGGCGTCTGAGCACTATTCCTCCTGCTAACGTGCCGCATCTCCCGCTCATCCACTTGTCCAAGGCGAATCGCAGGGAGCCACTGGCGCATCGCTGCCCTCCGCCCCCCCCGCTGCCAAGGCCAGACCCGCTGCGCCAGCGATGCCTGCTCCAACTAACCCCACCGCGACCGCACCCGCAGCCGCCTACCAACATAGCACTTACGGTTTGCAAGAAAAAACCATTCCTCAGCTTGCAAATCCCAAGCTGCAAGGGGGACCAACCGTCTGTGCGACCACGGCAGGCATGGAAGAGGAAACCCCTCCTCCACAGATGCTCTATTTATTCATCGCTTTAGCATCGCGTGTCGGGGGGCAGGCTCGCCCGTCATCCTCCTCCCCGACCCCCGAGGAGGGGAGACACTGCAGCTCTCCCCAGTTTTAACCCCTGCATTTTGGGTTGGTATTTTACCTGGCAAATGGCCGCATCCCTTCTCAGAACAAAGCCACGAGAGCTTTATTCTGACACAAGAGAATTAGCACAGGAGGAAATGCAGCTGAGCGGTTGCCTGCAGCTGGCGACAAAAAGGTTGCACGCTGGAGACTTCGGCACTGAAAAAGGTAGATGTGGTGCTCGTTCTTGTGTGAGAGAGGGACTGGAGCCTCGGACCCAGATGATTTGCAGCAGAGTCAATTTGAAGCGAGCACAAAACACCACGAGAAAATGTACATCCATGCACAGGCACCATGCACACAGATATATCCTTACTTCCCCTGCTCTCACGCCTTTACCACTGTATCCCAGGTATTTAAGCATGAATTAAATCTCCCACACACTAACCTGTCCTCTCTTTAACCTTCCAGTGTAGGCAGAAGGCCTCCAGTGCAAGTAGCTTGTTATACTGGAGGACAAAATAACCCCTAATCTTCATTTATGTCATCATTCATTTGTGAAAAACACAATGTCATGATTTGTGTTATGACTGCCAGAGATCACGGGGTGGGGAAAAAAGGCGGAAGTTGGAGAACCTTGGATTAAAAGTCACTCCCCACCCAGGCAGTATCAGGGAAAAAATAAAGAAGCTATGATAATCCCACAAAAAATGCGAAGGTTTTTCAGTATTCAGGTAATTTTCCACCGACCTGTACTGGCTTGCCAATCACTCATTCAATACATGGCAGGATAAAAAGTGCCTGGGAAGACCCTGCACACCACTGAGAGAGCTTCAGACATTTGCACAGGTAAATCATGCCCAGTCACTCGGCAGTTTTAACCCGATTATGGCCCAGGGAGGTTCAAAAACACATTCAAAATGGTACATCTCAGAAAATGGGGAAATAACGCTTGCAGCTTGACAGGCAGGCACTGGGAATGGTGAAAGCCTAGAGGAGACAAGGACTGCCCTTGCACAGGCAGCTCACCCTGCTGCTGCCACACCTCAGCACACATTGCATAACCAAAATAAGTCCAACCATCCTGCCTAATAAGATAATGAATTCTGTCACAGGTTTTGCACTGAAGAAAAGCATAATCCCTAAAGGACAGGGAGCCTGGAGAACACTGAAAAAATCGTGCACTTTGCAAGGGAGACTTCAACTGTCCGGGTATTTTACTTTTTTTTTTTTCTCACCAAAATAAATACAAGAATGAGATTTTTACAGTGGCACTGACACAAACCAGCACAACTCTGCTGAACATGGCTGTTAACGTTCACCTGGGGGCCTCCCTGCAGCATACTTTGCTTCCCTTGCCATGCAATACTAATCTGCAGCAATTTAAAAAGACCTTTGAACTGACTGTGAGCTGCAGCAGGGTAAGACAACACACCAACACGTGGTGCCTGAGCGTTTGCCCTGCCAAAGGGTAATAAGCAATGTGGTGGAAAATAAATAGAAAGACCAGCCAAGAGGCGCTGTGAACTTGTTTGCTCCTTGCGCCTACCAAGCTGAAGCCAGCTGCTTCTGGAGTGGCAGCCCAGCTGCAGTGCAGTGCAGGGAGGAAGGGTAGGCACAGAGCAGCAGCTATATAAATAAAACCTCCATGGAGCCTTTGCACAGCTCAAAGTGGTGTCACTGGAGAACTTCAATTCCATACCATTTTACTGCAACCTGCAGTTTCAGGCTGTTTGGGAATTTCAGCTAGGGTATGCAGGAAAACAGATGAAAACACCATGACTCTCCCAAGTGGGAAGGAAGGGGCTGACTTTGGTTGTGGCAATTTAAGATTCCTGGGTACTGCAACGATGGCTGGCAGCTTCTAAACACTAGTTGCTGAGGATTAACATTTAACAGAATGTGCAGGCACATCTGGCCTTGCTGGCTTCCCTGTGTTTTCATGCTCACATTCATCGGTCATTTGATCCCATTCCTGCTATCTTCACAAAAAAATGTGCCTTTCTCTACAAGGCTGAAAACATGGACCAGACCCACCAAGTAAAGAAAACACATCAGAGAGTTCCCACAGCCAGAACACCTGAGAAAAGGCATCCCTCATCCACAGCTTAGCAGCAGTGAGAAGAGCTGCCAGGTGCCTTGAGGTATAGAAATGCAACGTGTTACTGTAAACACAATACTGCAGACCCAGCTTGCTGGAGGAAGCCCCTGATGAAGCTGGTAGCTTTAATGAAGGCTCAAGCAAAATCCCAACACACTGCACTATGCCAGGCAGTGCACACATCCTTCCATAACACATAGATGCTCCTCCAGCCTGCCAGCAGGCACTATGCAAATATCAACACAGAAGGCAAACACTTCCCCGTGGGGCTGGGAAGCTGGTATCAGTGGTGAATGGACCAGGGAAGTACACTGAGGAACATGGCCACGCACACCACAGTTCCTTGGCAATTCTTGCCCATTAACTTCATGGCTGGGGATGTAAATGCTACTCAAAGGGGTTTTGGCTGTCTATCACCCACATGCAGCATGTGCACTCCTTCTCCTACTGTTGTATACCAAGTGCGTACCAAGCATGCAGCAGTTTCTTCTGACAGGGTGATGCTACAAGGTTGGTGACAAGAGAACAAAAGAGGTTTACTGTGTCCATTTTTACATATAGCCCAATGCTCCCTTTCTGCCTGTTAGTATGTTTGCATTCCTGCTCTATCAACAGAGACTTCATAAAAAGTCTTTGCTGGTAAGAGTACCTTGCAAGCTGAACAGAAATTCATTTGTTCTCCTTTCCAGGCATGCCAGTGTCTTGATGGTTACTTTATCCCAATGAGAATTAAAATTCTGAGACTTCCACACAAGCTGAGCACAGGCATATAACGGAAGCGTTAAGTCCTGCAAGTGCCACCATATGGCCAATCTGAACTTGTCACCATGAACTATGAGAATCACTTCAGGGACTAAATGGAGAGCTCCCCTAATCTGTCCATCTGTCCCAGGACATTTATTGGTTTAAAAAGGTGAAATTGAACTGTTTGGAGGAATGCTCTGTATTGACACATTGGCTCAAGAATGGTTTGGTTTCATGTTTGTTATCATACAGCCATACGCTGTGCTATAGAGAAGATAAAATGTTACTCAAGGTTTCAGGGTCAGTCATGAAGACATCAGAAACTACAGAATTGATACTAGCTATAAATCTCATTTATACTCCATTATGGATACAGATTATTTTATACTCCTCCCACCTTCTCATTTTACAGCATATGGAGGTGCTGTAAAAATAGAAGTTTCTACAAGTAGTTTCTTCAGGACCAAGACAAGATAGCCTCCCTGTCACAGTCAAAATCAACCATTTCTCTCCAGGCAGCATTCTCCCACCTCAGCTGCCTCAAAGCTCCCACAGCCCTCTGGTAGTCCTGCCCTGAAGCATCTCTTTCATCTTCCCCAAGAAATGAAGCAGTGCTCAGCATGCTGCTACAGCAGCAGTTGTGCAATGCTGCAATTTCCCTTCTGCCAGACAGCAGAGGTTTCACAGCCCCTGTGAAACACAGGCTCTGAGCTCCCTGGAGCCCACCCATTCTATATACCATATGAAACTGGTGACTGTGGGTTCTTGAAATGGTGTGAGGCTGTCTGGACTGTGATGGCTTCATGCAATGGGACCAACATGATATTCTGCCACCACTCTATTTTCATGAGCTTTTTTAACACAACTTAAATAATTTTTTTTTTTTTTAAGTTTTTTGCAAAAGCAATTTGAAGAAAAAGGAGACAGTTTGTCAGCACGGGACATTACAATCCATGCTCACAGCTCATCTTGCCTCCAGCCCAAGGCTCCTTTGCTCTGCTCTGCTCCCACAGGAAGCCAAACTTATGGCACATCAGTGATCGGCTGAACTGCTGCCTCCTCCCCAGTACTTGAACTTAAGAAAGGCTACCCAAAAGCACAGGAAGATCCTCCTCCCAGGTACCCCCAAAGCATACCTGTGACTGAGGTGTAAATTCCAGTCAACTGAAGCCTAATTTAATTCCTTCAAACCACCACTAAGGCAGGGATCTTGAAACAAAAAGTTGGAAGGTTGTAAACAGGGCAAAATAAACCTTTAGGACCATACACAGATTCTATTGTGAGTGTCCAGCCTGAAGGTTAGTGATGACTGAACAGCTGAGAACAGCTGATCTGGAAGCCAAGCCCAAGCAAGATTGGTTAGGTGAGGAAGGAGATGTGCTACACCCATGCTGCAAAGTGCTGAACCTCCATGAGTATTGAATCCTAGAGGACCAGCAGAGCCCAATGGGCTGCCTGATAACCTAGGACCACTGAGGGAGCTGCTTCAAACCATAATCTGTCAAGTCCTTTCAAGTTCATTACTCTGGCCCTGAGCACAAAGTTGGTGGAAATCACAAGTAGAAACTGGCATATTCCAGACCTTTTTTGGGATTAAGAACATGGGAACGAGCATAAAGCATCATACCAACTCTCCAAGAGCTGCAATATCCATTTAGATATCCAATACTGGGAGCTATGCTGATGCTCTAGGCAAATCCGCATTAATGTACCTCAAAGCACCACCATACACTTGTCTGAAGGTAAAGATTTAAGACATCCCAGGTAGACAAACAAGTGCTCTGCTGTCACAGACTACTTGAGTAAGACTGACAGATCTCTCCTTAAATATTCTATCAGTTCCTTAGCACATTTTCCTAAAGATTACTAGAAATGTGCCACGTTTACCTCAGTTTTAAAATGGTGCATTTGATCTGCATTTTAAAATTGCTACAATTCAAAACTAACACACAGCAAAACATGATCATGAAAAGTGCTTGAAAAGTGATATGTTACCCTAATATCAGAACAGAAAAAGTGCTGTTATAAAAGAGAGTCTTTGTTTCCTACACCATCTCAAACACAAAGGCACCTAGAGACAACTGTTGCAAGACTATCTGCTAAGTGTTACATCTTAAGAAGGCATCTTCTGTGCTTAATTATTCACAGCTCATGTGTCACTCTTCATTCAGATCTCATTCTTGATTAAGATCCAGCACACTCAGCAGTACACTGTCACAGCACAACCACCCGCGTTATCTGTCCCAAAAGCTAACTAAGCAAGAGAGTGTCTGAGGGTGGTTACAGGCAAAGCAAAACCTTCAGAGAGAAGTTTAGACCAACACTAACTTGATGTTAACCTTACTGTTTCTGGCTTACTAATAAACCCAGACAGGCCATGAGACCCAGCATCCTCCTCCCAAACTGTGATTTTTATCTGGGTTTTTACCCAGACATAACAGTGAAATGGCATCATCTCAGTAAGGCTAATACTGAAATGATCATGATGGTCTTAGCTCTGTCAATTATAATAAAGATGTTAAATCCTTTAAAAAGAGGTTATTGCTTAGATTATGCTGGTTTTTGTTTTAATTTCAACTGATAGTATTTTCCATTTCATGATCATGCAGAAAATCCTGAATTTAAAAAATAAACTCATGGCATGGTCTTCCAGTTGCTTTTAGGAAAGAGACTGAGTAAAGAAATAGCACTAATATTAAATGAAATGTCATACACTTTTGAATGTAAGAAAGGAACATTATAATTATATAAATATGACTGACTACAGAGGTAGGCCAAGAGTCTATCACAAATTTCTCTGCATTCAGACATAGGGTGAAATACAGGCTTGTCTTAAAACAGGAGACTCTCCTAAGAGCAAAAATGAACTCTTACCACACTGCCTTAAAATTAAGCTGCAATTCAACACATGCAACAAAGAAATCACTTTGACGCTTCTTTTTATGCAGTTACCATTAAAATTATACTACATATGAGTTCTTAATGCTTTGCCCTCTAACCATCAAATAAATTAAGACATTTGGTGTCATAATACAGAAACAAGTCATAACGAAAAAACATTAACTTCAGTGTAATTTGACTCACAATAAATTTCAACAGAACTGAGAAGTTATGTCAATCTGTTTCTGATGGTCAAGTGCACTGGCCTCTAACTTATCTCATACAAAATATTGAAAATGATTTTCTTACCGTGCTCCAATGACATCAAAGAGATGCTGCCAGCGATCATTGATTTTGTTGAGTTTATCATTTATTTCTGCAACCCGGCTCTTGTTGCTAGCCTTTATTAGCTCATCGCCCATTTGTTTCAAATTAAGCTTATTTTCACTGAACAGATTTATTTCTTCCATGTAATCCTGATAAAATACACACAAACATTGATTAATTCCTGGGCAAAACAAAGCAACAAAACCAAAACAAAACTATCAGTTTCTTTTCCCATGTGTGTGATTTGAAGTCAGGTTTGGCTTGCCATGGCTGAGGTTTCTACATTAGCATGTAGAACTCTTTCACTTAAAACAAACTAAACCAAAACCAAACCTCAATGGAAAAGCACTCTCACAATGAAGCCACTATGAAAAACATAAGTAGCTTAAAGACTTGCAAGTGCCAGGAGCAAGTATTCCTAAAAATAGCAGTTTAATGTTCTAATTTTGTGTCTGCTTTCCTGATTTAACATAATTTTTCAATCAAGCTACCTCAAAAGAACCCAAATTCAAGTCAATGACAGCTTTATTTTGCTGGTATTATCCAGAGGAGACCTGGGATTACATATTGAGACATTTAAGCCATGGGGAGGAACACTGCAACAAAATAATGGTTCTGTTTAAAATCAAGCTAATACAAAAGTATTAAAAAGCACTAACTAGCAAGGAGAAGGGGGAAATTAACTTCTTGTTTGCCTGGCATAACACCTACCCCATGCTTCCATCTTTTCTTTGCCCTCTGAATACTATTTTTGTAATTTATGACAAGGGTGGAGGTGCTGAGAACAGTGAGAGGCTCCCAGGACACAGCTGAGCACCAGCAGGGAAAGCTCTGAGCAGTGCTGGCACCCAACAACCCAGACCCCCCCCCCCCCCCCCCCCCCCCCCATACTCACAAACATCACGCTCCATGCCTAAATGCAGTCAGGCAGCATTTCTGTTTTGCATTATGCTCCAAGTCTGAACATCAAGAAGAAGGTTAAGAACTGATCCTAGAAAAGCTCATCTTCTCCTAAAAGCCTGTACATACTGGTTTTATATCATGTATTGCTTTTGAGAGCCAAGGAAGACATGAGGAATGGTGTCTTTATAATGAGCTATCAGACTGCAATTGAAGAAAAGTGGCATTACTACTTACCTTTTGCAATTTGTCTATCATGTCTTCAATGCTAACATCTGCAGTCTGCAATACTTTGCTTTCCATTTGTACCAGCCAGGCACACAGCTCCTTATTCTTTTCATTGAACACAATCCAGGCATTGAGCTTGTCCTCGATCTCCTGCTTGTGGACAGACACCTATGGATAAACACACACATCAGCTGCTGGCAACATCTTTCTCAGGAAGGAACCAGCAATTATGAACCTTCTAATTTCTAGTCTGCATTGATAACATTCCATTTTGCAAGAGCAGTTATCAAATATCTCTAGCTTTCTTTTCAAAGCCAGCAAGCAGATTGTTACTGCATCTTATTTTGGATAGCAGAGCAAAAAGTTGACTAGCCAGATTCTCTCCCTCAGAAGAATTAAACTGAGTGACAGCTTTATACATAATGAGCTTAAATAACAATTTGAATATTCCTCAGTGAAAACCTGAAAATGCCAAACAAAGAACTACTACATATTGTTTAGTACGGTCTCATTTATAACACAAGAGAAATAATAGCTAGGTAAGTTCTTATTTTTCTGCAACTGTAAGAGAAACTTTGCAAGTACTGACTGTAATTATTTTGTTTATATAAAAACTTCCCTCTTTTCTTTCCGTTTGCTCACCAGTTCTTGGAGAGCTTCCAAAAAATCAGCATCAAAAATCTATCCTTTTTATTGAGAACTATGGATTTTTTTTTTCCCATCAAAATTACATTTGCCACAATGGATAAACAAATTGTCTAGACAGAGAAATTAAGGTCTGATGCTGCCTGAACCACCAAAGTTAGTATCACTGCTCCAACATCTCAGAAAGAAGCACAGTCACTCTTCTACTAGCTAACAGTACTTGGTTTTAGCCTAGGGGTCTTAAATAACACTTTTTTATTCATTTACCTGTTTTGATGGATTCCTGTACTAAGATATATGGGACAAAGGAAGCGAAAAATGGTTGAAGTTCTACTAAAATAAAACAAGACAAACAACTAATCCTTTACCCTTGACAAAGAACTCTGTGTAAAGACTGAGCATTTTGCTTGCCTTGGCCATAAATCGCCACTCTAAATATCACCCAATGGCAAGAAAGACTCCCTCTTCACATCTCATGTGCACCATATACAACATGTGACTCCTCAAAATTCCACTAGTGATTCTGCTAGGCTAATCTCTAACACTATTTTGTACCTCAGGGTCAAGTTAAGTGTGGAAGCAAGAACAGCTCCACATAACACCAGGATCAAAACATAAGGCACCAAGTGATCTTCCAATATATTGCTTTTGTCCTTTAAATTTCAACTTCTTTTTTTTAAGCAGGGAATGGAGAATGAAAGTGATTCTGAATTTTTAATGCTGATATAAGCAAAGAGGTGGGGAATGAAAGTGATTTCTGAATCTTTAATGCTGATCTAAGCAAAGAGATGAGCCAAAAGCACTGTGTCTTGGGAGACCATCTTTAAAGTTCTGAATGGGAAGAAGTCTCCTGGAGACCTCAGGGACCTCAAAAAGCCTCCCTAAGAAGGCCTCTGCTCTGGGATGCTCCCTCATTCCTTCAGCCTCAGAAGTATGAAGGGTAAATCCTTCATCCTTCTTCTACCACTTGCAGCATCTCATGGAATCAAAGAATAGTTAGGGCTGGAAAAGACCTTAAGATCATTTAGTTCCAGCCCCCAATCTCCCTTGTGCTGATACAACTTAACTTGGTCTGTGGAATAAGACACTACGCATGTCAGCAAAACCACTGTTACAATCCTGACTCAATTTTTGCCTGCTAAGCATGGACAAGGCAGGATTTTAAGAGCAAGAAGCACCTTTTACCTGGCTAAGAAGTACAGACTGGGGGTAAACCAGGAAAAATCTCCCAGACAAGTGGCCCCTTCGAGCCACTGCTTTGAGCACTTTCTCCTTGGACCAGGTGCTCTGGTACCAGCTCCATTTTGTCCCCACAGTATGATGCAGGAGCAACCTGAGCATTCCCAAGGGAGGCTAAAAATTCTATCAAGGTCAGGTGCAACCTATACCCTAGTGTTCGTTAGGACAGGGTACTTGCTGATATAAGTAGTTGAATCTTTGACCTACATGTAGCTTGCAAGGGCAGCTATGTAAACACTAATCACTTGCGTGCATATGCTCACTAAGTGTACAAGTGTCCCTGCCCAGTCTAGCACAGGCATATGCCCGCCCTGCTCTCGTGGCTGTGACAGATGCAGAGTGGTTCCATCTGAACAGCTTTCACCTCTCTGCATCTATACTGCAGATTTTTCTTCACACAGTACATCCTGACTCCTCTATTTTGTTAGCCAAAGCAAGGCAGTCATGCTAGCAGCACAACCCATCAAGTCTGCTTTCATACCCTTGTGTCTAGCACTGAGCATCGGCGCAGGCTGAGCACGAAGGCCCACCAGGGCTGTGTAAACATTTCAACTCTTCCCTCCACTCCAGCACGGAAGAGATTCCTCCCACTACAGACTTGTGTGTGCCTAACAGTGTCACATTAATGTCACCCTTTTCTTGTCTCCAAGTCAGACCGAACTAAATGTTGTTCCCTCAGGAAACTAAAATGGAAATTTTGAATAAAATCAGAACTTTAAATTACTACAGGAAATTACTACTTGGGTGGAGTGTAGTGGGGTACATGCAAAAGACAGGTTAATTTTCAGAGCTGCTCACAACAGTTGAAACAGCATCAGCAGATGACCAAAAAAAACAATAAAGTTCTCTCACTTACAGGTTCAACCACAGATTTCCATTAGGAAAATGGTTCAGGCATTTTGATTTAAAAAAAAAATGTTCTATCTCAGGAGGGAGAAGGTGTCTCTGGAATTATTTTCAGAGTTCAGAAAGAATTAACACAGAGAAAGCTGGCTGTAGATAAAGGCAAAGCCCAGTTTAAGCCAAATAAACTAAATTTTCTTTCCCACTGCAATGCAAAACAGAATCCAAACACCTAACCCAGATTACTATTTTCATCACACCGAAGTTTTTGAAATAAGCACAGCTGTTCATTACTCTGGCAATATTCCCACCAAGACTGCTTTACCTTTGGCCAATTAAGGCTTAGGCACAAAATGCTAACTCACATAATTACTGCTTTACAAAGTGTAAAATAAAAGCTATTGACTTGTGAGTAAAAGAGGCAAGAGTCTGGCTTGTGGGCATGTAGAGCCATCCAGCCTAACTTAAGACCCCGAAGTATTTTACTTCTTCCAATCCTGTTAACAGGGT
This sequence comes from Pezoporus wallicus, assembly GCF_028554395.1. Classification (NCBI taxonomy): domain Eukaryota; kingdom Metazoa; phylum Chordata; class Aves; order Psittaciformes; family Psittacidae; genus Pezoporus; species Pezoporus wallicus. The sequence goes on along the minus strand of NW_026639769.1, from coordinate 2,896,689 downwards.
AAAGCAAACACACAAACTGCATAACAATGTCCCGAATCAAGTTCATGTGACTTTGCTGGTAAATGCTCCCCAGCAATTTTACACGCAGCACTAAATTAAGTGTAATATAGCAACAAGCCACAAAGAATGCAAATGTTTCGCAGCATTGTACTGTTACAGAAAAAACAAGTGAGGTCTTAATGTGTTTAAACCCAAGGAGCCAGTATTTAAACACATCGAAGTTTTCTTTATCAGCTCTCCTGGCATTTTTTTAACATCAGATTACATGACCTCCCCCTTCCTCTCCCTGCCTCATACCCTCAGGCAATTCCTGTATTTCTCCCTCTCCCCTACCTCCCTCCTCCCTCCCTTTGGCAGCCCAGAACAAAGCCACCTATTTCGGTAAACAGCTGCATCAGAGCTCTGCGCAATTCAGGCATTCACTAGTTACAAAGGGTTTGCAAAGAAGAAAACTCAGCAGTCTAGGTCCAGGAAACAAGGGCAAACTTCAGCCCTGGTCAGCAGTACCAGGAGAAACCACGCTCCCATCCGAGACCCAGTCCAAGAGAAATCCTAAATCCTGCCTGCTAACCCACTGCCCCTTTGCTGCCAGGCCCTGTTAACGTCCCACTACAAGACTCCAGAGGAGGAGGAAGCCTTACCCGCAAGCAGAGCTCTCCCCACTGCCTGTGCAGATGTTCAATGTGCTCCTTGAGCACCGATGCATCCTCGGTGAGGACCCAGTCCACCAGCTTCACCGTCCGGGCTCGCACCTCCTTCATACTGTGGGCCCAATCTGCCAGCGACTGCTCCAGCTCCTGCATGGAAACGCACCCAGAACAAGCCTTGGCACTAAGCTCCTCTAGTTTTCCAAACCTGCTCGTTAATCCTCTGCCCGGCCCGTGGGGGAGGAGAGGATGGGAACGTGCACAGCACATGCAGGCTCTCCGGTGGGCTGAGGGCCAGCTCCGAGCCCCCGGACTCCAGGGCAGAGCTGTTGAGGAGTGTGGCAGCCCCGCTGCATGATCCCTGCAGCCCCCCATGCTTCACGGCAGCGTTCGGGGTGTCACATCCCAGAAGGCATGCGCCCACTTCTTTTTTTCTATTATTTAGGCCAAGTTGCTTTCCACCAGCATTTTTTCCCCAGTTTCAGCTTATGCATTTAAATAAAGTAAATTTGGTTCCCTTGTCTAATTAAGTGATTTAACAGGCACTTCTATCAGACTGTGGAGATTTCGAACTGCTCATTCACAGAAACAGTCTCTTTTCTCTGTTGTTCCTCCAACTCTCCTTTCCCTTTATAACAAGTTTATACACTTTCCTATCAGTGTTAAAATTGTCACCTAAAAAGCAGAGACACCACTGCACACATCTGGGAAACATGGCACTCTACACACCAGGTACTAGTCTCATGTTGCAAAGCAGTTGCTGGGAAGGGTCATTGGCTCCTCTAACAAAAACCAGCTCCTACAGAGGATCCAATTTGTCTCATTTCAGAGGGCAAAAATGGCGAGTGTTTGTATCAGGAGACGTGTGCTGGGTCCAAGCCCCGTGAGCATTTTCAGAGGTCTTCTGAGCCTGTCACTTACCTAAATCATAAAAGAACTCTGATCTGCTTCAACGCTGGAGGAAAAAAAAACCCACAACCTGAGACTAAAATTTACTGGAGCTCACGACAAATCACTCCCTATGGATGTGCAAATATGCATTTATATATCTTGACAAGGGCTGAATCTCTGCATTAATTGAACTAATGATGGAATTTCACGGGACTTTGTATGAGCCTTGTATAAGGTCTAGGCTTATAGAGAAAAACAGCTTTATTCCATAGAAAAGTGAAATGCAGGGAGAGGAAAGAACGTCCCCCCCATGCCATTTTGGCCCTTTTTTTTTTATTATACTGTGACACCCAAGAGTAGTAACTGCAGTGGCACTGTCTGACCCTGATGCCTCTGCGGCTAAATTTCTCTTACTAGAGTCAGGGGCAGGAGCTGTGTGCTGCCATCTCACAAATAATTCAGGGCTACAGCAAGACTGCTGCTGTGGGAAAGGCTGCCAGAACTCACAAAGAAGATTTCAGACAGCTGATAATGAGTTCAAAGCCTTGGCTCGTTAATAAGCTTATTTGTTCCCACTACATAGGTCAACAATTCACTTCATAAAAGGATGATGAAAGATTGACCAGTCCAGACAAAATGCCTCCTACCACTTGGAATTACTTTCCTTGCCATTTAATTTTCAGGGTGCACTATGGGTTGCCAGGGTTTCTGCCACTCCCTTACTCTTAATTTTCCTTTTCTTTAATTACGGTCAGATCCCACAGGTGTGCACGGTGTTCTGCAGACATAGAAAGTCTCTTGCTTGAGGAGCTCCCTGTCCAAAATGGACTGAAAACAAAAAGGGAGATTCAGCCACTAGGACAGCAGCCAATTGAGCTGAGACCAGGAGCTTTTTTCCTTTTGTTTAAGGAACTGCTTATTTTGTAAATTAAGACTGTGGAAAGGGAGCAGAAGCAGGAAAAACAAAAACCAAACACTACTATTCTTGTTAGCAGCAGTCAGGATCATATAAAGGAGAGAAATGCACTGTCACTAAAGACAGGTAAGAAAGAAAACTGATTTTACAGGGATCAGGTGTCCTGCAAAGACTACATCTATTTAAATACAATAAGGCAGTTTGATACCTTCATGTGTTCCTTGGCTTTGTAGAGTTCTTCATGTTCATTAGGAAGCGGATCTTTTACTTTCTCCTTTAGCTCCTGCAGCCTGCTTTCTAATTCCTTTGTTTGCTTTTCACAGCAGTCCCAGTTCTGCTCAAGGAGACACAAGGAAGTTATAAAAGGTGAAGATACTTCAGTATGACATACTGAACCACATGGATATGTTGCAAAATAGCCTCTTCAACCAACTTAAATAAACAATCATGTGCTCTGGTTATTTGCATTTTCTTTTCGTTACATACCACCCACAAGAATTTGACTCATGGATTTACAGAACTTGAACCCTCTCTTGTATTTAAGGTTTGCCTTACAAAGCATTTTTGCCCATCTTGTTTTGTCCAACCCAACAGGTGTTAAGCGTAGTCTTTGGTTTTGGGATAGTACTGATGACAGCATGTGTGCTGTTAGCCATGAAAGAAAATTCACTGCTCTAAGGAAATGGCTACCCTTCTTTTTAGAGATGCAACAACAGGAGTATCAAAACCATCTAAGCTGAATTTTAGCTCAGGCTTCACAACCCAAAACAGGAAAGCTCTCCAGGCCACAGGGATCATGAGAATAATCAGAGCACGTACATCCATTGCTGCAAGAAATGGATGCCAACCCATTCCCTTTGGAGAATCAGGGGATCAGTTTGCCGCAAGCCCTAATGGCATATGACAAGCACTTCTCTCAGAGCCCCTCTGCTGTAAGCAGCAGTTCAGCATTTGCCTTGTTGCTAGAGAGCTCAGCCCTGAGGACAATGGGGCAGGGCAGCTCTTGAGACCCAACGTCAGAGAAGCAGGTGCTGCTCCTCCCTGGGGAGGGCATCATGTACCTGTATGGTACTGCTGAGCTGCATTATCTTCTCCTGCAGCAGGGTCTCGGTGTTCCCCCAACTCTTCTGTAATTGGATGAGCTGCTCCTGGAGAAGAGTGCTGGTCTCTGGATCCGAAACAGTGTGCAATTTCTCCCCGACATCAACTGTTAAGGAGTACATGGCTTGCCACCTCTGAAGAATCACTGCCTTAGCCTTTAAAAGAGAAATAAGAAAGTTTCTAAGCTTTTCTTAGCAAGCTTTAGAAGCACACACCTGGCATTTCACTAGGGAACAAGTGAAGACATACAAAGGGAGTTTCAAGGCACTATTTGTTCACATTCATGAAACAGTAATGAATAGCTCATTTCCTATCTGCTTTTTTAATTTCAGAAAAAACAAGATTCTTTTTGATCTTATTGATAAAATTGTACAGTAGCTTTTCACAGACTGAATCTATAGAGTAAAACTGCAGCAATTACAAAAAGATGGAAATTCCGTTGTATGAGTTATTCAGAGTAACAAACCAGTTTAAGTTCTGCTAGTACCTCTAGCATCAACAACTAGCACAATTTTTTCAGAGATAACAAGTCTGTTAACCATGACATGTTCCAAGTGAAGTAAGCCATCATTAATACTTTGCTTGAAACACAAACTGGTCTATAACACAAGCAGATATGATCATTGTTTCTTTCTGCAAAACAACAGCAGGAGGGAAGGCCAATTTGGAGTAGGAGGGAGAAGACTTTTATGGCTTTTCTCATGAAGGAAAAGCATGAATGCTAACTTGTAAAATCTACTGAAAATCATCTTCCCACAGCAGGTAAAAATACAGATGAAATGAATATGGCAAGCACCAAAAGGAATGGTGGTAATGTGCTAACCCATCAACATTAGGGGTGCGGGAACACAGTAAATCTCAGACTGTGTCACTAGCATTCAGTAATATATTTTTTAAGGGTTTTAGATTGCTTTAAGTAACCATCAAGTTCACTGCTTGTTTTTATTTTCCTATAAAACAAAAAGGTGCATAATTAAATTGAAACCCAAAATATACAAAATTAACAAAGGAGAATGTTGGGGTTTTTGTTCTGTTTATTGTTTGGTGTTGTTTTTTTTTTTTTTCTCACTGCATGTAAAATGCAGAACTCAAATGCTCTGAAGAACTGCTGCCCAGGTCTGTGCATCCTGGAGTGGTGGCTCCAAGGACAGACCCCCTTCTAAGTGCTTTATTCTGTGCTCCCGGCTCCTCCTGCCTGTCCCTGCACACACAGGACCCATATAGCCCATCCTGCCACGCATGTTTCTGCTTCCTTCAGGTGAACTGCAAGGCCTGCATTCAGTAGCCATGTCAATAAGATCCACACATACCTAGAGGGTATTTGTTTACCAGGGTTTCTGCCTAATTTCCCTAGCACCCTGCATTTCCATGTTCATATCAGTAATATTTTTAAAGCATACAAGGCTACTAAATGACCAGGAAGTTTCCTGGTATAATGAGTCTTTCACAATGTCATTGTTTTCTCATCTGTGCTCAGCTTTAAGACAAAGTGTCAGCAATTGGTTTTCCCCATAAAGCATGCAATCTTTTTTTTTTTTTTCCACCCTACTGGACAGAAGTTGTTTCAATCTGAGAAAAACCCACATATTTTAGATTTATGAAGAGATAAATACGGTACCTTGCAATCATAAATTAGAATTCTAAGCTGGTAAAGGCTATAGCAGTCCTGGCTCTTCACAGCTATAAGGAAGCTGTTTGTATCATCAAGAAGTCTGCTGAGACTCTGCAGAGAACTCTTGAAGAGCTGCCACTGGTTCATGCGTCCATCAATATCCATCTTCCTCTGCTGAACCATCCGGATGATATTCTGCCACTGTTCTTTCAGCAATGTGAGCTTGGAAATAAACTCTGTTCTGTAAATGACAAATGCTGAGTGTTAACATATTTTGATCTCAAGGCTGCATTTTACAGTAATTGTGACGGATTTCAGTTTGCAACATTTTAGGCCAGTCATGATGCTCAACTATGCAAAAAGCTCCATGCAGCCCTAAGTTCACCCTTGCTCTCTGTATTTCATCTTTTATGCAATCTAAAAAACTTTTTATATGATACAACAATGGATAATGCAAGTCATTCCTGCTGTTGCGGTACAGCAACATACATAGTACAGCAATCACAGAAACAATAAGCACTAAACACTTCCCTGGAGAACAAGAAGGTCAATGCAAGTAAGACAAGGTCTGTGATTATGCTGCAAAATTGATCTCTGCTTTTACGAGGCTGTAAGCAGGAGTTCAAACATCACTGTATCCTACAGCAGCGGGACCTGACTGCAAAGTGAAAAGGCTCTGTGTTGTTACTGAACCCATTCAAGCCATTTTTTGGCTTCTTCTACAACATGGTTTACATCACTGAATCATAGAATGGTTGGGGTTGGAAAGGACCTTAAGATCATCTAGCTCCAATCCCCCTGCCACGGGCAGGGACACCTCACACTAGACTATGTCGCCCAAGGCTGTGTCCAACCCAGCCTTGAACACCACCAGGGATGGAACATTTACCACTTCTTTAGGCAACCTGTGCCAGTGCCTCACCACCCTCACAGTAAAGAATTTCTTCCTTGTATCTAACCTGAATTTCCCCCGTTTAAATTTAAACCCGTTACCCCTTGTCCTGTTGCTACAGACCCTGATGAAGAGTCCATCTCTGGCATCTTTGTAGGCCCCCTTCAGATACTGGAAGGCTGCTATGAGGTCTCCACGCAGCCTTCTCTTCTCCAGGTTGAACAGCCCCAACTTTCTCAGCCTGTCTTCATACGGGAGGTGCTCCAGTCCCCTGATCATCCTTGTGGCCCTCCTCTGGACTTGTTCCAACAGTTCCATGTTCTTTTTGTGTTGAGGACACCAGAACTGCACACAATGATCCAAGTGGGGTCACACGAGAGGAGAGCAGAGGGGAAGGCTAACCTCTCCTTCGACCTACTGGTCACGCTTCTTTTGATGTACCCCAGTATATAGATCCAGCAGGTCTAGCTGGAGTGATTAAGACAACTCCTATCTATCAATTCTGCTCCTCTGCAGGAGGCCCTGGCCCCCAGAATAGCTCTTACACAAACACCTGTGTTTGTGGAGCTAGCTTCCATACAAAAATCCAGCAGCTTTGCTTAGTTTAGTCCTACTTCCCTAGCAGCTTTAAGCTAAGCTACGGTTTTCATACTGAAGTGGTCAAGGGGAGCACACACAATGTCCTGCCACATCTCTGGGAGCAGCAAGCTCTGGCAGAGAGGTGATGTGTTCACAGCAGAAACACCTAAGGCAGTTGAACCTCTGCTTACAGTTATTACTTGCTGCTTCACACTCTACACTGATTGAGAGAAAAGTAAGGTTTTTTTAAAAAACCAGGTTTAGTTACTATATGTTTTGGATTGTGTGCTGGTGACTCAATGCCCTATCATGCGTGCCAAGGGAAATGTAGATAATCTCAGACCTCTGCACTTTAAAAAGTAGAAGTCTAGAAAGAGAGAAAGGATCCTTTATATGCAGCATTCTCATTATGCTCTGTAAGAAAGTAGCTTCTCAACCACTGTAGTTTCAACAACTCCAGGATAGCAGTAGCCCAGGAAGCCTCCTGTTCAGGAGTAATTATTTTTGTTAGACAGAACATCCAGTTATGATCCAAAACGCAGTCTGGCCAGGGCACCAGCATTTCTTTGTCTTTGCATCTCTTCACACTTGTGCAAAATGTGCCATGAAGTTATTTAAAGAGTGAACCAACTCAAGAATTTGGGTTTATGTCCTCATGAAAACAAAGATTCAACACATCCAAGGAAGAGAGCATATTCACTAAATTACTGAGATTTTAGGGAGAAAATCTGATAGATTACCTTTGTGCTGCTTCTTCAGATTCCAAGGAGAGTAGAACTTTTGCTGTGATAGAATTACATGTCTGCTGACTTACGGAAATCTCAGTTTGCAGCATCTGAAAATACCATAAAAACGAGTTTTATCTATTCATTGAACAACTTTCGCTGTGAAAGCTGCTTCTGCTTCTCTAGAGGGGCAGCTTTTATTTAATTTTAAATGCTGAAAGCTCTATTATTTTCAAGAGCTAGCATCAAATGCATCCTAAAAAATTCCACACTTTCTGGATAACAGGAGGAATTTGCACATATGCAATAGCAGAACCCACCACGAGCTGCGTAAGTAATCTGATACCTAAAGTTTACTGGACTCATTCAGGAGAAATGCAATCTAGACAGAAATCCATAGAAAAGGTGTTAAAAAAGCTACCTATAAGGGCGAATTTACTCTTTATCACAACAAGTATAAGTTTATTCTAGAAATCAATGACTGAATTGATCAGGAGAGTCTAAGTAAAAGAGAGAAAATAACTTTCTGTAGATTCTGTAGACCCTAATGAGTATCACTAACATCACTTAATACCCCATGGAATTAGCGACAGCACTTTGGGTAGTGTTAAGCTATGCTCCACTGCAGCAGCACAAAGCTCACCCTAACTGTTCATGATGTTTACCATTTACCACTTGGTTTTACTTTATTTATTTTCTCTATTTTGGTTGCTTTCCCACCCTCCCACCAATAGGACAAAGTCTGTAGACAGACACTTTGCTCAGAATTACATCCACATGCTACCACTAGCATGCAGCGTACCTTCTCCTCCGAATGGATAGTATCATACGCATGTGAAACACTAACAACTAGCAAGTGTTTAGGAAAATGCCAGAGAAAACAGATTTCCACCAAAATCTGACAACTGGTCAAAATGGAAATATACTGTGAAAACATTTTGTTTTAAGTGCAGTTCTTCCAGAAACTGTTAAGGTTCCTGCCAGATTGCCAACAAACTGCCTAGCTAGTTGCCACAGGCTTCAGTGCCCTTGGACAGGCAGACAGGCAAGCAACCTCACAGTTGGAGAAATCTAGGACTTCCATGACACAGCACTTGAGGATGCAGTCCTAAAGGTCTAATTGCTGCAAAAAAAGGAGCCATTCATTTTGAAAAAAGATTTTCACATTTCAAAGTTTTCCTCTCAATAAGTACAAGGCCACATTTCAAGAGCGACATGCTCTGTAAAACTCTGCCCAAGTCTAATTTCAAAAGGTGTAGCATTTTTAGCGATTTCCCCCCAAGATGCTTCCATTTTTGGAGTTAGCTTTACCTCATACACTCTTTGTTGCTCTTGCAGTTCTTCAAACCGTACTGGAATATTTGTTTTTGAGGTCTCTTTCATTTTTTCTAGGAATTTCATCCAGTTTTCACATTTCTGAAAGAACTTCTTTTCATCATTTTCAGTTTCCATGCTGTAAAACAAAAGAAATAATCAGAAACTATTGTGTTGTGGTTGTTTTTCTGCCTATGCTTGCATATGGTCTAACATGGGACTTGGTAATAATAACATGGTGGGGTTTTGCTTGGCACTTTGCTACCTTCTTCACCTATGAATATCCAGATTTTTGCTCCAAGTGATTTGGAATACACATAGCTACTGAAAGGGCAAGAGTTCAAGCTTGGAAAGCTTCTGAGAAAGTTAAGAACACATTGTAAGACTTCCCATGCTTTAATTTGGTTTTGATTATTCTCACAGAAATGGTTAGTGGTGATTTTGTGTTTGCATTTCGGACCTGCAGTATTCCAGAGCAGCTGATGTTTTCTGACTCCACTGCCGAATCAGGCTCTGCATTTTCTTCAGGATGAAGTCACTGAGTGGCAACCTAATGCTTGCTTCATTCAAACTCTCTATGCTTGGAGAAAGCTCAGCAAGCTTCAGAGTGTGATTCTGGAAGTAAAAAAAAAAGCCAAATTAATTGCAAAAAATACTGCCTTTGGTGCATTTCAAAGAAATACAGAAGCCTATTCTCTTCTGTAGGAAGCATCTGAATGCTACACATCCAAAGTGCTCAGCCAAACCCCAAGCCGTTTCTGTCTAACTTCAGCTATAGGAAACAAAAAATTCGCAATTCCCTTACACAATGTCCATTTTTCCAACAGTATTGAACAGATACTCAAGTGCTGGTACCCATATATTGGGGCCCCCAACATAAGAAGGAATTGGATCTGTAAGAATGAGACCAGAAGAGGCCATGAAGACGATCAGAGCGCTGGAGCACCTCTCCTGTGGAGACAGGCTGAGACAGTCGGGATTGTGCAGCCTGGAGAAGAAAAGGCTCTGAGGAGACCTTAGAGCAGCCTTCCAGTAATTATAGGGGCCTACAAGAAAGCTCAGAGGTCTTTTTTTGCAAGAGCATGCAGTGAGATGACATGGGGGAATGGCTTTAAACTGAAAGAGGAAAGACTTGGATGAAATACTAGGAAGTAGTGAGGGTGGTGTGGCACTGGCACAGGTTGCCCAGAGAAGCTGTGGATTCCCCATCCCTAGCAGTGTTGAAGGCCAGGTTGGATGGGGCTTTGAGCAACCTGGTTTAGTGGAAGGTGTCCCTGCCCATGGCAGAGGGATGGAACTAGATGATCTTTAAGGTTCCTTCCAACCCAAACCAGTCTATGATTCTGTGATTGATTCTATGATTTACTTTGACCCTAAATCCAGGGCAACAGGTTAGCTCCACACCAAATGTGGGGAAAAGGATCTTCCATCAATCTCAAATCTATGTGATTTTCCTCCCCTCCATGCAGGTGTTTGGCCTGCAATGTGTATCTAGACTTTTTATGAACTTATATCACTGCTTTTTGTGTTTTGGATGAGATTATAGTTACTCTGATGGAAATGAGGTAACTAAAATGCTTGGGACACAAAGAGTTTCTTGAAGTAGGCAACAGCTGATATCCTGTAGGCTCTAAAATCCTGAGTACTATCTTTTTGTACTTGGCAATCCGAACATACCATGAGCAACTCTGAGTCGTCTGTTTCTCCCGCTAGACAGAGACTATCAAAGGCATCTATGCAATTATTGACATTGCTCTCCAGTGTTTCAAGGCGGTTGTTGAAATCCTCCAGTTGTAGAAGATTGAACTAGGGTAAATATTGCATATTTATGTTAATTATTATTTAATACACAGTATACAAAATACACAGTATACAAAAATTTAATACACAGTATACAAAAAGGTGCAATAAGCAGTACAGTCAGGAAACCAAAAAGATGTTAAACCCGAATTCACCTGTATTTTTAACTCACTCACTGAACTCTTTCTTTTTGCACTGGATAAAACAAAAATCTAAGCCAAAGCAGAGGACAAGAAACCGAATCTCTAAATCCTGAGAGATTCATCTCTATCTGGAAGGAATAAGGGTACCTGTGATACCTTTTTGTAGCTTTGGGATGTTTGATTTTTTGTGAAATTGGAAAGCCAAAACTTAGCTTATCAGAGAGAAGAAACTTGTGAAAATGAGTTTCCTTTGAGCTACACACAGAGCATGTTCCCATGTGCCTACAGCCAAGGCTGTGTATCTTGCCTGCACTCTGTCAGGGGAAATAACTAGGGCTGGAATTCAACTTTTTTATTCCCTAGGTTGGTTTCTTTGGGTCAGGGAGAAGAGCACTGGGAAAGTTTCTTCTTTCTGGTAAAAATTATTCTCCACATCTCTTAGAATATCAAAGCAGCACGTTTCAATAAGGAATGAATGGTAGCTGATTTAATATTATAAAAAAATACCTCAAATTCATGTAACTTCCTCTGTACTGTCTTTTCCAAATAGAACGGCCTCTGGAGTGGTTCCATCTTCTCCAATAGAAAGGCTTGTACAGCTACTCCAGCCTGCTGTTTTATCCTACCAGCCATCAAAGAAATCTGGTCACGGCACACTGTTATGTTTAGAAGGTCCTGCTGTAAATTCTGATGAGAGAAGGGGAAAGAAAAAAAAAATGTCAGCAAATGAATCAGATCATCAGTCATGTGCCAATTTCATTTAGTATCTTTTTTTTTCTGTAACTGAGTTCTTTTTGTTGATCTCCTTTGGGAGCCGAATTCAGCTATGGTGAAAGTTTCAGTCTTTTACTGGGAGGATAATTGGAAGTGCATCCTTTGACTCTAGTGTTAGAAAAGGTGCAGTTCAAAGTTCAGTGAACACCAGAGACTTCAGGCAGTGGGATGCTACTACTACAGAGGAGATTATGGAGAGAAATCAGAATATTCTTCTCTATAGAATGAATATACACCAGCAGATGGATAAACTGGCCCATGCTGCAGATGAGAAATGCTATCACGTTACAAACACATCAGTACTTTGGATCCCTTAGTGATGGAGGATTATGGATTTGGTTTTATTTGTTTGCCTTTACTACAGAAGTGATGCTATAAATTTAAACCCTAAAGATGGCACAAGAACAAAGATAAGTCATGTTGTACTTGTTCAATGTACTTTATCAATTTTTTTTTTTAACCTGGACAGCTGCAGTTTACTTATAGCTAAGAAATCCCCTGGAATTTGCCACTGTATATTGTCTTTTCTGTGAGTACTGAACAAAGACTTCTGATTGATAGCAAAGAACAAACATGTTTCCCTAAAAATCAAGATGGCTATTGGTTCACAACCCCTGTCTTTGGAAAGGATCATGCTGTAAACTGTCACTTCAGCCACTTAATAAATAACCCATTTTGATTTCCTACACTCTCTCTGCATTTATTTTTATTTATTGCGGTGACAGAGTTCTATAAATCCATAATTTTTCCTAATATAGACTAAATATTAGAGATATTAAAATACAGTTTTGTAATGCATATGCATTTTCAAATGCACATAATCATATGCCATATCACTGATCTCCATTCTTCTAACTTGTCACTTTAAAAAAAACCACAATAAATTCTGTGTATCCTACTCACACACACCAGGACAGGATCTATACTGTTAATGGCACTCTAGTGGTTATGCCTTGCTTAGCACGTGCAAAACTCTTCCCAAAAAATTCCAGAAAATGTGATGCCTTTTTGCTGACATACTGATAAATTTATGTCACAGCCATTAACAGATCAGAAGAAAGTGAAAATGTTTTGGTCTAAACTTTGCTGCTGTCAGTTGTTTCTGACATAGAAAATTCATATATTTCTTCCTTTCTCATAATGTGAAGTTTCTTAATTGGCCACAAGCACAATGGGGTAACTTTGGACTCCCTCCAATGTGTGGCTAGAGGTGCATAAAGCATGATTAATCACTGCTCTGTCCTGAAACAGGATTATTGTATTTCTTTATTGCAGTGTGAGAACCTAATGACAGCTTTGCTGCCTGAGAGAGTGAACTGTACCCTGTGGTCTCAGCATGAGATCTCATTTGCCTGAAGTCAGAAGCACTTAGAATAATCTAATAAGCTTAGAAATCTGTGAATTTATCAGACCAGGCTAAAAGAAAAAGTACCAAACCAAAATAAAGCCTATCTGAAGACTGCAGAAGACCTCAAAATAGTCTGGTGTTCTGGAAAACTGGTCTTTTTTCCCCAGTTCTAGTAGATATTATCTCTCCTCTCAAGCAGTGCCCCATAAAGTAAATAATTTTTGTTTAATGATTCTTTCCACCACAGGTCTGATTCTTTGTATAGAGCAGAAAGGGGCAAAGATGGAAGACAATTGCTCCCTTCTCTCTCTTCCCATCCTATGTTAACTCTTGTTTTGTTTGGTCTCAGGATCTGGTCCAAGTATTTAAAGGAAATATAAAGTGCTTGTTACTGGAAAAAATCCACAGATTTTTTAGTTTTCCACTGCCTGGATTTGGGTGAGGAGGGGGAAGAAGGTATTCTTGCTCAAAAAAAAAAATAAAGCCTGGTTTGTTACAGGCAGCAAAAACATATTTATGTACCCTTAAATCCTGTATCCTCTTCGTCAGGGTTTCTATCATGTTATCCTCAGGCATGTGAGCATCCAAGAGCTGAGTGCACTGCTCTCTGTGCTGCTGTAACTTGGCTGCCGCCTCCGTGCATGAAGTATCAAAGGGCTCCAAAAGCTGCAGGGTCACTTGTGCTGCCCGCAGTTGATCTGTGATGTCTTCATTTACTGAGTTCCACCTGCCAACATATCAAAAGATAAGAGCACTTCTCTAGCAGATTCTCCTCCAGAGTATGATTTGGTGTAGGATTCCTGTGGGAGTTTCTTTGCATTCATACCCATGTGATTGAAAGCCCACTAACAGCACCATTTTGTGCTCTGATCCATCACAAAAAGGTAGCCTCAGTAATTCACCACTCAGGTACCCTTAGACAGGCGAGTTGTATTAATATGGATTTACAAATCAGACATGTTCAAGTTCTGCTTCAGCAACTTTTTTTTTTTTTAAATACTAATAACTGGAGGTCTTTTCTGCACGCTTACCTAGTGTGTGCCTCCGTGCACTTCCGTTCAATAATCTCTGCAAAGGAGGGAGAGCACTTCTTCTTCAGGTTACTGGCAGCAGCCTGGAGCTTGGCCAAACATTCTTCATTGTTCTCTGATTCATCTTGAAGAGACTGCAAAATGGATTAGAGCAATTAGTTGTGGAGATGAACGACCTAAGTACAGTTTCCCTTAGAGTCTGGTAGGGATAGGGTAGCAATAATGCCACAGGTCTGCAGCATGGATCAAAATGTTTGTGAAAAATGTGATAATACCTGATCCTAAAAAGAGGTGAAATGGTTCAAGTTTAAAAAATAAAAAAATTGTTCAGGAGGTAATTTATTTGCTCTTACAGAAACCCCTCATTTAACAAACCCACAGCCTTGAACTGATTAAATTAATTCAGTGGAAACCAGAACGGTTTTTATTTTAGGCCACTGTTTCAGGAAAATTTCTACTGGCAATAAAGTTGACCTGACAACCCCTCTCCATGGCTGCATGAGGACCTGATGCTTCACATTGGGATGCCTTTCAGCACGGGCAGAAGACTAAAAACATCAAGGGATCTTTGCAATCCAAAATAGAGGCTTTGCAGGGAGACAGACTAGCAGCTGACCTGTACTTATTTCTTGAACCTTGGTACCTAACTTTCAATGAAGTTGAATTTATGCACAAAATATAGTAAGAAGTCTAAAAATAGTCCTCAGTATCACAGAATCGTTAGGGTTGGAAAGGACCTTAAGATGATCAAGTTCCACCCCCCCACCATAGGCAGGGACACCTCACACCCAAGGATCTCTGGAGGTAAAAGAAAAAAATAATAAAACTCCACTGAATTTGCTCATATAAATTTTTCTATCTTTTTTTCAGTTGTGTTTGGGGCTTTTTTGTCTTTGTTTAAAGGCACAGGAAGAAAGTTATTTTTGGAAGTAAGACAACTTCAGTAGATTTACCTGAAGAGTTTTGATCTGCTTTTTCAAAGCTTCCAGTGACACCTCGGAAGGTTTACACTGGTCTATGCAATACAAATATCTTGTCGTCATCAGGCTGACTTCTTCATAAGCTTCCTCATATACTCTCCACTGCTCCAGTATTGACTGCATTGAGGTCTTTAACTGTGCAACCTGCAAATGAGTGACTCTTGTTACTCCTTCTTAAGTAGTCTTGACATATAAAACATCTTAAATTGACGTAAAATCTAGGATCAGTGCTCACTCCATGACAATCCAAAGAACTGGAGTATTTTCCTACTTGGTAAGGAACTGTGCAGGCTTCAAACCATGCATATTTCACGGAAACAGAAATTTAACCAAGGTTCAAAGGTAGCACTATTCTGTCAGCCAAAACTCCAGAAGAACCCAAAAAGTAAAAGATACTGACATAATGAACTGCTTATTTCTTCCTGTCAAAATCAACCTGACATGGGAAGAAGTTGAGAGCATTAATATTCTTAGGAAGCATATAGTTTGATCCAGAGATCAAGTTTCCTTTTAGAGAAAATTTGAACAGAAATTGCTTTGTATGGAAGAAGACGCTACTACGATACTCTGGAGAGATATCATCTCTCTTATCCCATTGTGCTTTAACAATGTAGGCCCCTCTGAATCACAGTCTAGGAACTTCAGGATTCTCATATAAAACTAAATTATAGATATCCACTTTCTTTATCTCTTTAATTGCTGCACTTGTTGATATGGGGGCAAGCATGGTTTCTATTTGCCACATAGTCCTAGACACTGCAAACACAAAATCACAATCCTAACTCATCATTATTTGTTCTTTTTACCCTTCTCTATCTGGTAAGTATATAAGGCATATCATATGATCACAGGATGGTTTGGGTTGGAAGGAACCTTAAAGATCATCTAGTTCCATCCCTCTGCCATGGGCAGGGACACCTTCCACTAAACCAGGTTGCTCAAAGCCTCATCCAACCTGGCCTTCAACACTGCTAGGGATGGGGAATCCACAGTTTCTCTGGGCAACCTGTGCTAGGTGCCTCACCGCCCTCACAGTAAAGAATTTCTTCCCAATATCTCATCCAAGTCTTTCCTCTTTCAGTTTAAAGCTATTCTCCCTTCTCCTGTCACTACATGCCCTTGCAAAAAAGATCTCTCCAGCTTTCTTGTAGGACCTTATAATTACTGGAAGGCTGCTCTAAGGTCTCCTCAGAGCCTTTTCTTCTCCAGGCTGCACAATCCCTACTGTCTCAGCCTGTCTCCACAGGAGAGGTGCTCCAGCGCTCTGATCATCTTCATGGCTCTCCTCTGGGCTAATTCTTACAGGTCCATAACCCTCTTGTGTTGGAGGCCCCAGAGCTGAATGCAGCATTCCAGGTGAGGTCTCACGAGGGCAAAGTAGATGGTGACAATCACCTCCCTTGACCCGCTGGTCACACTTCTTTTGATGCAGCCCAGTATATGGTTGGCTTTCTGGGCTATGAGTGCACATTGCTGCACCTTGATGAGCTTCTGGTCAACCAACAGCCCCAGGTCCTTCTCTTCAGAGCTGCTCTCAATCCATTCTCCACCCAGCCTCTTATTTGTACTTGGGATTTGCCTGACCCAGATGCAGGACCTTGCACTTGGCCCTGCTGAAGCTTATCCTGGGTTAGATTCAATATTCATCTAGTTCAATATCTATTTTAAGTCATACCAGTACAAGATACTTTTAAGAGCATGAAAACCAGGCAAATGAACAAGCATAGGACCTGACAAAAATAGATGCTATATTTTAGTTCTTACTATGAATCCACATAATGGAAGATGAAAACTTTTCTACACCATAGTTCACCCTAAATATACTGCATAGATCATTGTATCCTAGTATCCAAGTTCCAGGCATGCATGTGTTGATGGATTAATCATCTGTGTTCGTATCTGAATCATGGTATAGGTGGGAGGAATCTTTACTTGTTTTTTGTAGGCTGCAGCTAATTACCGCCACACAAGGAAGATGGAAAGACATTACGCTCATGAGAGCTCTGGGCCACAGACTCACAGTCTTGAGATCAACCTATGAACAATGCAATCAAGGTATCGCATCTCCTTAGACCTATGTCTGAAATCACATCCTGGCTGAGCTGAGAGCAGTCATCCATGGGAAGTAAGCAGTATGCAGTGTTTCACTGTACGTGCAGACATTCTCTGCAGCAGATGGTTGTTTATTATCACAAATTTGCATCTAAACAAATGTACTTGTTATTATATCTTCTGCGCCTATCAATTAAATCTAGATTAAAAAGATCAGTTCCAAGTATAAAGAGGATATAACTACAAAGACAAACTGCTGGAGAGTCAATCTGCAAGACTCTCCCTGAAACAACTGGAAACTTCATAGGATTTGAAGATAGCGAAATCCATCCAGTTGTGTTGACAAGAGAATAGCTGGAGGATGGAAAAGCTGCAGTGAGAATGGGGCAGGAGTAAGTACCTTCCACCAGTGTACTACAGGGGAGAAAGACCAGGGCATGAAAGAGAACCAGATCAAGTAAGAGAAAACAGGTTTCTGGTTCCAACTTGACAGAAAAATAGCAGTGCTGTTTTTTTTTATTTTTTATTTTATTAAACTGCAGATTATCTACTACTACTACTTCAAGATCAGACTTTCTCTCTGTTAATACATTAATTTACATTATGGTAAAGACTTCAAAAGAAAATCTTAGGAAGGTTAAAAATAAGGAATACTTTGCATCTTTTTTGTACCAGCTCCTGCAATCCTATGAAGAATACCGGTAAGACTGGTGGTAAGAATATGCACTGGAGGAAAACTAAACTCAAACAAAGCTTTTATCTGGTTTACAAGTCTGTCCATTTCACACAGCTCAACTACCCTGAGAGAATGAGCTTCTGGGTGTTGTTCTGCACTACTAACCAAAGCCAAATACTGTCTGAGCTCATGAAGAATTAAGGATTTAGTTGTGAGTTGATTTTCTAGCTTCTAAATGAAAAAAGAAAAAAAAAGGAAGAGTGGTACTTAGTTACCGGCTAGGTTTAAACCACAACAGTCCTTTTTTGCACCCAGCATGGGGATCAAAGGGTTGAGATAATGACAGATTTGACCAGGGTGTGTCAAAACAAATTTGCTATAAGCATTCATTATATTGTATTAATAGCCACCATTCACAATGTTATTTGCTCTTGTAGCTGTTGCACTTGGTCTCAGAGTTCTGTAACACCATAATTACAGCCTGCATTCCCCGTTTTGGTGTTTACTGGCTTTGGTGCCTGAGCTAAGGTTCTTGTTTTATTGTGCTTTGTAATAGTGGCTTGTGATACGGTAGAATCGCTGGTCATGAAACTTATCTGGTATGTGTTCTCACCATTTTCATCGCCTCTATATTTTGGGAGCCATCTAACAGGAGCTATTAATAATTATACCTTTTGCCATTTCTCCTCGGAATGCCAACCAATGGAGGGTATCTCCCTCACCAGGTTATTTACAGCAGCATTTGAGAAGTTTGAAAATTTTGACTATTCTTTCAGCATCTTGGGATCCTTAAACCAGCCTGGCCCTACCGCTAGGAATCAATATGTTGTTGAATACAGTTCATATCTTGCTTAGGCTTAAACAGCTGTATGTGAGCCATTCCAACCTGCATGAGAAGCACTGCGGCTTGAAGGAGAAGAAGAGGAACTGAAGCTTCAGCGACAGCCACTGTGGCTGCTCAAATTCCAGTGACAAGGATTTTGGCTGCTTCAGCCCTTGCAACACACACTGCAGAGCTACTCAAACTCCAGTGACAAGCACTGGAGCCATTTCAATCTCCACAACAGGCACTGTAACTACTCAAATTCTGATGACTAGTATCTGCTCAAACTCCAGCAGCATCAATTGCAGTTATTTTTATCCCCTTGACAAGCACTGCAGCCACTCAAACCCCAGCAGCAAGTATGGTGGCAATTCAATCTTCGGTGACAAGCGCTGCAGCTGTTTTAGTTCCTGTGACCAGTACCTGCGACTACTCAAACCCCAACCACAAGCATGACAATGACCCAAACCTTGGCAATGAATAATACAACTGAACTAGAGAACCAGTTCATGTTTACTGGACTCTGTGGATCAGATGGCCTGGCACATCAGTCAGAAGGTGGCAAAAACATGTAGTGGAGGAAATCTGAATGCAAACAAAGCTTTTACCTGGTTTGTAAGGCTGTTCAGCGCTATACTCAGCTCAGCTAATGTGACAGGCTGAGCTTCCGGGGTTTGTTCTGCACTACTATTCAAACTCAAACACTGTTTGAGCTCATCAAGAGTTCTGGATTTAGTTGCAAGTTGATCTTCTAGCTCCTAAATTAAAGAAGAAAATAAAAAATACATTAAAAAAAAAAAGGAAGAGAAATAAGATCTTTTGATGAGATCATAGAAAAACGTTCTGTGTGAAAAGCTTAAAAGCTTCTCTAAAACAAATGTGTGATTCTTCAGCCGTGCAACAAAACCACCATTTCGACTCTCATACAGAACAACTGTTTTACAGGAATTTGAAATGATAGTGAC
Organism: Pezoporus wallicus; assembly: GCF_028554395.1. Lineage (NCBI taxonomy): Eukaryota > Metazoa > Chordata > Aves > Psittaciformes > Psittacidae > Pezoporus > Pezoporus wallicus. Next base: position 2,877,420 of record NW_026639769.1, on the reverse strand, counting down.
TGCTTCAGACAGTGTCCTGCAAGTAGAGCAAGAATCAGTCCATTTAGTATCAGCATGAGCACTGTACATCCTACTTGGGAAGGACATAATCAGGAGACAATTCCGCAGCCACCACGCAGGCCTCTGTACCTCTCCTACATGATGCCAAAGTTTTCCTGTTAATGCAGCTGAACGTTTTCTTGGGCAGGGTAGCATTCAGGTCTCGTCTGTTCCACCAGACAGATGTAAGACAGGAACTGATTTTTAATATGAGAGTCCCTGACATTCTAACTACTTCTAGACAATTATTTTCAGCTTGTCCTCCCAGGCGAGGAACTTCACTGAAATCAATGGAAATGCCTGGGAGAATAACTTTCCCCCAACACAATCAACAAGTTTATAAACTAGTCTTAACATGCCAGGGAAAGCTCAGCAGTAAGCTCTTCGCAATGTGAGTAAATATCCATACATGCAATGGGCTGTAAAATTTTCCTGTAACACTATACTTAAAGCCATGACCATTTCCCTTCCCCCTTCTTACTGTCCCTAAAACATTTTCAAATTTAGACCTAACTTTTATTGAGAAAATGAATTTTAATGAAACATTTTAGCCACCTGCATGCTAGCAATATACGTTTCTGGAAGCAGGTTAGTATTTTAGTCAGAGATACCCTGTGCCTTTCTTCCATTCTGGCCCCTCAATATATTTCAGAGTACTTCAGAGACACAAGTGTGTAACAGAGCACTCTGGGCAATAAAAGCAGCCCAAGAGAGAACCAACAAGAGAGAGATGTAACCATGGCAATGGAAGAACAAATATTCCATGTTAAAAAAATAGAGAGGGAACACTGTAATCAATGAAAAGAGCAGACTGTCAGAGAAATAGGAGCCAATTATTAGTTGGCTCCACCTATACTTATTTTGAGGGAGCTGATGCCTAGTAAAACACAACAAAACCAAAGGACACCCAGATGCCTGAAGCTGGTGCAGACAGACTACATTCTGTGGCAAGAGTAGAGGGAGTTGCTATTTTTCCAAATGGGACTGTGTAGTTTTCCGACACTTTCACCACAGTTCTTCAAACTAATGGGATGGATAGCTTTTGCCATGGCTGTGCTGAACTGAGAACAACTTCCTTTGGAGACATCGCGGAATAAGATCTACAGTATTGCTGCACAACATTCCAAATACCACAGAACAACAGCAGACGCATCTTCAATTGGAAGAAAAAAAACATAAAATAGCAATTCACATTAAAAGTGTGTTGTTGTTAAAGCCCAGCCAGTAACTCAGAACCACACAGCCACTCACTCACTCCCCCCCTTCCTCCCCTGCTCTCAGAGGGATGGGGAGGAGAATCAAAAGAATGTAACTCCCACGGGTTGAGATAAGAACAGCCCAGTAACTAAGGTATAACACAAATCACTACTGCTACCACCAATAATAATAATGATAAATAACAAGGGAAGAGAATACAACGGCTCTACATCTGCAACTGATACTCAGCCCGACCCAAGCAGTGATCTCGGCCTTCTGGGTAACTGCCCCCAGTTTATATGGTGGGCATGATGTGCTGTGATATGGAATACCTCTTTGGTTAGTTTGGGTCAGGTTTCCTGTCTCTGCTTCCTCCCGGCTTCCCCTCCTCCCTGCCAGAGCATGAGACTCAGAAAGTCCTTGGTCAGAGTAAACATTACTTAGCAACAACTAAAATCATCGGTGTTATCAGTGTTGTTCCCAGGCTGAAAGTCAAAACCACAGCACTGCACCAGCTGCTAAGAGGGAGAAAAATGACTGCTACTGCTGAACCCAGGACAAAGTGGATCTGGCTCTTTATCACCTGAATCTAACATGCTTAATTAGAATTACACTGTAGCATTCTTCTAGAAAACACCAACTTCCTTATTATTTTCTGTTAAAATCTTTGCAGTTCTTTAGTCTGGATTCAAGAAAGCACTAAATGTTTTTACAATAACATCACACATACAAGGCTTTACCTTGCAATCATCTAATGTGTTCTGTGCAGAGATCAGACTTGCTGGAGTTTGTAAAGACCTCAGTCGCTCACTCTGAGCTTCCAGCCAATTGTGTAGATTCTGTGCTTTGTTCTCATTTTCAGTAATATCCTCCAAAACATCTTCCAGGTCTTGTATCTGAAAGTTACAGAACTATTTTAACTTACTTAAACCTAGATGAGAGCAGAAACAGGGCTCCCCCTTCCATGACAAAATTTGAGATGACAGTATCTACATTGAAAGTACTATTAAGAGAAAACATTTTGAAAGGGAAAGTTGAAAAGTTTTACTGGCTTTTTAGGATCTGACCTTTTCCCTAGGAAGAAAACACAGCAGTGGGGGTTTTAGAGCTGGCAGCCTGTAGACCTGACAAGGTGGGGGACCCTAGGCTATGTGGACACATTCATATGAAGTCTGAAAACCTCATTCTTCCTCAAACCCAAAAGCAAGGGAGCTCAAGTCTCCTAACCTCAATCTTAGGCCTTGAGGACCTATTAAATCCTAGAATGCAGTTTCTTGAAAATGGTTAGAGAAGATAACTTCCCCCTCCAATTTGAATTTCATAATGGAAAGTTTCAATTGTGCAGGAACCAGATTTTCCACTTGAACATGTTTCTTGAAGGCTTTATGAGCTGGAAAAATTTGGGAATTTTCTGTTTGTTCAGCAGACTTTGTATCTGGATTCAGGGTGGGCAGCTTCTCCCAAAGCTGCCCAAAGCATAGCTTTTTCCCTGTACATTCAGGAGAGAAAAAGAGATGAGAAAAGGAATGTGCTGGTAAAAGGCTGCATTCCAGCAGCCTCATGCTTGCATTTTGGGATTCTAACCTTCCCTGTATCACATGAGTCACACTAGCTTTTCTACGCACTGGGCCACACAAGCAGTGGCATCTAATTCTGGATGCACGGATTATTTTGTAGCCTCACTACAATAATTCCGAGGCACTGCCTGAAACAGATTTTCTACTGAGAAAGATGATCTACAGTTAGTCTACATGTAGAATTTGTCTATAGCTGCTGTTCTAAAGCACTCCATTGGGAAACCATATTTAATTACTTCACAAGGAGGACGCAGACAGACAGCAACCCATTTCCAGTGACCTAGCAGGGCTGGAGCAGGACTGGGAACTGATCCCTGCTGTGCCTTTTCCAGCACATATATCTCTATCTGAATACAGCTGCCAACACTTCTTTCTTATTAATTACTTTTTTGGCAAATCCAACTGCTACAATAGGAAAATGGGTGATAGCTTAACTATATCCCTATTTCTTATTTGCATCATACGGCATGTAGAGGGGTTTGCTTTTCTGGTGCTGTGTTTGCTGAGCAGGGCCTGACTGTTTGTACCAAGCAGTGTAGCACCTCTTCTTTCCACAAACCATCCAGTATATTTTCCCATTAAGTTTTAAATGCCCCAAATTTCACAGCTCCCTAATTTTCCCCAATTGACAGATCTCACTAACAGGTTTCCTTGCAGACACTATCCTGAATTCTTCTTTTACACAGTTTTCTCAATATAGATCTTCTTTGTTGACATGTCACTGACTGCATTTTCTTCATATGAGGAATCTTATTTTTTCCACCTAATAGAATTAACTAGGGTAAACCCCAGACTGTCATGAAGAGCAGGTTTTGTCTACTTTTTGATCATGCAAGTTACAGGAGAGTTTACCTTCCCAGACCTTGCAGATGTTTAGATGCCTGCCCACTAGCTGATAGCTGATGTGCTACAAGGCCACTCCATAGGCTCCCATGCTGGACAGCATCATGGATAGACAGCAGAGAGCACAGGGAGCTTTACTGTGTTCAAAAGTGTTTTCAGACTTAGAGAGAAAGGCTGCTTGCACAATACAGAGCACTGGCAGAGGCAAGATGAGAGCTGTGAGAAAGAAAGCAGGAAGAACTCAGTCAAACCTTTCTGTTCAGAGATGCCTGCACTCTGTGCCACTGCAGGTTCATTTCTCCAAGATACTCTGCAAATTCTGTCCTTTCATATCTCTTGCTTTCCACATCACAAGTGCTCATCTGCAAGAGTGACTGGTTAACAAAATCTACTGTCCACTGTTTAACGTTCATTTCCATCATATATTCCTGGAGGGGGGAGGGAAGACACAAGAAAAACCAAAAACATAAAACAATCAGTTTGCCAGTTTTATTCTGATCAGTTCCACAGATGCTTCAAGTATAGTTATGGGACATTGATGGCTTATTCTGAACCTAAAATATTTTTCTGAAAGACACCTGGCTGTAGGAATAATTCTCAACTTTTACATTCTTGTAGCTATTTCCATTCACTGGGAACTTTTGCAGAAAATCCCTACCATTATGTGATTAGCTCAAGGTAGGAACTAGTGCTGGAGCAGTGAATAAACCTGCAGGTACAAGACCCAGTACTTTATCCATTGGACAATACCATCACACTGCCATGGGCCCAGATTACACTAAGATCGAGGCCTTCCCACACTCCCATGAGTCACAGACAAGTGTAGAGAAGGGCTTATGCTCCTTTATCAAAATACCTGGTATCAGAATATCTGGGAGGAGAGTGTCCTCCAGTATGAGTGTACTTGCCCACAGAGATGAGTGAGAAACTACATGCAAAGTGAGAATATCATAAAGGAATGCCTTTTTATTTCAGGTCTTATAAGAGGGGAGGAAAGGGCTCCTTACTGTATCTAGTAGCACCTGGAGAAAAGCCACTAGGGAATACCACAGTAGAGGTACTGAAGCTGTAGCTGCTTTCCTGTAGGAATTTGTGACCCTGATCCCAGCTTTCTTCCCAGCACACGCATCCCCACATTGCTGACAAGTGCAGAAGACACACCAACAAACTGATGCCTAAATATCCAAAGGGTTAAAACCAGCACCTCATCTACATGTTCTAACTACCAAATTGAATTGATATAGACCAAAATATTATATAATGCTATACTAACGCACTCTGAAAGAAATTTTTATGTTGGCACTTGCCTTATGTGCAGTACCAACGTGCCTGTGAACTGCAGCTGATGAAACATAGTATTCAAAACCCCTGCTCTCTAGTTAAAGGGATTGTGGTTATGGAGCTCCATTACAAGGTATTCCTTGTTGAAAAGACAGAGTAAAATACAGCATAAACACAGAGTCTATCTTCCTAAGGAAGGAAAGCTTTCCTAGTGAACATGTTTTATAATCTAAATGTCAGAGAAGATAAGCGAGACAGATGGGACAGCATGAGATTATAGCACAGCAGGCAGTAGCCGTACTGCAGGGCTGGCAGTGTTTTGTGTGCCATAGACACAAAAGGTTTTTATAAAGGAAGATGTTAAGGCACCTTTCAAACTGTTTAAGGAACCCTCTTTACAGCAAGGTGAAGGATATCACTGTGCTTGTAGGCTGTTTTCATCCTTTCTACAGCCAAACACCTTGCAGAAGGCCTGGACTTACAGTTTCTCACTTACCTTGTACTTCTGAAGGAGGTTTCTGACTTGGACAGCACTCCACTGTGCATTTATTGGCTCCTTATATTTCTGCTCAAATTCCTCATCATGCAGCCAGCTCATTAGGTCAACAACAGCTTCCATTGATGAACGCTTTTCCATCTGAAGCTGGGGAAGATCATATAATAAATCCTCTACACTCCGCTTGTTAGAAAAATCAAGGAAGATGACACCCATACTTTTAGAAAGGCTCGGGCACTATAATTGCAATTACTGAGGTATGAACTTGAAAGTGAGCCCTGTACTACAGAGGGATATATGATGTAAGAAAAGGTTGAAAATTCAGAAATTCGAGGTAAAATTCTAACTGTCACAGACTTACACATCGAACTGTAAATATGATAGACATGTACAAAACAGCCCAGAAAGAACACAGCAATAATTAAACTGCAGTACAATACTGGGGATATTCTGACAGCAAGAAGACAGCTAATTAGGAAGGAGGGGTTTATGGAGCAGCCAACTGAATCCCACAAAAACATTTTAAAATAATTACTTAGCTTGAACTGAGAGATGTCAGCAGTTTCTCACCTGGTGAAGCTTTTCTTGGATGGCTGGGAGCTGTGTAATCAGTTCTCCCCATTCTTGCTCAACCTTTGCCAAAGATGACTTAATTGCTGCAGTATCACCTTGCTTCATGTGAAAGAGCTGGTTGGCAGTGCTCACCACAGATGACTTCAGGGAAGATTTTTCATCAATCTCCTTAGATAATGTCTGAGATGCACAGGAGAAATTTCAGAGGGTAAATTTTTATATATCTTTTTAAATAAAGAAGACAAACAAGTTCTTTAGTCAAAGGATGAGCTGCCTTAACAACCAGATTTTAGCAAGTTTGTAAAGTTCAGAAAACCTAAATTCAACATGTTCTGGCAGCAGGCAAGGCCTTTTCCTGCCCACCTTGATACAAAGCTGAATTCCACCTTTTGCTCCACAGGGATTGGGAACACCATTTGGGAAACCATCTTCACGACCTGGTCCCTAGTGAGGAACAGCCTTAGTGTTCACTACACCCACACTCCAGATTCAGTTGGTAAGTGGCCCATCAGCTGGGCTGAACTGCTGTATTTGGCATCAGGAGCAAGACAGAAATCATACTATTACATTGCAGGTGTTTAAGAGATCCTGTCTGGGCTGTGATGCCTTACAGCTGAGTTCATTATGAGGACTCCATTACAATTTATGCACTCTACCTGGCCTCCCAGTCTGAAGGAAGGTCTTTGGTAGTTTCCCATCCTCATGGTTCTCACACGCAATGGGGTGCCTTTGGGACACACGCCATTAATACTATATTATGTGGGCAGCTTCTGGGTCATGGCAAACACAAAAACCACTGAAAAGGTCATTTTCACTGGAAGACACAATGTCTTATCTAAACCTGACAAGAGAAATTACTTACAAACAAGCTCTTGATGTTATTTCTGATGGTGACAGGATATTGTGCCACATTGAGAGACTCCTCCTTCAAAATAATCATTCTCTGCTGAGCAGAATCCAGCCATTTCATTAGTTCCTCTGAGTGTCTGTTGTAGCTACAAGCAGAAAACAAAGCACACAAACATACATCTCCAAGGTGAGTCTAGGATACATTTCTCGCCCTCCAAGTTGTCCTCTCTGTTAGGAGGTGGGCTATCTGGCACCTATGCTGCTACATAACCCTACAGAATGGCTACAGGATGGATCAATGTGCAACACAACAGTTCTGCTGGATGTACACAAAACTGTTCCTATCAGCTCTTTTCAGCTGGTCTGCTCTCCCTGAAATTCTCTTTCTGTATTCACCCAGCAGTTGCCAGGACAAGCTCACATGGCAGAAGAAAGCTTTGCTGGAGGTCAGAACCACCAGAAGAGATTGTGCACACTGCAGATACAGTGTACAATACACAGCAGGGGTAAATACCAACAAACACTAGTATGCTCCATCCACACTATGGGTCCAGCCATCCCGAGCTCAGAGCACACAGACAAGGTATGCTTGGTACATCAGGTGGTGGACTGTGATATAGAGCCCCAAACTTTCTCCACCCGACTGCCAGGACTGCACTGACAGTTGGCTTGGGGCATGTGAAAACACAGGGTCTTTCCCCTTTGAAGAGCTTCAAAAGAAAAGCATATCAGCCAGTATTCGGTATTTGCAAGGTGGATAGTGTACATGCACAGACTGACACATTACACCTTTCCATATAAATCAAGCCTAGCTTGCATTTGTAGCAGGCCAAAATGCTTAGGGTAGCGTGACTAGAGATTCTGTTAACACTTCCAACGTAAAAATTGCAGCACGATGCAGCTAACTCTCACCATTGCACTGACTTTGCAATGGCAGCAATTAAAACATTGATCCTACAAAGTAAGCAGGAAGTAAATGACTTGTCTACACAGTGAGAGATCAGCTGTCTAATCAGGAGCCACTGTTCTGATCACCACTGCTTTTGTATTTTTGGTTTTGTTGGGTTTTTTTTCCCCTCATTTTTAGGTCAAAGGAGCTCTCGTATTTATTAATTCACTGTCATATTTCAGAAAATAAATCAACAAGAGATCAGAAAATAATTTCTAGATGATATCTCTAACTGCTTTCCTATACCCACCTGACCAAGAGTTTGAGTAACGTTTGAAGTCGGTGTAGTTCATGGCCAACTTTTTTGGTTAAAGATAACCATTGCTCTTCCAGCTTCCCAATCTGGTAGCTTATTTCTGGACAGCTCACAGCAGTCAGCAATTTCTTCCCTTCTTTCACCATCTGGTACAGCCTGGCATGCTTTTCATTAACACTGGTTTTGATTTGCTATGAGAATACGGAGGTTTACAAAACAATAATATTTTAAAAACTGAAAAAACAACTAGCAAAATATATCATTTGTTCTAACTTCTTAATCTCACATTTCCTCTATCATGCATTTTGTTTTCCAAACAGAAGGAACCTGTACTTCATTACATGCAAAAGGGACACAGCTTGTTTTGTTTCCTCTGAATAGATCAAGACAGAACTCGGCATAATTTCATACATTAGTAGAATGACTGTCTTATGATTTGATGGGCTTTTTTGATACATTTAAACCTCAGGCAATGAACAAACACTCTCTATCACATCTGGTTGCACTGTCCAAACATATTACTGTCCTCAGCAGGAAGTTATGCCCTCCTGTTCTTAGAGGGCCTTCAGACTCTATCCTATTTTAAAAATGTCACCAGTCTTTTGAAGGAAGCTGTTGGTGTAATTATTGAATAATGGTGGCAGGGAGGAATGAAGAATTAACAGTGAAGACATTAAGTAAAGGAGTGGTCTGGTTCGCTTAGATGGGTGAAAAAAAGCAAAGCATCATTTTAGCATTACTATGCTTCACTGCAAGGTCAAAATGAAAAAAGGGAAAAAAAGAAAAAACACCTTAGGAAGTAAATCAATTCCAGGGAAAAGGCAGAAAGTAGGAATTGCATGATTTGCCTCCAGGAATAAAGGGCTTCTACAATATTGTTAATAGGGATATTTCTCTCACAGGAACTAAGAATTAAGAATAAGGAAACTTGATTCTGCTGTGTCCTTGAAACTGTGAAGCTCAAGTGCTGGGACTCCTCCCCTTCCCCCCAGAAGACAGAAATCAGAACATTTCATTTTGAATTCTCAGGATTTTAAAAGTAGCTGATAAACCTGTAGACCTTCTGTTCAGAAGTAACTAGAAGTTCAGATATTTGAAGCTACTAGGTTGATTCTCCTCTTCCATAGGTTTTACATCATGGCATGAAAACCATTCCTGAGTTACAGAGAAGTAGCTCTGTTTTCACTCCAAGGCTCCCTGCTGTCCTTGGGATCCATGTAGCCATCACACCATTTTCTCCCAATTATTTGTATTTGAAGACCAAGTTCTAAAGTAGCTATAGTCATTACTCCCACTTAAATGAACTTGTAGCCCTGGCTGAAATTAGCAGCCTGAACCCCTGCTACTTTTAAATGTAAATTTTCAGCTTGCATCCACACACAGACAAGCACACAAAGGAAACAGTGCCCTGCAAACAATCTTCACCTCATATTCTAACTATTCTTTTTGCCAATTCTACAGCTACATGAAGAGAACAAGTCAGAAAGATAGATGTATAAATACCTCCAGAAGTGCAATCCTTTCCATCAATCTTTCTTCTGTTTCATCAACCAAACTCACAGAAGGCAACGTAGAGGTAATTGCCTCCATCTCCTTACTCAAAAGTAGGTATTCATCCTCAAATTCCATCCATTCCTAAAAAATACATTGTAGCATGAACATAGCACATATCTGTCTGCATTTTTGCCACACTAGACTGCTTATTCTATCATGAGCAGCTCTTGCTTTAATGAAACAGAACACAAAAAAAAGGTGAAGAATGATTTTAGCACAGATGAATTATTTAATTTGCCAATATTTTTAACATTTCTTATTTTAAAGTGGTACGGTTACTTTTTTATTCTCTAAGGGTGCTTTAAGATCTATTTTACGTTTTATTTTAAAGTGGTGTTGGTAGGTTTGTGCCTTAAAGGACTCTTCTGTCAGTCCAGGCACTCCAAAATGACTAAGAAGTCATAAATTCCCACCCATGTCAGAGTAATGGTTTGAAATGTCCACTTTCAGAGGTTTTCAAGGAAAAAAGCCAGACACACAGAGAACAAGTAATAGACTTCTGCTGTCCAGTGGAGACATGAAAGGACAACTACTAGACTAAGAAATCACTGGTGCAGAAAGGGTTTCCCTAGATGCAACTCTTTTTCTTCCCTCCAGCCTCTACTCTGGGTTTCTTTTGACTCATTACCTTTAACAAGCTCTCTAAGTGTATACCGTACTGGCAGGCCTTCTGCTCCAGCAATGTGACTTCATTCACCGTCTCTCTCCAAAATTCCTCTTTGTTTTGTAGGATGGAAGGACTCACTTTCTTTGAAAACGCTTGTATGAAAGCCATGTGGGTAACGAGGCTGCGGAAAAAGTCCTGAAAAAAACAAATTTAAACTTGCTTTTTAAGAGAGACCACATACCCACAGCAGGAATATGAAGAAGACAGAGAAGACTCATCAAGAAGACCATCCAGTTTCAAGGTCTCTCATAGCTGGACTCAGGAGCTTTCTACCCAAATTCTGCATCACCCCTAGACGTGTAGTTATTGATCATTTTACATTTAGTCAGGAACCAGTGATGAGTTGCATACGCTAATCTCAGATATACATTTCTAAAGGAAAAGATTTACATTTATACCTTCAGCTCATATGAAATACGAACTGTGAAATACACTGTATGAAGATGATGGTAGGAAGAATTTAACTATATCTAAATTCATAATTTAGCATGAGGTAGTTATCACTGGATAGCCATTATTCAATTTGTTTCACCTGGATGCAAGATGACTCCAAGCACCAAAGGTATTAGCAGTTCTAGGGGTTAAGTAGTATGCAAGGCACAGTAATCCTCTGGGATAAGTATAAGGTAACAGCTTGCTTTATCTATGGTTCAGCTGAGCTCCTGAGAAATGTCTGAACAAAATATTTATCCCCACAAAAAAGTTTTGAGGGTTTAACTTCACGCTCTTCAGTCAAGATCATCTTTACTAAGGACTAATGACCAAGTACCAAGAATTTCACTTAAGGACCCAGGCATAGGTTATGTGAACATCCTGCTAAGTCCTGATTACCAGGGGAGGGAAAATGGCTTTTGCACTTTTTTTTGCTTTTGTAAAACAATGTATGTATATTTGGACTGCAGATATATTCTTTGCTTTCCTTTGTAAATGAATTCCTAACATTTTGCTTTGGACAATTAAGGGTTAATTTGCGAGAGACAAACACCATTCTTACCACTATGGAGTAGTGATTTGCAGTGCTTAGCATCCTGAAACAATTTTTAAGGAAGTTTGAGCTATGTGGACCACTTAAATCAAAGCACTGACATAACAGAGTCATCATCAAGTGACTAGCATTGGCCAGGCCTTCTTGCCAAACAGCAAGACAGTGAGGATGCAGGTGCATTCTCAGCCATCTCCCATCAAGCATGTAGCAGCTGAGTACAGGGACACAGGGCTGCCAAGGGGAGGATCTAAACTATCCTCCATTTAGGAAAGGAGCTAAGGAGCTGTTATGACGTAAGTTTCTTCCATTCGATCATGATAGTGCAGAATGCTGAAAGCAAAAGAGCCCTCCCAATTGCTAGACAGCAACTTCAAGAACCTCACTATTGATTTATTACCAGTAATTAGGAGTACATGTGTTTTCCTCACACATCAATATCTTCTGAGGTAAGCCACAGTAGTATTAAACTGACAAAACTGAAATCCTGATCTTGATTAATCACCAAAACTGCAGTTGTAGTAACAACCTCTCTTTCATATTTTATTGTGTCCTATTTTGATCTATGGAAAAACTCTGTTTTGCTTTCTGCATGTACTCCAGTCCCTCCCCTATGCTATAAGCTAGTTATTTTCTCCATAACACTGGAGAGAAATCAGTCAAAGAATATAGTGCTCCTGCTATGTTGATCTGAGCAGTGCTGTGATAAGCATCTTATACCTTGTGATCTTCCAGGTGAGACTGTAGAGCTGCTCTGCTTTTGATTAGCTGCTTTGGATCTTGTGCAATTTTCTCCTGTCCAATAGCTACCAGCTCTGCAAATCCATGCAGTAACTCCTCATACTGGCTTCTACTGATGGAAGTAGAGTTCAGCTCCTCATACTTTCTTTTCAGGATCCCCCACATGTCGTCCAAAACATCCTACAATGTAAACACAGTTTAGTGATTTACGAAGGACAAAAACGGATTTTACAAACCTGCACATACATTCCCAGAATGCAAAATAATCATCAGCCTTTTGATGCTAAAAATATATTGTTTGGAGGATTAATCCTTGCTGAGTAAGTGGAAACTGTACTGTGCTCTTACCTCTAATTTATAAACTTCCTGGATTAAGGTGATAGGTAACTGAAGTCTTTCCCCATGGCCTCTCAGTTTTGCTACTTGTTTTTCAAGGTCTTGCAGCTCCAAAGCACAGGCATCAGTTTTCTGAATTAAGGACAAAATAAGCTATTAAGAAGAGCTCTAGTTCCATTAAACTTTCCATTATCACTAGTAGCACAGCAGATCCAGTGGCTGTGCTAGCACTTCATAAGTTTACAAGGAAACACTGATATCCAATGAGCTTATAAACTAAATAGGTAAAATTGTTCATGACACAGCTTATTGGGTTCTCATGGCACAGCCAGAAGAGAATTCAGGCCTTGTGTCTCAGTCCAACCTTCAACATGCACTTCAGTTTACTAATTCAAGAGCAGCCACTAAAAGGAATCATGTACTCAGAAAATACCATTTTTTCTTATGAAGTAGAACAACCCAGTCAGGGGCGGATTGAGTCAGGTTCTTTCTGAAGGAAGGGAAGCTATATACTTTTGGCATTCCTTTTTCAAGAGTGGTTACTTGACAGAATATATGTAAGGCAACAGTCCTTGCTAGGGGATTCAGCAGTTCTGAATGTAGCTTTCACCCTGACAGAAAAATTCTGCCTATAAACAAGGTTATGGGCCTGTAACGAAAGTGTTGCTTCACCAAGAAGTAGACAGATAGCAGATGACCATTCTGCGGAGGATATGTAGCCTATAGAGAATTTTAATTCTCTGCTGGTCCTTATGAAAGTTGAAGAAAATAGCTTAACTGGTCAAATGTCCTACGATAAAGTGCTCAGAAATGCTGAATGAGTAGATATAAATACTGCAGTCCTATTTCCACAAATAAAAAGAAACATCACATGTGAAGTGCTGTAACTTACGCAGCTCTGTTCTTCCCTGCCAGAAGGTGGAGCGTATTTGCTCTGAGAGACTGCGGAGAGACTGGTTCACAGTATCACAGTATGCTAGAGATTGGAAGGGACCTCAAAAGATCATCTAGTCCAATCCCCCTGCCGGAGCAGGAACACCTAGATAGTGTTACACAGGAATATGTCCAGGCGGGTTTTGAATGTCTCCAGGGAAGGAGACTCCACAACCTCCCTGGGCAGCCTGTTCCAGTGTTCCGTCACCCTCACTGAGAAGAAGTTTACAGTTCCTCCACCCCAACTACTAAAAGGACTGGAATTAAGTCTGACTACAGAAACAGGTGTAGCAACAAAAAAGGGTTTTTTTTTTGTTACTCTCTTCTTTCCCATTCTTAAAACCTAAGTGAGACTCAAACTTTAGAAAACACGAAACTTAACAGATTGCAAAAAAATGGAAATAAAATCAAATGCTGAGAGTTCTTCCTTTCCTTTATGTTGAATGAAATTACCTGAAGCTCTTCAGAAATATTATGTCCATGTATTGCATTCAAGCATTGCTGCAAAGCAGCCTTCTTCTCAGTTAACTGATCATAAAGCAGCCTGGTTTCATTCTGCAAAAGAAACAAGCATCAGAGGTATATCACGTAGCAGGAATATAGTAACAACCAGACAAAATTACATAACAAACAAAATGACTACCTGTTATGGCAAAAGCACTTTTTTTCCTCTTAAAAACCAAACAAAATACCAAACAAAAAAAACCCAACCCAAACCACCACAACAAAATAAAGCATGTGCATTATTTAAAGCAGTATTTTAGAGAAGGAAATTCTGTAGTCTGTGTTATGTATAAAAGCAGATTACTCCCATAACAGTGATCCTCTATGACCATAAAAATCTGTGAAACTTAAAAAAATTCTTTCCTTCTGAAAATGTGCTCATTACTGGCCACTGATGGAGCTCCACGGATCTGCATAAGCAGACATTGCAAGACTAGTCCTGCTACTGTCTGGAGACAACATCCCACTGTTCAAAGGAACTGTTTTAATGTTCAACAGTAAAGAACTAGGCTGACTTGCAGATGATGAGCACACTGGAGTTTTGCTGGACATTGCAAACTGTATTTCAAAGATTAGGATTTTCTTTCCTTACTTCAGCCTAAATACCCGATCTGAATATTTCCCAGCAACAGCTAGTAGATTTAGCCCAACATGAGAATCTACATAAAACTTTCTTATTATCTGCTTTTCTGAAGATGAATAAAAAAGGCAAATTTGCAGAACTATAGCTTCTGCTACTGTGGCACAAAATCTAAAGGAACAGTAAATACAAAGGGTCAAATCAACCTCCAGTATGTAGCTGCCCAGTGCCAGACATGGCAGCAAAGGCGAAGAACCCAGAAAAGGGAAAGAGCCCACAAAGCATTAGAAAGAATACACAAAATCTTTCTTGGTCTGATCCCTACACACAGAAACTTGCTTTAGCCTGTAGCTCAGTGTGCATGGGATCCCAGGTGACTTCCATCCTTTCTGCATGCAAACTTTCTCCTGTGATCAAGGCCTCTATGGCACTCAGCACTGCAAACAGCACTGCATAAACAGCAAAATTAATTTGCTTCTTGAGAGGCCAAGACAAGCTTTTTTAGTACCAAAAGAAAAAGGAAAGCCCATCACAGGTTACTCATCTGTAACCAAAATGCATTAACACTGACAAGCCTAACAGATGGTGTGAAGTAAGATATGCATTTGGCAGTGGAGTACCTGGTAATTGCTATTATGATTCAGCCCAGCTTTCATTGAGTTGCTCCTTAAAGCAGTGGCAGCTTGAGTTTGTTCCAGCCGTGCCTGCAAGTTGTTAAAGCACTCAGAGAACACATCTGTGCTCCCACCAGCACGGATAACAGACTTTAGATCATCCTTTTTATCACTCAGATCAGCGTGAAGGTTTTGCAGCTCCACAGAAAGAGTCTAAAGGTTTGAAAGAAAGATAACAAGAGTGAAATGAGTCTCTCTCTCCAAGGACTCTTGACCGTATAAAGAAGCAGGTTTCAAGTTGATAATCGTTGTTAAAAGCAATAGGCTCAAATCTGTGCAACACCGAGTTTGATAGTGTTATTCCTGAATGACAGAGAGAAAATATCATGCCACGTATATTCTGCTGTAAAAGAAATCTACTGGGGATTCTCTTTCCCTTGATGCTTTAGGACAGTTACCTCGTAAAGAGCCTGCTGCACAGGTGCCTCTTCAGCAGAGAGAACCGAGGTGTTTAGCATCTCCTCCATGTTATTCAAACACTGGCTGATTGCCAGAAGCAGTTCAAATAATTTTCTGTCCAAATAAGAAGAGACTTCCTCTGCAACATTATGCTGGGTAAAGGCAAGTAAGAAGTTTTCATTATTTTCATCCAAGTCATGGCTAAGATTTATTCACTCGTGAAAAGTTAGAGGTTCAGTCAGCCAGTAACAAAATGGAATTAATGAAATACCGAGGAACATATTTGGACGAGACAGTAATATGCATGTAATATTCAGAGCTGTCAAGGCCAAAGCTGAGACAATGACCATTTATGTATTGAAAGTGGCTGTGGTCTTACAAGTGTCTAATTTCATGAATGGGCACAACACAACTTGTCAGCACCAATACTGCAGATTTACTGAAATCATTCACAGGCTCCTTGCTTTATACAGTTTGAGGCGTTCTACCCACACTAGCAAATCTTTGGATTGAGGCAGCAGAAATATCATAGCTGAAACTTGAAATGTTTCCTCTCAAAATCCTAGGATGATTTCTATTTCATAGTCCACACCTGATGCAAAAGCTATACTACAGTGAGTGCTATTTGAAATAATATGATTATTGCTACTTCCCAGTGCCCAAACAGTGCCTTGTGTCTAGAATTCCTTGTATTTTTTTTCAGTGCTAGGACATGACATTTTTACCTGCGTATGAACCACATTCGCTTCTTGGCTTAGGTCCCCCAGCTGGACAGTGTAAGTTTTCAGCTCTTCCACAGTGGGGGTGCCTGCACTAGCAAATATGCCTCGGGGTAGCATGTTCATCTTTGCTGTAATCTAACATTTGGAAAAAGAACATTGCAATTAGGTGAAAAGCTCAAATGAAGACAGGGCTTTGGGCAACTAGACAACACACCTCTCAGAAAGCATTAAAGTTTCAAGGCATTATATAAAGCATTTGGGTTCCCTTTTTACTGGCAAAAATCAGTTGGGCAGTCTATGCTCTGTTGGGACACTGGTTGAAAAAGCAGCCTCTGATTCCCAGCTTTAAGGGTTACAAGTTGTAGTTTGTGATAAGACAGGCCTACTGCCTACTGCAGTGGAAGTCTTGCCTGAAAAAGCTGACATTCATTCTTCTACATGACTGAGAGTGTTCCATGTAATACAGCAATTTTAGAGAACAGGAAATGTAGTCAATTTAATGTGATCAAAACTGTGAATGACAGAAATTACAGCTTTGTCCAAACAGTAAAATTCTGCAGTCTGTTCAGAATACATATATATATACACACATATATGTATATATACACAGTGTGCTCCTGTTGCAGTTCAAACTCCACTTTTGGTATGTGAGAAAGACAGAACACAACAGTGAATGGCAAAATTTACGGCAGAGATTTGCTTTGACAAATTTTTTTTTTTTTTTCAACTTGCAAGAACTGAGACTTAACTCACATCCATGAAAATCATCTGGGAACTCGTTAAATAACTCTCTTAGTTCTCTTAAAAGAATTAAGCAGATAACATCTTGTCTGAATGTTAACTACAAGGATTCACCAATCTGCTCCCACACTATGCTTAGTAGTCACTACTTCAGAGATATTATTAACATTACTGTGCAGTAAAATCAAAAGACAATCATGAAAACAGTATGCAGTAACAATTTCATCTGGAAAATGTTTGCACAGATTTCAGTTACCTGATGAAGAGACATGACATGACAACGCAGGAAGATAGCCTAATTGCTATCTTTATACCACAACCAACTGCCCACAGAAAGAGTGTTTTACTGAACTTAAACAAACCTGAGGTTCCACAAGCTGGCAGAGAGGAGATTTCATCTTTGATGACAGCTCTTGTTGTAAGTACTGCCATTTATTACCAGTTTGGTCCTTTGGAGCTAAAGAGGAATCAGCCAGTTTGATCTCTGGATCAGATTCTCCATTGCTGCATTGAGAAAATGCTATTAGCATGGCAAATACTGAAACAGAATAAGGAAAATTAGATTTGCAAGACTTCCTATTGCTCCTGCCTCAAAACCAAAGTGAAACCAAGTGCATGGATGATCTTTAATCCAAACTTTGATACATTTATTTGGGCTTTTCCCTCCCTGTGAAAAACCTGATGGGCGTGCTGACAGCCTCCATCTCTCAGTTTCACATCACTGAATCTGGTAACTGGTTTTGGTATTTTGTACCTTGATTCTAATTTTGAAGTCACGCTGTCCTCAACCTGTGGCTGCATTTTTTCCACGCACAATTCAATGAAGTCAAAGAGGCTTTTCTGTGCAGCTGCTTTTATTTCTGGATCCTGTGGACAGAAAATAGTGTGAACAGTAAAATTATGTGCACTGTATTAATCCGATTGTGCTTTTCCAATCACATTTTACGTGAATTCATTTAGCAAAGAAAATCATAGAATCATAGAATAGTTAGGGTTAGAAAGGACCCTAACATCATCTATTTCCAACCCCCCTGCCATGGGCAGGGACATCGCACATTAAACCATGTCACCCAAGGCTCTGTCCAACCCAGCCTTGAACACTGCCAGGGATGGAGCATTCACAGCTTCCTTGGGCAACCCATTCCAGTGCCTCACCACCCTGACAGGAAAGAACTTCTTCCTTATATCTAAATATAAATAATAAATACATAAATATAAAATAAGAATATATCTATCAGAATAAAATGCAGTTTATATGTAAACATGAGATTACCAAACAAACCTCTTTCTGAAGATGTGTATTTTTACAGAATATATTTCTGACTGAGCCAGTTTTAAAAGCAAAACCCACCAGTCATAAAAAAATTATTCACATACAGAAATTTAAAGGCCATCAACTGCCATCTTTTTACAGAGAAAAAGGAAAGAAAATGGAGATTTGCTCAAATATGAGGCGGAGTTCCATTAGTAAAAAAGAGTGTCAAGTGAAGAGTGAGCAATTTTAGCAGCTCATGCTGGATCATTTTCTCTAACTCTTTTCTAATAGTATGAAAAGGGCAAAAGCAAATTTTCAGTTAGCAAAACAGAAGTAGTTTACAGAGCACAGAATATAGTAGGATTTTTTTATTGTGTTAACAACTTTAAAGTCATCGTGAGTTAGCCCATAGAAAAACATTCACAAAGCTTTGGCTTTAGCAATGTCAATAAATAAGTTCAAACTTCATAATACATCAGTGCTTCAAAGATAGGAGATTGGAAGAATGGGTGATGCCATCTGAATCCCTACAAGGCAAGTGGCAGTGCTACTAAACCTTCTGCACATGGGATTTCAGGGGTGAGGCCTTTTTCCATCCTGACCAACACATGCAAACAAATCCTGGAGGTGACAGGTGGCTGAAACCAACCCTGAACAGATTTGATCCCACAATGAAAACTGCAGCAGGTAATAAATGCACCTGTGCCCCCCAGCCACAGGGGATGTGGAATAGCCTGGCTCCTGGATGGTAGGGGAATTACCCTCCAAATGAGCAGCTGTTCAGCAAGGGCAAACTGGGGCATGCTAGAGCCATTTGAGTGTCAGATCTCAAGGGGCTCTTTCCATTGTCTTTTGTGAATCTGTAAAGGAAGGAATACTATAGGAAGGCTTCCAGACTTGACAAGGCAGCAGAACCTATAGGTGCAGTTTGGGGAAATGGCAAAAGTGGAGCTCAGACTTAACCATACACAGAATCAGCAGTGTATGAAACACAGCTGCTACTCTTGCAAACTTTCAGTTCCATTTACTGAACGTTTGATCTACTCTAACTTGCTGCTGAAGTCCTCACACTTCTCTCCCTGACAGTTACAAGGCTTGTTTTGCTTTTCCTGTTAGCAGATGAATTTATACTAATCTTTTATTCTTCCAGTTTGACCAAATTAAAGGGATGTGTAATTTATGCTTATAAATTTGCTCACACAACTCCATTTTCTACCTGTCTGTGATGACAGACATATTTCAACAGGAGCCTTTACAAGTACTAGTTCTCTCCTGGGCTATGCAAGCTCCCACTTAAGACTGTGCTCCCCCAGTGCTGGAGAGACTGTAGTCACTTTAACCAAGCACATCAGGTGAGCTTCTCCAGCTCCCTGAACAGTGGGGAATGCTGCTGAGCCAGGAGTTACTGTCTCATTCACTGGAAAACTCAGAAAAGAGAGCACAGCTCTGGCTCACAAGAGCTGGAAGTCACTATCATTGCCATTTACAGATTCTTCAAAGAGAAAACTACTGATTAAAGGACTCTCTGCTGTGATGCTGTCACAAATATCATAGCATTTTAAATGCATTTAAAAAAACAAAAACAAAAAAAAAACCACCAAACAACCCCTTTCCTGTACTGCTTGCAAAATCGTGACTTGTCACTGAGAACTTAAAGCAGGAAAACGTTGTTCAGAGACTCATTAAAAATCCACTGCTTGATGCAAACTATAAATAATTCTACAGCACTGTATAGCAGAACGACAGCAAGTCTGATGTTTCTGATTGACTTTTCCCCCTTTCTTACTTCTAACTGTTCTTCAGCAACTACCGCACATTAAAGTGCCATTAACTCTCTCACTCTTGCTCTGCATAGCATTCATACGCTTTACCTGTTCTTCGTTGCATTTTTCTTGAAGCATCATCTGGAATTCTTCCAAACTGCACTTCACTTCCTTCAGCTTCAGGGAAAGACCTTCTACCTCTTGTTCATAGTCTGCACTAGCCCCAGAATCTTCCATTAAATTAAGGATCTTTAGTTCAATGTCTGCTATCACCGCCTAGAAGGGACAGCAGTCAATTATTCATTCTTAGAAGTACAACACTTCTTTCTGGATAATGTTCTGAAGTCAATGCTAACACTTCTCCCCCGCCAAAAGAAACACGGAGGCAAAAAAAGACAGAGCTTCAAACCCCCCAGATTTTCTCTAAACAATTAAATAATAAATTTTGTACAGTTAGTCATAAAAGTGTTTCAACAATAGCCTCCGCAGGAATTTGTATTAACTCAGATACAGAATAAAAGAGGAGAGGAGAAATGAAAGACTCCATCTGGATGCAACCAAGAAGACAACACACCTCAGTGGGGAAGGAGGCAGTGCACAGACTGATCACATCACCCTTTGGGAGGAATGATGCTGAATTACCAAAACATAGTAACATTACAGTACGTCAGCCAGGCTATCGTAAACTGTTGGGATCTGTTTTTTGATTCAAGCTGCTCTGAATCAAAGTTACTGCATTATTTTAAACCCACATTTTTCAGGTGAGTGTGGAGACAAGGTACTATGGCTCAGCTGCAAAGTAATCAACTGCAGTAAATTAACTGCTTTACATCATACATCCATATCTAGAGACTGTTTCTGCTCATGCTATTTGAGTTTTTCTCTGTAGATCTTTACTAGGTTAGAAAAACCTCCCACCACTACCAAGCTCTTGTCTTAACATTGAGGCAAGTCATTAAATGCTGACAGGAGTTCAGCAGCACTTACAGCTGCCTGAAGCCACCTTGTTTTTACCAGCTGAACTGCCCTGCCTGTGCCAACACGAACCTCAAAAGCGATCCAGACACAGTTACTTAGGTGCATTCAAGACCCTAATTCCTGCAGAGTTCAGCACCTGAGTGCTCGGCTGAATAACAGCTTAAACCTAGAGGCATTTCTTGGCATGGACTCGGTTCCTATTAAAAAACATACCACCCAACAACAACAAAACAGCTGGAAATGTCTCCTAGCAATTTTAAATGGGGACATTTTGGTATTGGGTCTTTTATAGCAAGTGAAATTTGTTGCTTCACGTAGAGACAGTGCTTGGAGCAAACTGGTACACCAGACTGGCACCACAGGGAACTTCAAAGTGGCATGCCTGCCACTTTCTTATAATCTGCATGCCAGAGAAAAAGCTGCATGCCAGGCTCCCACCCAGCCCAGCATCTCATGTCAGTCCTGCTTGCATCCACCTGTTTTCACCAACAAGTACCACCTACCCCTATCCTGCTGCCATCTGCGCCTGGCAATAGGATGCCCTGGTGGTAGGTCCAAATACCACCACAGCTCACAGAAGGCAGGGGACAAGTCCCTGTTTTTCTACCCATGCTGGCAGCTGCCCTGCATAAAGAAAATTTTACCAACTGGGAAGCATTCTTACACCAGTCTTTTGAACCAAGTGAAAGTGCCACAGAAAACAAAATCATTTTATCCTAGCTGATTTTTCACAATTGAGACCAATGAAAAACTGCCTTTTAATGGAGGATTCAAACTATACTAAGCCATGTTTCTGAAAATAATCCAAAGACAAAAAAAGCTTTAAAAATACTCAAGAATTCTACCTAAATTCCCAGATGCATAAAGATCCCAAATCTAGTTTTTTTAACTAAGCCCTTGGAAAGCTGCACCTGAAACTGAAGCCAAGCAGTTACATGTTTTCTGTACAGTGTAATGAAGGCGATTAAGTGGGGAGAGCAGAAGCAGTGAGCATTGCTTTTCTGCAGACACACCCCTCAGGGAAGTGCAACGTGTATGGATAGCAGCAGTAAACTGCTCTGTCTTACCTGGTAATAGGCAAGCTGCATTTCCACCGCATGCTGCATTTTGGGGGTCTGGGGGTCTGACTTCAGGGACACTTTAGTTTTGTCTAGCCACTGCTCTACCTCAGCAACTTGGGCATGGCACACCTGGAGGATCTTTTCTGGTTCCAACCTGCTGGGACGTACAGCTTTCCCTCGAGAGCCCCAGGTGATGTCAGGGACAGGAGGCGGCTTGTCATTCTGAAGGAAAGCACATGGAAGAAATGTGGTTATCTATCTGCTTTATCCTTTCTTTCCCTTCCCCTTACCAGTGGGAAATATTTAACTTTTGCAATCACAGAGCTCCGAAACAACTCTGCCATCATGTTCCCAAATTAAAAGTGAAAGAAAAAAAAAGGAAAAAAGAAAAAGAAAGGGAAACTCAGCAAGCCAAATGATCCAGGATCTGGTGTAACAGGTTTCCAGGCAGCAATTTGCATTTGCACAGGTATACCTGAACAAGAGGAAGAGGGATGATGCACCATTAACCAGCTCTCCCCTGAGGAGAGATGTTTTCCTGCAGGAGTTAGATGTAAAAGCTATGCAGTTTATAAGCTGCAAAGCAAGCTGTTGGGCAATGCTTACATGCTACTTGCACATGTTCTGTTCCAAAATTCAACCAGTGCTTTATTTGGGCTTTAGGTCACACAGAAAAATAATATATATTTTTAAGTATGTCTCATGTAGTTCTTTCTAACTTGCATTCCTTTAAAAAAGCAATATTGCACACTTTTAATAAGGAGAAATCTAGAATGTACTAAGACATCTGCAGTTGCTTGGAAGGCTGTACAGGTGTATATATACCCCCATACATACAAATACTGATACTTGATAAGTAAGTCAAGTAAAACACCACAAGAATAAATATTACCTGTAAATATTACCTATAGAATAAATATTATCTATAAATATTACCTATACCAAGAATAAAATTACCTATACACTACCATGGCCCTAGAGCATACATTCAGGCAGCTGAGACAGTCACTGGTAGTGTACAAGCTTCATGCTAAGATGAGATTTGGCAGAAAAACAGGGAGCAAAAGTGCATGGTTTCACCTATCAATGTCTTAACCACTACCGTTCTTTGCCTCTGAGACACCATGGGACAGTGCCATTAAACACAAAAAGGATATCTGAGCTTACAATTCCCAGAACAGTCTAACTATGTCTCCTGAGGTATACATGACTGAAGAAATAAAAAAGTACCAACTTACTTCAGCCTCCACCAGAAACTTCCAACTCAGTTCTAGCCCTGTTTGTTCTAGTTCATTAATCAAAATAAGAAAACAGTACAAATGTATAATACTGTGCTGACACCCTTTCATCACACACGTATGTGCACCTAAGCATTTAGTTTACACTGCCAGCATGCCCAGCTAGGCAGGGTTATTGCAGTAAACTTGGTCCCCCCTCCTCCACAGAAATTCAGATATGTAGTCAAATCAGTTTGATGAAACACACTGGTATGGTGTGCACGGTTGTCTGTGTACACTTCATGGAGGCAACAATGGACAGTTACCATGGCTCAAATGACAACACAATCGCAGAATCTTCTGACCACCTTCTGACTGCGTGTCACGGCTTTAGAATCACTCATGTGGAAGAGCATGTTTTGGTAATAATATTCCAAGGCCATACCAGGCAACCAAACTTCCTAGCGATGCCTTTAACTCAGGTGCCAGGGAAGCAGCAGCCTTCTTTCAGAGTAGGATCTGTCCAGAGTACTGGGCCCTCTGTTACCCTGAAGGGAATCACCTACCACTACAGCCCACCTTTTCTTCCTCATTTAGTAATTCAAATGTTTTTCTGAATCCTAAATCATGTTTTAGGCTGCTATAACTGAATTTGGAAGCACAAACGTTTCCACGGAAGGGACAACATGCCAGAGGGAGGACATGGTATCATTCAGCAATCACTAACATCATTAAAAAAAAAAAAAGAAAGAAAAATATCACTCTCTACAGGGATTTGGATAACATGGAATTGTCACAGTATAGCAAAACACTGAAGTGTAAAAGTGGGATCTTGCTAGATCAGAGTAGCAGGGAGGAGAATCATCCCCCTTGACATACTGGCCATGGTCCTTTCAATGCAGCTCAGGATATGGCTGGCTTTCTGGGCTGTGAGCTGCCAGCTCATGTCTACCTTTTCATCCATCAAGTGCTCCTCTGCAGGGCTACTCTCAATCTGTTCATCCCCCGGCCTGTGTTGATACTGGGGGTTACTCTGACCCAGGTTCAGGACTTTGTGCCTGGCTTTGCTGAACCTTATCAGGTTCACATGGGCCCATTTCTCAAGCTTGTCCAGGTCCCTCTGGATAGTATCCTGTCCCTCAGGCATGCCAAGTGCACTACACAGCTTGGTGTCATCTGTAAACCTACTGAGTGTGCACTCAATTCCACTGTCTGTGCCACTGATGAAGATATTAAACAGTACTGGTCCTACTACAGACCTCTGAAGGACATCACTCATCATGATCTCTGTCTGGACATGGAGATGTTGACCACTACTCTGGATGCAACCAGCCATCCAATTCCTCATCCACCAGTCTGTCCATTAAATCCACCTCTCTCCAATTCAGAAAGGATGTTGTGGGGGACCATGTCAAAGGCCTTATAGAAATCTGGACTTACAGAATTCCACACAGATGATAACCATAGCTCTTCCTTTGTCCATTGATGTAGTCATTCCACCACAGAAGGCCACTAAGTCATGCAAGACCTTGACGCATTCATGTCATCCTTTCCTGATTTCGTACACTCGGAGACTGAGATCTCTTGTACTCTATGGAAAGTGTCATTAAGATCTGCCAGCTCTGTCCTGCAGCCTAGTCCCTCAGGGCAGTTCACCAGGGGGTACTGATTAACTTCTTGAACAGCCAGAAGATATTATACTATGTATAACCTATGGGCTACTGCTCACTCCTCCCTTAGACTGTAGCACGCCTTCCACAAAGCAGCAATATATATGAGTTTCAATCTCCTTAATTTCTCCTTTAACTCCCACTTAAAAATCCCATAGTTGATGTACACTTGCATCACCTGAACGCCTCCATTAATGCCTGTATGAATGCCAGCTTTTTATTTCCTGAAAACTCTCCATTTTGTTCGTTAGTAAATGGCATTTGCAAGGAGCAAATCAAAATCACCCAAAGCAGTAATCTGAAGAGGCCCTCAAAGGGTTGTAGGTATCCTACCATATCATAAATACTGCAACAAACTCCAGTAGCATAACCATAATGAATCAGGGCCTCTGCCTACTAGGTAGGTTGCACAACAAGCAGAGAAAATCACCTTGTTCAGCCTACTTCATGCCTTCAAACTCACCATAGCGTGACTGCCATCACCTGCAGCAGGGTCTTCAGTACTCTGCAAAGTTTGCATAGAAGTTTCCTCACCATGTTTACTGTGCAATTCCGTCATGTCATCAACATCCTGTAGAAAGAGAAGCAACACTGAAAGTATTTGTATCATTAGTAATGTGATGTGTAGTAAGTGTAGACATGGCATTTAGGAAATTAGTTTGTTGCTGGACTTGGTAGTGTTAAGTTTACAGTTGGAGTCAATGATCTTAAAAGTCTTTCCAACCTAAATGATTCTATGATTATTGCTTTGTTCTGCAGAAACAACTGCAGTTATTACCTTATTGAGACACTATGCAAAACAGACCACAACCAAAATGACCAGATGCTGGTCTTCTTATGTACAAAGAGAACCTCTTCCACAAAGGATCCCCCAACAGAATGCACATTTTATAGCCTTTCTAGTAATTAGTGAAACAAATTGCTGCTACCAAATGTTCATTTCTGTCTTTGCAGGTTTTGACAAGCTAGAAGAAATTAATATTCAATAACAGAATCACTTAGGTTGGAAAACCCAAGGTCAGTGAGTTCAACCAAAATGTGCAACAAGAGAAGAGACTTTAAATGGCAAGATTTAGCATGATGTGGAAGATGGAAGATCTGAACAAGGCCATCATGTCCTGCACTTATACGGTTCTCTTGCTTTGCACACTTCAGCAATACCTAGGACTTGTGCAGATCTTTTCTACAAAGATGAGACCCAGTCCCATTGGAGATAACCCCAGGTGCATTACCTGAACGAGGCCATCTGACAAGGTACCAGAAGACCAGGAGGTTGCACTGTCTTCCTTGTGCCTTTCATCATTCCTTTCCAAAGGCCAGAATTTTTCATCTTTCTCTGTGGCTGTACCTCGCTTTGAAAGCAGAAACAGCTATGCATTAGATTGTGAACAGGAAGCTCATATTCCTTCAAGCAATGTAAATTACTGCAAACCTTCAGTAACACATTGGTCTGTTTCTGCTAAACCTTCAGTAACACACTGGTCTATTTCTGCTTTATCTATCCTTATTGTGTTTCCCAAACCCACTCCTTCCATTGCTCTGTAGCTCTGCTGCAAAATGAATGGCAATTCGATGACACTAATAGTTTTCTCTAGAGACCACAGAATATCCTCATTTTTTTCACACTATATATAAAAAAAAAAAAACAACAAACCCAAGAAACAAACTTTCTCCTGTCCCCTAAAACACCCTGTATGTAAACAAAACCACAGCAATGAAGGAGCAGAAACCTTGCAACTGAAGTGGTTGGATCAGAGTAGTAAGACACAACCTCTATGCAGGCTGTTGGGACTTCTTCACACTGTCAAGCCATGTATTTTCATCCTTGCCTAGCCTAAAACAACCCCTTCAACACCCTATCACCTCTTGGACTCATTTCCTTTTGATTCTTGTTACAAAGGTGTATCAAAAATTCTAATTAATATCCATAGCAAGGACTTCAGAGAAATGGAGATTCTTCAAAACTTGATTGAGACCATAGTCCCTTCCAGGAGATGTATACGAGGGCAGCTTGTCATTATTGGCCCAGGGAGGCTGTGAACTGCTGTGTGAATGGGTATCTAGGTTACAAGTTCACCGGCACTTCTGCACATTCCTGATTTCATTCAAGTAACTCTCATTTAGTCCCTGGGATGCAGAAAAAGTGTGCAGAAATTTTCATGGATTTTTTTTTTTTTTTCCCAAAAGCTATTAACTACATCATGTAACTTTACCCCAGCTTTGTTCCTCTGCGGTTTACATGGGCATTTAGACTCCACAGGTTCAGAGCAACCTGCTGAGCAGTGTCTACCATTCTCCCAGAAATCTCTCCTTCACTTCCTTCCAATAGTCTGATCATGTCGTTTTTTCTTAAGCTCAAACATACAAATAATTTTGATTAAGTTTTAACATTTCAGAGGCTGCCCAATTCTCTCTAAACCCCATCCCACATATAAATATTGGCATTTAGGCTCATATTTTGCCATGAACACTTCCATAAAGGGGGTATTACTGTCTAAACAATGCCACCAAAAGAAGGATCAATAATCACAGAATGAGGTGCTGTGTAACACTGATATTGTAATACTGGTAGGCTGGCTCAAGCGCAATTTCTTAGTATCCTGGAGCAATAAAAGATACTTTAATTTGTTCTAAAGTGTTCTGGATTAACATATTTTTCATAATTCGTCCTGTACCAAAATCTGGTGTCTTACATACACGTCTGTATATGCAAGATAAGTACCAAACTCACCTTGCTGTGGAAAGAAGAGTCTTCTGATTCTTCATCCAAGGAAGGTAGAAGAGACATCATTCCTCTTTTTTTAAACTATAAAAATACACACAAAAAGACAGTCCAGTTATTCATGACAAGCACAATAAAAGCCTCTTCTGCTTGTAAACCAAAAGAAAGCTACCACTTGAGGTCAATTTTTAGAGAAGCATTGAACATCTGCCATGCTACATTAAAGTAATTGAAAACTGCAGGTACTAAGCACCTCTGAAAATTGGGACTTTTTCTGTGCTATACTGTTTTAACATCACAGCTATAATAAGGTCAAATTTCATTCTGCTCCATAAAAACAATTTACTGAAAATCCCATAACAACTGATTATCCACAAAACTACACATTGAGGATTTTGCTGTTGATTGCTTGATGCAAACTTCATGTTGGATCTGCTCACGCTAAAAAAAATAATCAGAGGTACACTTCTTCTGCCTTCTCCTATACATGCATCATACTCAGTCCTTCTGGGACCATTGAGAAGCACAACGGGGAGGAGAAGTATTAACTCACAGCTGCAGGGGTGCTCCTCTCTCAATACCACTCCTCCTGGAGGAAGAAAGGTTATTTACCTGCCTCCTCAGCTTTCAGGTAAATGATCACAATGTGGTGCTCCACTTACCCGCTGACCAGAAACATCAGTTCCAACCAAGTCACTTTGTGCTAATACAGAGGCTGTAGGTTCATCTTCTGATTCAGGCACTTCTTGCTGTAAGCGCTGGTGAAGCTCAGACATTGAATTCTTCATTCCGGTAAGGACATCTTCCTTTCTTTGGCACAGCTTTATGATTTCTTCTTTTACAGCTTCCATGTCTCCCTAAGGAGCAACAATATCCATAAGCATCCATTTTTATTACTTAACCAAACAGTAATGTAACTCATGATAACAGTGATGCATCTTACTGAAACTGGGGCTATTTCCCTTTTTTCCTTTTTCAGGGCATTCGGACAGTTCCCCATTGTCACTACAGAAGATGTCTAGATACATGCAAAACAGCAGCAACACATTGAACTCAGAACAGCACTTGCTGCCTGTAATGCAGAAGTTGGTGGCCTGGAAGTAAATGGCTGGGTAACTAATTCTAACTAGGTCCTGCATAGCCATGGGGATATGAGTTTCCTTCAGGACAGAGGGAATGCAGCTGGGTTACATTACTGTGTGTCAGAGCAGGTGATGAACTACCTTCTCTGGAAACCTGACACAAACCACTTAGGATAGCCTTGATGAGGTCAAAGACAACAATAAGGGTAGCTCAGTTTTCTTTGCTGAAGCTGGCCTAAAAGAAGGAAACAAACTCTTCACTGGCTTTTAGTGACATGTACTGGGCCAAAACTATCCCATGTCTTTCAATGTGACATTGGGAGCAATTATCCCCAGTCTGCAGGGATTGAACAATAATCCAAGTAACTGCATTTATAAAGATTATAATATCTTTATATTATAGGGAGGGAAACAAATCTGTCTTTGTCTCCTCCCTGAAGAGCTAGAGCTGGCTCCAGCTGGTGTTCTGCTCGGACCTTTCCTTATCACTCAGTCTCCAGGTGAGCAAAGAAAGCACAACAAATCACAGAGTAAGACAGGGCAAGGAATAAAAAGCCCTACTCCATTACTGAAAGTGCTAAAGCTCTTTGAAGCATTGTTAGTTGCTCAGAAAACTGTAATATGGATAAATATCTCATTGCACACTGGGCTCAGTCCATCAGACCAAGCTTTGATGCTATGCAAGTAATAATCTGAGACAGATGAAAGCCGTAGAGACTACTGCTTCCATCTCAACTACAGCTTCTTCTGTTAATAATGCTAGTGTGGCTGCAGGACTGGGTACGTAGAGGCAAAATCCCAGGAAATTTTCAAAGGACATGGAAACTTGGCTCAGGCAAGAGTCTTTTTTTCCTTTTGTATACTCAAACCCACAAGATAAAAATCTTCCAAAGGTAGAGACAAGAAAAAGCCATTGGAATGAAGAAAAAGCCATCCTGACAATTTGGCATATTTCTATTTGATTCATTGCAGGAGAAGACTGCAGCATACATTCACCAGATACTGTTTGGCAAACTTCACTAGCCAAAAGCTTCCTCAGAAACCAACTCATTATTAATGCCACTTCTTCATCTGAAGCCCCTCAATAAGATAGGCAATTCCATTGCCCACATCTATTCATGAAATGCTACAGTTGTGAAAAGGTTTTCCTCTAAACTAGGAGCTATTAAACAGAAAATCCTACACTAAAAGACAAAAACAGGAACAGGGAAATGAGTCATGCCTCATACTAACATCAAGCCTGCAACATCCAACCACCTGAAAGCAAAGCAGCTATGTATTTAGAAGCCTACCAAGTAATTATAGTTATTAGGCAAGTACAATGTATGTATATTAACTTTATTGGGACTGACTGCAAAAAGCTGAATTTCAGAGACACTTTATAAACAGCTATTACACTCAATTAGTCATTTCCTGACTTTTGCAGTGCTGTCCTTAAAACACATCTTACTTCTGATTAAATAATCAATCCACTACAGAAAGCAGCTGATTGCAGGGAGAAAAGCAACACATGTTTATGAGTTAATGAAAACAGTGTGGCAGTGAGGACAGCAAAAGGAGTCTAAAGAATTTCTAAATAGAGCCACCAAAAGTACTGCTGCATGGTCAGTGATCAGAAATGGACTCAGTTCTCTGCTTATGCATAATCCCAAGTTGCTACCTCAGCAACATTATCTGGATGCTGAGCACAGGCAAGATATGAATTCTACATATTGTTTCACCAAAACAGCTGTCAGCTGTCATGAAAGCAACATTCTAAGTTTTCCTTAAAAGTTGATATAGGTACAAACAACACATCAAAATCAATAGGAAGTAAATTATGGAAAATATACCCAACTAATATTAATTGTAATATCTCTCGGTATATGTCAACTTACATATGTATAGTCAAACAATGTCATTTAATTGACTGCTTGACCATGCACGGTGGGGAGGGGAAGCACACTGATATTTCTCAGTGCTCCGCATCATCGTGATTAATGTTAGCCAGGAAAAGTAGCAGCCATGAGAGAGTAAACAGTAAAACTCACCTCTGGACAATGAGTCTTCTGAGCCAGTGATTGATCTTGTGATATTTCTACTAAGGGGTTCTTTAGGAATTGTTTCAACTTTTCCATTTCTTGCTCACATTCTTCTGTTTTCTTTACAGCTTCCTGTGAAATTATAATCCTCATAAATAATTGTGAATTCAGTAATAGAGAAACAAACTAGTCAGTAATGGAAGAAACTTGTGCTGAAGAGTACTGACGCCTGCTTTGTATCTGTAGTTGCATGTAAAAGTATTTGGTCTGCTAACTTTGCACAACCCTATCTTCACTATTTATTATTCACTTGCTAAAGACAAACTGCTCTATCCATAAACTGAAGTATGGTGGAGTATTCTGCTTAGAAGCCTTTGCTTACTCCAGAGTGGAACTATGAATTTGGTTATAAAATGCAAAAAGCATATTAAATCATATTCACTACAATTTATAATAGGTTGAAAAAAAGGGAGAAATTACAGGGAGTCATATCAAGTTAGAAAGCCTACCTGGTTTTTATTGGTGCTCAGGTCTTTACTGCCAGCTAGTTCTGCACTGACCACAAATGAACTGTGCTGCACATCAAGCAGACACTGCAGCTCAGAGGATAAGCTAACCACAGTATCTGACAATTTGAATACTTCCTATAAAAAGGGTAAGTATTTCTACTTGGTGTGAGCTTCTGCTGCTTACATAGCTTACTGGAAAACATATACATTATAAAGAGCCAAATTTACTTATTTGAGAGTGACAGCAAAATCTCATCAACCCCCATGCTTTATTGTTTGTGCAGAAATAGGCAGTTCCCCCCCAACACTGCTTGTGTTTGCAAGCCACTGCCTGTTACAATGTCTCAGGTAATTAAGAAATTGTTACATCTACAAAACAGAATATTTTCTGAAACGAGTTAACTTGCAAAACACATTCGGTGTCTCTCTGTTTCTGACCCATGAGCTGTTCCTCAGGTGTCTGCAAAATGTAATGAACAAAATGCAGTCTACTTGAAATGCTGCTGATAGCAGCATTTTTTTGAGCCTGACAGGCTAATCTCTCTGCAAACTGCACAGATTCTGCCTTTCAGAGCAAAGAGTCTCTCCTGCTATGAACAGTAACAGAAAAAAAAGCCAGATTGGAGAAGAAGATATTTAATTGTGGCCTATGATCTTAATACAATAGCATTAAGAATCAGAGGAGGAAAACAAAGAATAGGTCTTCAGTTCTATGAGAAACTAAAAGTCCTCTAAAAGGGTGATTCTCTTACCATACCTTCACTTCCACATTAATAGGACTGTTTAGTAATAGGTAAAATGTGTACTACCTCAAAACTTCATTGATTAAAGAATATGAATAATTTGTATACAGACTCCAATGTCTCCTGTCATGCGCCAACATGTGACCACAGCTACTTGCCTGAAGAGAGCTCATCAGTTCTCTGCCTTGCACTGAGGCACACAAAAAAAAAAAAATCTTGTTTTATCCTTCTCTTAATAGAACATAAATTATGCCATATATGTGGGACTGAGTATCTTCCTAGGAGCGTTGACTCTCTTTTAAGTTATTTCCTGCTTGACATTTGCTCTTTACTTTTCCTGTTGCGGTAATACTAGAAGACTTACCCATGGCAAAGGGCCACCTGCCTATAGTGTACAGGCAGGCAGGCAACATTTTTTGTTATGAAAGAGCTTTCTAAAAATGAACACAGTAAACCAGCATTTACGCTAACAGAGACACTCTCTTGCACAGAAAACCAGTAGAAGCAGCTGCGTCTTCCAACTCCTCCTCCTGATGATGTTCTTTAACTACTTGACAGGCCATAATAATAACAGAGGGCAACATTCAATTCAGATCTAAGTTACCTAAAATCCTTCCCCAAAGCTTTCACATTTTGTTACTGTTACACTTTTTCAGGTGCAACTTAATTAAGCAAAAATTACTACTGCAATATCCTGTTGCATCACCAATAGCAAAATATGGGCAAATGCACCCAAGCACTGAGGTTTCAAAACTAATCCTCAGGAAAAAAATTAGTACGTATATATATTTGTACAGGAAACTTGCCTCCCATTTGCTTTCCTCTCTATCAGGATACTTACTACCTTTTCATGCAGTACTCAACATGCCATCCTTTAATAGCTTTATTCTTTGTTATGTCTTTGCTGGTGTTAGACTTCTATTGTAGTACTCCTTCTTTCAACCCATTCAACAGGACTGGAAAATCTTTTTTGCACAGTTTGATATCCTAGCTGCCAAGAATTGCAGTTTTCCCAATCTGCTCTCTCACAAATACCACTCAGCTACAGATTGTTGGGTGCTTACAAGACAAGGGCAAATGCTGAGCAAAAAAGGTTACAGCTGTTTCAAAAAGGAGAAAGATCTAAGCTTTGACCTAATGCTTCACATAAACCAGTTAGAAATCTCATGGTAACACTTCATAATTGGAAAGCACCCTGTTTCTGATAGTTTTAAAGTGTTTTGAAAATTCTCAAGTATTTAATCTGGTAACTCGTTGAAAAAGGTACATTTTACCACATCCATTTTTCAGACATAAGAAACTGTATGGACTAAAAATACTAAGACCGCAGGAATCATATGGATCTCACACAGTCATTTTTTTTGTTTATTTGTTTTTTTCCCCCAAACTCCAAGCATTAGTCATGTACCATATTTGAGTTTTTCTCTTGGTGTGCTGCTCTTCATTTCACAAACTGAAAATCAGAGATGGACGTTCACATTTTAGCTGTCACTTGTTTCTGTCTGGGTTCTGAAATACCCAGTAGGAAGTTGGATGTTTTAAAGCATCTGCTGTACTGTAATAGGGCTGGAAAACCAAATCAGTAAAGATACTGTATTATTTTTCTAAGTGCTGCTATAATCCTGCTGAGAAATGGATGGGTCATATGAGAATTTTCATACCTCTGCTCACTTGGGAACATGCATAACCAAACTCCAGGTTGTCCCCAAGTATATATACCCTGGGCAGTGGAACATGATGGAAATATCCCTGAATTAAAACCTTCTTGAGCTGGTACAACCACATCACTCAGTGAAGTGCTGCAGAGATACCACTTCAGGTTTGGGGCCAGTATTGCTGTTTCATAATCCTTACTGCCCATGAGTTAACACTCACTGACCCATCAGCACTGCCTTCTCTTACAGCCATGTGTCACACCAATGCTGTTACATCGTTTCTGTTTCCAAACCTGTCAACAGCATCTCCAACCCCCCCCCCCCCCCCCCCCATATTCACTTATGTGGATACACTCTTGGACCTTCTGAGGGCAGGAGCTGGCATGCCTCAAAACCAAGTGACACTAGTGGAAAACAGTTGCTTTCCTGGCTCACTGATTTGGGAAGATCATCTTTACTAAACCAGTTTCTGCTGTCATCAATTTCTATTCAATTTCATGTTCAAGTAAGTTTAAGTACTTGAACTTTGCAGATGTGAGCACCTGCATGTAACACTGGACTTAATCATTAGCTGCGCAAACCAGGATCATAAGACACTTGGGCCTTGTATCAAATCACAAAAAGACCCCAAACCATTACATAGAGTCATAGAAGATGTGCTATATACCTGTGTCGTTGTTTAAGCCCAGCTGGTAGCTCAGACCCACAGAGCCACTCGCTCACTCTCACCCTTTCCCCCTGCTGCTCCCAAAGGGATGGGGAAGAGAATGGAAAGAATGTAACTCCGATGGGTTGAGGTAAGAACATTCTAGTAACTAAGGTATAACACAAAACCACTACTGCTACCACCAATAATAATAATGATAAGGGAAATGACAAGGGGAGAGAATACAATTGCTCACCACCTGCCAACCGATACCCAGCATGACCCAAGCAGTGATTGGGGCCTTCTGAGTAACTCCCCCAAGTTTATATAGTGGGCATGATGTGTTGTCTAGTGATTAAAATTCTTAAAAAATAAAGGTGGTTTAGGTGACAGTAAAGAAAAAAAAAATCAGTTACCTCCAGAAGATCATTTTGTTCTTTAGTAATTTTTTCTAATTTCTTCAAATCTCTCAAAAGCTGCCTTGCTCTCTGAAAGACTGAGAAAGGTTGCATTTTCACTCCTGGTAGCAGTAGTGTATCTTCATAGGACTGTATATGTACAATGCTTTTCATCATGGGACCAACATGGCCCAGTATAACCTATTAGGATACAGAGAGATCATTGACATGATACTGAGTTGGAAAAAATCAAAACTGAAAATTTATACTACTGTCATAATGTGCAAAAGTTCTCTCTAGTGAGTTTCCCATTTAAGAATGAAGAATATTTTAATCTTGGAACAAACAACTGAAAATTTATAGTGAGGTTGTCTAAAGCAAGACAAATATATAACTAACATTTACAATTTTGCCTTTTCTGCATATACATACAGTTTGCACAGTGACAAAGGATCATATTCAGATTAATTACTATTTACTAAGCATATCGTTTCAATTTAAAATGAGGAAGTGGGTGAACATTATTTTCCAGAACAAATATCAGTTTATTTTTACCATGTAATGTAGCCATTACAAAATCATTCTCTGGATAACAAATCTATGAAAGATACGATGACACTCATCTCTTCCCTGATACTGAATCCATGCTTCTTGCATTTCAGTTACCTAACTAAATGCATGTGGTATAGAAGAAAAGATACTATAATGCTTTGCTTTGCTTCACTCAAGCAGAGAAAGGAAAACCATGTGGCCGAGAAGTCTTTGGAGTGAAGCCTCTGCAGGATGAAACGGTTTTACAGCAAGTCACTCCAGCTTGCCTTTCCAGAAATGTCTACTAAACTTTGCCTCCATTTTTTGAAAAATAGGGCCTGATTTTGAGACTTTCAGATTACTTACTGTTTGATGCTAAGTAGAGTGATATGCAGCGCCTCTGAGAGTGAGGCCATAAACTGTTCAAAAATGGAGACACTCAAATGCAGCAGGTATGTCTGACAACATGTACTTAAGTTACATATTCGAGTTCATTATGGGCATTTTCTCAATAGTGCTTTAATTTAAAATGTTTTCACTCAAACCACGACTGTGCTTGAAGGGCTCTCCCAACAGTCTCACCTTGGTGTTTACACTGAGCAGTTGTCTTGGACCATGCAAACTGTATTCCTTTCAAATAAAGCTAAAGCAGAAGACACCCAGCCACTAATGGAAGTCCATTCTACAGGATCAGTCCAAAGTAAGCCCCCAAGACACATACAACACAGATATCAGGTCCTTTGCACCAGCTGTCTTGCCCTACCAATGTGCTCCTCTTGGATTGCACTACTTGCTACTGTAGAAATACGTAGGTGAAATCATGACTATAAAAATACTTTCAATCTTTGACCTGAAAGTTAGAATTTGTGTGATACTAACATTTCAAAATCATATGCTAGAAGCTGGTAAATTGCAGAAGTCAAAAAGCAGCTTGTGAAAACATATTTTTCTTTATATATTTATGCATAAGTTAGCATAAAAGTCCATATAGGAGTTTTCACAGACCTGTCCATGTTTAAGTTGGTCTTTAGGAGAAAATTCTAACAGATCTTCAGATGACAGGCTTGTCTTCATTTTGACAATGTCCTTCTCAAACACTTTAATGTGAGATTCGATGGCATCCAATTGCTAGATTTTGGGAAAAGAGAGAGTATTTGTAGATAGCACAAGTATAAGCCAGCTTGCATTTCTGCCTTTCACTTACATTTAAAAAGAAATACTGAAAAACTAGTGCAGTGTATGCAGGATATGTTAATGGATGCTATCAAACAAAAGATTAGTTATTATAGATTATGTATCATAATTAACTTCTAAAGGAATTAAATTTCTAAGGTTACCTGGTCCATTTTAAACCCTGAATACAGAATTGAAATATCCTTGAAAAGTCACATTATAAATTACCAGTAGCGACAAGACATTTCTGCAGTGGTGACAGTTATCAGCATAGGAAACTGTCTAAATACACGCTTGCAACTTTCTGTTGGAAGAGTATTACGTCACATTGAAAATGGATCCGCATAAAGTCCAGCTGCTGTGAACTCTTGTGGAGTCACAGAATAAATTAGGTTGGAAGGGACCTTGAGAGATCTCTGGTGCCCATCAAAGCACATTGTCTGGGGCATGATCCTTTTGACAGTTACGTATCTCCTAGGATGGGGACTTGAACCTACCACTGTGGGCCACTGATCTAGTTTTTAACCAATCTTACTGAAACAAAACAAAACAAACAAAAAAAAGATTCCTTTTTAATATGTAGATGGTATTTCCTCTGTTATCATTTGGGTCTGTTACTGCTCATCTTTACTCTGCAGAGTCTAAGAAAAGTCTGGCTCTATCCTATTATGTAGTAGTAGACAGCAGTAATACCCACCCCCAGCTGTCTCGTTTCCATACTGAACTGACCCAGGTTTCCGAGCCTTTCCTCCTATGTGCCATGCTACAGTCCCCCAACCACCTTGAAAGCCTTCCTTGGCTCACTTCAGGAATGTCTATGTCTTCCACTGGGAAACCTAAAACTGGGCACAGTACCCACATATGATCTCTCAGGCAGCCCAGGATGCTGATGGTCTTGTTGCAAGGCCATGCTACTACACCATTATCAACTTGTCCACCGGGACCACAATCCTTTGGCAGAGCTGCTTTCCAGCTTGTTGGCCCCCTGGCCTCTGTTTGGACATGTCCCCTCCAGGTGCCAGACTTTGCATTTGTCTCTGTTGAACTTAATCAACTTTTCTAGCCATGGTGTGAGTTTGGGTGCCTCTGAACAGGAGCCCTACCCTCTGGCAAGATAAGTCCTTTTAATTTGTCAGTCAACCAGCCCTGCATTTCTCCTCCTAAACAAGGAGTTTCATTAATACTCCTGAACTTTGCAGCTTAATTAGATATCAAACACATTCTGAGATGGTTTGTTTCCAAACAATTTATTTCCTCACTTGTTACACGTACTAAAAACAGCACACCTTTTTACCTGTGAAGGCAATATAATCTGTATTTCATAACATATGATGAAGCACCTGATAAAAGGCACTTACGTCAGCCACATGCTGGATCTGTGGAAGAATCTCTGCTATCTCATGCTGTAAAGCTGCGACTTGTTCATCTATTTCATTTAGCTGCTGCATTATACTGTCTGTTTCAAAGATTGGTGTTAGCTCCTCCAGCTCCAAGTAAACACTGTGTAGAAGGTTTTGCTTTTGCTCCGAATCTTCCAAAGCCATCTGGAGACAAAATAAGAGCTTACTTTGATTCAGCAATGGTGAACATGAAAGTTTCACAGAGGTTAGTACCAGAATGAATCAGTTTTAATTTCCTATATGTCATTGACCACTGCTTATATTCCCAAAAGCTTAGTTCAGACCAAAACACTTGACTCATAAGGGAACTGAACTGCTGCATTCTGCAGGCAGAAAAATGAGAGATGTGGCACGATTTTAAGGGAATCGGATAAAATAAGTCTACATGAGCATGACAAAAGGTATAAAGAGGAGGATGAACTCAGAGAGAGGACCCACTACAAAAAAAAGTATGAGATCCTGGAGAAGATTCCTCTCCAGCTCCTTTGCAATGGTCAGGCTGACCCCAAGTATATGAGCAAGACATGTCAGCCAGACACCTGAAAAAAGTTTTCTGCACACCAGCTTGCAGAGAGCAGATGTAATAAGATGCTCCAGAAGGTACCTGGCCAGTTGTTTATGATGGGAAGATTCTTCCCATCTGCAGCTAACTGGATGAGCTTTTGGATTAATTATAGTAAATGTCTTCACGAAGAACAAGCGAGGGTTGCAAGAAATGCATGTGATCCACGTATCTCTGTGGCATATGAAGGAAAGGACCAAATGCATACCTCAACTCTAATAAAAACTTTGTGTGCATTTTCAAATCCACTAGTTTCCCAGCTCAGAACACAAAATTCACAAATGCAGGGGACAATAAAATTTTGTCACAAAAATGTTCACACATTTTAGAAATCAAAATCTCCTGATCGTGGCTACATGCTCTGTAACATATCAGCCCAGAGCAGTCAGCTAGTTTTTGTAAGGAATTTTTACTAGCTTTAGTATGAAAACCTGTGTTCAGAGCACCAACTGTCCCTTGGCATAAGTCAAGGAATGGATGTATAAAAAATTAAATTTCAAAATCTGGAATTTCCATAAATCATCTTGGCACTTGCTTAGCCCTGATCTTCCCTGTAACATGACAAACATTTGATTCATGAAATTACTAGTCAGAATGCCCTTCAAAATATAGAGAAAATGGCCTTCCAAACCACAGTTTACTTCGAAGCTTCCACCTAACACACAGACATTAAACACCACTTTACCCGTTTTGGATTACATACACACTATACAAAAAGAACCATGTATATTCAGGCAGTCAAAACCAATTATAGCCACACAGTAGGGTAACAGAAGACAATCATGTATTTCAGCACATTCACAAGACAGGCATGTCCAACACCAAAAAGTATCAATCTATATTTCATGAGTGTCTCTCTCTCTTTTTCACTTAAAGGCTTTACTGAAAATGGTAAATTATTTATGTCAGTAAGACTTAAGAATGCAAATTTGTGTTTCCGCAGAGCAATCTGTTCTAATAAGACCATGTATCTGCATCAACACTTACCTGAAGGTCACCAGTATGTTTGCACAAACTTTTTGCAGAGTCATTTTGAGCATCTGCTCTTAGCAAGCAGTTGGTGTTTTCTATCCAAACTTTCACATTCTTCAGGAGTTCATTGTATTCTTCCATCTTGTTGGCAGCCTAGAAATTTTACAAAGAAGCATAAATGACAAAATTTTACAAAGAAGATAAATGCACTTTTATTCACTGTATAGGATAAATGCATCTATGGACAAGACTAAAAGAAAACAGAATGCGTTTTCATGAAGCTCAGTTTAATTAGTATGATGAAATAAAGATCATAATTTTTCTGAAACAGTTTCATGATTTCAGGCTGTTTCCTCTAATCAAAGCAAATTACTGGAGGCATTGTTGCAATGTTAATTTAACAGATAGCGCATTAGCACAGTCATAGAGAACCCTCCTATCGCCTACCCAGAGGCATGAATTTCCCATGCAAACCCACATTAGCCATGGTGCGTAACTGGTCTTTTGGGATTGCAGCTGAATGTGACGTTTGCGAGTCCAGAAACTGAGCTACAATAAGATGATACACCTACAGCAGGCTTTTGAGCTTTTTGACTCATTTGACAGCTTTGGATGATATTTTATGAAAAGACTTTATTTAAGGTTTTTCTAAGATGTGGGGGTTTTTTTGTCTTATACTTTTACATTTGCATCTACCTTGTTCAAAATAGCAGTTCTGCACTCTGCAAGTTGTGAGACCTGTTGATACTGTTGAAGGGGGGACACTAAGATATCCATCAACTCCTGTGCATGGCAGGAATTTTGCTCTACTATATCATGCACTTCTGCATCCAGTTCATTGAGTTTGTAATGCCAAAGGTCCAGCATATCCCAGATTTGCTGCATGGACAGAGAGGGGAAATGAAATAAGAGGTTAGGCTCAAAGATAACAGCAGAGTTATTTGTTCTTCTTGTGGGGCATGAAGAATTAAAGATTTTGGAACTGATATGATGCAAACAGAACATGCTGCATCTACAGGTGTGATTCACAGTTGAAAAAAC
This sequence comes from Pezoporus wallicus, assembly GCF_028554395.1. Lineage (NCBI taxonomy): Eukaryota > Metazoa > Chordata > Aves > Psittaciformes > Psittacidae > Pezoporus > Pezoporus wallicus. The sequence goes on along the minus strand of NW_026639769.1, from coordinate 2,837,128 downwards.
CCACATATTTTACTATGAGAAAGAACTGGTAAATATTTATCAGCTAAATGCTTGCTTGTACCTCTCCTTTTACAGATGTAAAATGAATGTAGGGCCATTTTATGCTCCTGCTAAAACAGGCTCTGTAGAAACAACCAAAAATCTTTCAACATTCACAGGTGGTTTTTTTTTATTATTGTTGTTTTTTTGGGTTTGGTGTTGTTTTTTTGCGAGATTACCTTCTGAACTTCTTTGGCTTTTGCAATGTTTTCACTCTTCTGTTGCAACATCTTTTCAATAGCTTGAAGGCCATTGTTAATAGTTTCTGCTTTTCTTTTCAGCACATTCTGAGGAGAGCTCTGCAAGGTTTCAAAGCTCACCTGTAAAGAGAAAACAAGAAGGAAGATTATAAAGGTTTGCATGTTTCTCTACACCTCCTCACCAAAATTATTCATATTCTTTTTATGTTTCTCTTGACGAGTCACTTAAAACCTCAGGAATGGAATTACATTTGCAGGAAGAAGCATTAATGTGAGCAAGTTCAATGTTTACGTGTTGTTCAGTAATTTCCTCTCACTCAAAAGTAACTGTTCAAGAAATACAATCCGTGAAGAAACTAACAATAAGACACTGCAGCTCCCTAGGTGCTTAGCTGCCCCTTTTAAACTAATCTGTAACAGAGGCTAATCATGCTGCATTGTGGAAAGGGTCACATTTAGATACATACTGTAAGAAACCTAGAATGACACCTCTATGTCTCAGCTGACAGCTATTACTTCCATGTAACAAATCTGGGAATATAGAAGTGCATCAATGTATTATGAATTTCTAAATAAACATTTAGAGATTTAGCAACAAAATAAAAGGCTCCAAGCCCCAAAAGTATGTGGAAATTAATTTTAGTCTTAAGAACTCCACAGGAATGAAAAATCAGTACACTGGAAGGCCTGATTTTTTTTATGTAATAAGAGAAACTCTCAAGTAAGCTGAAACTGAGTACTTGCCTGAGCGACAGTTACTAGGCACCAGGTTACTATGGACTAGATGAAGTGCAGGGAGTGAGAAAGTTCTTGCTCTTGGCCCAGAGTTTCATCTTTTCTTACTAAACCCTGCTAGCTCTTAGGGTCAGACAAGCACCAGGAAATTGTTAAATCATGGTAAATTCTGTGTGTGCTGCAGCCCTAGGATTTTTGGGGCATATGCACATTGAACAGCTTTATGTTGCACTGACGCAAAGATGTCTAGTTTAGTAGTTATTCTGTTCTGAAGCTTCCTATACATTATATCCTTTTTCTGGGAAGAGGAATTAAGATAAGTAAGTTAATGAATTATTTATCCATTTTATTTCTTAATATTATTAAAATTATTCATTATTTATGGATTCCAGCATGTAGTATCAGACCAAAATAATCATACCGATTGCAAAATATTGCATTGATAAAATTGTGTTATCAGGATGAATATATACCAGAAAGAACTACAGTGCTCCTCTCAAATACTCATGCTTATACAAAAAAAGCTATGATGTCCAAGCTGTACTTAGTGCCTAAGACTCTTTAGAAGAAGGAACTCAAGACTGTAATCACCAAGCACTTGACCATTACAACTACCCTAGAGCATACGAAACATGAAAAAATACTGATGTTTGTAGTGCTAGTTTCCAAAATAGAAGAGAACCGTGTAGGAGTGATACAACAGCTGGAAATGAGAAAGCAGACCAAGCACTGACTTCATATGTTTCCTCAGAAAAAATGCTGCATCTGTTGTGATCAGCAGGGTAGGATTTTAATTTCTAGAGTTCTTACTGGGATAAATCTGGGATAAATTTATTATATTTTTTCACATAAAATGCATGGCATCAATATTACAATTTATTTTCATCTTCAGGTTAAGCAGGTTTAGAAGGAGGCAGAATGCCATCAAAATATGATAAGTTAATTCAATTTAACACATGCTGGTATTTCTTAGTATGTAACTAAACTGACCACCAGTTCCACCAGGATTTATTTTGTTTCCTAAATGCATTTTGAAAATTTCCAAGATAATTTATATTGTTTTCCACTACCTAAATGTGAAAAGAAGATGTCATCTAGTTTCCAGTATCAGTTCTTTCACTCTGACGTGTAATGTATACATTGAGATAATCTTTTATCTCAGTAAATGAAACAGCAAACAACAACAAAAAGAACCCCAACAAACCCAAAGCATAAATACTGTATTATTTCCTTTCTTCTCCTCTCTCCTACCCAGTTGTTGGCTCTGAAAAGCCTGGTTTCTTTTGAAATAGATGTTACAAAGATAACTAAATGAAAACTAATAAGCTGTAATGAATAAGTCTCTAAATACTTAATACAAGATAAAAAGAATGAATAACCTCATAGATACTAACAAGTAACCGGACTTCAAAATTGTTTTATTGAACTTTCAGATGTCATCAAATTGACTGAGATTTACCCTTTAAAATTAGCATTAAACTTATTATTCCTGAAATAAAAGAAGGTTTTGTTTTTTTTTTTAAAAGTAACACAAATAAATAAAAATGACCATGATTATACCAGGCTAAAATTTTACCCCAAACTTATAGTATAACTCCATTTTCCTTTAATTTTGCTTCCAGTTAATTGTTTATATCCCCCCTAAATAGAGAACACTGCCAAAAGTCGATGCAATGTCAGTTAGTTATTTAAATTCCCGGCCTGCTTTTAAAGGAATGCAACCATGTCCCGAGGGGTGGTATAAAGAATGCCATGATACCCTAACACATGTGCAAATTAGATTAAAAAAAAAAAAAAAATCTGTTTTCAAAGTCCTCTTTTAACTCAGTTTAGAAAATATCTTCTCAGTTAAGCTATACAACCTTCCCAATCAACTCTTAACTACTAGTTCAGTTTAAGAACCAGACTGGATACAAGACAGCACCCATATCATACCCAAGACTTTATTAGTAGTGGGTCTGCCATGCCCTTTTTTAATGGAAAAGAAAAATCTTATATTCACACTGCTTGCTGCAAGGTCATTCTGTAAAGGAGACAGTTAACATGAGTTATCTTTCCTCATGCATTCACTTTCACAGAGAGGAAAAGTGCAAATATATATAATCAATGTTTCAAGTTGAAATTTACAGTTACAGCTTTCATCAAATACTACTATACTTATTTACACACTACAAAAACGTAAACACGAAAAATACATCAACAGTTACCTTGTCTTCTAGGTCTTGCAATACTTTCTTGCAGTCCTCCAACTGCGTTTCGATCTCTGCAGGAATTATTGTATGCAATTCAGAATATTTGATCCGGAGTTTCTCCATGATGTCCTTTAGAGTTTGACTTTCTTTACCAATCACATTCTGAATCTCCTACAAAATTAAGAATAATTCAGCAGTTTCACCAGTTTACACTGAGTGCATATGCATATGTACATATGTATATATATATATACACACGCATACATATTGTGTTTGCTATTTCTTACCATGATTATAGTCTGGAAAAGTTGGGGGGGGTATATCAAGTCTCATTTGATTACCTCTGCAAGCAGATTAACTTTGAGAAATACTCACTCATTTAACCAAATTATGCTTTTCAATCTGTAAGAATTAATTAAACTTGATAGTACTCCAGGTCAAGCAACTGACGCACTTACATTATATTGAGAGGTATAGCAATGTAATATTTGAAGTGCCCCTATGATTAAATGTTAACCTCTGGGCTCTCCCTTTTGCCAAAAGTGCATTTTCTCTTTGAAAGACATTTAATAGCCAACATTCATTCCTTCATTATTATAAACAACACAAAGACCTCAAAAAGCAACAGGTTTCAAGCTGAAGTGTCTGCTTTCAGGCAATTACGCAGAGCAGCACAGCAGGCTCCTTTCAAAACAGTAGTTTCCAGTTCTGCACAAAGAATGCAGGTTTTATGAGAAAAGACTTGAACAACTGTTTCTAGACCTGTGGCCTAGAAATAAAATCTGATCTAAGTCCTCTTGCAGAAAGAAAGAAGAAACTCATTTGTTTTGAAGGCTTTCTAGAATTTCAAGTTGAAAAGTTCCGTTTGTTTGCTTTATGGTTCCTTTTCCCACTGTTCAGCTATTTAAGAAACTCAAATTTTAAGTCAAGTTATTTGGGAAAATGATCCAAAGTTCCTACCAATGAAAGACAATGAAAGACATTAAAATTAAATCCTTTGCTTTTTCAATCAGGGGTAATAGTAATCCATTAACTCCTAGTCTTCACTTGGAAATCATTTCCCTCATACAAATACAATGCACAGAAGAAATATGTAGGAATCTGAGATTGACTTATTTTCTATCATCTCATGACAACTGGGTCTGATACTAGAAAACTCAAAACCATGAAACAGCCACGTGCCTCGTTCTACCATAGAGAAGGCTGCTGTTGTCAAATGACCCAGTTAAGATTGTGCCAGTATTTACAGGGGTTTATAGATTCCCTGACTTGAATTTGAAAGAATCAGATACATCAGTCTTCAAAACGAAACATTTCTTTGCAAACTGGTTTCTGTATATAAATGAATGTTCACATTTCAGACTATTTAGCTGGAAACCATATGCTTGTGAAAACTGTCCCAATCTTTCTCCTAGGGGACTAGATGAAATTATCTCCCATTTGCACACTCATCTATGGTGGCGAGTTAAAACTTCACCACCTGACTAACCTAGATTTGTCATCTGGAAGGGAAATAGGCATTTCCATTTAAAAAAATGCAATGGAGCACCAAGTAATGTTATAGATTTTATAGAAACTAGGTTTTCTTTAGAAGAAGAGATGAAACTGTAGTGCAGATTTTGGCTTACTGGTGTTTGTATTAGTTAAAATTATGAAAATTTTCAATCCTTTCAGCTGAATTTTCTACTGCTACAAAGAAATCATTTAACAGGATTGCTGCTAACATTTGTTTGTGCCAACTGACGTAAGGAACAGGACAAGGTCTTGTCCTGGGTTCAGCAGTAGTAGTCATTTTTCCCCTTCTTGGTAGCTGGTGCAGTGCAGTGTTTTGACTTTCAGCCTGGGAACAGAGCTGATAGCGATGTTTTGGTTTGGCCAAGGACTTTGGGAGCCTCATGCTCTGCCAAGGAGGAGGGGAAGGCAGGAGGAAGCAGAGACAGGACACCTGACCCAAACTGACCAAAGAGGTATTCCATACCACAGCACGTCACGCCCAGGATGTAACTGGGAGTTAGCCGGAAGAGCTGGGAGACTGCAGGGTTGGAGGAGGTATCGGTCGGAGCTTGGTCGGGCTGAGGGGGGCAAGTTATCGGTTGGCTGGTGCTGAGGTGTTGTATTCTCTTCCCTTGTTATTTCCTTTATCATTATTATCACTGGTGGTAGCAGCAGTGATTTGTGTTATACCTTAGTTACTAAACTGTTCTTATCTCAACCCGTGGGAGTTGCATTCTTTTTGATTCTCCTCTCCATCCCTCCGGGAGCAGGGGGAGGGCAAGAAAGGGGGGGAAGTGAGTGAACGAGTTGCCTGACTGGGTTTAAACCACGACAGGTCTAAACTCACTTTTGGGTGAATTTTAGGTGCTCAGAGTAGCACAGTTTGGGTGCAAGGGAAAAGACCAGGCATCAAGCACTTGCAGTGGTAACATCTCCTCTTGGATACGAAGAATTCAGTAAAACAGTAGATCCAATTCTAATTCTAGATAATTTTCAATAGAAAATCAACCCTTTCAGACAAATTGACAAGGTTCTACCACAGTGATGCTGGCTCATGTGTTCTCAGATGTAGTTAACATTTCTCTCTCATGCTAACCCCTATAATAATGCTCATATCTGCCACTATGGTCTTCAGCTTCTGTACTTTTCCTAGTGCTTTACCAGCTTCAAGCATTCATCTTCTAAAGAAAATACATGGTGGGAACCTGCAACTAGTTTTTATATAAAACTCAGCAGAGAACCCGAATTTGTAATGGACCTTAGTAGGTTAGAATAAATAAATTATGAAGTTCTATTGTTAAAAGATAACTCAAATATAATTAAAAGTATTTTTAAACAAGATTAAATAATTAAGACAGTAATATAAACACAGTTAAACTAGTTTGAAATAAATACAATTAAAATAATAAACTGTTATGAATAACAGAATTTCATAAAGTCAGTAATTCAAAGAAGAACAACAGAAAAATAGTTAAACGACATAAACGTATAGACTATGTTGCTGCAGAGTGCTGGTTGCTGCTGGTGGAGACTGTTGTCTTGATCACAATTTGATTCCTAAGAACCATTTAGCAGGTTAACCCCTGATGAGGGATATAAGTCCAGAGCATCTGAAGTGGCCCGGACTAGGTACCAGATGGGGAAGGGGGACAGGACATATAAGCAGTCCTTCTAAAAGGCATGCATCTGGCTGTGGACATGGCAGGGCCAATCATGGCCTGCTGAGTCAGATTCATTCTCTTTAAGTCAAGGCCAGGTTGGACATACCCTTGGGGTGACATGGTCTAATGTGAGGTTCTCTGTCCATGGCAGGGGGTTGGAACTAGATGATCTTAAGGTCCTTTCCAACCCTAACCGTTCTATGATTCTATGATAATGTGCATATGCCTATGTAGATACTTTGCCACTAATTTTATTTGGAGCAAGTTCAAGGCCCAGCATAAAAGAGAACATATTCTGAATGTCCACACACAATAACAGAGCCTTCACCAACCTCCAACTGTCCTGGCTTTCCAGAAGCACCTTGTAGTAACACAGGAGCACTCTGTAACGCATGTGTCACAGCACTTATTTCTTCAGCGAACTTGTTCCTCTGTTGAATCTCAGCTTGTACAGAATCCTTATGGTCCTGGATCTTTTCATACAACCTATGAAAGTTTTCCAGCAAGAACACATGGTTATACTCTATTTTAGAATTATCGTCTGTAACAAAACTCTGAGATTCTGGCCTTTATTGTCTCTTTTTCTCCAAAAATGAGACTTCAGATATTGCTAAGCAAAGTATGTCTGGTAGACTGAATCAAAAGCATGCATATTTAAACTGCAAACAGCTCAGCTTCTCAGTCTCAAGATGCTGGAAGAACAGAAGACATCGCAAAGATTTCCATGTAAAAAAAATGGGCACAGAGAGGGCAAGTACAATCACAGATTTGAAAAAAAAAAAATAAATAAATATTTGAGGCAAATTTCAAACAGTAGCACTCAGTAAGGCAAAAGTTGAAGTGTTGAAAAAGCACCAGGTCTCATTTTCATAAGACTGGAAGACCCACAAACCTCATTCAAGTTCACAAGAGCCTGGAACCTCCAAAATTGATAGTTATCCCTTCTGATTCCTGCTACATTTAAAGATAAATTGCAGCCCACACATGACATGGTCATATCACCCCTAACTAATACCTTCCAGTGCCCATGGAGGAGATAGCAGATGGGTTAGATGGAGCATTAGTCTGACCCTGGAGAGAATTCACTATCTTTTTAAGTGCATACCCAATAAAACACTGTGCTTCTAAGTAGTCCTATGTCTCTCTTCAAGAGAAATTTCACACTACTTACTTTTTACAGCGATCTTGCATTGCCTTTATCTCACAAAAAGCAGGAAGGGCAGCTTCTGCCTCAGTATTTTCAGATGTATTCAGGATGTTTCTTATTCGTTGAAGAAGTAGGAGTAAGAGGAGCTGTTGCTGGTTGATGTTTTCCTCTAATGAGTTCACAAAATCTAGTAATTCTACCAGTTCCTCTCTGGTGGCCTTTTCTTTCTCTTTAAGACCTTCTGGCTGTTCTTCCTGGAGCTTATCCAGAATTATTGTTTCTCGTTCCAGCTAAGTAAACAGCATGTCAAAGCATGAGATAAAGTGCTCTTTTATTCTATCACCTTAAGTTACATTATTCATTTACTCATACGCATGACTAACTATTGGGAATTACATAGCCAGAGAGCTTGATCTCTTTAGTGTGCCAAAACATTTGGGTTTGCTCTAACAAAGCACATAATCCCCCCATAGAGTACCTCTGGGTCTAGAGAACTCATGCTATAAATATCCCCATCATTTCTGTATCTAAGTTCAAGAAAGGCTGGGGATAAGTGGCTGATCAGTGGGAAAGAAATGATGTTCTGCACTAACCTCAACCTCATCTCTACCACATTCCCCAAAATTTATGGTTTGTTGAGCAACTCACCTCTTCATTGATGAATTTCCATTCCTGCTTTAGTTCTTCACAGTTTATTTCCAGCCCTTTTGCCACCTCAAGCAAACCCAGCCAATTTTCCCACAGTGCTGTCACCATCCTGCGCAGGGCCCTGTCACTTCTCCTGCATAATCTCATCAACTCTCCAGAGACCTGCCTCAGCTTCACAAGATCATCTTCAGCAGACTCAATGTTGGAGACTAAAATCTTATAGGAAAAATAAATCAATAAATCGACAAAATAATGCAGTCAGAAGTGTTAATGAAGCATTCAGTAACATGATTAGGATCCTCAAATAAAATGGCAGTCACTCCCCTGAGCTGGTTAAATATGGTTGCAATACAAGAATTCTCTTTGCTAAGAATATGGAGAAAGATGGGGTAAATAAAACAAAGCAAACAGAACAGTGGGCCTAGGCAATTACATTGTTCTTACTTTTTTGTTGTTATTTGGAAAGGAAGAGAAATGAGCAGGAGTTACAGATACATAAAATGATAAGCTTGCAATACAATGAGTAGTAAAATAGAAGGCAGCCAAGAGGCTGCTTATAGCAGTGGCTTGATGGGGAAAACAGCAAGGGAAAACTTCCCAGGAAACTGGAAAATCTCAGATTTCCACTTCTGAGGGAAAACAACAGCAATGTTAGAAAACTGATCAGTCCAGGTGCTGCAAAGAAGCAACAAGGAATCAGAACAGAAATGCAGCACTACCATAGGCACTGATAATGTGTGATTTCTACAGCAGTAAGATGTACTCATCTGACATGGCCTATTATAATCCAGTCTTTTTATAGGTATATAAACGTATCATGTGGGTTTATATATACAGAAATATAGGTCAAAGAATTTCACTTCTTTCTACTAGGATGGAACAGTGTTCATACAGTGTTCATAACTGCATAACAGTTTTGCATGAGATTTTTCAGTTCTTCAGAGCCTTTTTTACCTTGCTTTCTTCTAAGTGGTCCAAAGCTTCTTTATAAGACATTGGTGATTGAGACAAAGACTGTCTAAGCATCTTCTCCAGTCTGTTAAGATTATCACACACCTTATCTTTGGTTTTTATGTAGCTTTCATATTTTTCTAAATACCTGTAGGAAACAATAGACCAATCAAATTTGTTGCGGTTGCTCTCTCCAACCATAATGCTCACTAGAATTAAAAAGAAAATCTTCTGAGCTGGTAGTCCTTACTATTTTAGAAATTATCTTCAATTAGCATTTGTTCTTAGGGCACTGGAGCATTGTTATTAGGTCAAGAGGCCTAAGTGCCCCAGAGGTAAAGAAAAGCAGGTATATATATCCATATATCAGACATGGAGCTACTCAAAAGAATTGTATGCTGTGATCTAAGTCTCCGTCCTCCCCAGGCATTACCAAAAGTTAGTTCCCACACATTCATATATTCCACACAGTCTATTTGTCCCTACAATGCGTGGGGACTGTACAATTCTGTTTTTTTTTATTTCTATATCTTGCTATCTCTTTGTTATTAATAAAGCCTTTAAAGTCATCCAATTCTTTTATTCTAAAAGGAGATTTGAAGGTTATGCTCAACAGAACCAGAAGCACTGGATCATCAGCACACAATTTTAGAAACATAGAATGATTGAATGGTTTGGGTTGGAAGAGACCTTAAAGACCAGCTAGTTCCAACCCCCTGCCATGGGCAGAGACACCTTCTGCTAGACCAGATTGCTCAAAGCCTCACCCAACCTGGCCTTGAACACTGCAAGGGATGGGGCATCCACAACTTCTCTGGACAACCTGTTCCAGTGTCAAAAAACCCTCACAGTAAAGAATTTCTTCCCAATATGTAACTTAAATCTACCCTGTTTCAGTTTAAAGCCATTACAGGCCCTTCTTATGTTGGATACAGTACTCCAGGTGGGGTAAGAGAGGAGTAGAGGGGAGAATGGCCTCCGTCAACCTTCTGGTCACATTTCTTTTGATATAGCCCAGTATACAGCTGGCTTTCTAGGCTGCAAGTGCACATTGCCAGGTTATGCTGAGCTTCCTGTCCATCAACCCCCCTAAGTCTTTCTTCTCAGGGCTGCTCTCAATCCATTATCTGCCCAGCATTTATCTGTGCTTGGGATTGCCCTGACGCAGGTGCAGGACCTTTTACACTATCTCACAAACTTTTTCAGTGTATACACATGGAGGTACATCTGAAGGTATGCACCTTCAGCTCTCTTCCATACCTATATTTGAAGGAAAGAAACTATGGCCTGCATCTTGTTTGGTCTTTACTTTCTTAATTCATCAGAATAGTCTATGGAAGACATGCATTAGAGTCCCTTGGCACCTCTGAAGATTGTTCTAACCTCCACCAGCACTGATTAGAGACAATGGAAATATGCTTTCTTCTGATTGTGGTACCCTATGACCCTCAGTCATATCCCATAGATACTTCTTTGAATATGCTAAAAATGACTGCATTGTAAATTAGTAGCAATGTAATTATTGTCTAGTAATTTTCCTTCCAATCACACCTTGGAGCAACAGAAATGCTTAAAGTTCTTTCTGCTAAATTACCATAAAACCAACACTGCATTTATTATCAGTCGAATTTCTTATAATAAGGAACATTAAGATCTCTAAAACCTACCTCTGTTCATCAGCTTCCTTTCTGTGAGCCTTATTCTTTAATGCCAAGCTCTTATTGATTAATTCTGTTAAAGTATTTTCCAGATATGTTTTGTCTTCTGGTTTCACTAGGCTTTTCAGCTTGGAGTACAGGTTTTCTATGTTAGCCTTTGCAGAGTTGAACACTTCTGGTTCCCACTGTGGGGTCTGATAGCCCTCCTCTGAGCCACTGAGCTCTGGTGCGGCAGACTGGACTTGAGTTTTGTAGTCCTCAAGCAACCTGGCAGCCCTCTGAACAGCCACGGTATAAAGCTCACCAGCCTTACATGCCTCCTCCAGAGTACTCTGAAAATGTTAAAAAGACACAGGAACAATCAAAAAAAAGCTACTGTGCTCCTCTGGATACCAGATAGTCTTCTCAGATTTTCACACCTGGCTGTCACTGAGACTAATATTCCCCGTAATTGGCCTGAGGAGGTGACTATACTCCGTAGGCAGTCACAGAGCAGTGCTGCAAGTATGGACTGACTGCCCTCAACCATAGGAACAGGTCAAAACTAGAAAAGTCAATAGAGAAGGATGGCAGAACACAAGAGCTGCAAGATCCCTTATGGATATGGCAGTATACAATCTTATGATCCGTTCAGACAAGGAAAGCCCAAACATTGATGCTGTATTTGTTTATGGAGGGGATATCTCTGCTATGACTTGCAGAACTGCTTCAAGCTAAAGCCTCTTCTTGTATATATTTATACACAGAATAATGTGTGACGTGTGACTTTGCCAGCTACTGGATTCCCACATGGCAGAGAACTTTTGGCATTGTGCTTTCCACACAATACCCAAGCAGCAAAGATGTAACACAGCAAACCAGGAAATCTGGCAGCAGGACCGTAAGTCCATCAGGGACACTGAGTTCTGCTCCCTGTTATTAGCTACTACCTTATATTTCCTTGTTTGTCCCCATGAATCTCTTGAGCAGTCAAGGCACAGGTTTTCTTGATCACAACACAATTCCAGAACCTCTCTGCTAGGAAAATTACCATCTTTTGGTTTCCAACATAAATTTATCACAAACACTTTCTCTTTGTATTAACACTTCTCTTTAGCTTAAGCAGTCCTTTTCAATCCATTAAGTCTACCCCTTGCTTAATTATATCTCAGCTAGATTTCCCATTTGTCCACAGTTTACCAGCTTGAGCAAATTCACTTTTATTAACTGCTCTCAACACTCCTCATCCCTCTAACACCATCTGCTCTTTTTTAAGTGGACTTTACCTGACAAAAGCATCAAGAATCAGGTCAACCCTCCAACAATCCTTTATCAATGACTTATATACTTGTAATTGAAGCCCTGGATCCTGGTTGCCATTCCTTTCCTCACTCTTCCTGAGCCCTGATCCCATTGGTTTGACCCGTGCTTTACTCTCCTTGATCATTCCCAACTTATAAGCTTTTTCTTTACAGTAGAAACAACGAACTTCTGGGATTTTTTATCATTGTCACAGTTGAAAATGGTACATAAAATCAGTCCCAAGAATAGTCCCACAAAAATTGCACCCAGTCTCTCTTCAGCTCAATATTCAACTCAACCTTTTCCTTCCTCCCCTTTACTTTTCTTTTATGCAAATCCCCACTGCTTGATTATAATCAAATTGAAAAAAAACAATTTTTCTGGATCGTTATTTTCTTATCATGATTCCTATCATATCCCCCAACGCAGAGATGATCATGAGCCAAGGATATAAGTCCTGAAAATATAAATGCTAGTCACCCACAGATCATCTGATTATTGTGAAAAGACATAAAGCCATACCTTACTTTTATTAAATATACTTACAACACGGGCAGCAATGTCTGTCTTCAGCTGTATTCCATGATCCTGCAGTGTCTCTAATTTTGCATCTGTACCAGCAGCAATAAATTTTTCTTGTTTTTCTTCCCTCTCTTTTTCCATTACACATTTAATAGCAGAAAACTTTGCTTGGATCATATTCTGAATTGCTTCCCATCGTATTTTTTCATACTGCATTGTTTTTATATCTACCAGAAGTGGCTGCTGGAGCTCTGATTGAATATACTTTATGATGTGGGATAGATGCTCTGATTCATTCTGACTACCTTCCTTGTTTATACCCTGGAGACCAGAGACCAAGTTTTTAAGAAGCTGATTCAATTCCTCAACATCTTTCTCCAGGTTCTTTATTTCTTTCCTCTTAGATTCTTTGAATGGTGTATCAAAGACCTCATTTTTGTTTAGTTGATTTGCTGCCTCCTGGATTAAGTACAATATTTGTTGAACGGTCTGAAACAGAATCAGGGCAGATATAAGATCCTCAGCTGGAGAAGAGCTACAGCTATCATTTAGAATGTTAGCTTCTTTTCTTACAGTAGATATCACAGTCTGGATTTCATTTAGCAGTGCTTGAATCTTATCATATTCCCTAACAACATTATCAAAATGTATTATCTTCCCTTTAATTTTATTTTTAATTTTTAAAAAATTAGTTCGCAATTCATCCAGCTGCAGTGAGTCCCATTTTAGGCCTACACATTCAAAGATTTCTTTGTACTTCATGATTTGTGACAAATTGGATTGAAACACTATTACTTTTTCTTGAAGTGCCTTGCATTTATCCTTCACTTCCACCTGGGCACTTAATAATTCATCTTCTTCCAGGTTAATTTCACCAGAATGCAGATCATCAAGATCTCTCTGCAGTAAAATTACTCCCTCAGCAAACTCTTTGTAGACAACTATCTTTCTTTCTACTTCATGAAGTTTACTCTGAATTTGCCTCTGTGTCTTCCTTGCTCTGTTCTTCAGACTTCTTAACTGATCAATCAAAAATAGTTGTTCAGACAGGCTCAGCTCCCCAGCTGTGACCTGGCTTTCTGTACAGTGGGATGAGATCAGCCCTTCTATTTCCTGTATATCCTTCAAAATCTCCTTTAAAATGGCTTGTTGATTGATTAACTCTGACCACGTGCTGCTTTGGTTCATGTCAGGCCTAGCAAGAATCTCAGCATTGCGAAGCTGACAGTGAACTTTTTCTACTTCTGCAATAAGTTTTTGCCTCTCCTCCAGCTGGAGCTCTAGGTGCTGTAATCTTTGAGCAGATTTTAAAACAAGAGCCTTGTATGAATTCTGCAATGTTTGTACAAGGAAGGTCATATCAGAGCTCTCCTCTGGCTTTAAGCTGGGAATGATGTGCTGGAGTCCATAATTCAGTGACAGAATCACAGGTTCTCTGTTTTGAACTTCTGTGATCAGAAGCTGACAACTTCCGATTTGTGATTTAACATTACTGGGAAAAAGTGCTGCTTTTTGATCAAGAGAGGACAGTGAATCTTTGACCCATGAAATATTTTCTTTCAGCTTCTTCATAATTTCATTTTTCATGAGAGCAGGACCAGTGACCTGAACATCCTCTCGAAGAGTTTGTTGTGCTGATAATGCTTCCAATTTGCTCTGCAAATCATGTATAGAGTTCTCCAAAGCTACCTTCTCTTGATCACTCCAAATTCTTTTCATCTGCAGTTCAATCCTTCTTTTTAATAGAGAAAGACCATGTTTAATGTCCTGTAGCTCTGTAGTCCAAAGTACAGGGTAATTGGCTTTTCCTGCAGCTGAAGAATGTAACTCTGCTTGTACATACTGTTCTTGTATCAGTCTCTGAATATCACGTGCTTTATCCATAAGCAGGTTAAATTCATCGATTTCTGCTACAACTTGATCATGCTTCTTTTGCACTGTTTGTTCCATGTGTTGCCACCATTGTTCCAGTTGCCTCATTTGGCTTTCAGTTAACACTTTATCCATGCATGTTAAATGCTGAGATAAACTTTCTTGCTGAGTCTTCAACTGGTTTAAGACATCTCTTTCTTTTTTTAAGGACTCTATGCATGCCTTAATTTTCTCCAGAAGAACTGTGTTGTTCATAGGGCCCCTGCCAAAAATATGAGTAGTGTTTTAGAATAACAAAGCAACTCCTAAAACATGGAATAGACACATTTAAAAAAAAAAAGTTATTTTAGTTTTTAGAAAATTATTCACTCACTTTATTCATTTAATCATATGTATCTCTCAATGCTCTCTCACAAATTTCCTCACCACTGTTTCAGTATCATTATTTCTTGCTTATTTGTACATCACTAGTTATTTATAGATAACTCTGCAAGAAAGGTATATTCTAATTTATATTCTCTAAAACTGCAGTATTTGTTAATTTGTGATTTCCTAAAGGAATGTAACCTCCCTTTAAAGTTATAATAAATAAAATTTTAAAAATCAGCAAAAGTGTTTGTTCATCTCTAAGTGAATTAATACTTTATGGTAATTTCTTATTTATGATGAAGATAGAGCTTAGTTATAAGAAAAACTTTAAAAATTCCCATTTATTCAAGAGATTATCTATTCATCTTTTATTTCCAGGAGTATTTTGAAATTCCCACCTAAAATACATTCAGCAGCTAGATTTTTATTTTTGTGAATCTCTGTGCTGTAAATTAACATTATTTATTTTAAAGATTTTAAAATTATTGTGATACATTATTGTGAATGATAGGCTAGTTCCATGTTTTGAAGGCTAATTCATAAAAGGTGCTAAATATTTTGTGTGCATCGTTACCTCTGAATTGATACCGTAGACTTACTTCCTGCCACAGAATTCTTCCCATCAAATAAGATTAATTTTCAGAGTAATGAGATATTTCACTCAGGAAAAAACAGAACTGATGAGTCCTTAAAGAAAAATTAATATTTCACATCTACCATAATTTTTAAAAATTATTTTAATATGGCTTTTACATAGGTTTTGATCACAGCAACCATTTCTTTGTTTTGCCTAAAAAATAGAAGAGTTGATGTTGCTAAAGATTAGCAGAGAACCCCCCAAAATGCTTCTGTTTAAGGTTCTTAAATTTACAAACCAATGAAACTTCTCTGGGTACCCAATTATTAATGAGATGGATAAAACATCGTGTTCTTGCTGAGTATTATTCAGGCATGGCACAAAGTTCAGTCTAGGACCATATTTGTTCTGCAACCTATTATCAGAAACTCTCAATTATACTTACAGCTTTATGTTATCTTTTTCTGTTGACAGATTTTTCATTGAGGACTGTGCAGCAGAAAGATTTTTCTGGTACTCATTAATTAAACAGTACTGTTGTTGCTTCACTGCCTTAACAGCATCAAGTTCTTGAAGCAGCCTGTCCCAGCAGGGCACTGCAGAATCTGTGGTTTGCAGCCCTGCTCTGTTCGATCCTGTTGCATTGGGAAAAGCTTCTTGACTATGACACAAAGATTTTGCCTTCCATGTTTCCAGTTCAGCTTGTAAATTCTACAATCAAGCCCACCACAGAGAGGGGATTAAAAGAGGATCTCAAACCACTTTCAGCTTTCAACACAAAATACAGTTAAATACCAATATATCTACAAATATACACTTGTTCATTCACATGCAAATGAACATCCATGCCTGTGTACATCATGGAAGCACATGTGCAATCATAGATGTATCTACTACTGCACTCTAGAACAGCACTACAAAATATGGTATTTACATAGACATACTTGCATTAAGGCACAGTGTTTTTAGATTACCTGGTAGACATACTGACTAATCATGCAGTCAAACTTCAGATAGGATGATATGCAACAATTTCATTTTGCCCAAGTGAATCATAATTCTGTAAGTGTATCACTACATTAACAATGAGGAATGGCTTTGCACTTTCCATACCTCCAGCTCTTTTAATTGTTCATTTATAAGCACAATATCCAGTTCAGCCGCTTCATTTTTCAGCTCATTGACCTTTTGTTCCTCTTCAAAATATTCAGTGTTTATTTGCACCCCAGGAAGTAGCTCCTTCTGGACAACCACTTCTGCATCTGTGTCCTACAACACAAAACAGGATTCTTATTTCTGAAGGTCCTAAACCAGAAAGTTTTCTGATTGCAGCACTTGGCTTCACATGTTTAAGTCATGCCTAAATCCTACTGCAGCATCCTCCACAGCCTTTGTGGGTCAACCACGACCCAGAGGTTGGAACCTACACCACAACCACCCACCTTTGTGGTCACCCCAGCTTGACAGCACTGCTCAGCTAGCTATGTAATTCCTGCCCATCATTTTAAATTTGAAATTCTGATATCCCCACCTTCAAATAACATTCTCCCTGCACCCACCTCTCCTACTGATATATTCACAGGTCTATCCTGTCTTTTTCCCCTCTTCCTTATAAATTCATAGATCTTTAGTCTCCCCTCATCCCCACATTCCTTCTGCTCAGCACATGCCTTGATACACTGATGCAGCCTTTACCAGGACCTTTTCTTCAGCTGTTCTTCACAGGGCAACTCATGCATGAAGCACAAAGCAACTCAGGCATGTGACACAAAGCCACGGCTGCTACTACAAATGCTATCTGACATCAGGGGTAAGACAAGAGTGCTAGGGAGCCATGTCTCAGTTGGGGTGGGGAGGAAGGGAATAGGGGGCTCCTGAACCAGACCCTGGCACATCAATTCCCACAATGACAGAAGGACAAGTCACTTGGGGTGTGCCAGGTTTAACAGCCCATCAGCTGAGCTGAGGTTGCCCAGGTGGATACTCTCATCTCAACTCAGTTCAGATGCAAAATGTAATCCTTTATATCAGCTTCAGCTATTGCAGACAACAATATAAATGAAATGTCACAGGCTTATTGTCACATGGCAATAACTTAAAAATCTTTCTGTGCTTACCTTCCCCCTATACCTGGTGTAAACTGTGATGTGTTTCACGTATAGACTTTGTGTGAGTGAATACATACAGATATACAGATGCAACTACAGTGTGAGCTTGTTCATAGTACCAACATATAAACGAGTAACAATGACATATTCTTGTTTGACAAATTTACTATATTGATACTTTAGATTATTTTACTAGGAAGCAGCCAGCTATCCCAGCAGCCATATCCCTTGTAAGCTATCACTGTCTCTGTCTCCCTGCTGGTCATGAGCTATCCAAAATATACCTGCTTCCAATTGTGCGAAACAGGTAGCACATTGTAGACATTATCAGAAAATAATAACTCTATTCATTTGAACTCTTTTGGTTCTTTTCAGTCAAAACTGAAGGGGAGCTCTCAAAAAATAGTCCATCAGAGAACTTTTTCATTTCTCTGTGTAAACATCTGCAACAGTTGTATCAATTCAAACATAAGATTTCATCTTAGGAAACTTTGGAGTGCCATTGAATTAAGTAAGCTGAAAAACTCAGGTAAGTTATCACAGAGTGAGGAGTAAATCCACTTTAGCAGAATAAAATATAAACACATCAAAACACACAGTAAAGTGTCCTAACACTAAGGAAAACCCCAGGCTTGCTGTGTAGACATTTTGCTTGTTCCATCATGTTCTCAACGTATATTGTGGCACTGCCTCCCCATATACACAGACATACAGACAGTATCATTCTCCCCAGACACTAGTTTTAATGTTTTCAGTATCATCAGATGGTTGGAGAGGGATGAAAAAATGAGAAGGTAAGAGCATGGGTGTTGCTAATCAGCTACTGTCTTTCAGGTACAGAGCAGCCAGGGCTCCACTGCTGACTCTTCACAGTGTAGGGCCAAGGGAAACTGACAAAACATGACTCTGGCTTCAGGCTAAGGCATAGCCCTCACTCAAAATCCTTTCTTATCCAATACCTTCCTCAGGAAATCAGCAAAACCTACATCCCTTTCTCTTTGCAAACCCCAAGTTTGTCATGCTTAAAGATCACATTTAAAACTGAAAATTAGTCAATCTAGAATAGAATAAAATATTTTCAGTTGGAAGGTACCTACAGCCATCACCTAGTCCAACTGTCTAAGCACTTCAGGGCTGACCAAAAGTTAAAGCATGTTATTAAAGGCACTGTCCAAATGACTCTTAAAAACTGACAGGCATCAACCACCTCTCTAGGAAGCCTGTTCAGTTTTTGACCACCCTCTTGGTAAAGACATGCTTCCAAATGCCTAGTCTAAACCCCTCCTAGTGCAGCTTTGGACCATTCCCATGCATGCTATCACGAATAACAGGGAGATCAGCACCACCCTTCTCCACCTCTCCTCCTCAGGAAGCTGTAGAGAGCAATGAGGTCACCCCTCAGCCTCCTTTTCTTCAAACTAGACAACACCAAAGTCCATAGCTGCTCCTAATAGGTCAAATCTTACAGCCCTTTCACAAGCTTTGTTGCTCTCCTCTGGATGCATTCAAGGACTTTTACATCCTTCTCAAATTTGTAAATTGTTATTCATTCGGCTTGAATTAATTCTCCTTTCTCTATTTCCTTTATTTTCTTATGCTGGATCACCTTGGATTTCAGTTTTCTGATCTGCCCTCCCTGTGATGGCAAAACTATCACAGCTAACGACAATAACATGGAAATAAGTTGCATTGATTAATAACTTAAATAGAAACTCTAAATATCATAAAGATTGATTATGATGGCTCTGAAAACCAATATTTCTCTTTTTGAACAGATCCACTGAAAAATATGGTGCGGCTAGCCCTTTGGATAAAGTTTGTAACTACCATGGACACAAAGCAGAACTACACACAATGGTCTCGATTTTGATGTGACAATAATTCCTCTTCTTTTACAACAGAACTTCAGCTGAAGCCCATGTGGAAACAAAAAAGGCAATGAGTGAGAAATTTAGCTTGAAATAACAGAATGTGGGTTACCTGATGTGCAAAAACTGAGGGATTAGGTTCCAGACTATCTCTCTCAGCTGCTGAAGATTCTGGGACACAACTCTTCTGGCACACCTTTTGTTGAACCTGCTCCAAGTCTTCTTTATATGACTGATTCTTGACATCACTACATTTCTCCTTTTTTGTAAGAAATGAAAAAAAAACCCAAACAAACAAACATACAAGTATTCAAAAAGCCCTAATCAAACCTGCTCAGTACTAATAACAGTGCTCAAGATGACAAGAGTTACAAAGCCCGTAATTATAGGCAGATGAGGAAAACCACAGTTACATCTCTATTGTGGGCAGGGTTATGGCAGATGAAACCATTTAGAAGCAGCAGTGCTATAATTTTGTTATAAATTTGTAGAAAAAGTGCAGATATAATTCCTCTGACCTACGCTGTTCATCTTTCATTATTCTAAGCATGGACTGTGTACCCCTGGATACAGTCTTGAATGCATTTTTTAGAAGGTTTAGCTTCTTCCTGGGGCTCCAATCTTGTACTGTAGACAGACAGTCTGTGGTTATGACACCCAGCCAGGCAGGATATTCCCAGGGGCAGCCTGGGGATTTGCTGCATGTACATGCTAAGGTATTTGCTGACTGTAAGTTCTGCCCAAGTTTGTTTATCATATGGAGACAGATAAAATAAATCAGCCAACCACACAAACTAAAGAATGGCAAATCCTTACAGTATGACCATGGGGGAGAACACAGCATCAGGGACCTGTCCATGCTGCACAGATATCTCAGCTGGTGGCTACAATTTAGATGTAGTGAAAGTAGCCAAGAACAGCCAGAATAAATGAATTTACCCTAATTCTCAGCCAGCTCATGGGTGCATACTGTGCTCCATCTTGTCACAAATACACTGCTTATATGCCTCTTAGGCTTTCTATGTCTAACACGAACTTAGCCTCTTCCCACTTATTATGGTTCCAACTCCTAAACGCTGTTCTAGTCTGTCAAAATTCCCCTTGTACCAGGGTGCACAAAACAGGACACAGCATTTCAAACGCAGCCTCATAAATGCAGAATATGTAAATTAGAAATCTAAATAAATGAGACTCAAGCACAATAACAGAATTCAAGGAAAATGGTAAGATGACCTCACAATACATACAGGTGCCTCAGAATGCAATATCCTCAGGAAGCCACTAATGAAGAAAACATAAATCCCTCCATATTGATTTTAAATGTACAGAAAAGGATTCAGAGGGTTAATGCATACTAAGTATACAGCACATCAGACAAAAATAGCTTGATGTAACTTGAGGTTTTCACTATTTATTAGAAGTATCCCCACTACATATACCCTTAGACTCAATCACTGTTGCATAATCTCCTGTCCAGTTACCTCTGCTGGATGGGTCGCCTTTCTTGTGTCATCACCTTCAATACCAACACCATTCTGATGTCTTTCCAGTTCTGCTTCACCACCCTGAACTGCACTGTCCAGAACTTCATCTTGAACCCTACCATGCTTTTCCATACTTGGGCTCTCTTTATTGGCATCCCCCTGCTTTGAAAAATACAAAATGTTTACAACTAGTAAAAGCCACAGTCCAAAATCTGAGTTTACAAAGGAATGACACACTCCACAAGCCATCTTCAATTAACTTAATGAATGAAGGAAATGGCTGAGGTAACCCAAACTCAGAGTCTTTTAGTAACACCTGTTCAGTTCATTTTGCCATATCACGACCTTAATCACAATGAAGAGTTCCAGGAGAAACTGAACTGGAATAAGTGCTCACATGATTTTTAATACTGTCACAGAAGTTTCTATTTAGACACATTTGGCAACTTTTAACTACTGGTCTTGCTCCTTCTCCAGAAATGCCAGTACAGACGGTTTCTACTCTCATAATGTTGATGTTTCTATTCTCATAATGTTGATCTCTCCCTACTGCTGTTACCACTCCATGTTCAGGTCAGTGAGGAAGTTCTCTAAATTGTTCCCTCAGCTTTGTGCATGTGAAGTCGTTTACAGTGTGAATGTCTTTCTTTACGTCCCCTAAAGATCAGCAGTTCCAGGTCAGTGACCTCTCATTACATCTCATTTGTCACCACATAGTTGACCAAACTTGTTGAAATTACAGGTATGTTACAGGTTTTGCATCATGGAGAAAGCGCGTCCAAGCCCTGTGGGCTTACAGAGATCATCACATTGATCTCTCACACACTTCTCATGTGCAAGGCTGAACGGATAATTTGGAGAAGATACTTTATTATTCCCTTCATCAGATAAGTAAATTAAGTCTCTGTAAGACTACAAATTTTAAGGAATTACATATGCATTTCTAGTGGACAGACACACACGGATATATATACACTGACATGTATTGCAACATATTGGTCAAGCACCTGAACAGTCTGCCCCAATTTATCCTTGCTTTGACAGACACCCTGTAAAGGGCTGTCTGACAATACACTGTTTTCCTCCAAAAGTGGATCATTTTGCTTCTCTTTCTCTGGCATACTTCCATTTACATCTTGACCCTAAGAGAAATGATATCAAACAAAACCCACTTGTGTGACTGTAAATATTGTATTTTACCATTAAATCTCTGAATGGCAAAAATTGTTTTCTAGGAAAACAAACAGAACAAATATTGTGCTGCAGTTGTAAACAAGTCTTACTGGTTTAAAAGAAGCTCTCAGAGTTCTTTTGCAGAAGTGTATCTGAAATTTTCTCATCTATATACCTTCTCCCTCTGTGTCCTGATTAAAGATACCTGCTCTAATTAAGTGCAAGACAAAGCTGTACTACACTTTTGAACAGATACTACTGGCTTGTTACAGACTTCGTATAACAAGTTAAGGGAGCTCTTCACCACATATTTGATTTTTATACACATGTACTTACAGGTTTAATTTCAATGAAATAAAGGATGCATCTGAGAGACAGATGCCTTTTTAATCTGTCTTCCACTGTCATAACTGTCAACAAATATACTCACATCATGCTTTTCCGAAGGCTCCTTTAACTCCAGTGCAGTCAGGCTCTCTTCTGCAGCAACAGGAGTATCAGAAGTGATCTGTATGTCTCTCTTCAACATTGTATCTGCCTTAACTTTCATCTGTATTTCAGTACCAAACTCATCTTTAAACTCAAGGGCTCCACTTGAAACATTTTCTTTCTTTTGCTTGACATTTTCAAGTTTCTCTTCCAGACTTCTGTGTTCACTTTGAAGTGTTTCAATCTCATCCTTGCTAAACTTCTGTCCTGATGAAGAGGTGTTTTGTTTAACAGTTTCTGCTAAAACCGAAATCTTCTTTAACGTGTCTTCACCTCTACTAAGAGGTCCTTGTTGTTCCTTTAAACACAAAGAAACATTTTATTGGAAAGTATCCTCACTCAATATATTTAATGTTAAGATCTAAAGTCAATCATTAAAATCATAAGTATTTGTTGTGAGCAACAAAGTGTGCTGAAAAGCACAGGCAGACCTATTTGCTGCAAAAGGTCAAATACTAAACCAGTAATTTTAGCGAGTCATTTTAATAAGCAGAGAACACCTGAAGCTATAAGCATCAAGACAAGATAAAATAATCAGACGGTATGCTGCGAAGTGTATGATGATCTTTCCAAGTTCTGAGCAAATAATCCCCACCTTCTCTTACTCCTTTTTCCTAGTTAGAGGTATAGCAAATACTGGAGAATGGGGAATTGCAGTGATCCATATCTGAGCTATTGTCTCAGCTTTCAGTAGCTCTCTATGCTCACAGCTACAAGACTTTGTTACCCAACCTGCCACAGTGCAAACGAATGTCTACTCATGTGTGAAGGACACTTCTTAAAAATGTTCACCAACATCTTCCTAAACTTTCTGCTCTGGCTAATTTAAAGACACCGACTAACACCAAATTTAATCTCTCTCCTAGTTATGCCCAGAGAGAAAACAAAAAAAAAACCCACAAAAATCAAACAACAACAGCAAAAAAACCCAAACAAAACAACAAAATTGAAGAAGCCTTGCTTGAGCTAGGACAATCCTGTTTTCAGTTCAGCTGACAATAAAAGTCCACTCAGTTCATTAAGACTGTGTTTAGGCCTACAGTTATCTTGATAAAATGAATATAACATATACTTTGTATTTTGGAAACATTTCTTATTTTTGGGGGGTTTGACACATTACCAGTTCTTGTTAATGATTGTCTGTACAAGCCCCTAGGACATTGACCCACTTTCTCCATGATGCAAAACATGGAGCATACCTGTGATTTCAACTGGGCTTGCTCCACTGATGTTTGCTCTGTTGCTGGACCTTCACAATCAGCAAGCTTCTCAGAGGGAGTTTTCGGCTCAGTGCTCAGGTCTGATACCATATCCTGAAACTGCTGGTGCTCTTGAACATGACTTTCTAATGTCTGCACTATGGTCTAGAAGCCAAGGAATTTCTAGGATTAGTCTACCATTAGCTCAAACAAATGTAATTTACCCACAGACTATTACAGCTTTCCCAGGACCTCAGCAGCACAAAAAACCGGCCTGCTATAAAATACATAGCTAACCATAGGTGCACAAGAAATACCTGTCCCTCTTCCCAGCACATCATGGCCTCCATGGTGAACAAAATGCTCATTAGTAGCAGAAAGCAGAGGAATTTGCCCTCCATAATAATATACCTCTAAAAGTGATGTCTGCTACTCAAAATAGATTAAAGATTAGATGCAGAATGCCACACAGGGTGCAAAAGCAATTTGCGCTAAACTGGATGGAACCAATAACAAACAAGATGCAGAAAAAGCCATTCATCCTTCCAAAAAGAAAAAAAAAAAAAATAACCAACTTATTATAGGAACAAATGCTTCATATTACAGCTATCTGAATTTGTTTATACAGGTACAAAATGTTCTTCGTACATACTGTGGTTTCATTTGTTTAAATTTATCCCTCTGCAAAGCACAAGGTGGTGAAAAAAATGATCTTCTGGTGCTCTTTTTCCTACGGGGGGAAGGGGAAATTCCCTGCTCTACAGAGGAAATTTCAACCCCCAGTTTTACCTATAAACTTGCCAACTGAATGACACTACAGGCAAACAGTGAGAGCTGCAATCAACAGGCATACCAATAATCCTGAAAGGAAAGAGAGGGAGGTTCCAACCTGTAGCTGGCTAAGCAGATTTTCATGTTGTTGCTTTAATTCCAACCATTCCAACTCTGTGAAGCAAGTATCCCCAGCATGACCCCGTAGGTGATCTTCTTGGCTTTTCAATTCATTAAATAGGGAAGTCAAATCTTCTGCTTTCTGCAGGAGGCTGGAATAATTTGTCAGCTGAGCTTGCTTCTCTTGTAAACCAGGTTGAAGGGCAAAACCTATCTCCTGTTGCTTTTTCTCCAGATTGGTTAAAGCCAGTCTCAGATCTTCTTTGCTTTGTTCATATTGCTCCCTGTTGAACTGAAGCTGCTCCTGAGGACTAAGAAAAAATACTGTGTTTATTAAAATTTTTTATTAATTTCTTAGAAAATGTCAAACTGAACAAGTCAATAATTAGACTGAACTTAGAGCATGCTGAATACTTTTTTTTCAGGTTTTAAATTATTGAAGTTATTGCTACTGAACTGGACAAGTGACTAACCTGCTTAAACCTTAGTCTTCTAAAGCCTTAGTTTCTAGCATCTGAGACATGACGCTCAGGCTTCATATTTTTTCACTTTTCATTACAGCAGAAGTTCTGTTTAAAAACTACAGTATGGCTATGAATTCATTTTCTTTAACAACTTCTTATGACAGTCTCCTGAAAGGGAATGTTCTGTAGATGATACACATTGCATTAGTTGAGATGGGAGGTGCAGGAGTGTTTTAGAGATATAGACAACAAAACTAGCATATGGAATATGGGTCATGCTAGCACAACCCAGTGCCTACTTTCCTGACCTTGACATTGGACTGCAGATTGTGTGCTTTATGACCATGCATGCTGGCCTGCTGTAGGTGAACAAGTTGCATTTGCCCACAGGAAATATGCAACTATGATCAGTGAGACAAAAGTGAGATTTCTATGTTCACATTTAGTGATGAAACTCAGATATTTTCCAGATGGAACTTAAATGCCAACATTTGAAATTATGATCCCACACAATCAAATCCAAATAAATAAAGTCTGGTTATAATTCTGTAAAGTACATGAGGATAAGTGAGGACAAAAGCAAAGCTTAAGTGTTTCATTTTTTGCCCCTTATGATTCGTATTTTTTGGAAAACGAGAAATAAAGTGTTAGCCTCACATGTGTTAAGTACTCTTTGCTTCAAGTTCCCTATTCCAGCTTTGCACTGCTGCCATTACCATGTCACACCTGTTATTCATAGATCTGATCCTGTAAAGTCCTGAAAAACTCTTCAGATGTACTCAGCACCCCATCTCCTCCCTCCAACACATTGTGAAGAGGGTGCTCTGCATTTTGCTGTATTGGATCCAATACAGCCAAAGCTCTACCTTTCTGAATGCCACTCGTATTGCTTGCACCAAGTGCTCAGTAATAAGAGAAGGCAACTGAATATTCTCAAAAAATACTTGTTTTAGTAATTCATTCCCTGGACGATTTTAAAGAAGCATACAGCAAAGTTTCCAGTGCTTTTACTTAAAGCTGGTTCAAGGAGGTTATGGCAAACAAATATCTTGAAAGTGTCTGTATGTGCAAGTTTATGTTCATGCAACACACCTGAAATCATCTGGTATGTTTTAAAGGATCAATCTGGCTCTCAGACACAGTTGCCACAGTGCCAGCAACACCAAAGTGCCTTTACCAGCTGCTAGAGCCAAAAAAGCCTCTCAGAAAGCCAGACTAAAATAGGCTTTAAAAACAATTAAAAAATCCCAACCTCCTGGATTTATCCCAAACTCTCTTCTGAAACAGTACAAATTTGTGGAAAGGTGGATCCCACCCCAATGCCTGGGGCACAGAGCATGGAAGGGCCACCACAGTGGCTAAATCAGTGTACCCTCACTGCACAGCCTAATGAAACAAGGAGCATTGGGTGCATATTTGTTTGGGTTGGTTTTGTTTTTTTTTTCATTTCCTTACAGGAGTGGCTGAGCTACTTCAGTATCAAAAGCAAATCTGAGGCAAGCTGGGCAGACCCCATCAGCTGTCCTGCCACATCCCTAACACATCCTGGCTACATCCCCCACTTGACCTTTCAACCCAACACTGCAGAAAGCCAGTGATTTCTGTAGCTATCTCGTTCTGCCCCCAGAGAACACAAATCCAGTGGAACTGGTACAGGAAGAAGAGAACAAAGTCAGTATAGCAGAATTACCTCTTGGCAAATTCCACATTACCTTCTGTATTCTGTGGCTAGCTGACAGGTGCTTTCCCACTTGTGCCGGAGCTCAGAAATAGTCTGCTGAACTATTGGCTTTTTATTTTTTTCATTTCTCATTAAAGTTTCTCCTAGAGCTACCATGTGCTGTATTTTGGCCTCTCCTGCATCTCTGAGAGCTGTGATTTCCTGTATTAAACAAGAAGCAGACACAGTACATCCACAACTATTTTTGGGTACAAAATAGAAGGTACTACCAACAATTTGTTCACACTTTTGTACACTCCTGTTCAAGACAAAAGAATTCTCCTTCCAATATATTACGTAATTGATTCATAGATGGACAGATCACCTAGTTTTAGAATGTCTGGGATAATGAAGCTGATATATTAATTGCTCTCTACATTAAAAAAAACCAAACCCAACCCACAGTATTGTGCTGATAAAAAAAAAAAAAAATGCTTCAAATCTTAGAGAAAGAGATTTGTCACAATGCCACCCCTTCCACGTGTAAAACCCAGCATCTTTATCCTAACTCCTCAGAGAGAGGAGATACAGAAGAGGCCTGAGAGACCCACCACCCAGGCAGTGGAGCAGCCCAGCACAATGGCACTTCAGCACACCTGCAAAGCCATGAGAGATGTCCCAGCTATAATACTGACCACCCACTTCACCTCTGGAACAGGCTATGATGGGAAGCTGCACAACCACCGGGTGCTGCTCCACCCAGACATACAACAGAGAATCTCATCTTATGTGCATAATAAACTACACAAAACCAAATCAATCAACCCATCCAAACACACTTCTCTGCCCCCAAATAAGTCCCAAAACCACAGGCAATCAGCAGGGACAGTATCTTTTACGGGGTAGTGACTCATAAAACTTTCCTCTGATATTAGCATGAACTATGAAGTGGAAAAGGAATACTTTTTACCCAATACCTTTACTTGATTAATCCTTTCGTCTGATGGCAACTCACTTTCCTGTGAATTCAGCTTATTAATAGCCTCCTCGAGCTTTTTGATCCAGCAAGAAACATCCTGGGCAAATTCTTCAAAATTCTGTCCTTCCACAGGAAGTCTCTCAGTATTCCCTGCCATTTCACTTACATGTGTTATCAGTGTCTGGTATCTACTAATAAGACCACTGGCTTCTGAAACAGTTTGATATTCTGTTAGCCCAACCTCCCTCAAGGAACTTGCAAGCTGAGCCATGGAGTCAAATGGTTTTCTGAAAAATACAAAAAATTAATAAACATCTATTTGCTGTGACAACAACTTCTTTAGAAGACAGTTCTTCAACAGAGACCAAAGAAAACAATACCTCTGCATTAACAGTGTTCTATACAACTTTTCAAGTTTTGTCTCATCGTTTTTAATCTCTTTCAGTTTTTCTTCCTGAGCAGTGAGCCATCCTTCCAAGACTGTACTGCTTTCTTCAAGGCTAAAGAGAATATAAATACAAACATAGGTCAAAATAAGAGACATTACATGACTAAAACCTGCTGATAGCAGTGTTTTGCTGAAAAAGTAATGTAATGTGCCTCATCATGCAGTTTTAAGCATAAGCTTAATTTTTAGTATCTCCGTTCATGTCACTGAGACTATCCATAAGCACATACTCCCATATAACACCGAGTCTGCTATGAAGTGAAAAAACACACAAACCATACAACAAAACACTCATTACCCTTTATGAAAATCCATCTTTAATAAAAAAGCAAGGTTGTTTGCCATTCACTACGGCTGTTTAATAATGAATCATTTTGCATCCTTTGTGATTAAAATGTCAGAAACTACATGAGTTCCCTACCTACTGAGCTTCTGGAGAGAAGCACCAAGTTCCTTTGCCCGTTTCTGACATCTGGAGATCAATCTTTGTAGTTCTGCTTCTTGATCTCTTACACGGCTGTTAAGGTGGTTAATGCTTGCTTTGGGCAAGTAATGCTTCACTTTATTCAACAAAGTTTTAACCTCTTGGATATCTCTGTCTTTACCTTCCGATGTTAGGAAGTGCTGAATAAGAGAATAAACACAAGATGCATCTGTCAAATTTTCTGTTGTATAATAGATACTTATGTTACAAGAGTTTTTCAATTCCTGTTATCTCCATAATATTTCCTTCCAGTCCCTGAAACAGAATATATGTTATTTGACAGTTTGCTGACGATTCCACTTGTAAATGGAAAAGTTGCTGTTTGCAAAATAAGGAGAAAGGGAGGCAGATGACTTCGATTTTCCTCTCTACAGTACAAATACACAGAGAAGAAATAGGCAAGCAGCATTCATATCTAGCACTGGCATCACTATGTCTTTTGCTGCTGCTTAAGTGTGATTGCTGCTCACAGATGTTGTGACTTTCCCTCTTTTCTGTTGATTCTGTCTGACTTAGAGTGAAAATCTGGACACAGAAAAGTGAATGCAATTTTTTCATATTTGAGTCAAATGGGAGTCAGAATTTCATTTTACTCTCCCCTATTTGATTTTCTGCATCTTTGCACACTGAAGTACTTGGTCCATTGACTTTCACTAACTACTGTCCTGTCTCTCACTTGCCCAGCTATGTCTGAACATGAACACTGATACTCCATTTTGAAATAGTTTATTTTCAATCTACTTACTGACATAATGCTTTAAGTTACAAGAAATGTTCTTTCAGCCTCAAGTTACAAAACTACTGTAGATGAATTTGCTCCCAAGAACAGTCTGCTGTGTAAAAAATAAAACAGAGTACAGTCAACTTTAGAAATTTGAACATTTTAATACTTTACCTTTAGCCTCTGCAGTCTGTCTTCCAGTATCGGTTTTGTTTCCAAGGGGTCAAAGCAGTCCTTCAAAGACAGCTGAGTGCTGCTGAACCAGTCATTAAAATTCTTGCATTGACCTGAAAAAAGCATACATTCCAATTTTCTTCATTAACTGTATTGTGTAAAAGAAAATCCTATTTAACATGAAGATTTCAGACAATATGTAATTACATTTGTCAGTGCTACTGTCAAAGGTTGCTTTGCACACTAGGACTCGTGACAAAAAATGCTGTAGCTCATACTTTTTTTTAATTGGCAATAAACATAACTGTTCATTTGCGAGGGACAGTGTCCGTCCCAAGTTTGCCTACTGGCAACTCTTAGCATTTCCACACAAATAAATATCACTCAAAAACTATCTGAAGATGAGACTACCTTCGGGCCTAATTCTACACCTGCACAACCCTGTATCTGTATAAAACTAAAAATTACCTAATAATGTTATTCATTCTCATAACTAAGTTTAAGTAAAAAATGACTGGCAAAAATGAAAATATTTTGATTTTTGTATTTTTTTCAGGTAATGTTCTGACATATTTTCCTGAATTATATTTATATTTACCTATTTTATTACATGTGAAAATAAGAAACAAAATACTTTGATTCAGACTGAGTGGTTTTTTGGAATCAAAAGCCATTTTTATCCAAATCTTTATCTTGTTCAGAACCCTGAAGCTGTTTGAGCTATTGAAGCAGTTTCAGACACCAAGCCAAGAATAAATTAATTGTATAACCTTTAAGAGATTATGACGGTCAATACAAACCTATAAACCTATGTAAATGTGAAATATGTTTGCTTACGGTTCAGAACACCAATAAAGTGATCTTGAAACACATGTTTCTTCTTATTAAATAAATCAGTGACACATTTAAGCTGCTTATTTAATTCATCCACATCAGGACAATCTGTCTCTTCTTGGAGTAATGTCACATAGTGTTCTTGCTGCAGAATTTTCTGGTGTATCTCCTGAATATAAAAAAAAAAAAAAAAGGACAACTGTTACAAAAAAAATGCTGAAGTGCAAGCAGAAGTTCCCTGTACAGAGCTGCTGTCGTACCAACCGGGGTTTTGCAAAAGGATTTAGTCCTGTCTATGTGCCAAAATAATTTCTGAAAGTATACCGAATTAATAAGGCAATCAAATAGGTAAATACAAGCACTAAACTCTCCTTGAGCAGTATGTATACATCTGTATGCATACATAATCACACATATAGTCACCCTTGAACATTTTGGCATCACACAAAATAGGTTTGTGACGTTCACAGTAATATAGTATGTTCCAGAGAATATAATATTTAGAAACTATAATGCCTTAGCTGCCACAGGTATTATTCTACCCCTAAATGCCTTACTCTGTAGGTCAAGTCCCTGTGGGTTGAAAAACAACTTGGAGGGAGCTTTAAAAAGCATCTTTCTTCCAATGCCTGTGATTTCACGGCCCCAAACACTAGCAGTCTGATGCTCAGAATGTGCATAATCCACTCCTCAACAGAAGGCTTAAATCTTGCCAGCCTTCAAGCTCTAATCAAGAAGTAGCTTTATTCACCTCTATCCCTGCTGCAAAGAGTATGAAAAGTTGGCTCAAATTGTCTACTGGGAGCTTCCCTTGCACAAAGAAAACCTCTGTGTGTTACCCAGTCTTGGAAAAGATATAACCTAGTACCCCCCCTACTGCTTCAACCTACAGTCGATAGTACACTGTTGTCATGCCCATCACTAACTCTTTGCAATAGCTGCAAGGATTAACTAACTACATCTGATAACATCTAGTGAAAACAGGCCTTCTTTCATGCTTCTGGCAGCTTAAGAAAATATTCAAGCCAGGCTCTTCACCTGAATTATTCTAGCACTTTACAACATACATAGGAGAAACACTTATGAAGTCTTGCCCAGGAGAGAAATAATGAACAAAATTATAAAAGATGCATAATTTGTGGCACGCTACCTCTAACTTAGTAAAGATCTCTAAGGTGTCAGAAGGAGATAAAGCTTTTAAAAGAGATTCAGTCATTCCAATCTGTGTCTTGGCCAAATCAAGGTCTCCTTTTAGTTCTGCTGTATTCAAGCTGAGTTCGCTGGTCCCCCTCTTCGTTGACAAGAGCTCTTTTATTAGCTCCATTTTTTGCACAACAGATGATCTGATGACCTTAAAATTGAAAATAAAACATAGTTAAGAAACCATAGCAGATTGATGTCCTAGAATATTACTGAACTCCATGACAGACTTAAAAAGCAATAAAATTACCTGAAATCCAGATATTTCAATCACAGCTTGTTTCAGTTTCTTTCTCTCCCACTCCACAAATTGAAAAATAATAGTATTTAAGCCCTGTTCTTCCTAGCATGGCTGATTTCATCTTTATTTGTGATGTCATTTACTGGTGCTGCTTTACTAACAAATTTATTTGTCAGTCTACCCTCAGGTGGATGACGGCCTTACCTGCACTTTGGCTACCATGAAAAAGAGGGTGCCAGCTCTCCCTGTAACACACCTCCCTGCAGTGATCCCACTAGGGGAAATTCCCCATGCTGATCCAAACAACAGGCAAGGAGAGCAGAAAGGCGGGGAGCTCTGGCTCAGACCAGTCACAAGGAACAATAGGTCCTTAACCTTGTCCTTAAGGCTTGCGCAGATTTGCAAGAGACAGCAACTCAAGGGCATCTGGTGCTCTCAAGGAGCAGTGTGCATGGTACAAGGTTGCCGAGTCCTTTCCTAAGCTCCTTAGATCACTTTACCCAGTGAATCTCCTCTGAGTTCACTGCTTGCTGAGGATAAACACAAATAGGCAAACCAGGTCAAGCTCAAGGTGCATCTGACGGACACCGGAATCACGTGTTTAGGGAACTGGTACAGGATAAACGTAGGCTAACGTGGTCTCAAGCAGTGGAGAATAAATTTATTCTTTGCTGTGTGAAGTTAACACAAAAAGATGTAGATTTCCTTATAATATCCCAAAGGAAAACATCACAGGAAAACACCACTCTATGCAAATAGCTACATGCTACCAAGCTACCTTATGCCGTATCCAGATAAAGGTACAGTTTAAAACAGTCAGCATGCTGAGTTACTGGGATCACCAAAGGGATGATGAGGCCCACTGTTACTGGCCAACAGCTAAAAGCCAGATATCACTCATATTGGCCTCTTTCAGCAGGTCTGCACAACAGTTGGGTCATGGCTAAGTTCCTAAAAGGCGCAGGACTGAAAGAGGCCTTTGTGTTTAAAATGACAGGTTTGGTTCTAACAGCTGTAGGAAGGCAACAAATGAAAAGTCGCTGCTAACAGCCAACAAAATGCTTCCAATTCTCTTTGGCTTGATTTAAGTCAAACCAAGACATGCTTGTGGCAAAGATGATAATAGAAGTACTGGTGTATTAGCTGTAAAAGTGCCTTCATACCTGTAGCTCCAGTGGAGGTTCATTACTATTTAGAAGTTCTTCTATCTCAGCCACTGTGTTATCAAACTTCTGCAGTTTCTCCTCTTGGGCTTGTAAGCATGCCTAAAGGTGGAAAAACACATTGGTAACTGTGTTTCCCCCAGATTAAACTTCCATCTTTCTCTTAGAAAATTACATGGCTTATATTGTGATTCTGCAATGCGGCATATAGAGCTTTCACAGCTAATCCATATCCTGATTTTCATTTTAATAATTCAGACTTCTTTTTGTGTCAGAGTCAGAAACACTGTTTTGCAGGCAAAGCAGTTGTTAATGCAAATCTACCATAAAGTTAACAATAGTTATTATTTTATTGTATGATTACATTTATATAATTATTATAATAATATATAAATATATTATTATGAATATTTATTCTATAATATTCTATATTATTATTATATATTATTTTTGTTGTAGAATAACTTATTCTATATTAAGCAAAATATATTTGCAAGAAAATAATCTTTAATTTTGTATTTATTTTTTGCTGCTACTAATAAAAAGGGATATTCTTAGACGTTTCAGCCTAGAACTGGCATCCTGATGATACACTTTGCTAGGGACTCGATAAAATACAAGTCATGCTCTAAGCACTTTTTTAATGTAGATCCTTTGTATATGAAAAGACCTCTACCTTTGAATGGACTTTGGAACAAGCCAGTAATGTGGAAGTAAAATACCAGGTTCAACTTACGAAACAGGATAGTCACGTTGTCTCATATTCCCAAACTGGTACTCCAAACTCCCTCAGGACAAAGTACTCTTTCTACAGCCTCTATACAAGCAATCATCAAAACCAGCTCATGTGCTGCAGCCCTTAAAAGAGTTCCCATTTGTGTTTGCAGACTTGCTACAGTGGAAAGCAGGACTTCTCTCACATTATTTATAGTGAAATTATTTTTAAGTATACAGGCAAATAATTCATTACTCTTTTCTTTGGTGGCAGGCTTCTTGAAAGCAGGAGCACCAGTGTTCTGTTGAGTGGTCACAAAGGACCCTGGGTTGTTTTTTTTTTTGTAATTAACATTAATGTAGAGATGCTTCAGGATCAACAACAAAAGAAATAATAGTAAATGGATACATGAACCTGAGGTGCTCTGAGGTATTAAAAAAAAAAAAATAGCAACACATAGAGTTCAGTTTTCTCTCCTCTATTCTGCTTTTATAGTAGCTCATAGGAAACATGGTTTCTCTTTCCCTTGCCCTTTTCTCCCCTCTGAGAGCCATCCTCTCGCAAGGAGCAGCAGAGGAACCTTATCGCAGCCACTTCCAGCACAGCCCTTCCTAAGCACCAACAGAGGCGTGCTGGGGGCATGGTCACATCATGCTGGGCTTGAGCAGTTTCCAGGTAACAAAATGGCTCTTAAAATGCAGTTGCCAGCTGGTGCATTTTTACTGGAGCCATCAGGGACCTGAACCACCCCAGGTAAATTCCAACCATACAATGGTAAAGGCAATAACAATGTGACAAAATATCAACCTCTGCACAGTGTTTATACTACTGGCTCATTGAGAAAATCTATATAAAAAGAAGACCTTGGCTTTTTACTGCTCTGCAAATTAAAATAAATGAGCTGTGCTCTGTGCTAACAGTAGCAGAAATGCTGCAAATAAGTGTAATTAAAACCAGGGCATTTGTAGTGTGTAAACACTGAGAAAAAAATGCATGCATATTTTCAGACAAGCACATATGAGATATATTTATGTCTCAACCCTATGCAAGCAGGAAATATTTTTGTTTAGTAGATACTGGCATATAGGTAGTATATACCAACAAAGTGGCATAGCTGGTCAGTTATGGATCTAAAGCCAGAAATCTAAATATTTACCCCTGTATGTGAGGATCTTCAATGGCACAGAGCTTGTGTGTGTGTTTTTACATCCAACTGCACCATGATACCAAGAGTTAAAGACACAGTCTGTGCAACAGGGGCATGGGCAGCTCAGGCTCTGCTGATGCAGCCTCTGGAGACCTTTAGCAGCCAGCCACTACTAAGGCCACACTATGTTTGCTGGAGAGCACACCGGAATGAAGATTGCAGGAACAAATAAGCCATCTCTGCAACCTCTTCCTGAACTGTGCATTGTCCAGTCATTTCTGAGGCTCCAGCATCTTCACTGATAGGCAATTTCTAACTAGAAAACTAGCAACTACCCTATACACAACCTCTTCTCTTTCTTCTCTAGGCACAAGGAAACGTGCACCATTGTACTCTAGACTACAAGCTTCCCAAGCCTTCCTTGCTGTTTGTACAGCACAAAGGAATGAGAGGGTTTCTGTAGTCTAAAGCAGCATTTGCCGTGTTGCATTAATTTCAAACAATTTAGTACACATATACTCCATTTATGTTTCCAAGACTTGCACCCCAATATATTGTACAGTATCTTGAGTGAAACTACGCATATACAATTGCAAATGTTACAACTTCCTCGCTTTTGCAGTGCTGATATTTCTGTGATGTGCATGTTTACAGTCCAAAGTCCATATCACTCCAGTTAAGAATAAAAAATTTCCATTCAACTTACCTTCAACTGTGTAAGGTTCTCTTCAGTCAGACAATGGCCTTCTGCGTTCTTAAGTTCTGCATGTGCCCAAGCGTCGATTGTGCCAGATAAACTAAGAAGTTTGTCCCACAAAGCCTGAGCTCTTCCCAAATTATCACAGTAGTTTTCAGTCTTTTCACTGATCTACCATGAGATTTATGTACAGAAAACACACACGGATTTCAAAATGAGAGTTATATTCTAAAAGCAAAATCAGCATAATAAAATCAGAGCAAAATGAAACCACCCACAAAAACAAGTGGGGCAAGGGAAAAAAAATAAATCTCATGCCTTCACAGTGAACTGGTCATGGAGAAGATATTTAAATCCCTGCCACACATGTCACCAAACATACCAATCACAACAGCAGCTTGCCAGTTTTAGGGCAGGTTTAGGAAGGAGCCTTGCTCATGTATGTTTATCTACTCTCAGAAAATACTATCTAATCTCAGTACTGATGCACTGCTTAGATTGACAGTGGCAAACATTTCTCACCAAAAGCACCAGCACTGTAATTCTCCAGATTGTCTCCAAAGTCTAAATCCACAGAAGTTGTTATGGAAGCTTACAGATTCATGCAGAAAGCTCAAATATTGCCTTTCTGCCTTTTCTAGATTTATTTACCGCCAAGGAGTACCCATGATATAAACTACCTGAGGGATGAGAAACGTTACGCCAATAGCCGCTCGACAAGCTCTGCTCTGGTAAACACTTGGATTTATCTCTTAAGAATCTCTGCACTTAATTTATTGCAAATATTACACACATGTCAGAATCAATTACTATAATGCATAAGAGATAAGACCACCCTGATAATTTACTTTTTACATACATCCAGCCATCTGTCCACAATAACGTTAGCCTCATTCTCAAACGGAGACTCCTCAAAGCTTCTCATTTTATTGAGCTGGAATTGAAGATTTTTGCAGATCTGATTTATTTTGTCTACATCTTCAGCATGATCATTAAATTCCTCTTTTGCCTCTTCAATCTGTGAAAAATGTCAAATGGATACTTATGAATATGCTTACTTATGACTGTTTATTCAGCAAAATATTTTTAAATGATGCACTGCTCTTTTCAGTTTAGAGAAACAACAGCCTTACAAAAAATAACCTATTTTTTATATCAGGAATTTCATATATAACGAGACTAAGAATGTATTCTGCATTGTTATATCCCTGTCATGCTGATAGGAACATTTCTTTGTTAGAAAACTGTATTATTCTGTTATTGGTTACAAAGCAGCTGAGTGGGAACTATGGATAATGTATTTATGACTAAAAGAGCCAAAACTATGGTTTGCTTTAAAATTTGCAATTGAAAGATCTAAGGGGACTGTACATCTATACACAGAACCTCAATCACAGAAATACACAATGCATAATATAAAAATTGTCTGAGATACTATTACAACTAATAAAAAAATATAACCTGGCATTCTGATCCCTAGGTTTTTAACTGCTGTTTTAAAAAAGCTTAAATCCTACTTAAATATAGCACTGTCAAATATGCCATTGCCAGAAACTGGTATGTCCCTTTTTCCTACTTTCTATTTAAACACTAGACTGCTTCTTTGTGCTTAATTGTAACATCAGTGTTTACAAACAACATGGAAGCTCGATGGAAAAGAAACACTGACCTCTAGTGTTAGACAACTTGATATTAAAAGCTCTCAAGTCACGGAGACGAGCCTGTTACAGCCACTGTGATAAGCGGAGCAGCACTCACAGATCAGAACAAAGTAGAGGAGCTTCTCTGCTACTATTTATATAATTATAAATAAAAAAATTACCAGGCCTCAAGGACATGCCTGTACTGTGCCACAGCTATTGCAGACCACAGTTCTGAGAGTGGCAATTGCAAAACTGAGGGCGAGGATGAAGAGCTGCAACCAGAGAGAGGGGTCTTCATACAAGCAGGGACCAGGGTATGCAGGCAATATCCCCTGCAGCAGGAGCCTGAGTGATATGGCATGCCAGAAGTCTCACTGGTGAAATGATGTGATACGCCTGAGTGATACGAGATGCCAGAGTCTCATTCTGTCTCACCTAAACAGTGTGGCACACAGAGACACCGTACCAAAGCCTGGAGGAAGAAACCTTACATTCCTTCTTGAATTTAACCATCCCAGGCACTGCCTGAGAGCAAGTGTTCATATGGGTGATGCTTCATGAGAAAGCCTAAAAATCAGATCTGAACAGCCCACTATATAACCCATCCAGGAAACGTGAAACCTGTACAGTAAAATGGTCACAATGGACATGCTGCTGTTCAGTAATCCCATTAGCCAAGGACAATTATGTCCAATGATTGTATTCACTTAGCTAAGAATGTAGCTAGCTATCCAATTTTTTGCCTGAAAAGGTGGTAAACTAAATTGAGGGGGTGTCCAGCAATACCTGCTCATTCAGTCTCCTCAGCTAATGTAAAAGCTACTGCAAATGTTTGAACTGCTATCACAGACAGCATGCAGCAAATGCTAATGACAGAGGCCAAGGCTATTATACAGAAGGTCTGTCTTCCAAGTATGTTTGTGACATAAGACAAGTGAGAGGAGAAATACTGAACTATGTTGTTATGACTTCTAACCACAACAAATTTTGGTCAGCAAAGTCAGTGTGATGGCAGAGAATCATGCTGCAAATGTAAGCAGCTCAAGGAAACACTGTAAAATCACTCAAAACCATTTTGGCCTCCTAATCCACATCCTAAGGTAGCAGCACGCCAGCCAAGCTCCACGCTGTCCCTGGTGGCAATGACATATAGTGAGGTACACAAGCTCCAGCCTGGGAAGCAGGATAGATCTGTCATGACACAGTCTCTGAGCAGATGTGCCATGCTGACATAACCTTACTGCTACTGTTCCTGATCCAGCTTGCTTGAAGATTTCTGCACAGCACTGGACAGTGCAGACAAACCCCACAGCCCGGCCTGGGACCCAGCAACATGAGCAAGGAGATAATACAGGTCTAAATTCTTGGTTATAAGCTACAGTGATGGCAGAGAAAAAAGCAGCCACAAGGAGCTGCATTACCTATTATTTTAGCTTTTGGTGGTACAACATTTTAAAGCATCTTCTTAGCAACAGATTAATTCACTAATTTTGTATAGTTACAAACTGCCCACTATAAGCTGTTTAACTTGGTAGAAAATAAATATTCTAATGGGTATGGGTGAAAATGGCTGATTCCAACATGAAGTTTTGGTAGAACAGGATTTTGTCTTATTTTCATACTAGATCGTAGTTTTCCCTTGTTGTCGAGTTTTGTGTTTGTTTTGGGTTTGGCTGGTTGGTTGGTGGGTTTTTAATCCTTCCGAATCTATGAAGCAAGACATAGACTCACTATGCAGAACTAGACATCAACTTAAAACAAAACCAGGGTATGGGCTCTAAATCTATTTTGGAAGCTGAAGTGGAAGCAAGGTCTTAACATACTCCTTGAAGGCTGAGTGTACAAGGGCAAACTTACATATAAACGCTCCCAGGAAAGGCTTTTGTTTCCTTTTCAGTAAGTTCTTGTAACTCACCTTTGTTATTAGTCTGTTCAAATTCTCCTTCCCCATGTAAGAAGTTTGCTGGGAAAGCACAATCTCCTGTTTCTGGATGATGCTGGTCAGACTAGTTTTGCAGCTTTGATATTGCTTCAGGAGCTCCAGAGCCCTTGCACACTGCTCCTGGCTATTAAAAATAAAAGAGATGCATTATTTAAGGCCCAAGCATAAAACAGCAGCCTCAACCTCTTGTCAGTTTCCTTCTTCTATATTCAAACATGTGGGGATTTTATATTACTATATCTGGAAGAGAGAAAAGGGAGATAAATTGTACCAGTCATAAACCCCGCGATACTATGGGATACCTGGTGTGGTATTTGGACAGGTTTTGCAATCAAAAATTCCCTTCACCATTGGATGCTTCTGATTTACATTTAATTGTGATCTGAATTGAGCAGTTCTGTCTGTATGATACTCTCCACATGAAAGGCATGCTCAGTCACCAGTAAACTGGAATACAACATGCAGCTTGGGTGCTGGGCAGTGGGAAATGCCACCTCAGCCCAGCCTTCAGTGGGATATGGAAACAGATTATTCCTACTGACACCTGTGCAAACCATGAGGATTAGCAGAACTGTGCCAGTCCATACAAAGATTCCAGGCACCTTTAAAAACTGTAAGAGAAGGACAGATGCCCTGGGTGATCAATCATAGCCTTTCCCAGTCCTCACTCTCACAGACTTACCAAGCCAAGCTCCTTTAGTCTTTTCCTGAATAAGAGACTGTTTTTCCAGCTCTCTTCTTTCGTTTGCTTCAGTTTGACTTTTCTTTTTGAATGTGCTGGCATGAAATTCACAGCAAATACAGAAAGCACAGCATTCCCTGCAGCAGCCAGGTTTTTATTTTGGGTACCAACTAAGTCCAACATACCACTACATACCTGCTAAATGATGAGACTGTGATGTCTTTAAAATATGTAACGTTCAGGAGCACTGGATGCAAACTTCCATGTACAATTCTTTCCTTTATGACAGTTCTAGCATCTTAACAGTAACATTTGCTACTGTACCAGTATTTCATTTACTTTAAAGTATGGTCTAAGGCTTTTTTGCTGTTTCATTTTACAAGCAAACTTCTTACTTGTACAATTCTACTTTAAGATGTAGCCTTTCTCCTTACCATTCAGCAAGCAAGAATTTTGTATCCTCCCATAATCTCTCTGTAACTCTGCACAGTTCATTGGCTTCCTCTGCTTTTTCCTCTTTGATCTGTAGGAGCTTATTAGCAATTTCTTGCATAGGTTTCATTTCAACAGCAGCACAAGCCAATTCTTCTTCCAATTCTGTTAATGATTTTACCCTTCATTAGGAAAAAAATGAAATACAGCTTTATATTAAAGTAAGCCTCTGATTTTTCCCCAATGTAATTATAGAAATTTCCTAAGAAATTCATCTCGAGCTGCACATACTATACTGAATGACATCACAGAAAGTCTAAATTTATCTTCAGTTTTTGAAGTAATTTGACACGGTCCTTCAGATGAGTTATGCTGACCTAAGCCCTTTGACAAAGTAATCAGAAATCCTGGAGACCAATAGGGTCTGTATGAACGTAGTGAATTCTTTTGTATTAAAATTTAAGCACATTCTGGCTATCTTAAAATATGGTCTAAGAAAGGAAGCTATACCATAGTGTGGGATTCCATAACTTAAAAATGGTCACATCTTATCATCCCCTCTCCCCTCACTTTTTTCCTTCCTATAAACAGTACTAAGTTGTTTATTCATCCTTTGCAAGGCTGCACAAAGCTCCTCTGACAGCCAATAACATTATCTGAGACACATAGATCATGTTATTGCTTTCTCAGGTTGTGGTAAAGTAACAGAAGGCGAAGTTTCAGACCACGTGCATTAGTGCTCAGCAAGAAGACCCATCTCCCTGTTTGACAGTTTTCTCACTCAAAATTAAGATCATAATCAACCTCCTCCTATTTTTTCTTCATTAACACTGCTTCAAACAAACACATAAATAGGAGTTTGAAAGAAAACACGGAGAAGGCTTCCTTATTTAGGCTATAGCAAAAGAAATAAAATGTTAAGTTTACTGTTTCTTCCAAAGCTCCACAGATGCTTCACCACACATTCAGATTTCAGTGAAAGTGCCACAGGCTCTCTGAGTTCACTGAAATTATGAAAGTGAAAGAGCTTTAAAAACAAATTCACCTTTGTTGAATAGCTGGAACTGTTGGATCCTTCAAGCCTATTTTATTAATTCTGTCACGTAGATCCTGAATGCTTTTAAGGAGTTCACTGTTTTTTGCAGAAAAAGTCTTGTATAAGTCTTTTTCGTCTGTAAGCATCTGCTCCCTTGAGGG
Source organism: Pezoporus wallicus (assembly GCF_028554395.1). Lineage (NCBI taxonomy): Eukaryota > Metazoa > Chordata > Aves > Psittaciformes > Psittacidae > Pezoporus > Pezoporus wallicus. The sequence goes on along the minus strand of NW_026639769.1, from coordinate 2,795,747 downwards.
ATCATAAGTCACATTTAGCTCTTCAGATAAAGTCAGAACAAGGTTTTCACAGCAAGTCTTTCTCCCGCATTCAGAATCTTCCAAAGAGATATCAACTGTTTTCAAGCGTTCATCCAAACATTTGGCCTCTTCTGCCATACGAGAAACTTCTTGTGCAGCCTCTCTCAATGCTTTTCCATGCATTTCAGGCTCACCTGGGAGATCTGTGAGGCATTTTATGGAACACTGAATCTTCCTCAATGAGGCCATGAAAATTTCCAGATCTTTAAGGACTGTCTCACGGATCTGCATTTTATGGCTCATTTCTTCAAACTGATTTTGATAGTAAAACATAATTTTACTTGCAGCTTGCAGATCTATTGGATTAAATTCATCTCTTGCTGAACTATCAAGGTGTTCCAATTGTTTGCACACTTCAATCTGATTTAATATGGATCTCTGCAGTTCCTAAAATTGAGAGAATGACCAACAGTGTTAGCAAGTGAAGGAAAACCTGTATCCTGCATTAAAGCTGAACTTATGACTGAAAAATAAATTATACTAGCAATAAAATAAGCACTAAACTTACGTTATTAGGGTGGTTATTATTGTATTTATTTATATTAATTTTATTAAGGGCAGTGAAGAAAGAAAACCCCTTTTTCCCTAATCTACACTCCAGTGGAAGGAAGAAAGAAACAGCTAAATCGCTACACACAGGGAATTTGGTCAGTATGACAGAAACCCCAAGCCTCTTTCCAGCAATCAGTCAAAAAGGAGAGAAAGATGATGAAAGTCCTGAGACTGAAACCAGCAGGCTCTTGCAGTGGGAGATCACCCAGAGCACAGGCAGGCACATAGATGTTACTCTGCTGACTTTTAATTTCTTTGTGCTATACTTTTTGAGGAGACTTACATGCATTTAAAAATCTCTTGGTGAAGTCTGCGTTCTACCTGGTTACAGCCCTCAGGCAAACAGCAGTGTGTCAGTGTTATGAAACTCCAAAAGTGCTAAGACCTGGGAAAGAAATCTGGGTCCTTCCAGCCAAAAAGAGTTACCTCAGACAGAGAGTGCACATACTCGCTGCCCTACAGCTTGAGACACCTAAACCATGCTTTGCTTGAGAGCCAAGGACAGACAAATGCAAACTTGCAGTTCTGGACAGCTGGAGCACCTCACATATGAAGTAAGGCTGAGAAACTGGGAAGAGACAGATGGAAAAACAGTCTCCTATGCAGAAAAAGAGTTTGGTTTGATAAGTCTATGAGAGTGAGGACTGAAAAAAAAGACACGGGCTGTTCAGCGTGGAAAAGACAGGTGTGTGAAGACCTCATAGCAGCCTTCCAGTATCTGACAGGGCCTTTAGGGATGCCAGAGAGGATTCTTCATCAGGGACTGTAGCAATAGGACAAGGGATAATAGGTTTAAACTTAAACAGGGGAAGTTTAGATTAGATATAAGGAAGAAGTTTTTTACTGCGAGGGAGGTGAGGCAATGGCACAGGTTGCCTAATGAAGTTGTGAATGCTTCATCCCTGGAGGTGCTCAAGGCCAAGTTGGACAGAGCCTTGGGCAGCACGGTCTAGAGTGAGGCGTCCCTGACCATGGCAGGGGCATTGGCACTAGATGATCTTAAGGTCCTTTCCAACCCTAACCATTCTATGATTCTATGAATATTCACCCTGTCTAATAGACAGAGCAGAGCCTAAGAATAAGATATTGATAGCAGGTGAACAAGTTACTGCATACATGAAGCTTCCAAAAGCATCCTGAGGTTTGCTCAGACACCTCAGCAGATATGACACAGGTAGCTTAGCTTGGCTCACAGATTAACACCACATTATGTAAATAACTCAAGTGATACAAAAGCCAGGAGGGAAGACAAAATCTGGATCAAAGGAAAGTAAGCCAAGATGTTCACGACCATGGTTTTTATAGTAGAACCTACCGAGGGTCCCTGTCTGGCTCTACAGGAGCAATGACATTTAAAGCAAAGGAAGTAAAATGCTGTTACTGTCTTTAGAAGATCTGGGAAGTGGTCCCAAACTCCCAAGTGAAAATCCCATGAAGTTCCCCAGTTACTAGATGTACTAAAAAACATTCTGGCTAAGGTGTGGTCTCTGCATTTTCCCTTACCTTTAGTTCCCTATAAGCAAGATCACTATTCATCAGATTAAACTGCTGAATGTCCTTTTTTTTCATCCGCTGATCTAATTCACATAGAAGAATGGATTCATTTTCTATTGGCAAAACAATTTCCAATGCAGTCCTTAATGAGTTTGTTCTACAAGAAAGGTAACAAAACATGAACTGTGAAAACAAACAAGAAAAGACACACAATATTTTACAGCACAAAAAGCCACAAAGATAATGTAATTGACTAACAGATCTGATCCTAGTCCTCCTGAGGTCAAAGGAGTTTTTCTATTGATTTATAAAAAAAGCAGTGTGAATCCCAGTGAATTTAGCCAAAAGGTTGAAGGAACTAACAGCAAACGGGAATACTGCACAGTCATGTTACGAAGATCTGGCGCTGTGCTTATTGGAGAGATTCATCCTGTCTGCAGTGTGTGTATGAAGCAAGGATAATTAAGAAAAGCTTAATCATATTAATTACTTTTTTTAAAGGTTAAAAATGTGCAGGTATTTTCTGTAACACACACTATTCCCTTCACAATACACAAATTAGTTACAATGAACTGTTTCTTAGCTAATATTATGAAATGTTATTCTATACCTGGTACTTATAATATCTTGAAGCTCTTTCCATTCTCCTTTCAGTTTGCCTCTTGTCTCAGAGATAGCAGCCTGCTGTGCTTCAACCACAAGATTTTCTAAGGTAGATGAGATGTTTTCCAATTGTGTCCAACCAGAACTCATTTCACTCTCTATCACCTGAAAGATATGCAGCACTACCTGCATTAATATCATAATGTATTTCTCAATGGATTGGGCAGTTCATAAAATTACAGTCACAAGAGTCTACAGAAAAAGTGAAATTATCACCCAAAAGTAAGAGTTATCTATTGCTTTCTTCTTCATTAATTATTTTTAGCTACATGCAAATCCCTCACAACTTTTTATGATGAAAATTCCCAGGTCAGACATATACCTTGTCTACATTTTAGAGAAGGTTCAATAAATATGGCTCAACCATTTTTACTACAAGACTGAATGGAAGATACCTCAACTTAGCTCTTCTTGAAAGAACAAAAAACAAACGTAGAACTGAACGAAGTTCTGAGATGCTAGATGAACTTTGTATTCTTTTCAAACAAAGATTTGAAAAATTGCAGTAATAAATTTCTCAACATCAATTATGGGCCTTTTATCATCCCCTTAAGGTTCTCACAAACATAATCAAGTTATAAGTTCTGGAACAGTTCCATTCTGCACATAAACCACTGCCATTTGATGGTTCAGTGATGACTCCTCCAGCCCTGACCATGGTCCACCACTTACCGCTCCTGCTGAAAAAAAAGCTGCTTTCTGTAGTTATTTTTTGCATTAGACCTACTTCAGCCTGCAGATCACAAACTGAGACACCCTAATTTCTTCTTCCAGCAGCACTCATAAAACTCTAGTGCTAAGTAGGAATGCAGTTCTCCCGAATGCTAAACCTTTGATTTCCCCTCTACTTCTAATAAACCTGGTTGTAAGGATGCCCCTTTTTCCTCAATACACATAAGAGAAAGGTGAGAAAATAACAATTTAGGCACCAAGTATATTTGTGAAAGACAAATACTTACCTGTAGTTCCATCAGCTTATTCTGAAGGCATGAAGTGCCTCTTATTTCATCAGTAAAGCCAGATGCTACTTTATCTCTGCTGATGTGTAGAAGTTCCTCCATGTTCCCTATCTGTGTATTATAGCTAAAGAAAGAAGCAGTCACTTGCAGAAACACTGTTACTTGTAATTTAATGGAACATAGCAGGGTATGGGACTTGCTGACCAATAGATTACCATATAAAATAAGCACGGTCTATTGCAAATGCATATTTTTACCTAAATCCGAAATGAATGGGCATAGATGAGAAGCATATAAAACAGCTGATAAATTGCTCATCTGGCTAATTTTCAAGTATGAATGCCTGCCTGCACACTCTACATTAAGTTTTATGAATGCAAAAATTACAGTTCTTTAAAATTTTGCAATATTTTAAGTTATTAGTAAGGCAGGTACAAATTTTTCTGGCCCAAGAAAAGAGCAGAAGAAGTTTTATAACTTTAAGTGTTCTTGCTAGAAAATCCTAATGGTTGAAGCGTGTAGCTACTGTAGTGCTTTCTTATCAATTACAGAGCAACAATCAGTAAAGTATTCAACAGAGTTCTGAATAGCAAAAGTGTACCCTATGTTTATTACATTCAGTTGATTTATGAATGTCTAGCATAGTATCATCTTTTAATATACATGCATTTTATCCTTTAAAAAATACCTCTCTAATAAAGCTGATACGGATAAATCACTGTCCTCCTCAAATTTCTTTACACAGCTTTCTCCATTATGATGTTTCACATCTGGTTCCAAAACTGTATCTGCAACAGGTCTTGAGGGCTACGTAAAAATAAAAAGGTGACAGTGACCTCTGCATCATGTGTCAATAGTGAAGACCAACAAACATAGAAGACCAATTGCTCAAGTGTTCCACAGGAGATGGGAGATACCATTCATGAATACAAATTGTTTTTAAACTCTATCATGAACCAAAAGAGCAAATTTTTGAACACTTGCAGCCAGGTCATTCATTCCTTCCACAGATAGTGGGTCCTTGGCATGCACAATCCCCTGTGAAAGTTTTTGCTGCAGTTCCATGGACATACATGGGCAAACCACAACTGTCTTCTGCAGCTTTTGTCAGGCTGCTTATATCAAATGCTTTTGCGTATCTCCTGCCTGTATTCCAGCATGCTTTCTACTACTCAATTTGAAGCCAACTGATGTTATACAATTCATACTTTTGATTACCCAGAACAGATTTCATCATTGTATTAGGGACAGTATTAGCAGCCTTACAAGAGATGTTCCTTCTCAATAGCCAATTCCTACATATCTTCAAACTCCATGTAAATGCAGCAGGTCCCTTCCTAGAAATCACCATTCAGAAGGCTGTCTGATGAGCTGTCTTCAGCCTTACTTGCATTAATGTTTACCCTAAATGAGACATCTTCTGTGGCATACAAATGGCGAAGTGCAGCATATTCTCTCCTTGAAGTTATTTCTAAGAAAATACATGTGTTCTGTTTCTCCCTGTATTTTTCTAAGGCAAATACCTCCAACTCCTCACTACTTTAAATCTGTCCTCTGAAAATTGATCAGATTACTGGGACACTATGGAGGATTTGCACTTGAACACAGCTTCACACACGATTCTTGCAGCTGAAAACCACCCTTTAGAAAAATAAAATGCAAAGTTGGAGACATCTCCTCAGATGCCCAGTTCTGTTCCTTGCATGTTACTTTTTAGTATTTACTCAGTCCACATTCCCAAGCACAATGGGTTTTTGACATCTGAGCAGAGGCCTGAGGTCCTTCCACAATAAAAATAGTAAGAGAAATAATCAGTTTTCCTTTTGGCAATGATCTCCCCTAGACAGAGCACTGTTTTCTACAGTAAGTACAGACTTCTTACCTCCTGTACTGAAACAATATCTATTTGTTGAGAAGAACCGGGCTTTTCTCCATTCTCAGAAGCAGTAATGGAGCTCCTATGGTTTAAAAGAAATTTCAGCTGAAGATCAAAACATGAAATACAAGGGGAAAAAGAAATCCTGGCTAATGATTAAAAAACAGTGTATCTGTGATGAAAGGTACTCAAATATTGTACTTGCTAGTTTATGACGCTTAACAGTAAATGTTTAAATGTACAGTTGTCCACAGTAATATACTTGGCAGTACATTTACAGTATCATAAAATCTATCCATATATCTGACTTCAATGAAGCTACAGCACATCAGGCACCGAGTCACCCACCCTTTCTTAGATGACTGTCCTTTTCCAGCTCGAGACAGCAGAGCTGTGTGAGTATCTGCCACAATTTGTTGAATCTTTTCTAGCTTTTGTTCACAGTCTGCAGTCAGTGTCCGTACCCCTGGGACAGTTTCTTCTAATAGTCTTCCCAGTATTTTAAGGTCTTCTAATGACTTGCTAAGTTCCCTCAGGCTGCCTTCATGTGAAAAAAAGGCCTAAACAAAGAAAAGCAAAGAATAACCTTAATGTTAAGTCACACAGATATGCTGTTATTCTCATACAGTTTTTTCTATTTTCATTGTCTTCTCGGATGAGTGCACTTAAAGTGTAAGCTGTCAAACCAGGAAAGAAACATTTATTTTCCCTCAGTTCTTTTTCAAATAGAGCCAGGAACGACATTAGGATTTCTGGCAACACGTTCCCCAGCTTCTTTCACAAGACTATACTGACTCTTGCTTGACTTTGAAATTAAAGTAGGGAAAATTGTAATAACATAATGAGAAGTCCCAAATCCTCCTCACACTGACATGTCTCATTGACAACAGAAGCAGAATTGGAAAACCTATTTTAAATATTTCCCATCAATATTAATACTTCCCATAGTGAAATCAAGATATACTAAACATCTAAGAAAAATATGAGCAGAAGAATGCACCTGAAAACACCTATTTCTCTTTACTCTTGCATACCTAATATTTGCTGATTAGGAATCCATGAGAAGCAAAGACTAAAACTCCACTGAAATCCTTAAAGACCAGAATTTCATCACAGAGCAATTTCTTACCCTTGTAAGTAGTAAACTGGCCAGATCAATGCATCTCAAAGAGCAAGATGAAGTAAAATACTAGAAGCAATGAAGTGTGAAACCCATTGCTTATGTAATATGTAAGATTCACTGTAACTCACACTGGCAAAAGAAACATGAACTTCTGATGTCTAACTCTGTGGCTTATATCACAAACACAGAGGTAAAGGGCAGCTATTACACTGTGAGAAGATACTCTCACTTGAAGGCATCTAACACCATCTGTGCAACTGTAACAAATCAAGGGACTGGCAGAACAGGTAATCATTCTTATCTTTATACTCTGCACAAGTAGATCTGTTTTAATGTTTCAAGGCTGTCACAAAAAAAGAAATGGAAAAAAGATACCATCCACGCAACAATTCTGAAAGTCTGCAAGGAGGCAAACATCTGCAGTCAAAATAGGCAAAGGAATAATTTAGGTGGCCTCCTGGTTATGTATTTATGTAGCAGGCAGAACGAGGGCCATGTTCCACAAATACATGTGGCAATAATGTACCTAAAAAGGAGCAAGGACAGACAAAGTATTCACAAAGAGGAGGTGAGCAGAAAGTGAGTGTGTCAGGTACCTCATGCTCCTTGATGAGCCCTCTGGTTTTATCCATACTTAGGAGTTTCTTCTCTTTGCCTAATTGCTTATTGATTTTTTTTAAAGTTGCATTAAATTTCTTTTTTTCCCTTTCTACTATGAGCTGGAGGCAGGATGTAATTTCATGATGAACTGCCTGCAAAAATCAAACATATTGTCTCTGTGAGGCGGTGAGACACTATTACTAAGTAAATAATCACAGAACACATTGTGACAAAAAAAAATTGTTTTTCAAAGGTGTCAGGCCTAATGAGAACAAACAGTGGATCCTTCTTCCTATATTACCTCACCTCCCATCTTTTACGAACATCTTTACTCTTTTCTTCCACTGACACCTTTTCACAATCTGATGAAATATTTTTCAGTTGTTCAGCTGTTTTCAAGAATTTGTCAAGAGCTTTATTGTCCAGGGAATTATAAAATTCCTGCAAGAAAAGCATCATAATGAAAAAAAAAAAAACCCAGAACTGAATGTAGCTTATTTACCTAAGAAAATTACATGAATAGTACACAAAAACCACCCATAAAACATGCATACCTTGTATGAGGGGGTACAAGACCATTCTGCAGGCAGTATGAGTGTATGCTTTTTGGAGAAAAGTACATGGTTTTCTTGTAGCTGTTCTCTTGCAGGCAAATTCGGTACCAAAAAAAGATTAAGGTCCCTGAACTCTGCCTCATTTCTAGGGAATATACAAGGTCATGTACTCTGCCTGTCAGAGAGAGGGTGACAGGCCTGCATCAGTGCAATGGGGTCCTAGAGACAGTCTGGAGCGAGGCTCGGCGCTGCTCCCAGCACATGACTGCCAAGGCCTCACTGTGCAAGACGAGGCAACACAAATTTGGGCACTTCCATTTTGGTATCTCACTAAGGACCCCCTTCAAGAGATCCAGATTTTGAGATTGGACACTTTCTTTTACTAGTCTGACACTGGGATAAAGAAGAGATTCAATATTTATAATAACACTTTAAAAACCAGTCCAGGAATTCAGGCATAGTATTCTTGGTGGGAATCGTCATTAGTAATAAAGCAATAAAAATGGCTGTAGTTCAGAAGATAAGGAGTTCTGATGGGGTGATGGAGTAATTTAAGACAGGGTCCTGAACTAACTCCTGTACAGACTGACATTTCTACAGAATCACAGAATTATTGTGTTTTGGGCTGGAAGGGACCTTAAGATCACCTTGTTCCAACCACCCTGCCATGGGCAGGGACATCTTTCACTAGTCCAGGTTGCCCAAAGTCCTGTCCAACCTGGCCTTGAATACTGCCAGGTATGAGGCAGCCCAAGTTTCTCTGGGCAACCTGTTCCAATGTCTCAACACCCTCACAGTAAATAATTTCTTCCTTATATCTGTATCTATATCTATATCCACTTTCAACTTAAAGCCATTACACCTTGTCTTACGAATACATGCTCTTGCGTAAAGTTCCTCTCCAAGCTGTCTGCCAAGATAATATATGATAACAGTGTTAAAATCAAAAAACTGAGAAAAGCATTAATAACTATTAAAAAAAAAGCCAGTATTTTTCTCCCTGCGGTACCTTAGACTTTTAGAGACTAAACAGCACTAAGAAATACTCAGATTCAGCTATCTAGGAAAACAAACCCACCTCATATCTTGAAATAGATTCTTCAGGACTGAACTCTTGACTGACAAGTTGCACAGCCTTGGAAATGAAGGCCTCTAGTTCTTTCTGGGATTCTTCAAAATTGAGCAAAGCCTCCTTCTCTGTGGGTCTCTTCTCAGATTTAAACAAGAAGTTATTCATGTCACCCATAACAGCCTTGGAAGAAAGAGACTTTTCAGAACGTGCCCGAGTGTCAGTAATTACATAAAGTTATTGCTTCATAACATCACTCAAGTTTTTCTGGTTGAGATACTGATCTTTGCAATGTTCTTGGTTTTGCCCCAGCAAGAGCCTGGGAGACCAATTCCAACAGCCTTTTCTATTTTACATGACTGACAAGGAGTCTTCATAATCACATAATGCTAAATTTAGAGAAGAGATGTCTGCGTGTATAAAGTACAATAAAAAAGAAATGATAAATAAAGTTGTACCTCTATTTTGTCTTTGGCTTCTTTAATTCGTGCCTGCAGCCCAGCATAAGAATGCTGTTGGGGCAACTGACTTGAAACATTTTGCGTCAGGGATTGCAATCTCTCTTCTGCTGCCACAACTTGTTCTCGGCATGAAGTTCCCCTTGCAGCCAAGCTCTGGTTGAATGAAAAATATTAGAAGCCTCTATGGCATTTATGTCTTTTTGTTTAAAGGAACTGAATGAAAAAGCCAGTCTTGATCATGGATGATCAATATTTGGTCAAATTAAAATCTTATATTCCAATTGTGGTGAGTGGATTGTACTGCAAAATCTCTGTGTAGAGAAAGATGTTTGCTGCCATCCACAGGGGATTCCGTTTGCTGAAACAGTCTGTCAATGTGATCTCTCTCATGTCTTTGCCTCAGAGCCAATTACAAGTATTTTTTAAATATGCGCTCCCATCCACATAGCTTTCCAAATGAATGTACAAACCACACATTTGGATATGCATTGTCTGATCATGAAGTCATCCAAAAGTAAGCACCTATTAAGGCTCTGATTTTCTTGTGGCATTCACTACCAAAAAGCAGGAAGCAGCTGAATATTTTGCATGCAAAAGCCGTGTGCAGTATTTGAATATTTATCATGAAATGTCATTCTGAGAGCTGTTTTTATCTATGAATATTCAACACGTTTTCCTGTTTGAAGTTGTCAGTTAGCATTCTTCTATTGATAATCAGTGCTTTATTCTAGATTTCAACCTATTGTACTGCAGGTAATAAGTGACATGATCTCTTCTGCTCAAAGACACAGAGATACAGTAACAGTCACGTTTTTGGAGGCTGTATTTAGTTACTTCATTGTTATTTAACAAACTACTGTTATACTGCAAAATGAGGCTTATTTTATAAGCATATGCCCATAATTACAAAAATATGAATAGATTCTTTTTGTAGGCTCACACTCATAATTCTGTCGACTAAACATAGTGCAAAAAGGGGCAAACCAAAAGTAAACTAACAGTAATTCTGATTCACAGTTACTGTAAGTGGATTTAATGTACTAAAAAAGATTTCTGCTTAATTTTAGCTCTTAGTCAGAACAGCTCCAGTGATACCTCCCTTCTGGTGGTCATCTTTCTACTGTTAGATTATACTGGCCCTGCTGCAGGAATAGCAAAAGGCAACATAAGACAGTGCTCCACCTTCTCTAGTGCTAAGGTTGGCATCTTTCTTCAGTCTCACCTTCACTGGCAGATGAAGAAAACAAATCTGACATTGTACTGAAGCTAACAAGTTATATGTACATACTGCCACCCGCCATCTGCAGGGGGTAGGGGGTGGGTAGTGATCCCTGGCAGACAAACATGGAAAACAATGGAGACTAGCGGAAGAAATTCATCAGTGCTCACTGCGAATCTGTAGAGCAACTGTCTATATGCCGAGATACACAAATTACCCAGCATGCTCCTGAAAACACTTCGAGTATTCCAGTTTTTGACAGGAAAGCCTTCAATACAGCCAAAGTTGCCTCAAACAGCCTCCCTGCACTGGAAGGTAGGCGCTAGAAAGGACTGTATGACAAGGGGAAATTCTCAGCTTGGCACCCTGCAAAGTTTTAGACTGCTGCAAATGTTGTGCTGGGCAGGGAGTAATTAGTATCACTCTAGAGCAAGCTGCCGATCAGCAGCGCCAATGGCATTTCATTGGCACCTGCCTGTCACCTGGACACACTGATGCTGGAAGATTCATTTATAGCTCATCTGGGAGTGATCCTGAAAAATAACAAAGCACTAGCATTGCTTTGATTTTTTACCAGTGTTACAGCACAAAATCCACATTCATTTCTACTTCACCAGTGATGGCTCATTTTACCCCAGCCATGAATTCCATGCTGAAAGATGAGAATCTGACGAACAGATATTTTAAGCAGTATATTTCCATTTTTACCTGCAAATGTTCCTCCATCTCAGACTCCACAGGCCCCTCATGACTGATCTCACTAAGCAGGCGCCCAGTCTCTGCTGTCCAGCTGTCCACCCTGCCAAGGAGCTCTTCTATTTTCTCCAAGCTCCCTGGAAGTTCTCTGGTCTTTCCAGCAGTATCTGTGCTCTCTTCACCAAGCTATAAACAAAGAGCAGGATAAGATGTTCATTCCTGTCATCAGTTCACGTGTCTCTCCACTACCTTCCTGTAACACACAGTCATCTCTTAGGTTACTTCCCAGCTGTTGCCCCCAACAGGGATCAAAGGACAAGTAAACGCATAAGGCATGTGAGGTTCAGTTTTTCAACTCAGAGGGCAAGTGGAATAGCATAACCTGTTCAAGTGGAATAGCACAAACTGTTTCCCTCCCTTACAAGCAAGCAGCCACAGCCACACTATCATGGAGAACAACTCCTTGGCTGCAGCATCCCCCACCTGGTGCTGGTCAAACCAAGACCAAGGAGCATGCTAACAATTTAATGGTACAGCAGTCACAGGGCAAGCTCAAGCATTTGCCCTTGCCTTTTCATACAAAAAGGTAAGTATTACCTATATTATAGCCACAATGTCCAAAGCAAGGACAGAAAAATAACTCCTGAAGTCTTTAAGGCCTTGTAAGAGTACAAGAGGCCTTTTTATCTCTGCTTTATGAATGTATTTCCTAATAGCACCTCCTACTAAGGGTTTTTCTAGGAAACCCTGGATATCCCCACCCTAGGGAATATGTTTCCTTTGATCTTCTTGCATTCTCACTAAGCTCATCTACAAAGATACTGTAATCTTTTGCCACCATTTAATGTCACAGCAGTACCTTTAATAAAGGTCAGTGAAAGGCTCAGCTTAGAAAATTAAGAGCTCCAATATTCCCAGGCAGAATGAAAATGTCATTCTTGTGAAAGTATTCTAGGAAATTTAATATGTGTAACATTAAGCATGTTGTATAGGAATTTATAGCAGCCTAAAAACCTGCTAAGTGAGCTGGTGTAACATGGCACAACCCTAGAAACATCTATGCTGCAATAATTTCTTTCTACTAGCTGAGGCAGAGATTATAAAATTTAGCAGAGGCTCACTAGCTCTTAACAAATTGATTACTTCCATCTCTAAAACTGAATAAAGAGCTTTATTCTGCAAAAAGATTTCCTTTTATAAGTGGTTTAAAATATTCTATTTAAAAATTTGAACATTTTCCAGTGTGTTATGAAGAGCATTTAACTGAGTCACAAAGACTTAAGAACGGAATGCCCTTGTGTATTCTCTGTTCCCATTTTAAAATAGGCAATAGTGAGTTGACTGAAAGATTTATTCATCTCTGATTAGCAAGCTGTTAAGTCCAGAAAACAGGACTTTGAAGGCTGCATGGCAAAAGAGTCATATGAAACTAATAAACTTACAAACTGTGCTCTCTTGATGAATTTAGCCCATCTCCTGTTCAACTTCTTCAGCTCTTTGGCAATATTCGATCCAACTTGGTCTTTGCTGACTTCAATGAGATAGTTACCAGCTTCATTTAAGGAAGCATGAACCAAATTCCACTTTGCCAGGATCTCAGCAGGGATCTAGACAGAGGCATTGAAATAATTTTAAGCAGAACCCTGTCAGAAGTTTATTTCCAAAATGAAGAACAGAAAAGCAACAACAACCACCACTGTCCTATATAATGCTTTCCATCCAGGAGGCTTCAAAGTATCTCTGTCATTACATTACCTCATTTGGATTCTCATTCCGTTTTTCTTCCAGCCACATCTTTAGCAAATGGATGTTTTCTGTATAATTACTCCAGGAAGATAGGACTTTCTGTAGGGTGGTATTTACATTGGAAATATAGTCTCTGCACACAGAAATCTTTGACTCCACTGTCTTAAAGAGTCTGCTAATTTCTTGAGGATTTCCAGCTAGGACATCAAATAGGGAATAGCGTTATATGTTTGGAAACAGGGAGGTTAATTACATTGAAGCAGTATTTTACACAAAATATAAGAGGGAAGTAAAACTGGTGACAGCACATCAGTTCAAAATAAGAGGTCTTCATACCAGTTTATGTGCACACTTACCTAAGTCAGGACCAGTTATGTTTTTATTTTTCAAATCTTCACAGATGTGAGTAGCAGTTTCTAGCTGTGTTTCAACTCTCTCTTCTTCAATGAAATTCTGCCCAAAGGGAAAAGTAATTCTCATGGGTAACACTAACCCACAAAAAACTAAGTAGGAAATGCAGATTGGGATATATTTCTTTTTTAATATGAGTCCAAAACCTGCCATTAAAAGTGAATTGAGCAAAGCCCATTCAGCAACTCATTTGCACCCTGTAGTCTTAAAAAGACCTAGGCTTTTTTCTGCACAGAGAGTAACTTAAATGAGAATATTAATTCCTCAATGCCATTGTCTGAGTCATAGGTTTGCATGAATCAGGGTTGCTTATTTCAAAAAGTTACAGCCCTAGGGCAATACTTATAAATGGTATCTAGAACAAGTCAGGCAGAATTTAGTCACCTACATCAGAAAAGTGATGAAAAGTAGGTTTCCCTGCATGCACAGAAATATTGACATGTCTAGTTCCTACCACAGATCAAGCAAGGTCCAAACTGGGGATGGAAAGAGTGAAAGAGGAAGAAATGGGAGCAGAGGAGGGGACTTCTGCTTTGAACATTCAACCCAGGGAAGAAGGGTTGATTCTCAGCCCCACTCTGAGTAGCATCTCATGCTAGAGCTCCTCATTTCTACAAATGCCCTATCCAGCAGGCTAAAGAACAACCTCTGCTGTGACCATGACAAACCTGGGCCACCACGCCACCACTCAGCCAGGACTGCACATCATGAGACCAGAAGAAGAGCCAGCAAGAAGCCTTAAACTCCTTGGGAAAGCTCTATATTCTACCAGCCTGAGAAAGACCACAACTGTAGAAATAACATGAGCCATGAACCACAACTGTAGAAATAACATGATTAAGTATTTATTAAACCAACTGAATCAAGAAACTCAGCACAGATTTAAGTCTGTACTCCCATCTCACCAGAGGGAAGGTTAATACTGCTCAGGAAAACCGATATTTATACAACCTCTTGCTGTCTCTTTCCACAGTTCTAACGCTGGTATAATTCCTGCTAATTTAACTAGTGATGTGCCACTCTGAAAAGCCTCTGAGAAACTCTTAAAATGGAATTCACAAGGAGTCCCATTAACTAGAAGTGGAACAAAATTGATGGCATAGCATTTTCACATCTCTGCCTCTGTTCTTTATGCAGTATGCTTAGTCAATATTTGGGGTAGGGTAATCCAGTGCCTCCTATAAGTCTACATGTGACATCATTTTAATAATTTGAGCCCAGAAGCTGAGCTAAGCACAAAATGAACCAAGGCAATTCATATTCACTACGAAGCATAAGGAGGTAAAGAAGCTGGGAAAAGGAAAAGGCAACAGCAAAATGCAGCATTAACCAGCATTGTGAATCATAGTTGGCTTTGAAGATAGGAACTACAGAACTACCCCAGAGAGGTGTGTGTTGATTTAAGCTAGGGAAGGGCTGCTACTGCTGGTTCTATCATCTAGAAAGAAAGAAAGAAATTTTCACAATAAAGAATAAAAAAGGACAGAGAGAAAATTACAGTCACAGCTTGCTCTATTTCTCCAAACTAAAGAAAGAACTCTCATTCAGAGTAAAATGGGAAGATGCTGGGGGGGGGGGGGGGGGGAAGAAAACTTCTATAGAAGTCTACCTGTCCTTCTTTACATAAATTCCAGATTTCACAAGTTTGCCATTCTTCTATCAACTACTGTACTGTCTTCCAATGAAGACAGACACAAACTTGACTCAAAGAGAGGTGGGAAGAAGAATTATTGTCAGGGTGTGATATATATATTTTAAACTTACATTCCAACTTTCCAGCAGTGATTCCACAGAGTCTTTTGTACCATATTTCATGTCCCAGATATTTAGCTTTAACATCACCTCATTGGCTATAGCTGAGCACAGTCCATAGTGGTATTCAAGAAAGGCGCTGAAGTTTGTGAAACGAATATTGCTGAATCTGCAAACAGTGAAACATTCTAAAAGTTGATTCAAAATCATTGGATATAGAAAGCATTAATGGATAAGGTTTTTAGCTTAAAAACCCCAAATTACATATATGTAAACATTATTTTGATATGACAAGAGTAAAATTTTAAGATAATGACAGTTCATTTTTTTAAGTAGCAACAATTTTGAGTTAATATTGACTGCTCAATTTATGAAAAACCTTAAATACCCAGAAAAGGAGCATCTGCCATCTGTATGTCAAAGTGTCTCAGGTTACGGACATAGATTCACTGGTCATTTTTTAAAATATCCTCCAACAGATATATGGGGTTGCACAACCTGTAGATCTCAGCGATTTTAAAAGGTGGAAGTTAGAAATTTCAAAATCCCCCTGAGAAATTTTCACATACAAAATATTCATGTTTCCTACCCCTAATGGATGTTTCCTATCCACACTAGAAAAAGGCATTTAAAAAGGTCCTGTTGATGAGCCCCATTCTGTACACATAATTAGACATTCACTGGACCAATAAGTGAATAAGTAAGTGCCTGCTCCACTTAACAGTTAATCCATGCTTAGGTGGAAAATGCTGTTTTCCTGCAAGGCATGGATAAATTATATGCTTTTTTCAGAATAGCAGAGCAAGTCAATAGCAGAGTTAGAATACAACACAGTCAAAGTAGCAGGAATATGAAGATCACAACCTTCTTTTCATTTCCTCTAACTTTTCAGGCAGGACTAGTGGGGTATTCTTCTCATCTTCATTCTTAAATGACTGAAGGGCATCCAAATGAGAATCAAAACAATCCATCAAGCCCTGGGGAGAAAAAGACATGGTAAGCCTTTCATGTTAATTCTAGAGTCTTACATCCGGGAATCAGCAAGTCACCTGCCATTAGAGTGAGAGCTATTAAGAACTAGCCAGCACAAGACAATATTTCAGTGTCTTTACTCATAAAAGTACAATGCAAGTATTTCTCTCATCACCTCATAAAGTGCATATTTAGTGCAGTACTGCCTGATTTCTCTTAGCACTATGCATCTAGTTAAGAAACGTTAACCAACACTACCCATCCTATCAGTTTTTTCTGCACTTTCATAAGGGCAGGCTGTGATAGGACAAAGGGGGGTGGCTTTAAGCTGACAGAGGATAGATTTAGATTAAAGGAAGAAATTCTTTACTATGAGGGTGCTGAGATACTGGAACAGGTTGCCCAGAGAAGCTGTGGATGCCCAAACAAACCTATTATGTCACTCCTATTGCTTAATACTTTATCTGATTGCTCAATAAATTTCCATCTAAAACCATGCTGATGGCATATCACAGTAATCTTCTGATGGCCAGTTTCACATGACTGGGAAATATTTTACAGGCACGTGTCTGAGCACCAAATTTGCTATGTAAAAATCAAGCATAAAATGCATTGCACAGAATATACACATATTCGTAAGTGGCATAAAAAGAAGTATGTTTAAAGTTCATTTCTATGTAATACAACCTGCCAAAACATGTTAATGGAAATGGCTACATCCTGGGGCAGCCCTCAACCCCAAAAGTAGTGCACATATTTTAAATCCTTGATTTTGTAACCTTAATACTATTACAGTCAGACAGTTATGAACATTGGCAGGTAATCTGATGGATCTTAAGAGAAAGTAAAGTTTCCATTATAAGGCACCACCTTGGCAACAAGATCCCTACATGAGACATACTGGAAGGCCTGACTAGAGGAAAGGTGGGGGTTGGGGTGGAGAATTCTCAGCAGAATGCCTTCCCATTAGGAAAAGTGGGCTTGACAGGAATTAAGTGTCTTGGGTTTCTTCTTAAGGAACTTAATGATTTTATATACATGTTCAATGGGAAAGAAGAACCCCTAAAACAATGATATCCCTATCTCATTCTTAGAAATGCCAGAACTACTGAGGCTGAACAATATAAATCATAGATAAAATGGCTGAAGTCTGGCAAACCTGTTACCAGTTAAAAAACATCTCTCATATAAGGAACTGACTAGCAATAGTAAAAAGAAGTGACGTTACCAAGCCACTCAAGAACCTCTATTTCCCATTCTTTCAAATTCTCTTTAAGGACATGCCACGAAAACATCCAGCTTCTCCCCATTCATTTAAAAAAAAAAAAAACAAACTATGACGATCAACCAGGCATCAACACATCTACTCTTTTCTGATTTTTCAGACTCAAAAGGACATTTAAACTATTATCAGTGCAATGATTAAAAGATCAGAATAAATCACCTGCGTGGTTATCAAAATACCTCCTATTGCTTTGAATGGAATTACAGAGTGATTCAGCAAATACTTAACTTTCAACACACAAACTTTGTGAACTCACTGGAATGTAACCCTGAGCCCAAGTGCTTTTCTGAACAGGTATGCACTAAGCATAAAGATAAGGATGCAATTACCCTATGTTACTACCTAACAAACAAACGAGTTGCAGGAACCACATAAAAAGAATACCTTAATTTACTCGTTCAGATAGCATTCAAATTTAATTTCACCCCAGTGAAGTCAAAAACCTTCCTTATAGACTCATGAAGTGACTTCACAACATTCATCATTGTTCAAAGGTATGCTCATAAGAGCTTTTACTCTTCAGAAGATAAACATATACACACCACTACCTAAATGTCAAACAGCAATTCCATAACAAGTACTTTGCTAGGTCAGACTGTGGCAGAATGTTCCGTTGTGATCAGCATACCTTAAATATTACAATGATTTCTCTGAAGACAAACATTGCTTTAAATGGGTGCTGTAAATCAGGCAAATCTTCTGCCTCCAGATGTTCTACTTCCTGAAGCCAAGCCTCAATGCTATCCAGAGGGGAGGGCAACATCTGGTCTAGCTTCACTTTCCATTCATTAATCTTAAAAAGAAAACCAAATGATTAAATTTCTCACTATTATTGTCTTTCCCATCCCTAAGATAGTGATATAAACTCCATAAACTGATGCTCAAAACATCCCAGGGAAAAAAAAAAAATACAACAAAACAAAACAAATAAACACCTGTCACCACTGAGAAAAGGGAGCTTCCAATGAAGTCAGCTGCTAATCAGCTATGTTTACCTGAGACCCAGGTTTGATCTTCAGCCTGTATTCTCTGTAAATACTACAGAAAATTTGGCAGTTGATATCCTTGGCTGGTGACCATCTCAAGGCCCAGCAACAGGTAAATTTACAGTAAACTAGTTGCAGAACAGAGGCAAAACAGGGATGCTCTGGACAGCCTTCATCATGGGCGTGACAGGAGAACATCCTTAAAGAGCATTACCAGCAAGGACCACTACATCCCCACTCATGGCAGATGGAGATGACAGAGTCAAACTCACTGCAAAGCACTGACCAATCAGATTTCACTATATCACTATCCATGCCACGGGTAAGAATATATTAACACACTTCTACCAGCTGCATCATTATCTGAGCCATAATTATGTCCCAAAAGAATTAAAGCATAGATTGGCCAAAAACTTTGATCAGAAGAGTGCTTAAAGATGATCAGGTGCAGGCCATTTTTTGCAGAGGTTTCAGAGTCCTGAGGCTCAAGATTCAGAAGGGAAATACAAAGTCATCTTCTGCCTCCTCTCAGCCACTGTACACCACTCAATTTGTCTGGACTTCAGGTTCAGGGTCAATACCTCTTTTACCAATCCAAATAAAGCATCACCTCCCCACTTCTCCCTGTGCAAGTTTCTGGGGTAAACTTAGGCTTCTCCATTAAACATGCTCATGATGGTAACAAGGTGAGCTAAAAATGCCTCTAACCTGAGAGATCAGTTTATCCCACTCTTCTATTATCTGCTGCTGGCCTTCACTCAGCTCAGCTTCACTTCTTTTTGATGACAACACAGGCAGAAAGGGTTTTTTTCCTTGGTTAAATGCTTCTGTAAATGACATCATTTCCTAGGGATAAAAAGAAAAATTAATTCATGGAAGAAGACTTCAGATACAAGCTCATGAAGCCAAGCACTGCCTTTGAACAAGTTAGTATGACTTCCATTAACTTCAAAGGGTGTGATGCACAGGAAGGCAAGATGGAAGAGGCAAAGCTGCCTCCAGACAGTATTTGTGTCTGAAATTATAGGTGCCATTCACTAGCAAAATCTGTATTTAATATAATGTCAGTGCAGTCAAGTCATGGTTCTCCCCTCCCACCAGGCAAAGGGGAAAATTCCTCCCCTCACTGTCCCCCATGGGCCATTTTATTACAAACTCTGGCTACAATATAAACTAAAGGAAATTTTACTTCAATACAATCTACAGCAAACATTTCAGCTACTACCCAACATTAATTGGGTAAAACCTACTGTTATTATTATCACAGAAATGGTGAAGGTGACCCTGTAAAGGACTTGCGTGTTGAGTTTTGTCCAAGTCTTCAACTATGTCAATTAAGACACTAATTTAATCACTCAAAAAAAACTCCAAAAAACCCTTTCTCTGTTCAGAAACCAAGCAGCACATCTTTTCCCTAACAATAAGGATTTTATCCTACCCTTCCCTTTGATAAGTGCCCTTAATCAGATGAGGACACTTATCAAATTCATTGCCAGATTTCCAGCTCTTGTTTAAAAGGTTATTTAATGCTTCTATTTAGGCAATGAAGATGAAAAATATTAAAAATGTTCCCAGAAACATATATTCTTTTCACAGAAGCAGTTAAATATGAAACGCAACTTACTTTGTACTTCTGATAATATGTCTCACTCTCTGTATCGATCAGCAACTTCGCTAACTTCTTCTCCTGTGCAGCCAACCAGCTCTTGGCCTGTCTTACTATTTCCTGGTAATAAGAACAGAAAATTTCATTTTCCCATTTTGAAAGCCTTGTTTTTAATTGACATTGTGCCATTAAAACAGCACATATTGAGCATATGATAAACCCTGTTCAAAGCTATTTTAAAAAAAACAGTAATTCCTTGGACTCTAATGAATTTTAGGTCAGCCACTATTATAGAGCAAGGCCAAAGTTTTAAACCTGGCACCTTGATACATAAAGGCATCTGAAAAGAGACTGACTGCAGTCCTGCCAAAAGGAGGTTATCAGTATGGAGATATGTGAATAACTAATTGATACATAAGCTCTTACAGGAGAATATAGGGAACAGAAAACTTGTTTTTTTCAACCAGGGTAATCTATGAGAGACAATTTCTGTCCAGTTTACATGTGAGCTATTAAATTTAAAGCTGGTTGTTTTGCACATTTGCAAATCTGTCTGCCTCTACCCTAGAGGTAGACAGACTAGACTTCAGAGCACACATGAAGACAACGAGGCTTGAAAATGTCCTTTGCAATAGCTAAATGAAAAAAACAACACAACCTGCACAGCATTTCCACATATATCATCAAATATCTATTACATTGAGTCCTGACTACCACAAAAGAGCATCAGAAGATTCAAGCCAATTCAGCCCTGACAATAGCTGTGTCAGAAGATCTACTATCTGTTGTTAGGTTAGAAACTGGACAAAGACAGTACTGATATTCTTGACATCCATGATACATGTTCATTTAAAAGCGCCTCAGTGATAAACCATATGACATACCTGCATGTCTTCTTCAGACTCAGGAGAATTCCTGGAGTATTGCAAAAACTGAGCCACATAAGTCATGATGGATTTTTCATCTGGATTCATAATGTCAACATCTACAAGAGCCAATACACCATTTACATAATCATGCAGCCTTCTAGGCCTGATCATGTAATTACACGCTATGCTGCAGGTACTAAAACACATTACCATAAACATGTTTATTTTACAGCATCTCAGTTAACATACCACTGACAGAAATTAATGTGTAGTGAACATTTTTTTCCTTGGGAATATTTTAATATAGCATGATCAAAAATTGAAAAAGTTTCTCCCATGAACAGGAAAGTTTCATACCCTTTCTTATGCATATTGTTCCTGCATTTACTACCAATTCAAAAATCCTAAAAATCCTAAGTGCAGTTGGCGTTATAATATAAAGAATCTCAGGTTTGAACACTACAGTAAAGAACAATGTTCCATTTCAAACTTAAGCAGTCTTTTCCTGCATTACAAGTCCACACATACAGGATTATATTAATCTCACTCTTGATTACAATGATTAAAAAAAGGCAAATTGTTTACCTTCAGGTTCAAGAAGCCGTGGAATATTCAGCTCCAGTTCTGCAATTCTGAAAGCCTCTTTCAGGTTTTCTTTATTGCTTCTAGCTTTTGCCTTCTCCAAATCAACTAGACCTGGTCGTAAGGTCTGGATAATGGCTAAAAAAGGGAGACCACTTCTCCAGCTTGACCTGAAATCGGTCACATTGATAGAGCCGTGCCTATCCCCAAAATGATTAGAAACAAAATGTTATAGTCTGTTTCCTCGGATGTGTTAAGTACAAATTTAGAAATAGAACATACATTCAAGAAAATGGAGTATGAACCAAGGAGTTATTGAGAACTTCTGCAGATGCTTCATCAGACAACAATAGAGCCAGTATTATCAATGGCTACAATTACATATTTTATACTTTTTTTGCAAAATAACTCAATCGTTTTATCTTATGTAGCATTCTGAAGATGAACTCTTGTTGATCCAACATCCTTTCTGAACATCACATTGGAGCTCAGTATCAATGTATTCTATGGGATGGAAAAACAACTAGAAAAGCACTGAAGAACGTGTAGGTATTTGTCTGTAAATGCACTGAGTACCAGAATCATCTCTGCCATTTTAGAAAATACAGACCTTAAAACTGATCTACCTCTGCAAGAAAAATATTTTTTCCCTTATTTAGCTTAGTGTCTTTAAAACATCTTCTATTAAGTGGTGCCTGGACAGTGTTCTGAGGTGTCCAGCTCTGCAAACCACAGTGAATTCTGGGACAACTTTCCAGAAACAGCCTCCATATTGTGAGTATGTTATCGAATGGAAAAGAAGTGGGGTTTTGGGTGACCAAATTTAGTTACAGAACAATGGGCCAGGACTTACAAGATTTGTTCCTTTACCAAAAGCTACAGTATGCACTGATAATAAAATCATTCAACACAATCACAGTTCAGAAAGGATGCTACAGGACAGACAGCAATATTGCTGAGAAACAAGCAATGCTGTGTTTTGACAGAGAAACAAGAGACGTAGGAAATGCAGAGGGCCTACATTTTCCATCAGAAAAGAATAAAAAGAATTGAGACTTTGTGAACCAGTGCCAACCATGAGGATTAAGGCTAGTAAACATTCTACTGAACTTACTACACAGAAGCTCCTAAAAGAGAAAACCCAAACAACTCAATTTACATTGTGGTATCTTATTAGTAGGATTAGCTTCACATTATTATATTTAAAGGGCTCATGTCAAAACATTTAAGGCCTGATTGATGCTAAAAGTACTGGTAACAACATGTAAAAATTTAAAGGATTTTCTGCTAAGCTGTCACTAATATGTTTAAAAACTGGGGAAATATCACCACATTTAGAGGAAAACAGTAAATACAACTTGTAATATATTATTTGTAAGTCTTGGATGAAACTTACAGTGAACACTGTTCTTTTGCCCACAGCAAAAGAGCCTTTGTAGCAGACATCTTCCACCGTTCCTTAATTTTAGCACTTTTCTTAGCTGATCGGCTTGCCTTTGGAGAGGAGTCAACAGCACTTGAACAACCAAGTGAAGGCTGACTGTAAGTACAAGCAAGTGTCCTGGCAAGTTCTTCAATCTGTCAGAGATGATGAGAGAGTTAATCAAGCTTCAGTGAAAAATTACAACGACAACATTGGCAGAAAAATCACAGACAATTGGAAAGAACTCAGTCACAGCTGTACCATTAGTACTCTGCCCCCAAAGATCAGATCAGGTTTTTTTATCTGTTCAATCTAAATCATTTCGCGCTGTATTACCATCTTCAGGTGATTTTTTGGCAGGAAATATTCATCCAAAGACTTCCATATGGGTACCAGTAATGGACCTCTCAACTCAATGCACTTTTCCACTCCTCCTAGCAGTGAAAGCAGCCTCTGGCAGCTGGGTTTTGTGTTGTCAACAGTGTCATGTATTAGGTGTGCCCAGAGTTTGCCTGCTCACTTGGAGTGCAGGAAAGATCTCAACAGACCTCAGAGATCTGCATTTGGTTAGAGAAGCTTGGTTTTGGTAAAAAGATAATGCACAGTCTACTTACAGTACAACAATCTTCAACACCAAAGTACCTTTACCAAGAAAAATGTAGGCTACAATAATGTTAAAATAACTTTGCTTCTTAGTGTTCTCCTGAGCCCCAGTCACCAGTTCACCCCCAGCATGCCCATATTAATTCACTGCTGTGTTCTTGCTAGAAGACAGTTTGGCTCCATCATCCTCTAGAGTCCCACAACATGATTAAAGCAACACCATGTGCTTTCAAAGATCGCCATAAACTCATGCCATGCAAGATACAAGCTCAGTATCTTGTATAAGACACATCACTGTGACAGCCTCCATGTTATTTCAGGCACTGCCACTTGTAAGTGCCTGCCAAAACAATTCTGCATGTAAGCATTCTGCCTCCAGCTGCTACATCTTTGACCTGAATGTGGAAGTGACCACAACGTGAAATTCATCAATCTACATAAAATCAGACATCTATATTTGTATTATCTGGTCTCTCTAGTCTCTGTTTCTTGCAAATCCCCCAACAAAGTTCCTGCAAGGAAGGGTTTGAATGCAGGCTGTATTCAGCCTACATATCATCACAGGCCTTATACAGGCAAAGTTTGGCCTACTTTTTAATTGGCTACTTTAAAAAAAACTCAGTATCTTTTCTTCTTAACATTTGCAGCTAGATAGCATTCATCAATTAGGCTGCAATCGTTGCATTGGTGAAGCAGCTAAGAGACACACGGAAGATGTACTGGTGCATCTCCTCCCTGAGCCATTACTTCCAGATCTCAGAATATAATCTTCTCCTTTGTACTAACTCATTTTTCAACCACGTTTAGTCAACACATTTTTGTGTTTCTCCCCTCTACTAAAATTCTCTTGCATCACTGAAATACTTACGTGAAAATGAAATATAATTGTCCAAATTAGGCCAAGCACAATGGAAGGTTTTCCTTCAATAATGTCAGCAACATGAATATTTATGAGCTTGAGCTACAGGAAAAAAAAGGATCATTGTTAACAAAGAAAATGTTCCACCAGCTAAACTGTCTTTAGTTGTGAATTTGGAAGTTAATACTCACTGATCTGCTCTTTAAAAATGTCAAAGCATTTTCTATGTTACTTCTGCACTGGAAGATATTAAATCCTTTTTCCCGTGGCTGTAAAGCAGAAAGAACAGGTTACACCCTCAGTTGTAAAAACTCATTTTATTTTATATTTTGATAAGGGAGGTCCTACAAAGATTCACAAATTACTTTGGATCAACTTATTCCAGTGTGTTTCAGTGTCAGTGGTATAAGTTACTTGCAGAAAGCTCTATGACTCCAGAGGGATCAATCATATGATTACAATTAAGCATACCCAGAAATCTTTGCTGGATTTGATGAAGGATTGAGGTATTATTTTTACTACTCTGTCTTACCAGATGTTGACCTGAAAGCACTTCCAACAGATCCAAAAGCAAATGTCCTTGCTGTATGTCTGTATAGAGGTCTGAGATAACATAAGGAGGTGTATGCTGCAAAATAAATTTCAATGCTTGTCACACCATCTTTTGTCATTTTGACTTCAACATGCTACAGAACATCACAGGTTACTCTGCTGTTAAAAAAAATTCTTAGCATCCTTTAATTTTTCAATACAGTGAAATATAAATCCTACATCTAACCAGCCATATCCTGCTTCTATAACCCATTATTACATTTGTCTCGTATTCCCTTTTGCCTTACCTCTGTATTTTATAAGGGTTATTTAGGCATCATTTGTACTTTCCAAGGAGGCATGTGGCAAAAGACCCCAAAACTCTGACAAAGGGAAAGGTGCAAGGTCCTGCGTTTGGGTCAGGACAATCCCAAGCACAAATACAGACCCCCATAAAACCCCGAAACATGTGCCACAATCTAGCACAAGTTTTTTTATTTCACCACATCAGCAAGAAAGATACTATTCTCTTCTTACAGAACACCTTACGAATGTCCTTGGACAATCACCAGAACAATGCTGTTGCACCTATAAAACAAATGCTTTCCATAGGCTGTTTTTCCAGGCAGTACCTAATAATCTTTAATGTTTATTTCCAAAATTTTTAATCTCCAAGCAGCACATCTGAAGCAAAAAAGGCAAAAAGCATGTCTTTCTTAAAGAATCCCCTTCTTACCTTTGCCAATATTGAATTTATCCAGCTAGTGAAGGTTTTCTTCTGTGTAAACTCTCGCTGCACTGGGGGGGTGGGGCATGGGGAAGAAGAAATCAACGATTAATGGAAAAATTATCTGGTTTTATTTCTCTTTCTCAAAAAGATACATGGCATCCATCTCACACCTAAGGTCAGATATTAAGAGATATTTAATACCGCTTTATTTCAACTCTTATTTTAGAGCTGGTATTTTCTTGCTTGCACTGCAAGGACCTCTACAACCAGCAAGCGTACTTCTACTGAATACAGCAAAGAGCAACTAATGAAGATTTTCCCAAAAGTTCAATAAAGGCAAACAGTGTTATAAACACATAATTCTACAGAGCAATACATGTAGAATAACTCCATCCATTCCTATGTATTTCTTGTAAGGCTCAAGGATATCATCAGTACAAGATCCATCCTGAAATCTGGGAAAAGCCATTAATGTGGTTGGGTGAAGAGACCAATGGAGGGAGGCTGGCGTCAGGTGATAAATGCAGACCTGTGGGTGAAGCCAAGGAATGGGATGTCTTGCCTAACTGAAAGGCTGGGGAGAGTTATTAGGCTGTCATCTGTGAATATACCCTCTATATCCTTTCCAGTGCTGGGCCTTCCCTAGGGTATACAGACCATTAATCTGGCCAGAAAGGGGCACATGGGGTCTTAGAATAAGAGGGAAGAAGGAGGAAATGCTGGATCTCATGCCCCAGTAAAAAAAACAGTGAAATGGGACTCAAAGCGTGACTTGATCATGCAGAGATCCAGCTCTTCACCCAGGTCCTCCAGGCCAGTACGCAGTGATAAACTACCAGCAGTTGTGAAGGGAGATAGGAAGTTGGTTAAGCCCATGTTTCAAAGATCAGAATATTTAAACTGCTTCTTGCACCAATGTAGAGTTAAAGAGAGGAAAAAGCCTTTCTCCATGGTTTGTGGGGAGCAGAGATGAAGAAAAGTCTGATTCCCCCAAAGGTGAAGCAGAGTGCGAGCAGCAGAAGTGGATGAGACCAGCTCTCCATTCGTGTCTATGGTCACAGTCCATGGGACACAGCCCTTGCTCCTCCCCAAAAAACCATCCCATTCCCAAGACACACCACCACCAAAACCACACATTCCTGCTAAACGTCTGTAAACAGGTCTGAGGTAACAGCAGAGAAGTGTTGGCCCTGAGGTTACACCCCTCCATGCATGGCTACAGGCAGCTTCCCCAGGGATTGGCCTGCAATGCTCCTGTCTCTCACTGCAGGCAGCAGAGAAGCAAACTGTGAGAGACAGGAGAGGTAAAAAGCAGCAAGCGAGAGCAAGCTCCTATCCCTGCTGTGCCAGGCAGCAGGAGGGGCTGCATGAGGTAGCCTGGAGTGGAGGATGGGGCTCAGACACAGAGGATCCGAGCTCCTGCATACAAGGAGGCAGATGGGCCTTGTGATGCCAGCCCTGCCAGCCGGATAGAGGAGGATGATGCGTGTTGTGCACCATGGCCCCAGTGCAGCTCCCTGACCTCCAGCAGGTGGTCAGGCAGTGTGCCAGGCCTGGAGAAAGATGGTGGGCAAGGCAGCTGCGGCAGTACTCACTGCCCACCTCCCAGCTGAGGTAAATCCTCCCACTGCAGGGGCAGCACAGCTGGAGACTGACAAGGCCATCAGTTTGCAAGAAGAAACAAAGCAGGGAGATGGGGTGGGAGAGATCATCTCTTCTGTCTCTGAAAGCACTCTCTTGCACAAAAGGTTAACGTGAAGGCAAGTTTGACATCATAAGGCAAGTGCAACGCTACTCAGTAATAGATATGTATGTTTTTGTAGGCTGGGCATGATGAAAGATACCAAAAATAGCAAGCCCTTGGGGAAAAAAAAAAAAACAAAATCCTGACTGCTCTGAATATGAAAATGCCACTCAAAGTAAAATGGCCCACAGTTTATCACTCTGAGAATCTGGCAGCCACAAACCCCAGCTCTGGGTGGCTTTTCATCATCCAGGATTGCCTGAAGGGCCTGCTGCACAGAGCTTCATCAGCTCGTGAAGCAAAGCAAGCTGTGCAAGGATAACACAGACTCCTGCTCCCAAACCCACCATCCAACCCACAGACCTCCTTACATGTGTTGAGGGCTGTTTTGCATTCTGCAGTTAACACATCTTTCAACAGTCCTCCTCTAGTCTCCACCACTATGATCATGTCAGAGCTGAAACAGCCTATTTCCCCCACTTGCTGGATTGTTTTGTGCTTGTGTTTAAGTGTTAGAGAGATTGTGATGTACTGTAAGATAAGGGCAGACCTGAGGCCATGAACAAAAATGCAACCTCAAAATTCTGTTTTGTTTGGAAAACAGAAAATAAGCGCAACATGCCACACAGACCGATCAGCGTTTCAATGCTCACAAGGAGGACATAAATAGCATGGAGATACTGGCTTCATGTTAGCACAGGGCTCATCCACACCCTTTGGTTGAATATGCATGCGGGAGCCATTCCAATTACCTAATGAGTGATTATCGAGTAGCTGCGCTCAATTTTATCAGGCAGGCAAGGCTGGTATTGCTGGCACTCGAAAGGAATGGAAAACAAATATTGACTGCTTTGCCTGACGCCAGTGATTCTGCCAGCTGTAGCTCTCGCCAACCACACTCTATTGTTACTGATTTAGAGAACTTCCTCCTGGGTTGGTCACAGAAAGAGGGTTAGGATGAGGATGTTTAGTCTTGTGGTCAAATCTCTCCCTACTAAAGTGCTATATTATGCAATATGGGCCAGACACTGCAAGTGTTGATTCACATTGGCAGCTTTCAGGCAAATGTCTCGCCTGGTGAATGTACAAGCCGGTTATTTCACTGCACACACTTAAGTACACCTTAAACCTTCCCTAAGCTACAGCCGCTGCCTAGTGCAACCCATGAAGCTGTCTTCCAAGCAGCTGCCACCTCAGCTGCAGTGTGGCTTATTTTCCTACCCAAATTAATAACAGTAATAAAATCTCTTCCTGAATTAATAACAAAATTCCATGCTTGCCAATATTTCCCCAGACTGTAGTGCAGCACTCACTGCTTCCACCCAGACCACACAACCCAAAGCTTGGTACAGATGTGCTTCTGTCACCGTGGCAGACAGTCTTATAGCAATTTTCAGGCTTTGTTTTCCCTCCCACCTTCCATCTTGACTCTACTGTTCAGAGGTGCTAATGATTTAATCAAGCTCTCAAATTCTTATCTCTACCACGTGGTCAATTAATACAGATTTTTATTTTTATGAGGATGAATAGATTCTTTGTTAGGCCTTTTTATAGGGCACTGAGCGACCTTGGTTTTCTCTTGCCCTACTTTTAAAAATGTCATTGACCCAGAATTAAAAAAAAAAAAACCCTGATAATTTCATTCACTTTGGGCCAAAAGTCACCAAGTCAAAAAGTGGAAGTAGAAAACAAAGTAAGAAGTCCCTAATCTTAAACCACTCAAAATCTATCACATTTCACCCTGTGTTTTAAAGGTAATCGCCAGAACAACTCTTTAGAGAGGAATAACACATAGAAGCAGTGTGTTACACAGGCTAGCCAAAAATCAACACACACCGCTGGACAATGACTGTTTTACCCAGTAATGAGCTATCAGCAAGTGCTACAAACCACACTAATCATTAAGGGCTGCAGTATGGAGACTCAGGGGGAACCATGGCAGTGCTGAGCTCTCCCAGGAGGAAGAGGGGGGCAGCAGCACTGCCAGTCACGGTTTTACTCTCAGACTTCCTTTAACGGCAATACAGAAAAGCCAGACTTAATATTAACCTCCTCTCCTCTGTTGTCTGCCGTGCCTCCCTTCCTGTGGTGGGAGACAGCAGCTCCAGGGAAAGCACCATCTCCTCCCTTGGCAGGGAGCTGGGGGAATCAGACTATGCAGAACAGACGTAGCCTGTCTATCCACACTCATCAAGCAACATCACCAAACAGCAAATGGGTTTTCTTCTGTCGCGAGGACTGGTGCATCACTACCAGTGAACCATTTAAAACTGTGAGGCTTTTTTCTTTAAAATAAATTTTTAAAAATTAAATCATTATTTGAAATTAATGAGCACAAGTCTGTCTGCCATCTTCCCATCTCTGCTCTGTCAGAAGGCATTATCTCTTTTGTATGATATTTTTGTTATCTTCCTTTCACCATTCAGGTCAGCTCAGGCTACATCTACAGTAGCAAGCAGCAGAGCTCAACAGGAACAGATCAGCAATTCAAAAGAGCTGGTGTTCAGGAAGTAGAGCACCCACCACATGCGCAGGTCAGAAAGGCTGTGTTAGACTAGCTCTATCTAGCCTGAATGCCCACAGAGGGCCATGGAGTGCTCCATCCTTGGAGCATTTATTTCAGTTTCATCCCAAATAACAATTTCCACACTCCCTGATGGCTCAACGAAATGAACCAAAGCATGGTCAGAACGGATAACTGGGAGAACTCCTTCAAGAGAGTACTGCTGATCTGAGCTAAACCACAGAGCGTGAGTGACAGGAACTATAAGAAGAACTGTTAAGTACTTGCCAGCCCAGGGAGAGAGAGAGTGAGCAATTCACCCCTGAACCCTTTATATAATCCTTTCCCTTCCACCCAGTAAGAGTTTGATTCTCTGCAGACAGGAAAGCAGGGAAAACACTTACTTCCAGCATTTATGTTAAGCAACATGGCGTTAAGCAATTAAAACCAAAACAAAACCCCACAGTATGTTTTAAATCAAGATTGAAAAGTTTATCCACAGGAAGGTGATGAAAATGCTTCTACAGGAATGGGTCTTTGCAAAACCAAATATCGCATAAATATTAACAAATTAACTGCTGCCATGTCTGTGCAGCAAGTGGGAACTTTCCTTTCTGTACTATTCCTTTCAACCTCCTTTTCCTTTTGAAAGCAAATTACCAATTTACCACAGGTGCTGCTAACTCAGGAAATGTGTTCACAGTGAGTTTTGGCCTCTGGCTTTCTTAAACCCTTTTGCTCTTCTCATTGCTGGGATCGTGGAGCAGCTCTGCCTGGAACCACCACTGTCTTTACTGCCACAACAGCCCATGAACTAGTACTGCAGTACTTGAGGGCATAGAGAGGCTGCAGGTTAAATTCAGGTATTAAGCCATATCATTTAGAAATCAACAAACTTTTAAAGATAAGGGCTTAAGTGGCTTTTCTAACATTTTAAAGAAAAGCCACAAATGAAGCAGAGGATTGACTATAAATGGCATTCAGTGCTCTATATAGCCGCCTCTGAAGCCATCCACTCCTTAGGCATTTTAATGCCAGTTTTTAACCAGTTATGCACTTGATAATGCATTTAACAAATTGACATTTATCTAGTAGGGAACACATTTATACAACTATACAATCTATTTATTCATTAGGCATGTGAAATGGACAAAAATACCCATGACTTACTCTTTTTTAGGCAGCATCATGTGTTAGCTGCCTCTCCAGTGCCATCAGCCCTATCACATGCCACGAAGCTATGCAGTTACCCAAACTGCAGACCAGCTCCTCGCCCAGACAGTAAGCAGCATAGACAGGGCATACATTCCTATGTGGCTGCTATAGGACTCTTCTATTTGTAAAAGTTACCTTGAAAAACCATAATAAACATGATCAGAGGGCTGGAACACCTCTCCTGCAAAGACAGGCTGAGAGAGTTGGGGTTGCTCACCCTGGAGAAGACTCTTGGGGAGAACTCAGAGCAGCTTCCAGTACCTAAAGGGGCCTACAAGAAAGCTGGAGAGGGACTTTTTACAAGAGCATGTAGTTAAAGAAAAATGGGTAATGGCTTTAAGATGAAAGAGGGGAGATTTAGATTAGACATTAGGAAAATGTCTAATGTAGGTGTTGAGGCACTGGCACAGGTTGCCCAGAGAAGCTGTGGCTGCCCCATCCCTGGCAGTGCTCAAGGCCAGGTGGGTGAGGCTTTGAGCAACCTGGTCTAGTGAAGGTGCCCCTGCCTATGGCAGGGGGGTTGGAACTAGATCTTTAAGGTCCCTTCCAACACAAACTGTTCTATGATTCTATTATCCTGGTTAAAGAAAGAACAAAGTATAGTTGTAATAACATCCTGGCTGCAACAGATGAGGCGTACAGCTAGAAATGAAACAACAAAAAAGATGGGTAAGAATTCGTAGTCTACCTGACCTCAGGATGAATTAAATAGGTCTCTTTAATTGGAGATAAATGCAAACTACTACAGGCTGCACAACAAACCTATGCATACATATCGCCATATTTTCAATCTCACTTGAAAAGAAATTACTCATAAAGGATTAGACATAACTGCATGAAAATAGCATGATTTATTTATATTATTAAAGACTTTTAAAACAGTTTCAGCAGCCACATTCTTAAATGATCATCGTTTGGGTTACAGTAATAGACAGTCATATGTACGGGGATTAATAAGCAGAGCCAAAAATTAGGACCCCTGCAGTTAAACAGTGAAAGAGGAAGCACATGCTCCAAACTCCGAGACCTGAAACACACTTTCCTGTATCTGACTTAGTTCAGCAAGGTAGAAAGGAAAGGGAAAATAGAGTTCTGCACAGACTTGGGGGGAAGCATAACACATAGTGTCTGTTTGCTGTCCTAGGGAAGAAAGGGGAAGGATTTGTGCATGGGAGGGAAAGTGGGGTTGGATCCTCCCACAGGTATAGATTTACATCCCAAAAGCAAAAAATATTTCCACATTCTCCTTACTGTAATCCCGCACTCCTGCTCATCAGTAGAGTAGTCAATCTCCAGCCGTTCTCAAAGCACTGCCACAAAGCCCTTCTCTTTCCAAAGGAGGTGACATGCCTCCTTAGTTCAGGTAGCCAAAAACAATGCTGCATTTTGTTTGACCAAGGGTGAATGCTGCAGCGTCACAGCTCCACACATAGAATGCATCTGTACCGTTTGTTGCATCTTTAATCATTACAAAAATTGCTTATGTCACTTCTAAGGGATGTCTCCAAATGTTTTACAACAGTCAGGTACATACAACTTGACCCCTGATTTGCAGTGTGTTCATTTCAGCGTCATCTAGGAGATCAAATTATTACAGCAGAGAAATATAATTTAGTCATTTCAATTTTAACAATCAGGGCTCCTCCACTGAGTAAAATCCCCGGACTAAACTACTGTTATTGGACACATAAACACCAATATGACTTTTCGGAAAGCAGCATTAATATTACTTCAAAATAAAACCTTATTCTACCATCACATGTAACTAATTCAGCACTCTCTCCTTTAAAGCTAGAAAGGGCTTTCCAAACCCATTTCATGACAACAGCCAACTCAGTCTTTCTACAAAAAGCTGAGTTTTGCACAACAAATGTGTGTCTGACAATCTGTGCTTGGTGCAACAGGCAGACTAGCTCCTGTCTGCTATGAGGTTTTGCTTGCTCTCCTGAAATGTAATACTGAAGCAAAATGGAAGAAAATTCACCATTAAAGACATTTGGCTGTAGACCACTGTTAACACTCACTCATCAAAACACACTGCTTCAACAACACAGGTGCAAATATGGATCGTAAAAGTCACTCGGTGCAATATTCTTTTGCACCATCTGTTTGAAACACATTTTTTCTCAACTAAGCACCATAGTAATTTCATTGCAAGTGAGCTAAAAGGAAATAGCTCTGTGGAAACATGACTTACTCCATCCTTCCTAGAATAATCAGGCTCTAAACACATCAAAGACAGGCTTACCAGCAGCATTGGTCCTGCTGCCTGGACTAGCCTCCTAGATAGCCTCCATTAATGTTTTCACGTATACATCCAGAGGAAAACCAGCCTTCCCAGGAAACTCAGCATGTGACTAGGGAAAACCCATAAAGCCTATCCAAGAGGCCAGCTCTGACGCGCTCATTATCACCTAACTAGTCCAGGTAGCTGCCATTAAATTGGAAGAATTAAAAATCAGTCAGTGAGTGCTTCCTTTACAAGTTGTAACTCACTACAAGTAAGGATGAAAGACTCTGACCTGCAAGAAATTTGTTTACAAGCCACAAAACTTTTCTACATGTTTTGGCCACAAGCTATCCTTCTACACTTGGGGATATAGCAGTAAGAACAGAAAAACAAATAAAACTGTACTGTAATTAAGTCTCATTAATGCAACCAACTAATTGCCAGCAAATTGAAAGCAAGGAAACTAACAAAATGACATAACTGTTTTCATGCTGGCAGTTCCTTTGAAAATAGTTTACAGTAACATGTATTCTGAGTAACAAAAGGTAAGAAAGATGACCACATCTGTACCACAAAAGGCACCACATCTGAAAATATCCCAAGAAAGGACAAGAGCTGTTATTTCTCATTTCGCTGCCAAAGGGTGTCTCATGAAACACAGAAACATCTGCAAAGAAGCACAGCCTAACTACAATGATCATATGCTACTTTTTACAGGTTTCTCAGAATTCTCTTCAACTTACACACAGTCACAGTTTTTTGCCAAAAATCTACATTAAAAAGGTACAGTAACTTACCTTGCAGCGACAAATAGAGATCATCTATTTCAGAGGAAGCCTGCTCCTCTGTTGAGGGAGATGACTGTTTTGATGCCATACTGAATTCTACGGAGAATCTTTAATCAATTTCCAAACTAAAATCATAGGAAAAAAGAAAAAAAAAAATCAGTAAAGTTCTATATAAAAACTGATGATGTTCAAGTGTACAGTGCTAAGACATGCATTTTGCTTTGGGTTTTCTTCCCTTGGTAGGCTGTTTCCTTAGCTTATACAGAATACAGCAACTGCTCCTACTGTGTGAATCCAAGCTTTGGCCCCTTGACTTCTCTAACAGTGGCCAGCAGTACTCCACAACCACGGGCCCCAGTGTGTCTTGCCATGAAAACAAAAGCACTGGGACTAGGGAAATTACAACACTGTTGCTTTCTTTGAGAAAGCCAGGGTGCCTTTTTGAAGATTTGTTGCTGCCAAACCTCATTTTTTAAGATCTTTGTATTTTTCAAGCCTTTCTTCCTGTCCAGATAATTACTGCAAAATGTGAACAATTTAGGCAGAATCTACACAGATTAAGGTGAAATGAAAAAGCAGCGATTATAAGAATAATCACAACCACTGTCTCTGGTACCTTTGTTACTCCTCAACTCCCATGAAGGAGTTTCTTTTTCCAACTCCTCCATTTTCCAATCCATGGATACCTCCCCATCTCTAATGCAGATTTAGTGAACAATATCTTTCTTCAAATACTAACACTGTTTCTGGTACTGCAATATGTACAATGATCAATCTGCCACTGTAGTAAAACCCATATACTTAAATACAGACACATTTTAATCAAGAATTATAAATTTAAACAAATTCTAAAAGAAATAAAGCTGAAAATTAAATAAGGGCTAACCTTAAACAAACTTTGCAACCTAACTAACTCTAACCTTTTCATCAGAAGTACCAGGATTTACACAGTTTATGTTCATAATTAATCCACCAAGAACACGACAAAATAAAGGGCATGAATAGATGAGTAAAGAAACACAACATTAAAGAATGCCAAAGAAATTCTACCTTCATTCCCTTGTTCATATGAATCATGAGGTAGCCTTTGTTTACTCTACTGTATGCTATATTTTCCTCACTCCCTGTCTCCCCCACTGCACAGAAAGGACAACATGCATTTAATGAGGAGCTATTCAATATTTTGTTTTCCTCACTCTGAACCATGTGTGTCCTTGTGCTTTATCCAAGAGCTCCTCTGATGACAGGATTATTAAGTCCCTCACACAATTTTCTATGGCACTTATCACCCCAGCATCTGAACACTTCACAAACATCAATCAATTCATGTTTACAGCATCTATGTGAGATCAGGGGTTATTGCCCACATTTAGAACCACAGAACAGTTTGGGTTGGAAAGGATCTTTAAAGATCATGTAAGTCCAAATGCCCTGCCACAGAACATTGTTTTACCAACAACTACCAAAGGCACAGAAAAAATAAAGGGAAAAAACAGTGGCTAATTTGACTCTAATCTTCCAGAAAATGGACATTCGTTCATTTTACTGAAGCACTGATTCAGCTACTGTGGCGAGTATGCAGCATTTCTACAAGTCACTGACAACTTAAAACTGAAACTCAACACACAAGATTCAAGAAAGGGGAATTCTAGCTGGGGCCTGGCAAAAAGAGGAGAAAAAGGACTAATTCAATCTTTGGCAGGCACAAGATGATACAAATCAGCCATGTCTTGAGGTTAGAATGGAAATCAAGAAAACCAACAAGACGCTGGGTTGCATCAACAAGGACATCACCAGCAGAGATAAAGAAGTCATTGTCCCACTCCGCATTTGTCAGGCCACACCTAGAATACTGGGTTCAGTTTTGGTCCCCACTATACAAAAAAAAAGTGGACAGGCTGGAGAGGGTTCAGAGAAGGGCCATGAGGATGATAGGACTGGGAAGCCATGTGAGGAAAGGCTGGGAGAGATGGGCTTGTGTAGGCCTTGAGAAAAGAAGGCTCAGGGGAGACCTTATCACCATGTTCCAGTATTGAAAGGGTGGCAACAAAGAAGATTGAGACTCCCTTTTTACAAGGGGTCACATAGAAAAGACAAGGGGTAATGGGCACAAGTTACTCCCAGGAAGATTCTGACTGAACACAAGAGGAAAAGTTTTCACAATGAGAACAATCAGCCATTGGAATCATCTCCCCAGGGAAGTGGTGGATTCCCCAATATTGGACACTTTTAAGATTCAGCTGGACAGGGTGCTGGGACACCCTGGTAGATTGTGCTTTTGCTAAGAAAGGTTGGACCAGATGATCCTTGAGGTCCCTTCCAACATGGTATTCTACGATAAATATTGGGTTCTAACAAAACCTTCCCATACTGGCAAGCAGCACAAAAACTTTACATGACTTTAAGATTGGCATTTTTCAGAAATAGACAACAAAGTTATTGCCTTTAATAAAGGGACTCTTGGACTTCCAACCCTGGAGAACTTTCAGAAGTCCTCTGTTCTCAAGACAGAAGTAAAATTCACAAGTCAGACAACCAGATAAAACCACACAGATACCACTGACAAAAACTGAGGTTTAAGTGCCATGGCTAACATCTTGCAGGAAGTGAGCAAGGGCAAGGGCTGAACAAGAATCCAGTTCTGCCAGCAGCACTGCCTATGCCCAAGGCAGTGCAATCTTTCCTGGGAAACTCCTTCCCTTTATCTCAAGAGCAGGCAATACAAAACCAAAATCTAAATATGCAAAATGACAGATGGCCTTAAAACCTTTTTTGGTAACACTGTATGCCCTTAATTTGATTTTGTGATTGCCACCTTGAAGGCTATTAAGTTAGCAGCAAGACCCAAATGGGAAGTATGTAAGCAAAATCCAAACCACATCAGATTTGTTGCTTTTTGCTCTCGGGACACAGGGAGTTTCATTTGCTCCACCTTGAATTTTCCAGTAGGCCTTCAGAAATAATTACGTAATAGTACATCCTGGACAACAGTGAATCCATGGGTAACATCAATGAGCTTGCCTGAATTTGAACCTGAGGTTGTAACTCAAATTAGGTATCATGTAAAGCAGGAGGACAGGACTAGAAGCAAACACACAGACACCCACCATGGCCACATCAGCATAGCCTGCAAGCAGGACATTCTGAAAACTATGCATATATCTATGTTCCTGTGGTTCTGGGGCATGCACTCAACACCAGTGACAACATACACTCCTTTTAACACATGTTTATTCTCTTTATTTTTTATTTTATTTGAAACTAATCACTAATCAAGGATTTTCTTTTAAAGCACAAAAGCAGCACAAAATCCCCAGTAAAAACA
Organism: Pezoporus wallicus; assembly: GCF_028554395.1. NCBI lineage: Eukaryota > Metazoa > Chordata > Aves > Psittaciformes > Psittacidae > Pezoporus > Pezoporus wallicus. The sequence continues at coordinate 2,758,261 of NW_026639769.1, read as the reverse complement.
CATCCGTTCAACTTCAACACATTCAAATTTGAGATGGTGACAAGTCATCTTCACCTAACCTTTCCAATGCTGAAGTCATTGGCAGCATAGTCCAGAGAAAGGGAGCAGGATTTGGCATTAAAATTCCTCAATAATAACAGGAAAATATGCAAGAGGCATGAACAGCACTGTTGGAAGTTTCATAAACAAACAAAATGCATTTTTAACCTTTTTGTGGCTGTTCCTCCTCTGTCCCCATCCTACGGTAGCTATACAACCACACAGTACATACTGGCTGCTTTTATGTGCCCATACTGCACTTCATCTGATGGGACCCCAATCTCAGCTCAGGTCTCCAAGCATGAAAGTAGCTGAAGTTAATAAAACTTTCAGGATTTTAAAGCAGAAAGTACATTAAGCCTTAATGCATTAACTTTTATTAAGTTACTTAATTTAGTAACTAATTAAGTTAAATTATGGCACATGATCATAGAACATGTACAATTGGAAAAAAAAAATAAAGAAAAAAAAAAGGCAAGCATATGCTCCTAAGGTCAAACTATGGCCTCCTTCCCAACAGAATGTGGGATTTTAAATTACTTTTTAATTACATGTAGAAATCCACCCAAAAAATCCACAGTGCAGGTTATAAAAATGCACAGCTAATACAAGGTAAGTTTATGATAAGCTTTCATGTCCCTGAAAACCTTCATTCACTATCCAACACAGCATAACCCCAATACTTTGTCCTGCCTCTGGTTACTGCCCTGTCTCAGCAGAAGACTCCACAGCTGGTTTGAAAGGGAGACACACACTCTTGGAGGACATATCATAAGGATTAGTATTCTTCAAATAGTACAAGGTACAGATTGTCTGAGAAGGGATTATACAGGAACAATATGATAGTCCCTTTGCCCTCCCTGCCCCTGAATTTCATCCAAATAATGCATATGAAGTGTAACTATATCATAGCAATCTCTGAAGAGTCTAAAACAGTCAAGCTATCCATAAGATTGCTTAGCAATGCTCTTCATAAACAGTAGGAACAATCAACTTTTCTGCTTCGTATCTAAGTCAAATATTTTGTTCCACAACAACTAAAAAACTGCACAGCTAAACCAATCCTTCATTTCTCTGAAACGCTGGACAACTAGGAAATATATACCCAAAGGGCTGAAAGTAAACCAAATGTTTTTGAATGACACCATGCCTTTTCAGCAGGAATAAAACAAAAAGTAAAGAGAATGATGTCCTTCCCTCTTTCTGGAGAATCTAGCATTAATGAGAGAAGCATTAACTGCTCACAGCCTGGGATAACCTCTGAAGTATCACAGAGCCAAAGAGAAAGTTCCAGGAACACTGGGACCTTCTTTCCAATGGATTTGTTTCCTGTTGATTAACTTATATGAACTGCACCAGAATTGCTGTCCAAGCTCATCTTTAATTCAGCATGGGAGAAGTCACACAAGAAAGGTGCAATATATATGTCCTCATCAAGAGGAAAGCTTTCCATGGTGTTTTCCAAATGTGTAACTTCTTGACCACCTGGGCTGAACCTGCAGCTCAAATGGTTCAACCATCAACAAAATCTTTTCCTTTGTTAAGGGCAATCATAAAACTCAAATCTCTAGTGGGTATTCAGAGAATATTTCTCCCTTACCTCTCCAGCTGAAAATACAGATAGGAATTAGATTAACACAGTCATACAATGTAATTTCAACTTCACTCTCTTGGAATCTCTCCTCCTTTCCCAAGTTCAGTTGAAATTAGCCAGCAGAGTGAAAAAAACCTCCTGAGAATTACCATACAGACACAAGCACGTTGACAGAGAGAAACCTAAGAGCAAGCAGCAGACTGCAAATCTCAAGGAACTAACTGGATAATATACCAAAGCTTTACGTTCTATTATCATAAGAACAAACAACACTGACAACCATGTCTCCAGTGAAGCCTAAGTCCCAGTGAGACCTAAGAGATGCTCTTCCTAAGCAGGGTCTTTGTAAGGACATTCTTGTCCCATAAGAAAGGGGGAAAAAAGTTTCAGATGGATTTGGAGGATTCATTGGCAATGATTGCATAGCCTTAATGTTACAGTTTAGATCGGGGTGGTTTGCAAACCTTGCCTTTCCGCTGTTCCAAGTATTTAGCATGGTAAGATTTCATTGTATGAAAAAAACTATTTAACTATAGTAAAAATATAAAATGTGCATTTCATTAATTATTTAAGGTTACTTCTACAAAACAGCTGTGCAATCTAACTAGTAAGCAAGGTAAACTACTTGGTGTGATTTCAACGCTGTCCGAGGTAAGAGAGTCTTCAGCTTCCGAGTTTACTGCTAACCGCTCTGTACCCTTACACTGTGCTGCAGCCTGCTGCACAAACGCACCCTCAGACTCCTCCCTGGGAGCCAATCTTAGAAAATCATATGGCATGAAATTAGCCCAGATATACACTCCTTAAAGCTGAAAGCAGCAGATACCTTGTAAACAAGCCCAGCTAGAGGTAGCTGAGTATTATCACCCACTGATAGTAAATCCTTGCTTCGTTGGTTTTGCCTTTGTAGACACATGCCCCATATTTTCCCAATTATGTTGCTTTCCGCTGGTGTTGCAATAGGAATTACAGACATCTTCGCATGGCATCTCCAACCGCTTGCTTTTACTATGCCTCCTTTGAAGTGCCACTGATTATTTATGACCCACTCAGGGACTCGAAAGACTTTCCCTCCATAGAGGCCTCTACATGTAAACTGAAGTCTGTTCCTAGCAACAGATTATTACTCATGTATTCAGTCGAGCCAAACTCATGAACAGAAAGGGCAGATTTTTATCTTTGGTGAACTAGTCCAAAGGAAGTAGCTCCACCATGCAAAGTGACTGAAGACCCTTTTACTTTCTGGTTATTAATAAAGATCTGTTTGTTTTACCTTCAGAAAGAAGCAGTAACGTTCAGAAGTGCAAGTCTTGAACCCTTCAAAGTGCTGCTGAGATGCCTTCTTTTGGCAAACTATTTTTCCCTAAGTCTGTCACAGCCTCCCTAAAGGCAACTTGTTGGAATCTAAATCATATCCCTTATATAATGTTGTTTTGGGGTTTTGACTTTTTATAATATTTTCTTTTCCCCTGACTTCCAATGTCTCACACCTCTCAAGTCAGAGAATTTCACACAGCACTTAATTTTGATGGTTATGCTTTCTCCTCAACACTTCATTTACAAGGGTTTGAACATCTTTTTACCCTGTGTCGGGGTGGGGAGGAAGGAAAACATGCATTTTCCAAGATCTTTGTACTAAAGTGCTCTGTTTTCTTAAGGTGCTACTTCAGACTGAAGTTCATTCCTTACACATTCAAAATGCTTGTCAATATTGCTTTTGTGGGTGATCTCAGACTGTATGCATGTCAACAGCAGGGGTGGGATCACACAGCAAACATACTGACAGATCTACCCCAACTTCCTGACTTGAGGAGCCAACAACTTCTCTCTGGCAGGAAAAAAAGTATTTTTCATCAGCCAGTAAGCAACAATGGCACATTCTCTGCACTTTCCTGGAGGAAGAAAAGGGCTTCATTAGGTTTCCATCACTTTGAAGGTGATAGAGAAAAGAGGCTATAGCCTTCTGATCCTACATAATACCCAACAGCAGTCAGATGGGTATCAGCCAGTCTTTAGTAAGTGGTATTAGAGCACATGGCATTAGAAAGGGTCTGCACTGCCTGGGATAACACACTGAAACAAGTCCAGCCTTGGGTCTTCCTCAGCTATCAGTAGCTGGAGATGAAGGAATTGAAAAGGGAAAAGCCTGGAAAAGGCTGAACAACTCTGCTCAGAATGAACTAAGCCCAGAGAGCATTAGATCTGCAGAGAACCAGAGACTGACACAAAGCTACACTCGACTGCCACAGAAAGAGTCTTGCCTTGTATGAACTGACACACTGAAACTATATGCACAATAAGGACTCTGCCGAAGAATAATAGCTGCAAGATCAAGACATCTCTTATTAGTTTATTTATGACAACCAGCAGTACATTTTTGTTGTCCAGGGACTTCCCAGTGATCTATTTATAGCTTTTGAAAACATGCCAGGATAAGCATATGAGCATACAAAAGCCACAACACTTTTTAAGGCCAGCAAATGTTGCTGGTTTGTCTTTGATTTACACATCAGTAATACTTTCTATTATAGAAGCATAACAGATCTTCTCATTGCATTAATCAATTTAAAAACGTGATCAGAAAAGTATCTTTCTTGACCTTTTTTTTTTTGGTGGGGTGATAATATATATGTCATCCTGGTACAATTACACAATTTGAGAACTGCACTAACTACATGCTGTTGTTCACAAACACACACATAAATGCTTTCATCAATAGAGCTAAGCCTTGTTCACACAACCACAAAAGCTGACTTGTGGCGGTGCATGATGTATTTGCTTGCCCCAAAATACGAGCCTATCTCACATTTATCTATTCCCACGGGGAAATACAGCGCTAAAGCATACTTACAAAAGTTGGAGAAAACATTCAGTTTTCAACTGGTTCCCAAGTTTTCCCACATTGAATTCAAAATCATAATCCTTAATGTAAAAAGGGGAGTGATAAGCTTGGAAGCTCAGGAAGCTGGTGCCATGCCTCTCCATCACCCCTGGGTACACTGCTATGCAGGAAGCAAAAAATATTATGGTGACTCAATGGCTCCACTGAAGTCAAGCGGCTGGATAACAATTCAGTCTCTAAAACACGCAGCCCGTAAGCACATCCCAGCCAAAATCTACCTGTGCAATGCCCAGAAGCCTCCAATGCTGTGCAAAAGCCATGTTGTTTATACGGCGTGTTGCAGCAAGGCCAGAAAGGAAAAGCTTTTCCAAAGCAGGGTGATTCACACGCCTCCCTGCCACCCAGAACACCAGCCACGCCGCAGCCCCAAGGTTGCTTCCCACAGATAACGGGGCTGTGGGGAACGGTTATCGTAAAAACAACATGAGAAACACAAGCTGGCTCAAGAGCTGCACTGTACCTGGGAAACACATCCAGTGCATAAACATAACCTCTTCCTACCCACTTGGGTAACAAGGAAAGCAGGCAACAGGATGACAATTGCTGTCGTTTCACTCCTACAAGCCCTTCTGCATTTTCACACGAAGACGCCTCTCTGTGTCCCCATTGCCTCGGCTACATGAGCTGAGACAAGGCTAGTGGCCAGGCACAGCGCTGAGTAGCCACACTCTGCCTGGCTTCCTTTCAGAAAGGGGAAAGAGGGCAGCGTGGCTACAGCAGCCCTAGCACTGCAGGGCGCAAACAGACCTCTGACCTTCAGGCGTGCAGTTCCCATCACAAAAGTGAAGTGGGTCCCACAGCTCATTGCTCCCCATCCTCAGCGCTTCCTGGCTCAGGGTCAGTTTTTACAATAAAGAAGGGAAGGGGGAGGGTATTGCCTGCAATCAGAGCAAGTTTAACCTTCATGCTGGGGACTGCCTGATGAGAGCAAACTGGACAACACTGCTGGCTTTAAGCAAGCAAGAAGTATTGCCGGAAGTTCTTTCTTCTATTTACAAGTGTTTCTTTCTTTCCCCTGGATGGCAACTGAGATTCTTTGGTTCGTGTTTTAATAGAGATTCACAGCCAGCTTCCCATTAACACTGGAGCCACTTCACATGGTGTAAAAAGGTATTTAAAGTAGCAGTATGTAATAACTATACCTGCTTTATATTAATGACATGATATTAATGAGAATCAGGCTCCCAGGAATATTCTTCCTTTGAAGGAACTGAAATGTTTCTTTTCCACTGCCTTCCTAATTCTCTTTTCCCCAAAATAAAGGGAACAGTAGATGGTTAACAAACAGATTATTCTGTTGAGTGAAGCTCGCCTAAGGAATAAAAAGCCTGGAGTTACTCAATTAAATTGTGAGGCTGTTCTTGTTCCCAAAGATCTTCCTGAAGAGCAGTAATTTGTTCTTCCAGGAAATTAAGCAAAGGGAAAGGTAAGGATAGTGGCAATCTAAATGCAGGTGTTTTCACTGAAGCAGGGACTTGTCCTTACTGAGCAAAATCACTGGAAGCAGCAGTGCAGTGTTTGCACAACAGACCTCTGCGCACAGAGCCATTGAGGCTGCCAGGAAAGGGAAGGAAAGTGAAATGCAATGTGTATTTGGGAGCCAAAAGAGAAAAGGCATGTCTCATGCTAAACCTATCTGCTTTGGCAGTATTCCTGTAAAGATCACAAACTTGTTTTGATCACTAAATACAGCAGAGAAAAGGAATCTACTGCAAGTAGCTCTCTCCAGCAGTGCTTGCTGTTTTACGCAGTCAGAAGAACACAAAAGAGAGATTTGTCAAGCAAACTGCAAATGAAGCTTGCCAAATTTGAAGGACAAATTCCAATTTAAATAATAGGTCCTAGACTGGCAGCCGTGAATTCATCAACTTCTCTCTCAAGTATGTCCAACAGAGGCTACAGCAATGCAAACTATCACTCCTCCCCCAGCACACCTCCACTCTGACACGGAGGGGCTGCCTCTCCAAAATGTTTTCCACGTCCATGTAATTCTTCCAGCTGAAAATACCCTCCAAAGTGCTAGCCAGGGTCTTGTTTGGTTGGTTTTATACCTTCTGTCCCATGTAATTCAAGGTTTGTAGGCAAAGGAGCAAGTGCAGCACATGCCTGTGCTGGTTCTGCACACACGAAGAGAGCCCTTTGATGATGGTGTCTCCCACACTGACCACACAGGACCCTCTGCACCAGGAGAAAGCCAGTGCTTCACTCAGGCAACTCAGGAGAGCTTCTGCACCACTTGGCCAGGTAAAGCACTTGTGTTTGTTGCTTAAGAAAAATACAATGTGTTTCTGTTTTCAAAGAATTAGCTGACCATACAAATCTAAATCTCTGATTTATAGCATAGTTTCAAACTTGTAGAATAACTTCTTGTGCGCAGTGAAAAGCAGGCCAAACACTGTTATTCTTACCAGTACTGTTGTCACAGAGGATCAAACAGTCAGACTGCACACAGACAACCCAAGAGAAAGAACTTGGTGCTACTCAATAACCTGCTAGAATAAACTATGCAAAATAACAGTACTAAATAAACTATGCAAAATAACAGTACTAAAAAAAAAAACCCAAACCAGTGGCAATTGCAAAGCCAAGGACTCCATAGCAGAAATAGCCCAGACTAAAGGATGCCTTACGTATTTCACACATTCACCTTCCGCATATGCAGGATGACAGTCTCCTCAACAGTGTCTGAATCGCAGAGCTGTTCAGGCTGCTTTCTTTGAGAATCAAGATTTCTTACAACATAGACAAAAGAGGACGAACGCCCATGAGCCCCGTGCATCTCCCTCACGGAAAGGCAGCAACATTACTAACACAGAAGTTACTTTTACACAGGTTCAGTCAAGCAACAGAGAATGCGTGTTGCGTAAACAGAGCTGCCATACCGTTCCCTCCTGGGCCAGGCAGTGAAGCAAGGCCACAGCCAAGCAGGTGAGTAAGCTGCGAGCCACAGCTGGCTGCCCAAGCCAACTCCAGCCCACCAAAGCATGGCTCTGTACCGTTTGGAGAGACACACCTCTCTGAGTCATCATCCAGTACAAAACGGCAGCAAGGAGCTGTCGTGTGACCACCAGTGCAAGTCCCTGGAACAGGATATGCTTCAATTTCCTTACAATCATGCACTGGCTTTCAGTACAGTAAACTCCTGGACTGGCTTTTCAGAGAATCTTTGGAAGAAGAAACACGTTCAGAGTCACCTCCAGGCTTCTCAAAGGTGAAGCTTGCAAACATTATCTGTAAACAGAAATTATTATTCCAAGTCTACCTACAGCATTAGTAAGGCACAACTGCTCTGCAGAAACAATGTTTGCTCACACCTGCATTACACAGGTATCTGCTTCCTCCCCCTTAGGAACTGGTGAAGTGCCCTGGGCATGTGACTGGGAAGAAAATTCAGATTCAGTCTTTTCACTCCTCCAAAACGAAGCTGACTCTTCTCTTGCTTCCCTCTTACAAGCTCTGCTTTCCCCATCCCGGGGGTATTTCATCACCAGCATCCCACCCAGTTCCACGTAAGAAACAACACTGCAAACAATCTACCAGACACCTTTTTTTTCCTCTAAAAAAATCCAAACCCCCAAACCAAAACAACCCTAAACCTGCCAGTCTGCAAACAGACTGTAACCACTTGTTACAGTCCAAGTGGTTGATGAAGCAGGATGACAATACCAGGAAATACCTGGAACTGATCTTCAATGTTTATTTTTGGAGACTGGCTTTTCTCCCGGTTCTTATTTAATAGTTTGCTCTTTCCCTCCTCTCCCCAGCTGTTCTCCCTGGGATCAAATTGCAATTTGTTTCACCTCTTGGAGTTCACCCATGGACCTCCTAAGCAGAGCTTAAGGAATCAAATCCTGGCTCAGGCAACACATTCTTTCTGTTTCACAGTTACCATGTTCTTTCTCATATATCAAAAAAGATAGGAGAAAGCCCTGGTATTTGTCTGAAATCAGAAATGCGCAGGATGTGTTTTAACACTGAGTACTTGCCTGTACTCCGTATCTCTGCTGTTCAAGCAAATTCCTTCAACAAATTCTCCCCCTAGACAGCTCATTTAGCAAAAGAAGTCTTTCTGCTGTAAACCAGTTCTCCCCACAGGAGGAATTTCATCCTTACTCTATTTGGTTTACCTGCACAGATAAGTTAGACTTTTTCCAGAAAACCTAGTGATTTTTTTTTCCAGGCCGCTAAATAACACAGAAGTGCCAGTAGCAGTCCAGAGCAGAGCAGGTCACAGCTCCCTGTGCAGCTCCAGAACTCCCCAAGTTTGCATTTAGATATGTATTGCAAGGTTTAGATATGTCTGTTTAAAGAGTCTCCTCCTATCATCTGAACACCACTGAAAAATCACACATGTTGTCTTAAGCTACTACAAGCCTATATATAGGCTATATATATATATATATAGGCTTGTATATATGTTCCTGAACTATGGATTTTTGGAAGGGAAAGGAGGATGAGTAACGAGCTATGTAATTTTGCAGAAAGTTTTCACAGAAAGGAAAGGAGCACCTACTGGGTTCTGTCCATCTCCAGGAGCCAGGCAGCCAGTCTCACCCGCAGCAGAGCAGCAGATTGCAAGGCAGCTGTGAGGAGCACGGGCAGGGGAAGGAACAGACCTCCGAGAGCCTGCGGTCGTCCTCATTGCTTCCATCTCTGCCACTAACCTGATGTGCGACCTTGAAAAAGCCACTCCACAAATCCCCTTCAGCCTCTTATTTATAGCAGAAGATTGTCTGGTGCTGTGGGTCCAGCCTGAAGCTTTTCCGAATCCAATGACCGACCAGGGGAGGAGGAGGATGGCTTTGAACTGGACATCACAGTCTGCACTCCAGGCACACCACCTTATGCTGTGCGACCTACACCCTACACGGAGATTCAGAGTCTCATAGAAATGAGGACACTGGGAGCCCTCCTAGAATCTCTGCTCAGATATGAGACACTTTGGCTGAGATTCAGCTCTCCTGACACTAAACAGCTACACAAGAGATGCCTCCATGTGCATTCATTGTTTGAACTCTGCAGAAACAATGGAGAGAAACAGGCACTTTTAAGGCAGTGCATCCAATGATTTTTAGATACCCAACTCACAAGGGATGAATCATGGCCCAAAAGTGTTTGCTCCTCTCTAGTGACTATGAAAGTAGTCTGGAGAACTGTCTCTCATGCAGATAATTATGTTGTAGTTGGGCAAGATTAATTTCACCCTTTTAAGTTGGGGGAAAGGAAGTAAGTAAACAAGCACCCCCTTCAGTTTACACTTAAGTGAGAAAGGTCGATTCCACCAGGGATACACTGTGCAAGTGCTCTGTGCTTTCCTCCCTCATAAACATCTTGTCACACACACACCATGAAACCACCTCCACAGAGAGGGTTCGGCTTTCCTAGAAAAGCTTCATTTAGTCATTGAACTTGAAGCTTTTACCAACTACTCCTGCAAGCAAAGCTCCATGTTGCCCACTACACAAGAGCCTCTAAGAAGCAGGACATGCTGCTTGTGGAGCAGTTTCATTTCTCTCCCTGTATAGTTTTGGTGGTTATTGTCAACACAAGCCAACCCAACACGAAACACAGGTGTCATTAATGCAAACTGTACTGAACCCATTAATGAAATATCTCTACCTTTTCAGGGCCAGCTCTATGCAGGCTGCTTGCCACAGACTGACAAGGCACATGCTCAGCAGCATATTCATTCTCCTCCCTGCCACACCTTTTCACTCCATCATTCACCAACTTCTTGTCTTTCTCCTGGCAACCAACAGGCCAAAAGATTCAGAAAGCAAAACTTTTTCCTGTAAAACCCATATTTCTGTCTCCTCCCTACACTTACATGAAAGGAATTACAAGTGCTTTGTTTTCCATCCTAATTGTCATTTCCTTTGATAGAACTTACAGCCTGAGTCTTAAAGCTCCATTAAAAAGCTCTAATAGCATTCTTTTCTCTTCTTCACCATCCCTGGCCACAAACAGTACTTCTCGTACCAGGGTCAGCAATTCCTTAAAAGCCTCTTGAGCCAATCTGTGCCACTATATTGTGTAGGGACTTATCAGCAGGCTGCAGGAAGGTCAGAAAGCAAACATGCATCCCTACAAGAGACCAGAGACCAAAGTTAAGTCCATAGTCAAAGCTCTGCCCCATTTCCCCTCCTGTGGGGAGATAAGAGCCTGTTCTGCACCAGCCCTTTCCCCAGCACAGATTTCTGCTCCCTTCCTGTGTGTGCAGCTGAGCTAAACAGAAGTGTTTTCTCCACCCCCTCTTCTTTACCCATCCTGGCCCTTTCGCATCTCCATAGAAGCTGCTTGCTTCATCTCCTGCTACAAACACTGTGATTCAGGTAGTGCCTGTCTTCTTCATTTCCCCACAAACACTGGGATTTTTGTGTGATCCATGAAGGTCACAGGAAGCTGGCCAGTATTCAGAGACACTGTTAACCTTCCCATTTCCACTCTGCAATGTCCTTGCAGACAGAATCTCCAGATATCAGGGGTCTGTCCCCTCCCAAGCTGAAATACATTCATCCTTCACAGTGACCACTTGCTGATGACACCCTTCACGCTCCACAGGATGGAAGTCAGCCCAGGAAAGATTAAGACAGTCAAACCCATGTCCTGTGGGGTAACATACACTGTATTTTTGATTCTTAGTCCAGTAGTTGTAGGTGCTACTGCAGGTATAATCTCCTGCTCCTCCTGGGGAAGCTGCATGTTGGCAGAGGAAGAAGCAGGGTGAACACAGCCTGGCCCTTAGCATGGACATACCATTTTTACTCCCAAACATATATTTACACTCCAGACCAATTCATCCACATCAGCTGAAGTAAAAAATTCTCCCAAACCCAATTGAAGCCTTGATCCCCTCCACAAAGCACAGCTGGGAAAAATCAAATCAACCTCATCTCCCAGTGGCTATATGGACACCTGTGTTTCAGTTACAGGAGTCTTCAACCTGCACCAGCCAGGGATGAAATTCAGGCAAAGAAAGATTAGGTGAGAGGTGTATGGAATGTCACCTTGCCTTTAATCACATCTTATGGATCCAGCCCTGAAGCATTACTCATACAGCACTCCACACGTATAATCCCACCACCTAATCCGACTACTTGTTCAAACAGGCACGTTGCTAGGAGTGGGTCCTTGCCACCACTGTCTACATTTCCAGCATTCCTCCAAGACCACGTCCTCTCCCACATCTAAGAGTCTCATGACAGTTCAAAACAAACTGCAGGAAAGCTAGAGCAAGTGTGGTGGCACACAGGGCTCATTCCTTCGACATGAGAAACAACACGGACAGACCACTGCAACCTGACGGGTGCTCTCCCACGCTGCCAGATCTTGTTGGGGAAACACTTCAGTTGTGGTAAGCAACAGATAATCATCTCTGCGCATACACAGAAACAGCATCTCAGCTGGTAGACTTTTAAAACCGGTATTTATTGTGCCCCAGGGAAGAAAATGAATTGGGTAAATGGGCTGAAAGCCACAGCTTTGCGAGGAGGAGTTTGGATGTCTCTTCGTATCTCTCCATACAAACCCAGCCAGTGAGAGTCCAGATCTAAAACAGAGCCATAGTTGCTAAGAAAACAGCGCTGCAAACAGATGTCAGGAGATGATTCATGCAGTAAGGGCATATCCCTGTACTACAGATAAACCAACATGAATGAAGCTCTTTATACCTGATCTTCCAAGCTGTGCTACTTCATGCCTCCCTTTGGCTTTTTGCTTTAGTTCATTTCTATATTCAGATGGCAAGAAAACCAAGCAGGGCTGAACTCATCATTTAGAGAATTAATTACTGGTAAAGGGGTTTTGAAGTGTGTATAAAGAGCTCAGTAAAATGGCTAAACTGTGGTCCATTTTTCCCCCAAACAAAGCAGTTTTCTCCTGATATATGGAGCAACTTTGCCCAAAAACCTATCAGAAGAAATAAGCTAAACCCCACAGTTAAAACTGCAGAGGAACAAACAGTAACATCTTTTTCTTTTGTTACTTTCCCTTATACCATAAAACTTCAAATTAACAGCTAGGGAGATAAAGCATTTTCAGCCTATTAGATCATTAGCCAGTAATGCATGCTGCTTCTTGAATTACTCCATTGTGTCTATGCTCAAAATCTGTGCCTGATGGAAAAAATAAAAAGTAGCTAGCACACTGCAGGACTTGCTGAGTGCTACTGACACCAACAAAGTTCTCATTTACTTTAATGAACTTTGTTCAGATTTAACTGGTGAAAAATAAGTTCCTTTGCCCCTCTTAAACCATCATGCTCAACTTTTAGCACGGTATGACACCAACAGCACTTAAAATACAGTTTCCTGAACTCATCTGTAAAGAACTGTTTAAATAAAGGAACTTTACTATACGTTTTTATTGATAACTAGGGTAAAAAGGCAATTATCGTTCATTACCTTGTGTTATGAAGGGAAGAACAAACACCATGTATACTCTTCTGAATACACGTTTGTACAGCACCCTGCACAAGGGGGGCCCAAACTTCACCATAGTACACAGCAGTACAGGGCAAAACGTTGATTCGGGTCACTGCTGATGTTTCACCACCCCTCCAAGTTCCCAGGTGTCACTGCTCATCCTTCTCAGCTTCAGCAGATCCTTGCTGCCATTGCTTGCAGATGCCAAGGCTTCTGCTCCCCTACTGCCTCACACTTGCTCCACACTACCCCGTCCTCTCCTGCTATGCCATGCCTTGTTCTGCATCAGAAATCAATTATTTAGGCTGCCCTGATTTCACTGTGAGGTGCCTGCCTGTGCGCCTGTGGGGTGGTGGATACTGCTATTGTGGGCAGCACTACCAGCCACCACCGTGCTCCTTCTCAGAGCTGTAAAGCCACCCCAGTAGGAGCTGAAGGCCACAACTCAGCTCACCAGGCACCAGAGGCCGCGTATGTGACCCCTGCAGAAACTGCGTTTTGAACAGAGGTGTAAACAAATGTGCCCGCCAAGATACAGTTTTGTCAGCTTGGCCAATAGTCACCATGATGAGCTAAGATCCTGCACATGGCACTCACGTCTTGGTCTGTCTGCCCTGTGATGGGAGATCATCCTGAAAGCTGACAGGGAGGAAAACATGGAAATGATGGAAAGAGAGGGAGAGAAGGACATGAGGCACCCTGACAGAGGGAAGTGGAGGTGTGAGTGGAACACGGTGGCTGATCTGACACAGGCTGGGAGAAACTCAAACAAACTTGCTCCAAGTTTTTTCTCTGTACATTTTGAGTAACTTTAGCATGAACCTGCTCTACCTCCCAACTCCTCCAGCAGCTCTCGGGCAAAACAGAGAACAACAACAACCCTGTTTTGAGGGGACAGGCAGAGCACTGAGCCTGGCTTTAGTCATGGAGGTGACAGGAGGACAGCGCGCCTGCTCTTAAATCCTTACACACGCAGCACCTGACACAAAGTGAGCACCAAGTTACAGACCGAGAGCCCTACATGCAGCAGCGCCCTGAGCTGCAGTAACACAGATCCGTAATAACTGCTCTGAGAGGAAACGGGAGGCTGCCAGGAGCCCTTGTGAGAGGGAAGGGAGGGAAGGCAGGAGGCAAGCCGGCTCACAAGGCGGGGAAGAAGCCCACATGCAGTGAGAACAGCGAGCGTGAACCCTCAGCAGGACATATTCTATCCAGGGCAGAAGCAGCAGCAGCGACTTCGGGCTCATAAATACAGCGGCTGAAGAAAAGCCTCCCTGCGCTTGTACCTCCTGTGGCTTTCGCAGGAAAGCAGTCACTCCTTTTACCGAAAACTTTGCCCGAAAAGTATCCCCCACCAGTTTTCACAGGCATAACCCAAGAAACAGCGACTTTATAAGCGACGATCCATGGCACCTGCCCAGGACGGGAGGTGCAGGACAGCCCCGTTTACCTGCGCGCTCCCCGTCACCCACAACGAGCCCACTCTGGCTTTCAGCGGGGGAAACTGTCCCGCAGAGCCGGACACCGCTCCGGGGAGGCAGGGCGCGGCGGAGGACCCACAGGACCCGCTCCCGCCGCCGGCAGAGCCCCGCCGCTCTGCCCCCCCTCCGCCAAGAGAATTGCCGCCGCTGCCTCGTTCCGTTTCCCCCTGTCCCCAGCAAAAGGGCTGGGGGGGCAGCCGGGCCGGGGGGACAACATGGAGCCGCTCTGGGAGCGGGGTCCCGCAGGGCACGGGCGGTGCCGAAGGTGACGCCGGCACCGAGGGAACAAAGGAGGCGGCGGGGAACAAAGAGCGGCAGGTACCGGCGCGGCGGAGCAGCAGAGGGGAGCGGGGCCAGGCGGGAGGCGGCACCGGTGGGGCCGGGGCCGGGGCTGAGGCTGGGGCGCGCAGAGCAGCCGCTCCCCGGACAGAGACGCGGCCGGGCCGCGCAGCAACTTCCCGCGGGCGGGCAGACTCACCGCGGGCGCAGTCCCGGCATCGGCGGCGGGCGCGGGTGGCGAGGGCGAGCGGGCGGTTGGGAGGAGGAGGAGGAGGGACCGGCCGCTCCCCGCCCCGACCACTGCCAGCGAGCGAGCGCGCTCACCGCCCGCGGGCGGGAAGACGGCGCGGCTGCGGCCCCCGCAGCCCAGCCCAGTCCAGCCCGGGCCGGCCGCGCTCCGCCTCCCGCCGCTGCCGCGGGAGGGCCCGTCCTGCCGGATGGGGATCAGCGGGGCGGGCTCTGAGCCCCGCACCCAGATCTGAGGCAGGCAGGAGCTGCCGCGGCTTTGCTCCCTACCCTGGGGCGGCAGTTCCCTGCCAGAACCCCCCAGTAACCGGCTGCCGTGCGTGTTCCGTGGGGTGCCCCAGCGAGAGAAAGGGGAGGACCCCCGGCTCCCCAGGCACGCATGTCCTCAGGCTTGGGTTTCATGCTGGGAGTTCCAGGTGTTTTCCCTCCCAGCGCTAATCGGGACGGTGCCGCTGCTCCCACCCCCTGGGAACAGCCAGGCAGGGCCACAGAGTGTGTTAAGAATCGGTTTATGGGCTGGGAAGATTTGGGGTCCCTGGTGATATAAAGAAATAAAATACTTCGCAAATCTGCAGCACCCCTGAATCAGATTTAGAAGGTATGGAATATAAGTGGGTACAAATTGGAGACCTCTCTGGTTCCTACACAGCGACCATAGCTCTCCTCAGGCCCGGCTCCCTCCAGCTTACGCACGCATCCCAGGCATGAGCACTTTCCCTCCTCTTCCAAGATTCAGACCTCCCTCAGTTTTAGGGACAGTATCACCTGGACTTGCCCAGCCAGAACTCTAGATGGGGACCAGGTATGTGAACATGGAGCAAATCAGGGGCTCTTCAGAACTTCAGAGGAAGGGTTTTGGAGAAAGAAGGAATTTATTAGATTGGCTCCATTTGATACTGGATAATTTTTGGCTGTAACAAAGTGAGAGGACACAAATACTGAGATTGAGGTTTGCTTTACCTACGCAGAGGTTTACTGGCTATCCAAAGAAAACTGGAACTTACCAAAAGCTGCTTCCTGCCAGTGCTAATACATCATATTTCTCCTCCACCTGTGCTGATAAAACATTGACTTAAAAAAGTGGAACTGAGGTCTTGTATTTGAAGGCTACAAAGCCAAATACACTTACTTGCTCAAGCTTTTACCCACAGATGTGTCTGAAGAAACTCTGCCAGATTTGGAGCCCAGATTTTATGTAAGGAAATTTTTCTTCTCCAGGCAAAAGTGACCCCTGCACCTTTTTGAGTGTTATTTCAGCTGGAGCCCAAGAACAAGGACACATCTGTCAAAGCTGGTCAGGATTGCCCTGAGTTGGAAAACACCTGCAGCAATTCATGCTGTCCTTGCAGCAAATTGACCTGTGAGTGCTCTTTGTGTACTTTGTTTACCTGTTTTATTGAGGATTAATTAGTGTTTGTATTCTGACACAGTTGTTTTCAATACTCCATGGACATGGTTGAAGGCAAAGGACTGCATTCAAGCTGTGCTGTAGTCTCCTAACTTCTGTGTTACGGCTGCTTTAACATGTCCTTGAAGCGAAACAAGCGTTTCTGACTGATACAGTACTTTTGACTGCCAGATTTCAGTCTGTTTAAGAAAGAAGAAGATGCAGTTTCAAACCCAAGCTCTATTACTTGAAGAATTATTTCAAACCCCTCTTGATCATCTGAATCTCTTCCACCTGCCATCAAATTCAGAAGAAGTCTCATGGAGTCTTGAACTTTTCTGCCTTGAAGAACACCACCTGCACTGTCACTCCATGCTCCTCTCACCAGTTTAACCCTGCTATGTATCACAGAGCTACACAGCACTGCAGGCACCTGCCAGGCTTTGTCAAACACCAGCACAGGTCCCACCCCAAGGTGCTTGTTTTCACTTAAATTATGCATTTCATAACTACCTTGTAAACCACTTTGAAGATACGACACTAAGTATTACTAACACTAAATGGTATTATTGGACAGGCATAATGCAAGCAATTACATAGTAATACTATTTAAAATAGGTGCATGACACAAAGGTAGAATTAAGTCACATATGCCTACTTTACATACATATTTCTTGGCTCTTGATTACTTAGTACAGCCTGGCACTCTGAAAATTCACTTTCATCTCTTTTTACACACAGCCTTCCAGCTAGGAGCTGCTAAAGCCCTGAGCTCAGACTAATGCCTTGAAAGGTATATGGGTGCTGTCAGCAAAGCTAGCAAGTGACTGCCATGGGGTCAGCCTTTGTGGAAGGTGAACAGATGAAAGTTGTGTGAGCAGGGCTCTCGCCTACTGCCCACGGGTGTCCAGAACAAGATGCCTGCATGGATACATGGCGCACTGGGGGAAAGACTTGCAGAGCAGCAGTGCAAGCTATGACCAACAATTTGAAGATAACTCTGGTGAGGATGAGAGACCCTCACAATTCCCATGTGACTCCTCAACACATGTATGGTCAGTTAAGCAGTGTGTCTTGCCCCAGCCTTCCCACACCACCTTTGGCAGCAAACTCGAAGCTGGGTATCTCTCGTACAAGGCATCCAAGTCGCTCACACTTGCAGACCCCACGTGGGTGAACGGCATGAGCTTTGTGGTAGGATATTCCTTTTGTAATGCAGAATTTGCACTATTAGATTCCAGCATTGGAGGGAGATCAAATGCCCCAAGTCCACTGGATAGTGTTAACTGTGAAAGGTAGTGATGGCTGTGTAAACCGAGTTTGTTTGGATACTTCAAGTCATGTTTGCTCTGTAGTCTGCTACAAACCTTTGGCCTAGTGACTCTCCTCTTTCCCTGTGTGCATCGCCCTGTGCCATGCTTGCACAGGGGAGCTGGAAGCCAGAAGAAAAATTAGCCTGGAAGAAGAATACTTGTTTTCAGCTGGATTGCTCCCAGGATTTGATTGCAGTGTGGACATACACTAGTCAGCATGACTAGGGGGCAGCAGGGTCCAGCACAAGGACAGGAATGCACAGCACAAGCTGGAGCTGGGAACAGGATGATACAGCAAAAGAACAAGGCATCTGTGCCATGCCAGAAACATCAGCCTCCATGCTCAGCTGTTTTCTACTCACCCCATCCCTCACAGGAGAGAGAAGGATTGGGAAAGAGAGGGAGGGGTGAGAGTAGGAACTCACGTTTGGACTCTTCCACCTTCCATGCTGCTGGCACAGGAAATAAGGAAATAAGAAAATAAGACAACAAGGCTGTGGTTTTGCAGACATCATTTTTGGTAGCAGCACTTTGATGGAGTGGTTGGGTTATGCTCCTTCACTGTGCGGGTGCAGCTCTTTGTGCCATTGTGTCGTGAAACAGACCGGGAGGCTTCTTTAAAAAAGCGGCGCACTCCCCACCTGAGTTATTTTGGCTCAGTTCCCAAGCACAAATCACCTCATCTCCACTGTGCAACTGGAGGAAGAGTGTTAGAGTAGGAAAGTGTAGCCAGAAGCAGGCAAACAGGGGTCTGCCTAAATCCGCAGTGCCTCTCCCCATGGCCCAAAACCTCAGGGAGAATTTCTCTTCAGCAGTCACAGGCAACTTGTTTGTCAGAACTGGAGACACCAAAAAAGAGGAAAGAAAGGTTGAATCCATGTAGGCATGTGCAGCATTTGCATACTATTTTCCTGTGCAAAACATAGAAGGAAATCTGACTGTAGTCATGTTAGAAATGCTCACTCTTCTCCTCCCATTTAATCTAAACATTACGTATGACACTGTCTCCAGTGCGTAAGATGGCAATCCAGCAGACAGACCACTTAGGCATGGATGCTGCCTTTAACACCTGATCTTTCCTGCTGAAGTCAGTGGAAACATGTAGATGACTAAAGCTGTACATGCTTAAATGCTTTTGTTAGGTCATGGGCTAATTTAAGGACAGCAGCAGAGCTCCAAAATTGAAAAACAGGTTATTAACACTGAAGTCACAGCAAATCTGTAGTAAATCTCCTGGAATAGGTTCATAATTAGTAAATCTACACTTCTCAAAGTAAATATCCTAACCTTTTCTTCAGTTCCCTTTCTCCCCTGAAGACTTCTACACTGACAAATTAGTGACTGAACCTTACAGCAGCATCCATGAGCCTACACTTACATCTTCCTGTACAGCATTGCATAAGTGGGGTGTTTCAAGGGGGTAGCTATCTTAATGTTGAACTGACAGTTTGATGTGAACCCCAAAATCTTTCAGAGCAGAGGCATCGGCCTCCGCTCATGCGAAGTGTCTCCTGAAGACAGGCATCTGCAATCTGAACCGGGCAGGGCTCATTCTGCTGCATTTATAATGCTGGCACTGTACATGAATAAAGGTTTCCAGTCTACATTTTCCCATCTTCCAAAGTGCCCCACTTTCTTAGTTAGGTGCAAAGTAAGTTTGTTACACAAAGAGATGTAACTTCAGGTTCCACCCTGAAAATCAAAATTCAAAGCTGAGCTCTCCCAGCCCTCAAAACCAGCTAAGTGGAATCTCTTGGATCACTTGTTTCTACTTGAGGAACCTCCAACCTGTCCACCTCTTGCATCAGCTGCTAAAGTGCCTTTTTGGATCCCACCTGAAGCCTTGCATTCCTGATGGGCTTTGTGGGCTTAGCAGACTGTTCTATGAGTCTGTTAGGCTCCTGATAAGACTGGGTCATGGTCTTATGGACCTTTAGACCTTAGCAAGATCTCATCGCTAAACTCACAAAGGTTTTGGGCTCAGAATCCTCTTATCTTAAACCCAGAAGTTTAACCACTTTTTTTCACTTACATTAGCCATTCTAATAAAAAATATCACCTCTCCTATCCTTAGACTGTCGCTGCTGCAGCACTTGTACTGCAGTGTATTTGTAAGAGCACTGTGACGAGGCTGCGGTCGAGATCACACTGGTCCTATCCACTTACCCTCATGCTCCGAGGTGGACTGATACCTTCCAGGCACACTGTACCCACCACCAGTTTAGCATCTCAGTTTTGGCTCTATTTTTCAGAAGCTGGGTGAGAGGAGCCTGCCAAGAAACACTATTCAGGTGACCATAGCAGAAGCTGGAAAAGCAGGGCATAGGTGTCAAATGCCAGGTCTGGATTCAGAAACCTGCAGGATATACAAGGAAATGACAGCCACTGGTAAGCAGCTTCTTTGCAAAATAGCTCCAATAGGCCATCTGCAAGCCCCAGTGCTTGTAAAGCAGAACTGGACAGCAAAAGGCACCCAAGGTCTTATGCACTGTTTTAGTTGATGGCCTCCTCTCACTTCTGAAGCCCTTTTATTTAGGCTCAGCCAAGACCTACAGTAGTTTCACTTTAAGCAGAGGCTATTTTAATCTCCTGACAGCCTTTTCCCTTTCCTTGCCACCTCCAGGAAAAGCCTCTTTCTCCGTAGTTGCAGGTCTTGATAGTTCTAGGACACCTGGGCTGAGGACTACAGAAACAACATCAGCATGTGCCTCCCGCTCACACTATGCAGGGCACCCTTCTCACACCTCCATCATCAGAGTAGGGCACCCTCCAGCAGCTCTCAGGCAGCAGGGGTTTGATTTGCCTCTGCTTCCACTGCAACACATACATGTCTTGGGTGGCTACAGCCAATTCTTAATGATGATTAAATTGAGAACAAAAAAGCTCTTGAGGGTAGGAAGTGGGGCTAAGGCTTCTTTTGGAAGCAGGGTTTACTAATCCTGATCACCACCTTTAAAAATTAGTGCCCTTGGACCCCAGCCAGCCCTCAGCCCTGTCAACATCTTTGCTGCAAACTTTACTAACAGTAACACAAATGTAAATCTAGTGTGAGAAGAGGATTAAGCCCATTCTGGTTTTGTGGCCTATGAAATGTCTACAGCTCTGTTGCCACTGGGCAGTGATTGATAGCACAGAAAGGGGAATTCAGGCTGCATCTTCAAAATTGTAAAGGAAAAAGGTAGTTCCAGAAACTTCACCAGCCAATGAAGTGTATGCATACAACATTTCTTCTAAGTCAGAAGTTAACAGCTTGTATCTTGCCAGATGCTGGTTGAAGTACATGTTTTTTTTCCTGTGAAATAAGATTAGCAACAGCAATCTTCCATGCATTTGAGTTCAGGATTTTGTCTGCAAGGCTCAGGCGAACATGAGCCTGCCTGGATACTGCCCTGATCTGTACTGCTTTTACTTGGGATGAGACCTGTGCAGGGGCCTATGTAAGAATCCCACTAAAATGATTATTTTAGTGCTGACGCAGTTGGCCGGGCTTTGCAAGAAGGACCGAGGGAATTAAATTTATGGTTTCTAAGAGTTTCAGTTTGATGTGGGTTCCTGACTCCCTTAGGCTGATATTTTCATACAAAGGAAAGAAAAGGGTTTTTTACTATGTAATTTATGATTGGATTTCAGCTCTTGGGCTGGGAATATATTTTGATTCGAGGTTTCTATATTCTTAGAGCATGGCTCAGCTCTCATAGCAGGACTGCAATACCACTGAATAACTGTTACGATTATTAACAGTGTAACTCCACTGAGCTGTCATCAGAAAGACAGCTAAGCTGAATACATATTTCAATTAAAGATGCAGAATTATGCATATTTATGCACAAGCCTGGAAAGCAGACAGGATCTGAAATGTACTTCAGGGCAAGAGATACAATTAACTTTTCATTGCCTTTATTATTTTCCAATTTATAATGGTCTCTAGCTCGAAAGTCTCAGTCCTCGCCCATTTAATATTGTTGTCTTCAGTGTAAGATTTTGTGGGTGACTGTGACTTTTTTGGTCACAGGGATAGGTAGGGACTATAATGAGATATTGCACTGTCCCTAGAAGGCACAACTGATAGTGTTTTCCAAGGGGGGAATCCATCTCCCCAGCAGACACTTGCATACACTCTATAATAGAAAATACCTTGCAGATCAGAAAGAAAAGTTGTGGCGCATGGAAGACAGGCTTCAGTGACCTCTTGTTTTGGTGTTTACTGCTGTTTGTTTTGGCACTTCAGGTATGTTTGGTAAACTGTCATCTGCTATAATTTGTGTGGGGACAGCTCCCATATTGTTCGCTGTCCTGCAACACCCAGAGTCCTTAAAGTGCTCTTTCATTTATACACTGGTCTATTTTAAAAGCAGCATTAGGTGACACGTCTTCTCCCTTAAAAACAGTGTGAGGATCCTGAGCTACCAAACACTTGTGCAGCTGCACAGCAGGATTTTAGCCAACTCCTCTTATGCTGAGCAAAATATCTGGTATTTATTTGTAAATAGTTTTCCTGAAACCAAGGGAAATGCATGCTAAATAAGATGCTGTTGTGTTTTCTGTGTGACAGACTGTCCCTTGAAATGTGGCCCCTGCTCCCTGGCAGTATTCCTCTTCTGCAACAGGCCCAGCTATTTTTGGCTATGAAGGCACCAGTGCCGGGTGCTGCGGGACCTTCTGCTCTGCAGCAGTGTATGTACCACCAGCCCCTCACATGGGGGCAGCCACCAGCCACTTGTTAGTACTGGTTACAGGTTTGCTTGCACTTCCTCTGCCCGGGGCTGACTGCAGAACACCTTGCTTGCAATTGGCAGGGGAAAAAAACACTGTTTTGCACTTAGCCCAGCCATGGAGCTGTGGGCTGTCAGCAGTCACCACGCACCTCAAACAAAGGAAAGGAAAATGACCACAAAAAGAGCTGGTAGCAGAACAAAGGTGGGGTTAAATTACTAGGATCAGTGCAGCACTGCTGTCATCACATCCCAGGCCCTGCAGGGCCCCGGGGTGGGACCCCACAGCCCCCATTCTCCCCACACCTCTCCCACCCTGGGGATGCTGCTCCCCACAGCCAACTTGTCAGGGTGAGCTCACCCACCACAGTGGCTGCCAGCCCCTAGGCAAGCCCAGCTCTCAGAGACTGACAATCGCACCTCCTGCAGCCAGCTTTGGGCTCCCTCATCCCTGAAGGGCAGTGATAACCCCTTGTCTCCTTTGCCAATCAGGGTTACTCCACTCATTATTGCTCCTAAATTGCTCGTGACGTGGACTTGTCCTGCAGAAAGTCCCAGATCACGTACTTGGATACAAGCTACCAAGACTGGGTCTTGGTCTGCAGCAGAGTGCTCAGCTGCCCCCTCCAGCTTTGGGCTGCTGGGCATCTGCTGTACAGTGAATCCCTGGCCCTTATTCTGCAGAAACAAAATAAATGCTCTTTCCAAATTTTAATTTCTGGATAATATCCACTGATATATAGGCCAGGGCAGTACATTATCATGTGTCGTATACTGCTTGCACTGGAAAAAGGTCAAAGAAGCACGCCTTGCAGGTCAGAAATTTTGTGATGCTTGCAGTTCTTCTGGGGGTTGTTATTATTAGGATTTGCAGTGCATAAAATCCAAGACTCTCCTGTGGCAAAGGGGCATATCACTGCCAGTAGCAGAAAAAGGGGTAAAAGGAGCCTGTGCACATCCCTGGAGGTGTCAGAGCCAATAGACTCATTATGGGCGCCCATGCAGGAGCTTGTTCCTAATGGAGGCAGGTGGAGGTTGGACCTGTTCTAGCCTAAATTAGTCGAACTGATGCTTAAGGCTTCTCAGGGTTTGGTGGACATGGAGCAAGATGGTCCCAGTGAGCATCCAGAGGAAGACAGGAGCAGAGGAGTCCCCAGCAGAGCAGAAGCTCACAGAGATGAGAAGGAGCAGGTCAAGGAGGGGGGAAACCTGAGTGTGAAGAATGATAAACTCCTGGCAGGGCCAGAGCTTGGGTGGAGGGCAGCTGACAGAAAACCTTGCTGCTGCTCCAAGAGGCATTTCTGTCCTTCCCCACCACCTCTAGCCGGATGCTGT
Source organism: Pezoporus wallicus (assembly GCF_028554395.1). Classification (NCBI taxonomy): domain Eukaryota; kingdom Metazoa; phylum Chordata; class Aves; order Psittaciformes; family Psittacidae; genus Pezoporus; species Pezoporus wallicus. The sequence continues at coordinate 2,734,550 of NW_026639769.1, read as the reverse complement.
TCACATCTCTGCACCAGGACTGGTGCATGTGGGAGCCATAAATCCCAGCTTAAATGAGCCAATGCAGCTGCAGAATTGTCAGGAAAAAAGGCATGTAGTTGGTTTTCAGTTGGGTGGTTGGAGTCACTGCAAGGGTCCATGGCTGATCGATCAGAGAAGGGGGGGGCAGGCAGGGCACAGGCTGCAGGTTCTGGCAGCTCTGTCCACGTAGGTGAGCATGACCCAGCATTTTGTTTCCGCTGACCTAAGCAGGGCAGTCACAGTAGGGTGATCACATCCTGAGCCGCCCTAGCTGTGTCCTCTTCTTCCATCCTACACCAGATTTAGTGATGAGAGGCTGCCAAGGTGAGTCAGTTCAACTAGGAGATCCAACAGAAGACTAGCAGGAAGCCTTTCCTTATTGACAGGGTGATCAAACACTGAACAGGCTTCCTAGAGAGGTAGTTAATGCCCCAAGACCATCAGTATTTAAGAGGCATTTGGACAATGCCTGTAATTACATGTTTTAACTTGCGGTCAGCCCTGAAGTGGTCAGGCAGTTGGACTAGGTGATGGCTGTAGGTCTTTTCCAGCTGAAATATTCTATTCTGCTCTTTCATGGAGGTACTTTTTGGGATGCTTCTGATCAATCAGAAGAGCATACTGAACAAGTTCATCCCATGGTCATGTCATCACAGCTGCAGTGCAAAGGTAGTAATTTTAAGCATGGGTTTTTTTTGATGTGGCTGAACCCATTTACCTGCCCATAGGCCTCAGTGTGGATGGCTGGGTCCCTGTTCCCCTCCCCATGACACGTGTGGCTGGGCAGGACTGCAGCACTGGCACTGACCACACAGCAATCTTGCCCTTCAGGGAGCTGAAGCAACCAACAGTTCATTGCAGAAATTAAAAATAGCTTCTGTCTGGGCTGGTTGCACACTGTGACTCACTGTGCCAGTAAGCACCACCGCGAGGGATCAGGGGAGCTGGATTTGACAGCATTTGATGCACTGAGCTGTACCCTAAAGCCACCCCTCCAATATGACCTTGAAGCAGAGTTGGTCTACAGCAAGACCTGCAGTGCCAGCCAGCAGGCAGACACTGATGCTCACACACAGATGTGCGATGAACTGTCCTGCCATGTGGCAGCACTCACTTGTGTAGCGAGGTGCAGCGCAGGGCTCCAGATATTTCACCAGCGTGGAACAAAAAGCCAGGTCAAGGTCATTCCAGCAATGCAAACAAGCTGCAGGTAGGTGTGCGTGAACGGACTGTATTTCTATAACAGAACACATCTTTTAGGACAAAACTGAACTCTTGGTACTGCAGACAAAGGTAGGCTGGATGTGGGAGAGCATGTACTTGCTGGAGCAATGAAACAACTCATCTGCTAGTGCCAGATAGGCCCAAAGAAAGCCCTGTGTGACACAGAGATGCTGTTATTCCATTGCCACCATGGTCTAAACCAAAATGTAAATCTCTCTCAAGTCCAAAGTATTATCCCATGCTGTTTTAATAACAAAGTTCACTGTATAATTTGGCTCAGTTCTCCTTATTCACTTCAGGCAAGTCCAGAAGTGAAATGGGAATGGGGTAAAAGGCCAGAGCTGAAATACAAACAGAAGTTGCTCATTGCTCATGTTTGGTTCGTGCCATCAACCTTTCATTTTCAATGCTACCAATCCTTTATTTTCATGATGACTTCGAAATTTTTTTAATGAAAAAGCTGAATCCAGAGATGTAGCTGCAAAAGGGTAACTGCCTCCTGTGCATTGTATTTAGAAGAGACAATTAACAGTATATTCCAGGGATGGACTGAAAAGATGAACTTTAACAATGACAGAGTTCAGCAATCAGGAAATCTTAATTTTAAAAACCTATCTGGTATTTTTATTTTCTTTTTACATTGAGTCTCCAGGATTATTTCAATTTTTAAAGAAATATTGATTTCAACAACTGCTAGAATTAATTAGATGTGACTAACCAGGAGGGTACCTGTCGGTTTTACTTATTCAAGTGAGTATGTATGCCATATGGATTTATTCAGATTCCTAATTACCTTTTTAATAAAACTATTAGAAATATCAAATGATGCTTTTTGTTAACAATATTATTTTTCACTTGGATCAGACTGGATGGAGGTCAGGTTGCAATTAAAAATGAGTAAACAAGTGCTTAAAGATGTATTTTTACTATAAAGATATCCTACCTGTACTGGATATATACAAGACACAGAACTCATACTTTATAAAAGATTAAAACTGATTTATTCAATAAACAAGCTTTCTTTGTAACTGGATGTAGATTTTTTTCTGGATCTCAAGGTTCCAGAAGTGCTAGTTCTCTTTCTCAGCTGTCTTCTTACGTAAAAGGGAGAAAACAAGTTTTCCTGCTTTTTCAGTTGTCAATTTCTTGAGCTATCCTTAACCAGGTAACTGAACACATTTAAAATGACAAACACTCTTCTGCTCCTGCAGAGCAGGCTCTTGCTGAAGCCAGGACCCTGCCCCGTGCCAGCGCTGGCTGCTGGACCCTCAAACCAGAGCAACTTGTCAGGATACGGGCACTGAAATCCACAGGGACTTTATGGCTGTGTGAAACTGGGGTGCTGTGGGTCATATTTAATTACAAACAGCCTTATTTCCAACAAAGCAAAGAAAATTAGACAACTCCAATGATCTTAGTGGGCTTTTGGAGCACGGCACCAGGCGCAGGGGTAGTAGGTGTGCTCCTGGTGACACATACTGACATGACAAATCTTGACAGGGGAGTCAAAAGCATTTTGGTACAGAACTCTTACAGAAAGCGTTTCGTCCCAGTGCCAGCAGGTAGGGGACTCTCTCCTCAGTGTGGTGAAGGCCTGTCTAAATGAGGGACCTTTATTAAATGCTTTTAATCAAACCCCATGTGATTTGCAGAAGCAACAATGACATCTAGCGGGGAAGCGCATTATTTACGCTAACGGGAAAATCGCAGTTAATCCTGCAGGCAGCAAGTAATGAGCGTTTGGAAGGGATTTTTCCAAGGGGGACTTAGCACCACTGTTGCGAGTGGGTGGAAAGGCATCAACAACGAACAAAAACTGAAAGTCTGTCCCAATTATCTGTAAACGTTACATGACCTCGAGTTTCTGGGGGGAGCTGATACCCACCGCTAAGACCAGCCCTGTTGGTTTGTATTCGATTTCAAGCACCATGGAATCAAATCCTCTTGTTCGAGACTTAAAACTGCAGGGTTAAAGCAGCAGAAGGAAGGGATCTCACTGTCGATCTTAACTCTATATTTTGCCTATTTTGTACTAGAGAGATTAATGTTGCATGTTTATGTAAACACCAAATAGAGACACATGCTATGTATTGCTCCTCCGCAGTTATATCTGACATGAGATACCGTGAAATGAGAATTGTTGTGCCTGTAGCTCTTGCTTCTCTGTGATTTTAAAGGACGGTTTGCCAACACGTTGGATCAGAAGTTAAACGAGGAATTGTTTCCCTAGAAACCTGAAAAGGCTATAGCCCATTCTATAGTACTGATAAGAAAGATATTAAAGGGAATGATAAGCCTCCCATGGTGTAGAAATAAATGTGAGACTAAAGAGGGAGAGCCTATGGCAGGCTACCAAAAAAACCTTCTACCACCAAAGCCAGTAAGGAGAAGCTGAAAAACCAGGAGAGAGATCTGCATTTAAGGTTTATTTTGCTTCTTCAACTCAAAATGCATGAGGTCTACCCATAAATATCCTGTTTGGAAAAAGCTGTTGCATGTCAGGGCATAGTCTTCAGATTGTGTCGGTTAAACTTCCTGCAAGATCCAGTTTGCCTACAGGACAACATGGGGTCAGAAGCGGCTTCCAAGGACTTCCCCAGGGAGAGGGGCAGTGAGGCAGTATTGGCAGGGCTGCCCAGTCCCACAGACTTTGCAAACAGCATGAGTTTTTGACAAAGAGAAAAATTAATCAAGACCTTAAACAATGAGCTCAGTTACACAGAGAACTAAAGCATTCCTCAGTTTAGGCTTGTTCCTTAAAACCTAACAATAATAGAGAACTCTGGGATTGTTCGGGATTACTGTAGCGTTCAACCTAAATCTCAAGGTAAATGTTCTCATGTTCTCTGCTCTGGGAGTGTATTGAATAGGCAATAAAACTTCTCCCTGAATAAAGGGTCTTGTGTCTCACAATGTCCCTTTCACCCCCTGCAAGGCTCCCTGCCTGACTCAGCAAGAATGGCAGGACTTGGATATGGAGGGATGTTGACTCCTCATCCACACACCGTGGGTGCACACAGAAACACTGGAAAGCAGGAGCACTTTTCTGAAGTGATTTCCACTGGGATAGCTTCTTTTAAAGCAAGTGGTCTTCACAAGCAGTTCCCAGTGTCCTATGTTCTTGCAGTCATACAACAGGATTTTACACATTACTTATTGGTATCCTTTTTTCTCTCTTTTGTTTGTGTTTGCAGTTTGGTGTTTTGCTAAGGCTTTATTAGGACCCTAACTTGAAACTTGGCTGAAGCAAATGTGCAGCTGCTGGAGAAAGACAGAAAGTAATCCCTGCCAGCACTGAGGTGTGTCTGCTCAGAGCAAAGTGGACTGTACAGACTGAAACAGGGTAGATTTAGATTATTATTGGAAATAAGTTCATCACTATGAAGGGTGGTGAGGCTTTGGCACAGGTTGCCCAGAGAAGCTGTGGCTGCCTCATCCATGGCCAGGCTGGACAGGGCTTGGAGCAACCTGGTCTAGTGGAAGGTGTCCCTGCCGATGGCAGGGGGCTGAAACTGGATGAGCTTTAAGGTCCCTGCCAACCCAAACCATTCTGTGATTCTATGATATCAAACATGCAAGCACATCTGAATTTGACTGCCTTGTACTATTATCTTACCACCTCCAATGCCAGGTCTAGAGACTGAAAACCAACTCCCAGCATTGCTTCTTTGGCCAGAACAGTGTCAGTATTTCAGACCCACCATATATACGTATTTACTTTCTCTTTTTGAACACTGGGACCAGGCACACCAGCGCCCACCTTAGGGGCATATGCACAACAACAGATAACATGCACAGCAGCACTGCACTCTGCCTGAGTATGGAGGGTGGTAAAGCTGCTGCTGTGTTATGCATACCCACTTATGTTTTACAGCTCCCAGCAGCTTGCAGGCAACTTTGAATGTTACTGATCAAAAACCTTCAAGTCCTGATCCTCTTCTCAATTAATGTTATAATTCAGTGTGCAAACTTGGGGTTCCCCTTTCCTTCACACAACAGGAGTTACTGACACAGACAACCGAACTCGTTGCCAAGACTTGGGAAATCTCCTCTACTCTCCACTCAAGGTGACTCAGGCAGCAGCGCTTCTTTTTTACTGATTTAATGATTTTTGTCCCCACTGTGTGCCCATAAAGCACAAACCAGTGCACAAGCAGGAAAGCAATGAAAGCAGGAGGGTTTATTTCCCAGTTGTGTATTCAGAGCTGTACAGAAAAAGGCAGATACACAACCCCCACGATGCAGCCCCCTTTAATCTATCCTTACTCAAACAGTAGTTTATTATGGATCAGTAACTTCTTATAGGTTATGTGCCTGTATTCTTGCTGTCCTTGCCAAGCAGAACTTTACTCCAGTATTAAGCCCAACTGATTTCAACAGGCTCATTTGTGATCTTTTAAAACTCCCCACAAAAATGAGGGATGCAGTGCAGAAGTACCATGTGAAATGTGCTGGCCTGTGTTATGCAGGTTGACAACCAGATAATCACAAAACAGTGTTTGAAAGCTCTGAGTGCTCCTTGTCAGTGAAGGGATTTGTGGATGAGAACTTGCTCTGTGGAAGGGCAGCAAAGAAACTTCACTGAAAAACAGTGAGATGGTAACAGCTTACTGTAACAGGTTTGGGTTTCTTTTTCCCCTGTTGAAGTAAATAGAAGGCTGCTAAATTTCTACTGATCACCTTTTTTGGTGATACAATGCAGGAGGAGATTTGGGAATCTGGGCATACTGGGAAAAGCTATTGCAGAAATTTCATCAGAGTATCTGCTCGTGAAACTTCCACATTTCTCTTTACCATCACCACAGTGACCAGAGTGCAAACCACAGTGACTTCCCAGTGTCTTTTAAAAGCCTTTATTAAAGCTTGGAAAGGTGCCAGATGAGGCGGCTCTGCCTGTAACCAGTCTTACTCAAGGATACTAGCATCATGTGAGATTTTTTATGATGGTGATTCCCACATGGGTGATGCTCCTAAATCCATTTGGGACATATATCAAGCAGCTGGACTGAACGTGCCCCAGTGGCTGAGGTTTTCTGAAGAACAGAGGACAGGCTGTACACATGTGCAGCACAGCATGCAGGTTCTACAGTCATGCAGGATGTCTTGACATGCAGGAAGTGGTCACGGAGATTGTCCACTGAGATTCTGGCTGCCACACTTCTGGAAATCTTTAGCAAACAGAAAGAACCAGAGAAAAGCAGGGGACGTATGGGAGCTCTGAGTCCATCTGTAATTGCTAGCACTTTCAGGCACTCTGACACACACCCCCACATCCTCCAAATTACCCTCCTATTCTCATTACCTTTAATAAGCAGGAAGAACCAAATTTGAGTGTCCTGGGAGGATTACGTGTGCTTTCTCACACTCACACAGGTTTCTCTACCTTCACCTGGAAAGATGACTAATTTACTCCATGCTATGTGTAATGTCTGTGCACACAAGCTGGGAATGCTGCTCCTCACAACCCTACAAATTGGGCATATTTCCAGAACTTCTTTCTCAGGTTTCTGCCACAGATTTCTATGCCCCTGGTTTAGGTTTCTCTCTGCCCACGCCATACCTGCCTTAAGGGTGCCTCAAAGGCTTACAGTAGCCAACTGCCACAGAAAGAAGAAATTAATGTCTTCAGAGCAACACCCCATGACTTGAAGCAGGTCCCATTGTGCACAAGCCAGTTGTAAGGTTAGCTGTCCTTGCTCCCTGCTCCTGCAGCCTGATATCCCTAGCTACCAGCTAGGAGAGATGTCAGCTGGGGCAATGCCAGTACTTTCCTGCATGTCTTCACTGGTCCTTTAGCTCAGCAGATGCAGTTCTCTTGGTGCACTTTCATAAATGCTGTGATTTATTTGATGCGCAGATTGGCACATTTATGCACTTACAACATGTAGTAAACCTCAGGCCTGGTGTGTGTGTACTTTATGCATTTATGTAATTAAACATTTAGGGATAATTACTCTAATTGCCTAACTTGACTTGTTAAGCTTCCAATTCTGAAGATAAAATCCATTTACCTAAAGAAGCTCCATCTTATAGACCCCTCTTTCATATTAGTCTTTTATAGGGCTTTGCCATCCCCCCTTTCCCACACCATGGCTCCTTACATTAGAGGTAGGCAGTGACTCGGGCTGCTTAATCCTCAGAGCTAGATGCACATGTCACAGGCAGTCTGCAGTAAGGTCTGTTTGCTTGCACAGTCCCACAATTCCTAACAGGTCAATAAGCCAGCTGTAGTTTGGCATGGTGTCCCTTTCTCCCTCCCTCCATCCCCACTCACAACCAGCACAGGCTGAAGAACCCTATAAGGTCTGGTTAAGCAATATGCATAGCTGCATACGTGTATGAGCTAATCCCTCCATGTTTGCAAAACTCCCTGATCTGTGCATTCACAGATGAATCTACAACTGAGAAAGCACTATGGAATGAGCACAAAGCTGCAAAGATCTTGGCATTGTAAAAACCAAGCCTCCAGCATACGAGTCGTAACTTTGCATTTTGACTACGTAGATAAGAACATGCCACCCATTCTATTACTATTTACAAAGGCTCTGGTTTAATCATTGATGTGCTGAGAGGAGGTATGCCTTCATTCTTCACTGCCTGAGCTGAGATGAAGGGTCCTGAAGGAATGGAGCTGTTGTAATCATTTGCCAACTGCTCTCAGCCTTTCTTAAGAGGCAGACTTTCACGTGTTGATCATGTGCTGTCTTGAATCTGCCTCACCTACAGCCTTTTGCTTGATTTTCTGCTTTCCCAAATTGTGTGTCTTTCCCAGTTCTTTCCAACAGATGCAGAAATTACCCTCAAAAAAAGCAACCATGGGAATCCAGAAAAGAGCTACAGCTAACCAAAGCTATTCCTTAGCGCTACAAACACATTAAGTTGTGCTTTAAAGCAATGACATAATGAAGATTAAAGTAAATAATGCAGATGCTTTATAGGCTTTCTTCTCTTTCTGGGCTGCGGACAGTAGTAACTCCTCCATTTATTTGGACAGGTGAAAAGCAAAATGGGGCAAACTCATTCATCCTTGTTTAATTCTCTGAAATAGCTCTAAATGAGATTTTGTAGTTTACACTGCATATATAGAACAGGCAATGATCCAACATAAAGTTTTGTAGTACTGTCCTTTGGAAAAAGTATTTAATATGTCTGTGGATTTCCTGTTTGTGTGTAATACACATTCTAGGCTCCCATGAGTAATAACAAACAGCCTTCATAGTATGCCACAGCACACTGGTCCAGTATGAGAACAAATCTTTCTTCGGAACTCAGAGCCTCCTGCTTCTGCTTGGAAGCATTTCTCTATACCACTAGGTGGCTTTTCCAGCCGGTACTTTTTCTTTCTTTCTTCGAGGTCACTACAAGTACAATGAATCTGCTCTTAAGTGCAGCAATTAAACTGGTGGAGAAGAAAGCTAATCCTTCAGCAGCTGAACTCTTAAATTCCCCATACTTTTACAGTGAAATATCTTTATCCTTCTAATGTTAGTTTCTAGTTAGTTACAGCTAGCTAGCTTACTTCTAGATTTTGAGTAGCGTATTTGCTCAGATATGTTTCTGTATAGGTATGAAACTTTGCAAACTACTAGTGTGTCTGATTTTGTGATAGACACTTTTGTAATTTATCAGAATAAACCAATTAATAACCCAGAAACAGGATGTGTACTATTTAATGAAATGCATTGTCTCACTCACCATGGTCTCAGGGTTTGCCTTTTCAGATATTTAACTCTGGTTTTTAACTTCACTTAAACCTTTTAACTACAGATCTTTACTCACACCTAAACACTGCAAATATCTGGCTATTGACAGTATCTTTTTCAAGGAGCACTCAATGTCTAAAAAGAGAAAAGCCCTGAGGGGCTCATTGACTAGAGTGCAGAAGAGTGTGGGGGGAAGGATGAGGGTCATAAATCCACAGCTGTGTTAAAAAAGACCAACCACCCCCCTAGTTTTTCTTTAAGTTTGGCCATGTTCAGTAACAAGTGTTTTATTGGAAGTAAAATATAGCTGGGTTGAGTAGACACAGACCTCAGAGATATTAAGTTTGGCAGGTGAGCTCAGGATTTGCCTTTTTCATTCATTTCAGACATTTTTTCCTTTCATATAGTTAACTCTTATTTTCCATTACAAACATGGCTAGAGAGAAACCACAAACCTCTCTCCTGCCAAGTCCCCTTCAGTGGTATGAAAAGCTGCACCAACAGCTCTTTCAGGCAGAACACAGTAACACACGAGATAAACACACAAATTTTAGGGGGACTAATCCTGAAACTAATTTTACACACATCAGATAAGATTTCAAAGATGAAAGCCAGTTGCTGATGAAAAAGCTGGAGAAAGTTCCTGCTTTAGGAAACAGCAGAGCTGCATTTGAACTTGATTACCTCTAACAGCTGGTTCCCACCTGCAGATAATCAGCAAAGATGGACCCAGGCTGGCAAGAGGCTGAGAAAAATGCACTGGGAGCTGCTCTGTTTTGATGCAGCACTACTTGCTCTGGGTTGCCATGTGCTGATGTGCACTGTTTTGATCCAAGTCTCTGCCCTGATTGTAGCAGACAGCTTTTTACACCAACTGGTTTTCAATGCACAGCTTTCCCAGAGGCCCTGGACTAACAGCAGATTTCTGGGGGAAGTAGAGGATAATAATGAAATTTATTACAGCAAACTGGCACTTAGTAAAACGGCAGTAATATAGCTCAATAAATAAAGCAATTGAGAATACATTTGTTTTCATTATACAAGCACTTTCACGCAGCCTTTACATAGTGTAACAGCCCATGGTATAACCCACTCAGACTCAAGTGAGCTCTGTCCAAGCAGCGAGCTTAAAAGCCATGTTACCACATTAGGTTGGTGCTGATTCAAAATCAATGTAATCGGCTCCTAGGGGCTTTTCTACTGGGGCTCAGCACCACATGAATGCAGGCACACAGCTTTTGGTGAGCATGGAGCACAGGTAAAAGCCACCTGCAGTATCCCAGTGTGTGCCACACTGACATACCCTGACCTACCTGCAGTATTCCATGTAGGTGTGCATGTCCAGACTGACCAGTTACTGACAGACTGTCCAGTTACAGTAATCGTAACAAAAAAAAAGTTCTGATTTGTCATGCTCAAGTCCTTTCATCATAATCCATGCTTTTGCTTTGGCCCAGCATAGCTTAAAGCACCTGCACAGCATGAAATATAACCCTGCCAGTCAGTGCTGGCAGTATTTCACTACCAGTGAGTGCCGCAGTATGTGACTAAAAGGCACAGGACAACTGGGAAAGCTCAGGACAACCTCTGATCTCTTGGCTGTCCCTCAAGGTGTATTATCTCTGCAAACATGTGCTTCCCTTAATCTCTATATAATCTTTTCCCAGACAGAGTAATTAAAAAACAGTTCCATGTCCCTCTCCCTGGGTAAGCATTTTGCAGCCTCCCCTCCTCATGCCAACATCTGTAAATTTTGCCCTGTGATGTTTTTTTTAAATCAAACTTTGTACTCTTCTGCCAGCTCTGCTCTTTATACAAAACTTTTTTTCAGGTGAAACACTCTCTTGTCCCTTCTCCACCTCATGGAGCTTTATTTACATGCCCAACAGTCCTTGTGGAAGCAAACTCCGATCCCAGTCCTGCACGCTTTTCAAACGCTTCCTTCCATGAATTCCTACCAACTCTTCTTATGTCACTGTGCCCACAAGCTGGAGCAGACAGCTGTGGCACAGGAGCAGTGCGAGCCTGGTTTCTGTGCCAGGGCTGCTTCCTGACCTGCTGCAGGTCTGGGGGCACAAAGGGGTTTCTGTGTGATACCTGTCACTTAGTACAAGCCCTGGCAGAGACATCACCCAGATGGGAACAGCAAAGTAACAGCCTGGGGCTGCTGTGGGAGGCAGCTGGACACCTCTCCCAGCCTTGCCAGCCACTGAGGCCAAGGCCACCTCCTGCCCACAAAGGCCCTAAACCTTCTCCCCAGCCCTTGGAGATATCCACTACAGAGGCTGTGGCTCTTGGTCATGGGAATACTTCATATGCTTTATGTAGGTCAGTATTTCTATTAGATATGCCTCTGGAAAGCTTCTCCTCTCTTATCATCTTCAGAATTATTTTATTCTATTCTATATTTTTATGCCTTTGTGAAACAGTTTTATGCTAAACATGGGAAACATGGGTGCTGTGGTGTGATGTTTTTTACTGCTTTGGTATAGTTAGAAGGACATGTAAAGGACTTTGAAATCGATTTTCCAGCACAACAAACAAATGTTATTATAATCCTATATTCTCAATAATTTTCTTTTGAGTATAGCTAAACCATATGGAGAAGAGTGTGAAAACACCTTTTGAAAAGAACAGATTTTTTTTTATCAAGGACTGTGCTTATACCTCATATTTTAATTTGTAACGATAATTTAAAAACAGTGGATTCAATGTAATAGTATTTTTCTACATGGATACCACGGTTCCTGCATCTGAAAGGCTATGTGAAAATTATTCACAAATGCAGGTATTCATTGATAGCAGCTTTTCTGGCACTTTTCATCAGATGATCTGCAAAGGAAAAGAGTGTCCTTATTTCCTTCTTACTGGTACAGAAGCACAGTTTGGAAAAAGGGCTTGCTACAGTTTATGCCTGCTAACAAGATAATGGCTTGCAGAGGTGTTGAAGATATTTGCTTCCCTTTGACTTTATTTGCCATTGAGAGCCCTGGAGGCCCATTAAGCAACTATTTCAACACCAAGAAAGGAAGTTACATCTTAATTCTGTTTGCAGTAGTCGCACAGGTTTCTTAAAACTCATTCAAAAGATTTTACGACCTTGCCAAGATTCAGGTATGTCCAATTTTCAGCAATGAGTGCAACCCACATGACTCCAAAGAGATGTGTGAGCATAATGCATAAGGATAAATCCTTGCAGAATCACAGCACCGGTCGGTATCTTCGCTGGAAATTAAACTTCTCATAGTATAATAGAATGGTTTAAGTTGGAAGGGACCTGAAAGCTCATTCAGTTCCAGCACCCTGCCATGGGCAGGGATACCTTGTACTACAGCAGGTTGCCTAAAGCCCCATCTAATCTGGCCTTGAACACTGCCAGGGATGTGGCAACCACAGCTTCTCTGGGCAACCTGTGCCAGTGCCTCACTACCCTCACAATAAAGAACTTCTTCCTAATATCAAATCTAAATTTCCCCTCTGTCAGCTTAAAGCCATTCCCCCTTGTCCTGTCACTACATGCCCTTGTAAAAAGACCCTCTCCAGATGGTGAGGTATTACAAAGAGGTATTTTTTGTAAGTACACATTTGGGAGCCTGGTGTGGCTGCTTTAATTCAGAGCTCACTTCATGCTGAAAGCCTACAAAGACTGCCTTGTAAGAAATAAGAAATAACCCTTAAAAGGTGGCATTTTCTAAGTTTTTCTTTTTTTCTTTTTTTTTTTTTTAATGCCACCCAGGTTCATGCATACAGGCTTCCCCCAGCTCTGCATGAAAAGAGTAGTTATATTAGTAATTGTGGCAAAAAGGCAGCTGAAACCAGAAGGCTGTAAATGCCTATTTATACAAACGTTTTAAACTTCAGGCTTTAAACCATTTAAGCCAAATATATAAATCAAGCCAGATTTGTTGAACACATGGCGCAGTGATACAGATCATAAAACTTAGCTAGGTTTATACAGAAATCTGATCTGAGCTTCACATTTCTGTTTTATGCTGGCTTCAGGTTTTCTTGCAAGTATTTTGCATGCCCTAACAAATGCAACTGCGTTTTAGTTTTCACACTGTCAGGATCCTTTGTAAATCAACACACTGCAACCTCTTCAGGCACTCCGAGGGGTTTGATGACCATCTTCAGGGTCAGCTCTGTAACCTCTGTCCCTTGAAGGGACAAGATCGCAGGGAAAAGAGCTGTGAGAAGTCTCTTCCAGGCCGTTCTATGCCTGTCCTTTTGTCATATCCTGTCTTTGCTTCCTTGACTTGCCTTCCTGGCTTGAACATGGCCATACCTCCTTGTAGCTTTGCAGCTGCCATCACTAGGGCTCCTCTGCTCAGTTTGTTGGCGTGCTGCAAGACTGCACCTCAACAGAGACCAAGCTCGTATTAAGAGCCTGACGTGGCTTTTCCAAGCACTTGTTTTAAAAATCAAACCAGCTTGTTACGTTGCAGGAAGAAACTACATCATCTTCATTAAAAATCTTGCAGGCAGTTGTCATTTAGCTAAACAATATGTTCTGTCACTTCAGCAAAGTCCTGTTGGCCAGGATTCCCCTGAACATGATATGCAACAGATTTAGATGGACAGCCTCTTGCACCATCTAGGTGCCAGAAGTCCTGGTCTCATTATAGTCGTGGTTGGAGGGTGGTGATTTTGTTGACCTAAGAAGGTGTTCCTATTAAATCTGCACCTGAAACAGGGCTGTTAGTAATTGCTATACTGCGTTTGTCTTGTTCTCTCCATTACTCTTTGGACACAACACTGAGCAAGCCACTGCTAGCATGAACGCCAGATCTTGCGAACTCAGAGGCTGGAAATTTCTCTAGGACAAAAGCTCTATTTACATACACAGAAACCTGCAATTCTATCTATGAAGCTTTGCCATTTTAGTTATACTTTGTTTATGATTTGGTTGTATAAATGATATTGGATAATTATACTCATCCAAAGACATATGTCCTCAAGCAAGTGGGTCACTTTGTGTCTCCAGTTTCTTAATGAAATCGAAGTTCACTAGGAAAAATGGGGAAGAGTTCTGTCCTAGGTAGGACTTATAAACCATATCCTCCAAACAAATGACTCTGCTAAAGGAGTGATTCTGTCTGGACTATTTTTTTTTTTTTCCAGAACAAATCCAATTTTGCCCTTGTTACTGTCATTGTCACGACCCTGTCAGTACCCTCCTTCAGCTGCCACTGAGAAAACCACATTAAGATGCAGCAATATGACCCTGGTATTATAATATGACCAGAAGTGTGAGCAGTCCACCAGTGCTGGTAGGATTAAAGACTAGGACAGAAACGGCTGCACAGTTTGCGGTTGCAAAAGCTCTGCCCTACACACTATGACACAAAAACAAAGAGGGTTTTGAGGGTCTTCCTGACTCTACACATGGGTTAAGTATTGGCCAAACAAAGCGGCATATAAAAAAGGTGTACATGCATACGTATATGTCTCTATCTAGATATACAGAGGTGGAGAGCAGGACAGTCATGAGGCAAAACCACATTAGAGAAAGTGAGCATATACAGCCTACAAGAAATCAGGAGAAGAAACATCTGATTAGCCAGAAAAACTGCAAAATTTGGGATGAGTGTGACAACTCCAGCTCCTTCATGAATAGTGTTCTGTCTTCCTTTGTTCTCTGACCCAGCTGGTTTTAAAAGCCCCTTCATCAGCAGTATGTAGTTTCTAACACAATAAAGGTGCAAAACTAAACAATCTTTAGAACACTCAGGCTCTTCGCTCTTCACTGATAAATCTACACTGCAAGTTGCTCCAGTCCTGTTTAGTTATGAACATATTTTTTTTCTCTAAAATACAGTGGTCAAAAAAAATCTGCAGTCTTCCACTGCCTCCAAATATTAATAACTTATTTAAAAAATACTTCTCTTACTATATATTGTATTTTATTGCTTGCTTTTCAGCAGACACAGCAGATCACAAGGATATATCACAAGATGTATGGGCAAACTAAAACAGAACTCCTGCAACTTAAAGTTATGCTTTAAGCATGCTTGCACCACAGCTCTGTGAATCAGCAGTCTTGTGTTCTTGGCCAACTTCTACCATTTACATATCCTGACTCCAAATCTACATCTGCTTAACTTCTGTCACATGACTAACCTCACTAAACTCCAAGAGCAGGACTCAGGCGACCTCCAATACAAGTATTGCAACTTCCAACACCTGGCAATTCAGATCGCCTAATCAAGTGCCTCTGCTCCCTTTCGAGCCAAAGCAGTTAAGCTCCATCAAATGTAGATATCCTACATCCCAATCACCAAACTGTAAGTCATGTAAAGCCTTGCTGGATCTCTTTCTAGCCCCCTGTGTTTTACAGCCAACAGTGTAAATTCAGGAGGAGGGATGAAAGACGCAATGCCCTGGATTCTGTCATAACCTGGCGGCTACAGCAGCCTTCTGAGTCATGAGTGGGTTGCATCCTATCAGGCCAAGGTGAAACTGAAGTAAGATTTCCCACTCCCTAGATGACTACATTTATTAAGCTATTATGGGAAGGATAAGCTCTAGTGCTTCTTTCTTCATCCTTTCCACAGAACCCTGTGGCTTCTCTGTGAACAAGGCTGAAGTCAGCTCTACAAGGCTCCGAGTGTCCATAACATAATAAGCTCCTCCAGGGATTCAGCTGGAACATAGGTATGTCTTTGCTGTCCTTGACCAGGGCAGGATTCAGACAAGAGCCTGGCCCCACCTGTCACTGCTGCCTGTGCAGCCATGGGCATTCCAGTTTAGTGACCTGGAGAACTGCCAGGACAAATGAGTAGGTAGTAGGAACTTTTACATACCTGTAGGGTCAGACAGTTGCCACAGTGGGCGATTTTTATAGGTAGTTTTCTTTAACTTGGCCAAATGAATCCATTTCTGGTGCCCAAAGTAAGTACTGTAGAACTTATTCATCATGAAAATGCACTTATTTAAGGACCTGGATGACTGAGGGCAAGTCATATAACCCCTATCTATTTTAACTCACCACCCTAAAATTTTAATTACTACTTCATGTTGATACTTTAAGGGTTAATTTACATTTGAGGGAATATCACAGACACATAACTCTGAGCACTTTCTGTGTAATTAAGAAAAGCAGCAATGTTCATGCTACCCTGAAAGCAAGAGCCTGTAGAACGACTGGTTACATTCAAAATACTTGCCATACAGGTTCTGAATTGCTCTGGGATGCATAGGTTGCATTACCTTGAAAAGGGTGCAGCAGTAAGGCAAGCAAGGTATTCTGAGTATCATCATGTGTGTTGAGCACACCTGGCCTTTTCTGAAGAACCTTCCCAGGACTGGGAGCACTTAATATCTCAAAGATGGAAGACTGAGGGAGGTGGCTCATTGGCATTTTCAGCAGATTGAATGAAGGAGGCTCTTGGTGGTGTTGTGAATGTTCTCAATACACCTGCAACAAACAATACCATAGTGAAAATGAATTAATATTGGCTATCACATTGTTAAAGGAGCTTAGAAAGGTCCTTTCTCAGGACAAAGCTCTGACCACTTGGCATTTACATCAAAAGTGGGCATCCTATCCTGTAAGAAAGTGAGATCTACCCAATTATTAATAAAAGTACTTGTAACTGACTACCATGAGGAGATCCTATATCACACATAATTCAAGGTATCTCACTTTTAGTCATGCCTGAGGTGTGGGATTGAGTTTCACAGCCATCCTCACATTTGGTTTGTTATCAGCTAACTCCAAACAGCTCTCTCGTCAGCCTGTAGACTTCCTGTTCTGTCTGTCAAGGCATCTGCCTTCTCCATTGAATTGCAGGAAGAGTGTAAGGGACTCTAGATTATAGTCTGAATGTTAGGGGTTACAATACTGCAGTGCTAAACATGCTCACACATATCTTTTTTATTGGCTGCAGATCAAATCTTCAAATACGGATGACCTCATGTATAATAACAGCTATCGCTGCAAATGGCGCTGCTGAAACCCAAGAGAATTCCTAATTAGTGTAAATTATGAACATATTCCCCAAACTGTGGCTTCTTTTCCACCTTTGAATGGAAAATGAACAAATGTCAGAAAGAAGCCTAAGGAAGCTTTCACTCTTCCTCCTCTAATGATGAATAACTTGAACATGAACTGGCTTGATTTCATAGACTTGGCAATTTGGGGTTTTTCAAGGAAAAAAAGTCCAGAACTGATTAAAACATGCATCTGGCATGTTAAGGCAAATTCCTATCTGCTGTATATCTTATACTTTGTATCCTGATTTTCTCATCATATCGAATCTGGCTTCCCTAATGATTCATTTGGTATGTACATGCCTTGCCTAGTTTCCTGCCCATGAGCTTTTGAGCCTGATGGTAGGATTTGAACATGTTTCCTTTCTCTGCCTCTCATGTTCCAGGATGCCACGTGGTAAACTCTCTGTATCCGCTAATCAGGTTGATTCCCATTATTTCCTTCCCTTGGGTCTAGTGTGGGGTGCACCCCTTTGAGAAGTTCAAGTAATCAGAACAGGTTTAGCCTCTTGAAAAGCTGCTTTTTCTTTTTCTTCATGAAGCTGTAACTCCTAGGATGTGATCACTTGTCTCTGATGGGAGTCCTGCCCCCACCCCAACTCTTCAGTGCCCTGTGGAGAGGCTTGTTCTCATCCTTGGACTGGGGATATGCTCTTTAAACTGGCCCATCAGCAAGCAGGTTCTGCCTCTGGGGAACTGGGAGCTGGGATCCCTGCTGCTCTTGGCATGTTCCAACAAGAAGCTTCCTGCTGGTGAGAGTTCTCAGCAGTTGTTTGCCCTGGCAGCACAGCTGGCTTGCAGACACTGATGTAACTCCTACTCTTGCACACAAAATTTGATCCAATATGCAGTAATTGCAGTTAATGCAAGTCAGCATGAAAGAACTTACTCATTTCTTAAAGGACAAATATCTTTTAAGGGATCTGCAGAAATTACAGTGATAAAAAGGCTGCAAGTATTGTATAAGCACAAAAGTTCAGATGATGTGGGGAAGAAGGAACCCTCTAATTCTGGTCTTTAGGTTGATAAAGAGTTATGCACAAATTTTTTTTTTTTAATTCTACCCTTCCTCTGCTGTCTTGCTAGTAATAAAATATAGCTATAAAATAATACAGGGATGGTACCCAAAGAGGTGCATGCATCTGGT
Source organism: Pezoporus wallicus (assembly GCF_028554395.1). Classification (NCBI taxonomy): domain Eukaryota; kingdom Metazoa; phylum Chordata; class Aves; order Psittaciformes; family Psittacidae; genus Pezoporus; species Pezoporus wallicus. Next base: position 2,716,463 of record NW_026639769.1, on the reverse strand, counting down.
TAATAACATGTCTCTTCCATAGACAAGTGGTGTGAATAATCAAGCAGAGCATGGGAATGAAGGTACAGTCAGCTATTCCAAGCAAAAGCAAGCAATTATACAATTTAATTCCTGGTAGACAGAGCAAACAAACCGTACCCACCCACAAAGCAACCAACCTCTCCCTCCACCTTCCAAAATTCAGTTGCTTTCAATTCCAAATCCTGGCATGAGGAGGCAAAAAGACAAAGGGTTTGTAATTGCTTTAGGATTTGTTAGTCACTTTGAGACATCATGGGGAAAAAAACCTCAATTTTCTCACCATACAGACAGTAGATTACAAAATTTAAAAATTAAAATTACAGGAACCTGGAAAACGGAATAAATGGAAGTATATTGAAACTGTTACCAAATCTGTATCTCATTCCTAGGTGAAAAGTGACAGGGGTGACAATTACACATTCCACTCCTTTATAGAGTTGTTCTGAGGAGGTGTCAATTAATGACTGTAAAATACTCTCATGCTATAACTGAGGACATGTAATAATTTAAGATAATGTCAAAATCAGAATAATCTCCTTTTTAACACAATAGAAACACTCCTTAAATAATGTCACCCTATCTATGTTTGAAATGGCATGGGACATGGTTAAACAGATGGATTTAAGTTCAGAGAAGAATGATAAGATTGCAACAACTGCATTCCTAGAATGACTTTACAGAGGAGACCCTACGGCTGCAGTCTCTTTTATTACTTATTTTTAACTTTTTACTTATTATTTGCTATAACAAATAACAACATTGTACACCTTGCATCTGCATACAATTACCTAGTCACTAAAATTCTGTGCCTTTCCAAGATTATGTGCCAATATAAACACCTAGAGAAAAAAAGAAAACCCAACCCAAGCAGCTGGGCAGATTCAGTAATGATGGGCATACTCAGCCCTCATCTGAATGAGGCGACAGTATAAGAAGTGTCTTGTGACATGAGAATATGTGCTGCTGTGCAACTCCATGCTAAAATAGCAACACAGCAAAGCCACCTGATTCCATTCCCTGGAAATCCAGGCTTGTAACTCTGAAGCCAAACATCCACCATTTAAAAAAAGCCTGTATTTTTTGCTTTTGTTGCTTACAGTGCTATTGCTAAGTTAATATTGTTTGGGCTTTCATGTTCACTTTGTCTGATCTGCCACCGGATCAGATTTCCGAGGTATCCAGTGACCTTTCCCTATCATATCCAAATGCTACAGCAATTTAATAGTGCGTGAACAGTTTAGCAAATTTTCAGAATAATACAAAGTTTTATAAAAACAAAAAATAAACCACTTATATATGGAACTTTGACATCATCCTACAGAAATAAATACATAACCAGGCAAAACTGAAATCAGGGGATTGCAGCAAGTCATTGAACTTACTTTTATTGCAGTCGGTAAAGTTTTTAGTATAGCAATCAGAATACCAAAGAGACAAGAACCAAGCCTCATTCTTTCCAAAGTCTTTAACTTTTTTTACCCATGGAGACTTAACATATTTGTTAGACCTATCTAAGAGAAGTGATACATTGGTTCATTATTTACATGTTTACTAATGATAGCTTTTCCAATAGAACTTAAAATAATTCTGCTCTCACTGGATTTACATTCATTTACATTCAAAACAATCTAAAATGAAGCCTTCCTCTGACTCTAGGCACTTTAACATCATTAATAATATAATAAAATCCTAGCAGCATTAGAATAATTATTTCAACAGGAAACTAGCCATTCAGACCTCTACTGATACTCCTTCCATCCTTCATCACTCTGGAAAATAATTTCATTTCTCCTTCACAAAATGGTATCAAACAGATGTCTTTTGCACAAAAAGATGACCTGATTCAAGCTACTGCAGATGATGACAGAAAATAAGTCCCACAGTCCTAGAGAATGTCCTGCCACCTGCTCCTTCAGTTATATTAGGAGAGGAAAACAACTGACTGCTGATGACTCAAACTGGTCTCCAATTGTTTAAAGCTTTGCAAGGCAAAACCAGTACCTTAAATACACTCAGTAAACAGTGGTCATCCAAATAGATGCCAAGCAAGATGTTCTGCTTCAAAGATGAACTCCTGGTTCTGCTCTTGTCACTTGGGCAGGATGGTCACAGCAGCAGCTGCAAGCTTGATGTATTCTGTACACCTCATTTGCCATTGATTCCCTCAGCTGTCATGTCAAATTCTTACAGCCTGTGGGAATGTGGCTGTGATTAGGCTGTTTTGCCAGGCAACCCTGAAAATGCATGCGTTATGGATGTCACGCTCAGATGGCAGCACTTGTGCAGTAACCTGAAATGTATTCAGAACATCTTTGGGGCCAGCTATTGCAGACAGGACAAAGAAACACATTTTCTGGAAAAGTTCCATTATCAGGTGCACTCCACACTGTTCTTGGAGTGCCCACTGCAATCGCTTCTTAGCTTAAATGTGCAAAGGTGATTTAAAAGCTCCTTCAGTAGTATAGGTTGCATAATTTTCACACTAACAGTTCAAAGTCAAACTAAACAAGTTTCAACCACACACAAAAAAACTTTCTGCTTTTCAAGTTCCCAAGTACATACCAGAAAGACATCTCACTTCATCATTTGTAATCACTGCATTTTTTTCCCCTGTACAGTTATTCAGATCTCGTTCCAGAATTCATCATCAAGTTAATTAACAGATTTCAGTGGTTCTGTGTTTAAGGGGAGATTGTTTGTGGCTTGACTCTGGGAAAATGGCACAAAAGAAGGCAGCAGCTTGTTTTTCAGCTCCTGTCTTTGCATTTTCTGCTCAAGAGCCAGGGAAGCACGTAAATTAGGAAACACATGTTCCTCACAGGATTAGTGTTGCTCATTTCTCAGAGAAGGCAGAGAAATGACAACATATCTTACGTTCTTGAGATAGAAAAATTGATCATGTACCATTTCCAGGGTGTTTTTTTCATGTTTCTCTGCCAAGCTGATGATCTGAAATCTTACTTACATTTCATTCATCCCTCTTCCAGTAATAGCTGCTCCTCCATTGATAATTGTTTATTATAATGCCTCAAGGGAGGTTAAGGATGTAGGATGCAAACATATGCAACATACAAATATACATATTGTAGAATATAGGAAATTTATCAGGATTCATTTGGTGCATTGTTATCTGAGCACTCTGGGTAATATTTCTCCAAGAAATATTTTATAATGTGAACATCAATTATGTAAAATTGCCTCAAGGCCAAGAGAATCAGAATGCACCAAATGAATTACTTCTAAGGACCCATTCCTTCAGAAGTTTAAATTAAAAAGCAGATAAATTTTTCCAAATAATCCCCAAAGTGTTAATTTAGGAAGCAAAAGGTCAAAACCTTTAGATACTGTCTTAGTAAGTGCATTCTGCTGCCAAAAGCTTAATTTAGATCAGCTTTTTTACAGCACATAAATATTTTAAGGCAAAATAAAAATTTATTTTAATGCTCACGGTTATTAAGAAAATGTCTGCTTCTGGCATTTAAAATTTAAACCATGATGGTCCCATTAGATTAACCTGACACTATGTATACCATGGACCATCAGATTTCAAACTGTATTCATTCAACAGATAAAATATAATTTCTGCTCAGCTAAAAATAATTTTCAGAAATACATCTTATCTTTAAGAGAAGACATAAAACGATAGAAAATATGCAGCTTCTCTTGGGAATGAGTTCTGGTGTAAAAATGTGTGGTTTATTTCCTATTTGAGTTTGTCTGGCTTTTGCCTCTGGCCATTACTTCTTATTATGCCTCTCTTCAATAGATTAAAGAGCCCTTTAATATCCTGGATTTTCCCCCAGGAATATTCCTATACACTACAATTAAATCACCTCCCAGTCCACTTTGAGATAAATTTTAACAGCCTGAGCGCTTAAAACCTCCCAGTGTAATGCATTTTCTCTAACCATCAGAACATTTTGCTTCAGTCTTTCTTATTTTCCAGCATGCTTCTTAAAATCTGAAAACTGGAACTGTATGCACTATCCCGTGGATGACATTTTTGAGGCCAAACATGAGAGGTAAAATAAAGATTTTTTTTATTCCTTTGTTTATATATTGATTAATCCTTTTCTGCCATAGCCGCATACAAGACAGCCCTTATCTGATTGCTTGCTTATTCTGACCCCTAAATCCTTCTCAAAGTCATTACCTTCCCAGGCTACAGTCTTTTATTCTCCAGTTACAGCCTCCACAGTTTCTGAAGAGACAACTTTATAGTTTGCCGGATTAAAATAGTGACATTTGAATGGGCTGCTTGTACCGACCATTCTGATCATTGGCCCACCTTCACCATTATTTATGACTCCATTAATCCTGCAGTTCAATTCTTGCAGCAGCAGGTTCAGACCTGCTTCCAGATCATTGCTAAAATATAGTACAACATAGAACCTACTCCTGGAACGTCTTCAGACACCGTTTCTTTCAACTAAGCTCTTCCTCTTCTTGAGATCTGGCAGCAAATTCCATTTACATGGTTGACTGGCACTGCATGCACCCAATGCTAGTAACAGTATCATGAAGCACTAAGTCTGAGTCAAGTACCTCTTCAGAACAGTGTTAACATCTGTTTTTACGAAAATACTGTGTAGACTTATGTTATATTCTTTAATTTCAACTTTTAATTATTTAAGTTCTATATCAGATGTTCTATTTTGGTTAGGATAGCTATTAAGCTAACCAGTCATTTGGGTCATATAGCTCACTCTTTTTAAAACAGCAGCATCAGAGAGCGCTGGTGACTGAAGCTTTCATTTCTCATGGCATTTCTAGGATGGAAACCCCAGCAACGGTGGACTTCCAAAGTACCTGACTGCAAATGTTCTGGTCCTGCTGAACTTTAAGCCATGCACGCCCAGCCAGGGAGGCGTGGAACCTCCTCTCGTAATACCCTGCAGACCCCCCCGAAGTGCCTGTCAGCTCTGCATCCCTGTGGGTAACTCACCACCCCCACAGCTAAACGGCCTGTCTGCCAGGGTCAAGACCACTCACAGTCTCTGTCTGAAACCAGCTCTCCCGCTCATGTTTATACCACCAGATTCCTCCTTCTGGGTCGACGCGGGCAGTGGGAGAAGGAGGAAGAGGAGGGCAGAGGCAGCCAGACGGTGGCTGAGGCGAGGGCAGCAGTGGCTCACCGTAAACGCGAAGGAAGGGCAACCGGCTCGCTGAGCACCGCAAGCCAGACTAACAGCCAGCGGAGAACAACCACCACCACCACCGCACCCGCTTCGGCTCTTCACGCTCGAGGCCGAGGCACGCCGCCCGCTGCCTCGCGCAAAGCCGAGCTCTGACTGGATCCCCCTCAGCAGAGGGGCGGGATCGGGAGAGAGCAGCAGCCAATCCGCACTGCGATGAGGTTTCCTGCGGGGGTCCCCGTACCCGCGAGCGGCTGCTGTACGCATGCGCGGCGGGGTGGTGTCGGCGAGGGGCGGTGTCGGGCCGTCGCGCGCGCGCGAGGGAGATCGACAGAGAGTGATCGAGCCAGCCGGCACCAGAGCGGCGCGGGGAGCCGGGCTGAGGCGAGGGCGGTGGTGGCGGCTCGGGCCGGGCGGTGGCCGCGCTCCGCGACGCCTCGCCCTCGAGCGGGTTTCTCCTGAGGGAACCGTTCTCTTCCCCGCCGCACGCACGGGATACCCCGTCCTTTCCGCAGCCCCGCAAGCGAAGCCCCCTCAGCTTCCCGTCCGCTTGCCCGGGCAGAACCTAGCCGCCTTCGGCCCGCCCCTCGCGGGCGGCCTCGTCCTCCAGTCATGGCTCTCTGCCGGCGCCTGTCCCGGCTGGCCGCCCACCTGCAAGACCCACAGAAAGTGGCCGCCTTCCAACGGCTCTGCGGGGTGGAGGGGCCTACGGGCTGGGCCGATGCGGAGCAGCGAGCCGGAGCCCGGGGGCCGGTGGCTAACGGCAGCCCGCCGGCCGCGGGGCGGGCGGGAGGGCAGGAGCATCCCGCCGGGAACGGGACTGTGCCCGCTGGGGCGGGTCCCCCGCAGCGGTGGAGGAGGCCGCGGCGCAACTCCCTCACGGAGGAGGACGGCAGCCAGGAGTTCTCCACCCGTAGTCGCTTCCTCTACTATCTCTTCAGCCTGGGCACGGAGCTCGGCAACGAGCTTTTCTACATCCTCTTCTTCCCCTTCTGCATTTGGAACTTGGACGCCTGGCTGGGCCGGAGGCTTATCATCATCTGGGTATGGGTGATGTACCTGGGGCAGTGCACCAAGGATGTCATCCGCTGGCCGCGGCCTGCCTCCCCGCCTGTGGTGAAGCTGGAAGTGTTCTACAACTCGGAGTACAGCATGCCCTCCACTCACGCGATGTCGGGCACCGCCATCCCCCTGGCGCTCCTGCTGCTCAGCTACGGCCGCTGGCAGGTAACGCGCACCTTCTTGCCCTTCAACCAGTGTTTCCCAGCCCCGGCGTATGGGGATGTGGCAATGTGGCAGACCTGTTTTCTTTTTGGAGGGGAGGTGGCTGAATGAGGTTGGGAAAGTGTGAAATTTGTGCCTTTTTTTCTTTGTTCCCCCCCCCCCCCCCCCCCCTTTTTTTTTTGCTATTTCTGTGATCCACGCGATTGCTCAGGTAACAAGACCTATTCTAATAATTCTGTCTTCGGAGTCGAAGTTCTGCTGACTTTCCGAACGATTAGCTCAGTGTTCATTAAACGTCTGCGTTAACAATCTGCATTTTGTTCTTGTGAGTTTTCTTTTTTTTTTAAACTTCTTGTAGGGTAAGTGCTTTGTACAAAGTTCTATAAGCATCTTATGTTTCTAAAGGCGTTTGGGTTTGCTGACTGAAAACTTGGTGAAGAGACAGGCTTTTTTGCTGATTCTTCTTTACTTTTACATCACTTTATATAGTTAGACTGTAGCTTTAGACTTTAAAATGCTTTTAGTCTCATTACCCATGAAGTGGAAATGACTATTTGTGTTCTGAGGAGTCCATATATCTTCAGGTGTTTTTACTACTAATAATGTACTAATAAATAGCAGGAACGGATAACCTCTGATCCTTTCAGCACCTTAATTCAGCAGAATTTTAAGATCTGCCTGTTGCACTTTGGGTTAATAGATGAAGTAAGACCGTTGAGCATCTGAGGCATTTGCTTCAGCACTTGTTGTTTGCAGTATGGGCAACAGTAAGAACTCTAAAGAAAGCACAACATATACTCTGCTCTCTAAATCACTGCCCCAATGAGGGGGAAGGCTTTCCCAGGCAACAAATATTCAGTGTAGGGTTTTGAGGGTGCTGTGTGTGATGTTTAAGAAGTTATGTAATAAGGCTACTGTTAAGTTGTTAATGTTTACAGACTCTTACTATAACACCTGCCTATTTTAAGTCAGATGTTTGTCATCTTGGTAGAGAGAACTCTCTTTGAACTTTCTTCTGGGGCTGAACTCTTGTCTTTCCAGTTACTGTTAACAATTAGCAGTTCTGTGCTGTTACAGTGTGACACTTGGTGGTTTTATCTCAGCTACGGAATGGGTACCTGAAAGGAAGAAGGTAGTTGAAAGTTACAGATTGTATTTTGCTTCTCTTTAATCAAAGTTAGTACTGCAGGGTGATACAGCGTTCCCCAAAGAAACCTATTAGGGGTTTATATTCTTTGCTAGGAAAATATGAAGTATCACTTTGCTAGAGTTGAACAGGCATCAGATATAATGCCATGTTTTGTGGGTGCTTGAAATACGTATTTGCAGTTCTGACAGTGAGATACTTGCTCTTCAGGTTGTTGGGTATCTGTTTTGTTTTTTTAAATGACTAAAATGGGAATGCTTGCTTATTACTTGTTAGAGACGTAGGGCTGATGCCAGTTGGAAGAATGAACTGGATTTCTGTTTCTCTGCATGTGCGAAACTTCATTAAGTAGTATCAGTCGATTGGCTTTACATGGACTGTTGTCATGTGTGCAGAGAAGAACTTGGTTTGATTGCTCTTCCAGTACCAGCAAACTGACAATGTGTGAAATGGTATTTTTGCCAGTGAGCCATGTTAGATCTTCAGCTTGCCAGCCCTGCAACTGTGGTCTGTGAAATACTGTGCTAATTGACTAAACATATTTATAATGAATGCATATTAAGAAATCATCAACATTGAGTCTTGTTGTTATTTATTTAGAACCATGCTTAAGAAATGAGGAAGCAAAATGTTTGAGTCTTAATTTTAATTCCTTCTTCTTATGAAATGGCTATGAATAACATAGCTCTCTGAAACCGACTTCTGCTTTTTCAAAATATTAATTTAAGAAAAAAACAGGCTTAGTATTTTAAATTTATTTCCAAATATTCATCAAAAGTTAACCTATGGCATGTTGAGTATCTTTTGTTTTACCCCTAAAGAGAGTTAAGCTTTCATCTAATGCTGCTTCTGTTCTTCATATTTTACTTGCACTGAAAGGGAGCAGAATCTATATGACAACTTCTCGTCTTACTTTTCTGGAAATAGGTGGGGTTACTGACTGACCTCAGAACTTCTTGGGAAACTATTAATGATAAAGAAGCTTTTAATAACTGTTTTTTTTTATTAAATTAGACATATTAGTACATACAGATGATTAGATTTAAACTTGTCAGCAAATGTTTGGGTTCAGTCTTTCTATATATTCCATAAAAGCAAGCATTACACTGATCATGATCATGATGGGTCCACATTTTAGGACTGCTTGTTCAGAAAAGTCATGGCGGAGCAAGACTGAGCATGATTTTGACCAGATACAGCTATAAGTTTTGTGCAGAGACTTTTATTCTGGAATACAGGTAACTTTAATTGAGTTTGTCACTTCGAAATTTACACTAAACCAAATAAAGTCACTCTTGTTCTAAAAGAGGTTAACTCCAGTGTGAAGGAAATCACCTTCCTGTATTGCTTATTTGGAGTTTGCTTTCATTGAGCTATGACTTCCTGTGTACTACGGTGTTTCTGTCAATCTATGAGTCTTTCCTTTGAACAATAGAACAGAGCATATCTGTTCTTACTTTTCTATGTATGGCCCAAATTATCTATTTAAAACCAACACTTTTTGACTCCACTAGGTTTACTTTTAACCTGTTGAACTGAGTTTGTGCTTTCCAAGTTTTCAATGCCTAACAGTAATCCTATTACAACTGTTTTCCTTTCATGTAGTATTCAAAAAGGTTTTGACTATACAGAGAAAAACTAAAATACTTGCTTATAAATGTCATTGTTCAAGTAAAGTACTTTCAGTATTAAGATATTTTAAAGAAGGTTGTGGCAATTTACAATTAGATACTTTGGACACAGGGAATATGCAATGCAAATGACTTCCAGATAGACATGTGTTAAGAGAATCTTCAATGGACTGTTCTGTCCATTCTGGAATATAAATTTTCAGGTTTTCATTGTATTATAAGAGCTTGCTTAAAACTTTTGATTCTGCTTGCATAATCTGTATTTATTATTGTTAAAGCTCAGCAGGAAAACCACTTGTTTCGAAGACACTTCAGTAATCTTGAAATTTAACATGCATGACAAAGGCTCATGAGAATTTAGGAGTGTTATAGATGTTAATATTTTTCTTTCTGTCATTGAAGCTTTTATACCCTAAAAAAGAAGGGCAAACTCTTAAAAGACAGTGAGGTTGTAGATCTCAATGCAATGTGGGGAAGAAATATAACTTCATCACACTGGGGAAAACCTGCTTTCCTTGAAATACTGACAGTTTGAGCCAGGCTGGCTTATATCATGTTCTCAATGGGGAGGAAGAGATAGTGTCAGTTGCTTATTACCTACAAAATTTCCAAAAGCCTCAGGCTGAGATTACTGGAAAAAAGTGTCTTTTTATATTGTATTTGATTCCTTTGAATAGCTGATTTCAAATAGATAGAACTACATATTTTACTAGAAGTGTTGCTTGAGTTGATGGTACCCGAATGTGTCATAACCCTACTGTTTTATTTTGAGGAGGGGAAAAAACAACAACAATAAAAAAAGAGACACAGAAAATATGCTTTTCTTCCAGAGTACCTCCAGGATGCAGCCTGGCTCTAGCAATAGTTGTTCAGGTTACGAAGTGATGGTTTAACACTCCCTCCTGAGCTCTGCATTAATAAGCTGAGTCAGAAACTGCCGATTCTCACTGTTAGCAAATTTTAAGTTGATATTCATCAGGAACCCAGAACTCTAACTGAGCAGTAGCTGCTCTCTATATTAACACTGTTTGAATGGACTTCTCTTCTGAAGAAGTTTAAATATGACAGCATTGTCCTCCCTGTGTGCTTGTCTGCAAATCCTATCATCAGTGACTTCTGCAGTCAAGTGCATCTGTTCTGTAATGGCTTGACTGTCTCCAAATGGCTAATGGCTGACTTTGTCTCTAAATTGGAGAGACATCAGTTTGATAGATGGACCACTCAGTGGATAAAGAACTGGCTGGATGGCTGCACACAAAGAGTTGTGGTCAATGGCTCAATGTCCGGCTGGAGACCAGTAACAAGTGGTGTCCCTCAGGAATCGGTGTTGGGACCGGTCTTATTCAACATCTTCGTCACTGACACAGACAGTGGGATTGAGTGCGCCCTCAGCAAGTTTGCCGATGACACCAAGCTGTGTGGTTCGGTTGATACCCTGGAGGGAAGGAATGCCATCCAGAGGGACCTTGACACGCTTGTGAGGTGGGCAGATGCCAACCTCATGAGGTTTAACCATGACAAGTGCAAGGTCCTACACCTGGGTCGGAGCAATCTCAGGCACAGCTACAGGTTGGGCAGAGAAGAGATTCAGAGCAGCCCTGTGGAGAAGGACTTGGGGGTGTTGGTGGATGAGAAAATGAACACGAGCCGGCTTCAGCGTGCGCTTGCAGCCCAGAAAGCCAACCGTATCCTGGGCTGCATCAAAAGGAGCGTGACCAGCAGGTTGAAGGAGGTGATCCTGCCCCTCTACTCTGCTCTCATGAGATCTCACTTGGAGTATTGTGTACAGTTCTGGTGTCTTCAACATAAAAAGGACATGGAACTGTTGGAACAAGTCCAGAGGAGGGCCACGAGGATGATCAGGGGACTGGAGCACCTCCCGTATGAAGACAGGCTGAGAAAGCTGGAGCTGTTCAGCCTGGAGAAGAGAAGGCTGCGTGGAGACCTCAAAGCAGCCTTCCAGTATCTGAAGGGGGCCTATAGGGATGCTGGGGAGGGACTCTTCATTAGGGACTGTAGTGACAAGACAAGGGTAACGGGTTCAAACTTAAACAGGGGAAGTTTAGATTGGATATAAGGAAGAAGTTCATTACTGTAAGGGTGGTGAGGCACTGGGATGAGTTGCCCAAGGAAGTTTGTGAATGCTCCATCCCTGGCAGTGTTCAAGGCCAGGTTGGACAGAGCCTTGGGTGGCATGGTTTAGTGGAAGGTGTCCCTGCCCATGGCAGAGGGGTTGGAATTAGGTGACCTTAAGGTCCTTTCCAACCCTTACTGTTCTATGATTCTATGACTGACACACCTAAAATTATTTTTCAGTTTTTATTTACTTAGTGATTTGTTGACTCTATCCTTAATTCTGACTGTGTAAGACTGTCACATTGTACTGCATCCAGCACCTTTCCAGAAATCTTTCATCTGCATCATTACTTCTGTCAATCAAAGCTGATGAATCTAATCAGAGGAGGTGGGTTTGAGAGGATCTGTTTTGGGATTCCAGAGGGATTTGCATAGTTCTGTGATTCTGAGATTGACTATTATGAATTATTACCTATAGGATTGTCCTCCTGCTCTTCCATTCAAAAGGCTTATTTCAGATCCCCACTGGGAATGAGGAAAAATTGGTTGTTGGGGTTGGATGAATAGTATAATGACAGTGCTATAGTGAGAATTTTAGTGGAAGTGGGCAAATCCTAGCTTTAAGTGTCTCTCCTTGCTGAAAGGCTTGCATAATCGTTTAAGGCTGATGTGATGATAAAATTGGAAGCTACACATAGGAAGCCATCCCTTCTGTACAAATTCTGTGTGTAAGAGCAAGTACAGATTCTTTTGGGGAAGAGATGCTTCACCTCAGAGAAGCCCAAATGGATTTTGGTTTAAATACTAAAATGTGGTGAAGAAACTCAGGCAAAGAGATACGTGCTTGTCTAATTGGTTTTCTTAGATGTGTTTCTTAAAATAAGCAAACAAAAACTCTTCTGACATGAAAAGCTTTGCTGATATCCTAGAATTGCCTATGCACTGAAGAGCTCCTGAGACAGAAAGATGGCAATCTGGAGGGTCAGCACTTGCCTTGTCTTGTACATTTGAGTTATAAGGTCTTATTTCGCGGGCCGTATTAATGTCTGTAGTTCATTTGTAAAGGAAGCTGGGAAAAGTTGTGTGGCCTGTTTGATGTGGGTGCTCCTAAATGTTTAAAAAGAGCATAGCCAGTTCATACAAATCTCATGGGGATCTTTGCCAGAAGTATGCAGCATCCTGCCCTAGTAAACTCTGTTGACGGGCATTAAATATATTTTTCAGATTTTCATAAGCAGATCTTTAATTAATGTAAATGATCCGGGGGGGGGGGGGATATGTAAAAAAATGCTGTAAACTTAAATGCAGTTTTTGAAGAGGAGAGGATTCAAAAGTAATCTTTCTCATGCAAGTTCTTCCTTCTTAGTGGATTGTACACACACACAAAGCATTCCTCACACTTTCAAATAGGATGTGCTGATTAAACCTGAGCAGACTTCAGTTTGCAGGAAAATAATTTTTAGGTGTTGGTGGCATAAGCAGAGCAAGCTGGAGGTGATTCTTGCTGGGTGTGTTCAGGGAGGGATTTTTTTATTTTTAAGGATATAAGAGAAGTAACAGGCTCCAATTCCTATTGTCACTCCTTGATTTCTTTTCAGAAGATGTATAGCAGAAAAGTAAACCTTTTAACTCCCAGCAGGGCTGGTGTTCAAAGCTTTGTCTTGGAATTTAAAGAAGAGTTTCTTGCAATGGCATGTAGCATTCTCAAACTTTTATGCTTTTTGATGTTTGTCAGTCAAGAAAGAAGGAAATAATTGATAAATGCAGGTTAATCAGTGTTATTTATCACTTGGCCTCCTTTGAAAAAACAGGGATTTGTCTGTATCTTTCCTAAAAAGATAAGTGGTCTTTCCTCTTTAATTATCCTCTTCTCCTTTCTTTTCTGCTCTGTCCACACAATCATTTATATGCTCTGCTTTTTGTATGACTAATGCAAATACATAGCCCAAATATCTTCTTCAAAGTATGATGCTTAGATTCGTTCAGTGAACTCTGGCACAAAATAATTGTCTCAAACTGAAGGTAGACTTCTGAGTTATCATATGATTTTAAAAGATCATTGAGTAATATTGTAGAATACGGAAAATATTAGGAAATAGTTTGGATCCCTTTGTGGATGCTGGAAACTTCCCCAGTGTAGAATGTGCTTTAAAAAAGTAAAGAAATGGGTATCTAGAGTTTATTTTCAGAATGTTCCATTATGAAAGAAGGAATTTTCTGACCTAGGTCAAAGCTTTTAGGACAGATTGCTTCCTTATGAGCATTTTCAAACAATGGTTATGTTATTAAGACTCTTGGCAAAAAGTCAGAAGAAGACTGGGAGGGAGGAGGATAGGCAGCTAAGGGAAACATTTTTGATGAGATCCAGTCAGAAGCTTGCAAGCATGTTTTGGAGGATGTAATCAAATAAAATGGGAATTTTCTATTGAAAATATAGAGCATACAATTCTGAAAGGCTTATTGGAAATAGTTTCACTTCCAAATAGGACCAATTTAATGCAGTTTCTTTGATTAACAAGATTCTGGATCTGGGAACAAAACTGAGGTCTGAGAGCAGATGAGTAGTTGATTCAATCAGCTTTATTTCTAGCTTTTTCTTTAACTTTATATGTGAATTTAAGAAATCAATAAACCATTTTGTTGGGTTTTGGGGGGATTTTTTTTGTTTTTGTTTTGTTTTTTTATTAAGATGCTTGGTGATCTGTCCCTTAGTCACACATGTCAACACTTGGACACTTCTTAATGGGTATGATGCCCTCAAACACTTTAAAGCCAAAATACTGGCGAAAGTATCTTTTTAATATCTGTGTTGAATTTGTGTCTGTTCCTGATCTCTGCCTTGCTGCAATTCCACCTGCTTTTACTTCATATTCTAATCTTGTAGTTGTACTACATGCTTATGCATATTATCAAAGTTGTATTCTGGCCTTCAGAAAAATGCTTGTGCTAGCCAGATATCAGTGATTTGATTTAATATGGAATGTGGGTACTTTTCTCAAGGAGAATTAGTGACAGGTAAATATTGGTTTTGAGCCAACATGTGATTCTGAAGTTCACATTAAGTGTACTATGCAAGTATCTTTATTTTTGCATAAGATTAGTATTTTCAGATCACAAGTTGGGATTTTTCCTTAATTTGGCAAAAAAGAAAGCAGTATGCAGTTCAATAAATATTCCCCATACTAAAAATTTTTGGGGTGGCATGATAGCTATGGAGATAGTAAGTATAATGAATTTTTGAGGATATACATGCGATGCTCTTGAGGGCATGGAGACAGGGTTTGAGACCTTTATGTCTAAAAAGGGTTGTTTAAGGCACTGTACTAATAGAAGGTATTTGATATTTAAGCGGATTTCTTATGCCTGGGCAGTGGGAGGTTACAGATATACAACCATGGTATACCCAATGTATATATGCAAAATACATGCAGTTAATCATTTATAGATGAAACAACATGTAGAAAATGTTTGCTAGTACCTTGACATTGCTTTATTTTCAGGCAGTGATTTGAAAGTAAATTTATGGCATCAAGGTGATGTCAGGTTGGCATGCTGCTGAGCTGTTTTCTTGCTAAGCTAAAAGATGTGTGGGAGTGTTAATATTCTCCTTTAGTCACCTTGTACACTTATCTGTATGTGTGAGGATAAAACATGTGGTTGCCTTATCACCTGAGGGTATATTTTTAAGCAGGTGCTGCCAGTTTGGTGTCCTAGGAATTCTTGAAACCAATGGCTGCTTTTAAATGGTATGAGTGAAAAAGCAGTCCGAGGAGGAGGCAGGGTATTTGTGAGCTTTATTTGTATTTAAGTAGTGGATGGTTCTGCTTGATTTCTAGTGGTATCTAAGGAGGCCAGTGAACTGTGAAGGCCCAAAGTGTATGTACAGCTTTATGATGCTCTGCAGTGGGGTGCTGGGGTTGTGGGAAGAAATTCTGATCAGTAATGCAGGGAAGTATGGATGTAACATGGGGAGAAACCAGGACAGATGAAGGTTAAAACCTTCTTTAGGTGAAATTTTATTTCCATACTTCATATGAAAAGATGTCTTTAAACTGATAGTTATTTTACTGGTCGGTAAGTAAGCTTCAGACATAAACTGACAGTTGTCAAAGAGTGCTGGTTATATAGTGGGAGAGCATAGAAGAGAATGGTTTGTGTGGGAACTAAGCACAAAAATACACTTAACTGTTGTATTGTGGAGTATTCCAGAGGAAATTAGAATAATTGTTTGGTTCTTCTGCTTTTTCATTGTGGACAACCCAGCTCAGCACACTGTAGTGAGTAAACTCTTGGTGGAAATAAACTGGGTTTAGGACTTCTATGATTATTATTACCATGCATTAAAAATACCATAAATCAGCATGTCCCTAATACTGCAGATACATTTGTGCACAAATCATGCTAAAGCTATTTCAGTACGAATATTTTGTCTGGGTTTAAGTTAAAATATCTTTCACTTTAAGATGATATGAATTGGGGTGAAATGTATAATTGGATTTTATTTATGATTCAATAAGGAAGTGTTTGAGCTCTTAGATACAGGTGCTTTGCTACAGAAGAACTAAACTAGCCAGTGGTTTCAGGTATTTTAATGGGTATTTTCGATATTATTAAAAACAGAATTAGAGTGAGATATGAGAGAGTCAAATACTCTTTTTGAACTTTTCTTGAAAGTTGGAGCTTCTGACAATTCCCTTCTTCCTCAAACACTCCTCCCTTGAGAGCTCCTGACTGAGAGCAAGCATTTCTTTTACTTTTCAGAATTTATCTGACTCTCCCTGCTGTTCACAATGACCTGCCCAGGACTCTTAAAATAAGACTTCTCACATACACTTTTTTCTTCATACTTTTTAGAGTCTTGCTTTTTTAGCTGCTGTAACTTCTCCCCAACCATGGTATCATTAGCTGCTACAGCCTGCTGAGCCTGACACTTCATAGGTCTTCTTGCTAAAGCTCCAGCTTCTGTTTCTGTCAGGTGTTTCAGAAACACAGGAAAAATCTTTATTAAAGAAAAATCTTATTCTTGATTAGGGCCTGAAAGGACTAAAGATGTGTGCCAGGAAACAAGAATGGGCATATGGTGGTATCAAGTGATGCGCAAAAATGTTTGAAACTTCCATATGAACACATGTAAGTTCATTCTACCACCAAGTAATTGTGATGGTATTAATTTTTCTAGTCAAGAGGTCTGCATTGCTTCTGGAGTTACTAATCTTCCCTTGCTAGTTTCTCTCTGGGAAACAAGAAGTCTGTCTTCCCAGGCTTTCATGTTGTGGAGCAGGTAAGGATGTGCTAGAAGCTCCTCTCTACTTCAGAGAGTATAGGATATACTTACCCCTCTATATACATGCAGCATTTCTGCTTCGGTCGTCCTCAGGGGTGAGGGGGGAGTGGAGCAGGAGGTTGTGTGGCTGAAGTGTCTTCCAGGTGCAGGCAGCACTACTTGTACCCTGAGATCAATGGAAGTGATGGAAGAGGCATAACGGCGTAATGTATTCTGGTGGGGCAGCACAGGGAACAAGGACTGCTTTTGTGGCTACTGTAACAATGCTGGCATCTGATGACTCTGCAGTCATGTCTTGAGTGTGACCTAGTTAGTGGTGTATTGCCCGTTATTAGCATAATTCTGAAAGGCAGGAAACTGAATTTGTTCCTTCTTCATTTCAGTTAGAAATGAATCATTAAATACGCAATTTTGTTTAGGTTACAATTTGTAGGTGAATGTCTTATAAAAAAAGACACATGTTGATACAGGAATTAGAGTTTAAACTAGATGTAACACAACTGTGAGCTGGGCATTTAGAATTGATTTTAATGTGAAATTTGTTTTGTATGTGAAGCATAAGCTTCCCAATTTTCCATTAGTTTAAGAAATTCTTTAGGTTTGTCATGCTAATGTGCTCCTGGAGCTAAGAATTCAAAGAATGTTGGAATAATGTGGAAGACTTATAATCTTCTCCCAAACCTTTGACTGAAAAACTGATTGAGAAGCTTATCAGTCTGTCAAGTGGCCTTCAGAGAGGATATACACCTTTCTCTAATAAGATTAAAGATACTTTCTCTTATTTGTTAGATGTTCTACCCTTCAGGTTACCCATGAAAGGAGCAAGGCAGAAGGCAAGAGAACTGCCTGCAGTTCTTAGTTTGTGTTCCAGGATTTGAGTACATCTACACTGCCTGTTTGTATTGAAAATGCTTATCATGTAGGAAGTGAAGCAGTGTTGGAAGCATGCTATTTTGTCTTGTGACTGCTTCTTTTATAGAATAATTAATACTGAAAGGAGGAAGCCATATCCTGTCTTGTACAATGTTTTGCAATGTGGTAGTTAGGGAAAGTATTTCATAATGTGTTGCAAGATGTGAATTGGAATGCTTTTATCCAAAACCTAAGGAAGTTAAAATGCTAGGTTTCTGCACATGCTGATACATGCTGATTAAAATGAAGTGTTTTGTTTGTTCCTGGTAAACAGTACTTATTAATTTAAAAATCTATCAGAAGATGGAAATAATTTGAAATAATTCCTTGATTATGTTCAATAAATATGGATTGCAATAGGAAACTTATATGGGTTTGTGGAGAGCAAAAATGATTACTATTCCAGGAGTTTCACATGGATGCTCAGATATTGAGTCAGGGACTACAGAAAGGAATTGACTTTATTTGTAAATTGTTACGAGTTCTTCCTTTTCAGAAGAAGGGTGAAGCTACTAGATTATGCCTGGATAATTGTTAATCTACAGTGTGAAACTTTTCTGCAGTTTATAACACAAGGCTTGTCTCTGCCCATATTGCCAATTTAGGATCTGTTAAGAAGGCAAGACTAATTGCTACTGAAATCTGTTAACTTCTTACTGCTTTGTCTGAGAAGATATGATCAAAGCGCTGAACTTCATATCTTGAATGCAAAGGAAGAGGACAAGGAAAAAGTTGAAAAACATTAATAATGTTTTGCTGTTATGAAAAGTGGATTTCCTTGAGGTGGTCTAATAGGCTTGGGTAGGCTAGGGCAAGGAAAAGGGTAAGCATAAGTTGCATTAATAGGAATTAATTACATAATTAATTATTACAGAATTCTTAGAGTGATTTCTTTTAGATTATTTTTTTCAAAACTCTAATACAGTCTCTCCACCTTTTTTCCCTACCAGTATCCCCTTATGTTTGGACTCATCCTTGCATTCTGCTGGTGTTTGTTGGTTTGCTGTAGTCGAATTTACATGGGAATGCATTCAATTTTGGTAAGAAAATAATCCTACTAAACTTCTATTTTAATGTTGTTCTAATTTCATAAACTTCCATCACACTTAAGCTTTTACAGTGCAGTAATTGTATGTAGATCATTTTACAGGATGGCCTACCATACAGGAACAGAATACTTGCACTTCTCCAGCAGTACATGAGTACAATAGCTAAAACTAGATGTCAAACTTCTGTTAATTTATACTTTTCTTTCATAAACTCAATCCACAGTTGAAACTTAGCTGATGTTTCAGCTAAGTTTTGAAATTGACACCCACTAAATCATAGACTTAAGGTTTCCTCTGCAGAGTAGAAATAATTTTGCGGGATGAGAGAGTGGCTGTAAATGTCCACTCGGGTTCCACATCACCTACTCAAAGCATGTGCATTTCAGAATGCCATGCCAAATGCTAGAGTTTCCCTTAACAAACTTCTAAAACAAAATAACAAAGTTGTCATCTTTGAAAAAGGGAGTTGCTTATTAAAAAGGATTAAAAAGAATAAAACTGAAACTCAAATACAAGCAATGTAAGAATGGGAAAATAAGATCACTATAAAATGGTAATCAGAATTTAAGACGATTAATAGGAATGGTTAAAGTGGTTTTTGAGGATCACTTGGTAGAAGGAGAAAAGTTAACAGAAAACAGCAAGCCTGGTAGTGAGTAGCTGGTTGATGAACACAGTGTAGAAGGAGCATATGAAAATAAGGCAGCTTGGAAAAACTGACTGACATATTTGCATTAGTGATTAGGAGGCTTCACAAGTCAGAACATGTGGGGGACGGTGGGATGAACTGATATTTTAGATTACAGTGTCAGCTGATAGATAGTCTATAAGTCATGCAACAAATAGTGATTCATCATGTAGAGTAGGTTATTCAGCAGTTTCATATCTGATTCCTCCGTAATGTTTGAATGAATACAATTAACCATGTGTTACCTGTAATAAAATCAACCATGGTGCTTAAGTTGGAGGAGGAAGGAGGAAGGGTTCAAGGTGGTAAATATGGGAGAAAGGTGTTGTGATTGCTTTTGAAATGAGAAAGTCTGATTTTCCTCTCAGTCAATTCTGTTAGAGCTTTTATCAAGCATTCTATTAGTGGAAGTGAGTGATTCATTGAAGATGGAGCAATACAAATACTGCTGATGCATGTCCTACCCCTGGCTCATGTGGAAAAGTTGTTAAATGTGAATTAAGGTGATCTTGTTTCTACAGCTTGGATTTCCAAAAGCTCTCAAAAAATTCCTCCTTAAAAAGTAAAGGTGACAAAAGCTGCAGATAATTCTGTGGAACTGAGTGATCAATCAGCAGTAACTGAAATTTAGTGTTAAATTAAAAAAGAATTTGAGGAACCTTTTAATTAAGAAAAGACATTTTAAAAGCAATAATAAAACTGAAAATCAAGTATGAAGCCACAGAAGTTACTTCTTCCTCTCCTTTAATAGTGGCAAACAATTCTCTATTCTTGCAGTGTTAATTCTGAAGCTGGAGTGGAAAGTCTAAGCCACTGTAATGACTAGCTGCAGTGGTCCTTCACTGCCTTACCAGCTGTTGCTGCCAGTGTGCCTGTGTCTTGGCACTCTTGGCACTCAGATCCAGTGTTGAGCTGTTACAGCAGACTCAGCTGGCAGAACTGACCTAACTGGACTAGCTAGTGCTGTGCTGGGTGCCTGGATAAGGACCACTGTAGCCAGCAAATACAGTCATAGAAGAATCACAGAATGGTCTGGAATGGCAGGGACCTTTAAAGGCTATCTGATTCTACATCCCTGCAATGAACAGGAACATCTTCAACATGTTGTTGAGCAACCTAGATGAGGTTGTTCATAGCCCTGTCCAACCTGACCTTGCATGTTTCCAGGGATGGGACATCTGTCACCTCACTAGGAAACTGGTTCCAGTGTTTTACCACCCTCATTGTGAAAAATTTCTACCTTGCATCTAGTCTAGATGTACCCTCTTTTAGTTTAAAACAAGTACCTGTTGTCTTCTCACTGCAGGCTTTGCTAGAAAATCTGTAGATCTACAACTCTGATAATGGATCATTTGATCATAGTTCCATTCATGATCTGATTATGATGCAGGTGTCCTATTAATAGGTGGTCAAATGCAATTCCTTACCCTTAACATAAAAAAAAAATGTAATTGTGGACAGTAAATGGAAGAAGATGGGAATTCACAAGTTGCTTTTAACAGATCAATGAGATTTCTCTTCTTGCTAAAGTAACTTAAATTATTTTTTGAAATAGTTATTACACTGAAACCATATTTTTGTCTCTCTTCAACAGGATGTTATTGCTGGCTTTCTGTATGCTATTCTTATCTTGGTTGTCTTCCATCCAGTTGTGGACCTGATTGATAACTTCAACTTAACTTACAAATATGCACCTTTAATTATCATCAGTCTCCATTTAGCCCTGGGCATCTTCTCTTTCACTCTAGACACCTGGAGCACATCTCGAGGCGACACAGCTCAGATACTGGGCTGTGGTGCTGGAGTAGCCTGCGGCTCTCACATTAACTACATGATGGGTCTCAATCTAGATCCTCCTCCCAAGACTTTACCTTTATCACTTTCCTCTCTCACTGTGACTGTGTTTGGAAAAGCCATATTGCGATTGTTAATCGGAGTAATAGTTCTGCTGTTAACAAAAGTAGCAATGAAAAAAGCCACTATTCCACTGGCATGTAAAATATTTTGCATACCACATGATGATGTACGGAAAGCAAGACAACGCATGGAAGTTGAGCTTCCCTATCGTTATATTACATATGGAACGGTTGGGTTCTCCCTCATGTTCATTGTTCCTTGCCTCTTCCACTTCATTGGTCTTTCTTGATGCAGTTTTATCACTTTCAATAGAACAGAGCTAGTTGTTTTTCAAAGAGGTGCACAGTCTGCTAAGGCAAGGCTAGTGAGCTTCACTTTGGCAGGGTCTTCACTTTAACAGCAATACATAGAAGGCAAAGCATTTAAAGAACTTTGCACATCTTTGGGTATGGTATGGGGCCAAAAGTCAAATATCAATCCACAAGAAGTGCTGAACTCTATAAATGCTGTGTCTAGACTTATTGCTGTAACAAAGTCTGTGTGTGTGATGCAATTAATGTATCTGGAATGTCTGTACCTGTGTACATTGACATTTTAACAGGTATGTCAGCTGATCAGAAAGCTTCATTCATGACCTGTTTGCCATTTCATAATAACTTACTCAAATTGTTGGACCATAGACTGCTAAATTTGTTTTCCTCTATTCTTTCCTGAAGCCTTGCTTCAAGATGTTTCAGCTAATAGGCATTTCTAATGGACCAAACTTGTAATGAGTTTGAATTTTTCTAAAGAAGTAAACAGAAGCCTTTTTCTTTACCCCGCTCTACAGAGTAAAATATCTGGACTGTATTGGTAGATACCACTAAAGTGTACATGATCCAGGTACTGTATTTTATGGTTTAATAACTGTGCCTTTCTGTTACTAAATTAAGAAATGCCATATTACTGTGATGTAAAAATGCCAAATTTTATTTAAAATACTACATAATTAGGCAGATATTTTTAAATGTTAGATTGTCCATCATGTTGCTGGCATGGTTCAAGTTAACTGGAAAGTATTCAGTTTAGCCTAATCAAAATTGCATAAATGAAATAACGTAAGAATCACATCCTTAAGCTCAAGATGTTGTAAATGCATAAATGAAATAACGCAAGAATCATGTTCTTAAGCTCAAAATGTTGTAAATGGACAATAATCCCTTTTGTAAGTATTTTTAATGTGTATTGTAAGTTACTGGAAGAGGATATATTTTTCTGGAGATTGTTTATATAGTGGACATATATTCAAAATTAATTATCTAAACATATAAACAATAAAAACATGCCATTCTGCAAAGAAATGGGCTTCACTTATTATTCCAAACTAATTTAGAAAAAACATTGGTTTTAGATACTTTCTTAGGAAATATAATCCTTATTCTCAAAAAATTACACATATTTTTATTCATTAACATATTTAAAGGTAAAAATCACTTTTACTTCATTTAAATAGCTATAAGACAATATAATGATCAAATTAAATTTTTAATCATTCTGATAGGTAGATTGTGAGCAGCCAAGACAATATGGTCAATGTATAAACAGTTTGTGCATATCTAAGTATTACTGAATTATTATGCACTTTTCAGCTTTTCATGATCCTTTTCCCAGTGATGAGTAGAATATGACCCTTCAACTGGAATTTCATGTGCCTCTTGTATTTCATTTTGTCTATGTTCACGTGTTGCTTAATCTGTTCTTCCCATGTCAGGAACAGACTCATTGTCTGGCCAGATGTGAATGACTTAGTTTTGTATTGAACTTTTTTTCCCCCCAGGAAAATCATAATTTGGTTGAAAAGTCTAGTGACAGAATACAATACAAAGCTTAAATTTTTTTGTAAATAATATTTGGAATTGGAAAGATTTTTCGTATTGGAGCTCGTAACTCCAAACTGTTAATATGTAAATTAAAAAAGTTAATCTCTTTCTTCAGAGCAGCAAAGTTATGGTACGCCAGCACTAGGTGATGTAAAAAACTAACTTTTCTGATGCATTTCTTCAGTTCACTAAGAATGTACCACTATGAATGTACTCAAACTGATGTATTCAGAACTGATAGTGTATTAAACAACTTCTACAGTTGAGAAGACCTTCCTTAGTAGAAAATGGTTAGCTTATTTCAGTGCGTGTTTCTGGATTTGATTTTTCTCTCTGTCCCTCTTTTGCAGTTTAATGCTGAATGTGCAGTAAAAGGTAAATTGGTTTCCAAGGTTTTGAGGGAGGGATTTCCACTTGTTTGGCTTTGCACACTAAGACAGTCATTAAATAAACAGCTGGGGGGAATGCACACAAAATGCCTTACACTTAAAGCCCTGAGCAAGCGATGTAGTTCAAATCAGATTAAACTAGTTTGAGGACTGGTGAAAACAATAGGATAACTTTCTCTGAAGTTTAAGGCATATTCTTCTTGAATATCCTAGCTTTACATTTTATAGCGAAAAAATGTATAAATTGTAGCACAGAAGAGACAAGTAAGCAAGACTGATCTTTTACGGTACATTTTTGAATTCTAGGAACTTCAGATTTACAGCATAAGGGTATTCTTAAAGCTGTCTTTCCTAGCCGTGCTTGCTCTCTTCTATGAATGGAAAATAAAATCCACTGTGGAAGAACTAGAATGGGAGAAAAAAAACATATGCAGGTAGGGCTTTCAATGGGCGAAGTAAAATTGCACTGTACCATATACTACTGTTACTCATAAAGGTATATTTTATATTTTTATACATTACATTGGGTAACTTCAAAATGTCATGTTCCATGTACCACATAGTCTAGTCCACAGAAAATGTATATCAGTGTTTATACAGCAACTTCACAATGCACCTTCACAACCCTGTTTCTAAGACTGCAACAACTCTACTGAAGTTTACATGAAAAAAATATTACTATTCTATTTTCATGTTTTATAAGGAGTTACAGTCATGAGGGTAGTTGAGCACAAAATATCATGCAATATGAATACGGTTATAAAGAATAAAAAATGCAAAAATGTAAAAATCCACTTTAAATATGAAATACTTGTATTTTAATATATTTATGTCTAATAAGAATCTAAGATCCTTCAAATTGGGCATAATGAAACAGCAGGTATAACTGGAGCACTTCCTTTACACAAAGCAATTCCTAGAGTTGAACATGAAAACTGGTTCTTGTATAAGCATCAGCTGGTACCAAATTATTTATAAATAAATTTAACATAACTTTAAAAGGTAGTTAAATGACTCTTCAGAAGGACAGTACACATTAAACCTTTCATGAAGTGGTGCAAAAACATTCATGTCACTGCTAGTTCCAGGTTGTATCGTCCCAAGGAGATAAATACTGCTACCGTATAGAAGCAGATACAAATGCACATTTATTACAAAAAGCCACGAGTTAAATTTGTCTTCGATTACTATATGAAATAACACCTGAAACAAACAATCATGTAGAGTGCAATTTGGCATGAAATTCTGTTTTCCAAGAGGCTGAAGAGACTCGAATTATTCTCAGGCTGTGTTAAACACAGGAATAGGATTTTTCTTGACCTGGCCCTCAGTCAGAACTAACATATGCATTGCATCTTGGGCAACTCTGAGAAGCTATTATTTCGGGGAAAAAAATCATGTTTATAAAAAAAACTATTACTTCTGCTTCCCATATCATGCACTGGGGTTGAAGCATCTTTCTCCTATGAAGCTCACCTATGAAGCTGTTCAGTATTTTATCACATTTGCCTTACCACTTACCTTGCAAACTGGGGGGCAGAGGAGGTGGATAAGCTATTTTAAGTTAAATTGGTGAACCAAAGGGTGTTGTATTTTGTTTACTTACTTAGAGATTTGTTTTTTAAGCTTATGTACACATTGTCTCCTGTGGGAGAGAATAGTAAATAAACAAAAAAAACCCAGACAAAAAATCAGAAAGATGCATTTCTTTTAAAATGGCATCTCTAAATGTGGTTATGTGGCTTTTTTATTTTTTTATTACCAGAACAGTGTTAAATTGTCTGGATTTTAAAAGCTATTATGCTTTCCTTTACTACTATCTTGCTAATACTGCTTTCAGTTTTTATTACTCCATTTCTTGCTTATTTCCCAGGGATTGTCCTGAACTTTTTGTAAGCAATTGCTACTTATGTGAAGATTGTAATTTTGAACTTGTAAAAACTTAAGGGCTGTTAGTGGCTGTTAGCTGCTCCAATACACAAAAACAAACCTTGCATGCTGTAAGTAAATACATCTGTTGTGCTAAAAGTTGTTTCTATTTCAGTATTTACTTTCTCAATACAAAATTGAGATTTTTCTTTTCTCACACAGTAAATACATCAGATACTTAATAACTCAATAATATGAAGAGGCATTGCTGTTAAATTCCTGTTCTGAAGGTCATGTCTATGCACTAACGTGCAGGCATCAGTGTGTGTGAAGTGACTTGCTTTCTAAGGTGTAAATGTAATAGTCTTGCTTTTGAGGTCTGAGATTGCTGTTTTTAAACTCACACTTAGCCCTGTTTTTACAAGACTTTTAAAGGGCTTAACTTGGAAGCTGTTTCTGTCGATGGATTTGGCTGTATGTTTGCAGTACTCTGTACCATGATTGCACTGAATGCCGAGATCCCAGAATAATGTCAGTATGTAAAAGAATGAGAGAATTGATTTCTTGCGGTACTGTGACTCAATTTACTGTAATTGATTCTTGGGTGTTTTTTTGATCTAATATAGGCTGTTTCTAGGTTATACAATTAATTTCTATATTCTACAAATGTCTTTGAGGAAATTTTGACCTTTTTTTTGTAGGAGGAAGTATTATTGAATGACTTCATGCCAGAACTTTATTCTAGTGGAAAAGCTTAAGTGGCCTTTTTGTTTCAGCAAAAATACATAAGCCTATTTTAAAGTTTACTGTAAATACTGTATTTGTCAAATTGATAGATTAGTTGGGTCACTCATGAAACAAAGGCAAACAAAGCTTAATTGAAACAGAATGTGATACTGTATGGCAGAGAAGATACAGCTCTGTAGGTGTTCTCTAAAAAGCGAATACCACATGTTGAAGTTTAAGCAAATATAACTATGCATTAGAAACATTTCTCTGCACTCTGTTCTGCACCAGAAATAATATGTATGTTGGTAAGAGTCCTTTCAAAGCAATATGTGTTTGCAGCATATAATAATAACAGTTCCTGGAGAATCAAAGAGGAATGGAGGAGTACAAAGGAGACTATTATCTTCAAGTTATTGACAAGTAAGTAAAAAGTCCTGTCAAGTTGGAAATTTTTATTAGTCACTAAACTTTGACTAAATTAGTCACTACAGTCTTCCCACAACTTAATTGCTGTTAGGAAGCGTAAAGAAAGACAGGCGTGATATTCCTGAAATGGAAATTAGATCTTAAGGCTGTTCTAGATGTCTAAATTATTGTAACTGAGAATGATCAGTTCTAGATGTCTGAGGTATTGTAACTGAGAATGATCAGTTCATGAGCCAGTAAACTGAAAAGTAAGAGCAAAGTCTGAGGAGGATTTTGTATTAATGCACTTAAAAACAATGCCAAAATTTGGCCTATACTTGATTTATATGAAATCTGTAATATAATATATATAAAATTTGCATATTGGAGTTTAATTTTTTATGTAAGATTTTTTCTTGTTACTGCATTCCCTGATAAAAGCAAGTGTTCATGAAATATAAACCAGCTTTGTCTGTACAAGGCAAGGTTTTGTGTTAGTAGTATTTCAGGAAAGAATGCAGCTGTAACCCCCAGTATCTCAACCTCTTGGAGAACTACTTAAAAAAACAAAGCAAAACAAACAAACAAACAAAAACCTTTCAAATGCAAGCCCTGAGTTAGTAGAGTATCATATAATGGTTGCTGTATAATAGTGTAGAACTGATGTTTTAAAAATTAATACATTGGAACTTTTTGTTATATTATCCTTAATGATTTTGTACTCATTGTACACTTCTGCAGTTGTCAACTAATGTTTAAACTCATATTGACTGGTAACTGAAGCGTCTTAACTTCATCTGCAATGAGTGGGTAATAAAGTATTGTTGGATTCACTTGTGTTTTGTTGTCTTTATTCCTTCCAGTGCTGAGGGGCATGTGGTTGGACACATACCACAAGCGTAAAACACGGATCACAAGAAAACTCATCTATCAGTAACTGTTAGAGCAATATCGTCTTTTAAGGTGTGGGCTTAAGATGCATAAGTTTAGGAAAAAAGAACAAGGAAATTCTGAAATGAGGTTTTTCTTTTTCCACTGCTTTAAAATCTGGACTATTTAGCTTCATATAAACAATAAAACAAGCTATTGATCAAACTGTAAACAAAGATTTAAGTTCTGTCTGTCTACAGCTTTTGTCAATTGCTGCACACTGATAAATGAATACGGAAGGAAGCTTTCAGTCTAACTGACAAGAAACTTGCTTTCTATGAAAGTGCCTGTTTGGGGAAAAAGGAATCATATCCCAAATTCTGGAACTGTTCAGTTTCGATTTCCAGTCTGACAGCTGCTTTGACTTACACTGCACAGTCAGTTTAATGAGGCAGCTCAGTCCTTGACTGAAATCAGAGTCCTTATGGAAAACAACCAGATGAATTTGTATCCTATTGATCACCTTCTAGTGATTTCTACCTGCCGCCTGAATCTGCTCTGAAAATTGGCCAACTGTGGGTATTTTTATTCCTCAGACTATTAAATATCTACAGATTTCCATGGAATTTATGTAGGCAGTATATCTGCATGAGCTTTGCTTCCTTAGTAAAACAGGCTTAATTGCAGAATACTATTAATTTCAAATGCTGTGAATTTTGTTTTACCATGGTCCCAAGATGCTTTAACTGCTGTTTAATATACGGGCATGAGAAAGTATTAGTTCATTTGTGTATTTGCATTACCTTTAAATAGCCTTAAGTTACTTGGAGAAGTGCAGCAAAAAAAATACTGGTCGGCACAACTCTCACTTCCTCTCTCCCTGCTGTGTACAGTGCCCAGTGAGGAAGTTTCAGCAGTTAAGTAATGTTTCGGAACAGTGTTGCAGAACACTCTATAAGAGGTGGTAACTGCCCCTTGGAAAGAAGCTGTTAGGCCATTTCAGATCCATTAATGGGGCACTGTAAAGCATTCCTCCGTTTGATAGCCTGAAAGATTTATGTGGAGATAGTTCAGGAGATTCTACTTGTTACATAAGGTAAACACTTTTATGCTAACCAAATGTCCTGCCACTTGAAGAGATTGCTCTGACTTTTGTTTTGTTGTCCTACCAAAGCCTTTCTGTCCTGTTACAGCTGTCAAAAATGTAGATGACTAGGATGTTAAATCCAAGCACAACAGCAGTGCACGATCTGTTGGTTAAGAGTTTGTTCTGTAAGTTTCAAGCTACTTCTGAAGATGCTGAGACAAATGGGGGGGGGGGGGAATAAATAAAAAAAAACAAACCCAACACAAAAACATGCCCCCAAAAGCCCCAATGACAACAAAAAAACCCAACACTCAACCCCCCTAAAGGATAAACTCAAAAGAACCTCAACAAATATAACTAAATCTCACCTCCTTGATGGCAAGATTTTAATTCATCATTCCACTGATGTTTTATCTATTTATGGTCTCCGCTGAGGAAACAAAGGTTTATTGTAAGGATTTAAGTTGTTACTAAAGTAAATCTCTGGTCCCTTGCTTCATGAAGTGACTCATATGTGCTTAGTCTAATTATTAGTACTAAATGAAATATTTTTGAAAGGATTTGAATTATTCATTCTTTGCTTCAACAGCTGATGGAGCTTAATTGATAGACTCATGACAGTTTAGTTTATGCTACTGAATTGAAACCAGAAAGGTGTAATTGGAGCTCTTCTGATAAGCCAATCCTGACCAAATATTTCTGAATTGGTAATTAAATCTCCATAGACCTAAGATTTGGATCTTCCTCAGTTGTATATTTGTTGCTCCTTCCATGAGACTTTACAATGAAAAGAGTGGATGAGATACAAGATAACTACATAA
This sequence comes from Pezoporus wallicus, assembly GCF_028554395.1. Taxonomy (NCBI): domain Eukaryota; kingdom Metazoa; phylum Chordata; class Aves; order Psittaciformes; family Psittacidae; genus Pezoporus; species Pezoporus wallicus. Next base: position 2,687,410 of record NW_026639769.1, on the reverse strand, counting down.
ACCTTTATAGGTACAAATCATCTCTAATATTACCCTGACATCAGTTTAGCCACGATTTACATGTAGATTGTCTGATTTAATTTTTTACTTGCTAATTACTTTGCAAAAGTAAAAGCAAGTTCTAACCCAAAAGCTTAGAACTGCATTCCACTGGGAACTGTCCCTCCATTTCACATTTTGTTTCAGAGCTTTCTCTGTGCTTTGAACTTGGTCTGAAGAACAACTGGATGTAGAGACACTTGGTTTACTTGTTTGAAGGATTTTCTTACTATCCTTTTAATTGTAAAATATTTATTACACCATTTATTATTGACTTAACTGAATGCTCTGATTTTATACAAGTGAATTATTCTGACCACATACAATAACTTCTTCCAGATAGCATGGCAAATACTTGGTTTACAGATGAGGTGGGTTTGGTACAGTTTATAGCATTCCTTTCTAAGTATGGCTGGTATGCTTGTTTTTTACTTGCCTCTAATGTTCCAACCCTCCCTCCCCTTCTGGGACAAATACATTCTTCTGTCCCCACATCTAGTGAACATAGCTTACATCCTGAAGAGAAGTATTTTCGTGTTTTTACTACATAATAAATCTTTTAGGTGTGGGAAATGATTCTAAATCTGCTAATAATCTGTGGGGTTTGTTGTTTGTTTGGTTGTTTTTTTTCCCCTCTAAAGGCATTGCAGCCATTTGTAGGGGAGCCAAACTAGTTTTCTTAATCTCAGGAGTAAAGTAGCAAGATTCCTTTACACTGCCATAAAAATCAGTGAAAAGCTGCTGCTTAAACAGATCCTTCATAATGAAATTCAGAGAAGTTTAGACCACTCAACAAGAGGATCTTATTTCTGTGGATACTATTCTAAAACTTGTTAGTTCAGCAGAACTAAAGCATTTGTTCTACTCTAGAAAACACTCCAAGTTAGTGATAGAAAACAGCCAGTGAGCAGTAGGCAAAATTACCTTCAACTAGATGCTGATCGGCCTTTCCTGGGTGGGAAAGCAATGATTTTCTGATTCTGTACAAGTGGCCACTTGCCTCCCAGCCATCTGGTGCTTTCCTATGTGCAGCCTTCCCATGTGCTACATGCTATTTTCCTCACCTTTGCTGACACTTACTTCTCGTTTACTTTTCAGCTTTTTCTTTTCAGGTAGCTCCAAAGAACAGCATCCTTCCAAGCTCTACAGCCATACTTCATGCTTGGTGACAAGCCACAGCACAAGGTTCTTTCACCTCACAACAGAGAGCTTTCATGTGCCAAACTCTGATATCCTTCAGGTATGCATCTTCTGCATGGTCAGGTATCTCCCTTCTGCATTACACAGTGTCTGGTCTAAAATGTGCAGAGTAAGATTGCTGAGGGTGAGAAACAGCAAGAAAGTTTGTCACTAGATCATGGAAGAAAGAAAGAGGGGGAAGGCACCTGTGTATAGCAGAGGCAAGATACTGGATATGGAGAAGAAAAGGGTTGTGGGAATAGGTAAGTGGAGGACATAAAGAATTGCAGAGATGTTGGAAAGTAGTGAGCTGAGGAATAAATAGTGTTGTGAATAAGGCAGGAGCTATAAATCCTTTCCACTTTTCAGAACATCCTTGGAGTTAGGAACAATTCCATCTTTTAATAACTTTAAAAAAAATATGTTATTCTTTTTTTGTCCCTGAAGTTGAGAGTGGGGAGCAATTTTGGCTTAGGGTTGTGGTCATCTGCTATGGTAGCCAGAGAACAGTTCATTGCCTGTACTAATTCTAATGCAGTTTGATTACAAGTAGTTTCATATTTGATTTTCTAGATGGATTCAGCAGTTAATCTTTTCAGAATCTTAAAAAAAAATCCAAAACATAAAAATGAACAACCAAAAAAACCCAAAACAATCAAGTTCATTTTCTGAAAGTTATAGTCCTCTTAAGTGTATAACGCTAATTTGACATGATAGCTTAGTAAGCATAAGCATAATATTCTGCTTCCATATCAGTTAAAGACAAAAATTTCCTCTGAATTATTTAATCCATCATGTTTGAGCATCTCTCCTGGTGTGCCAACAGCCATATTTGGGTAATTCCTGCTGTGGATAATTCAGTTCTGGTGGCTAATCAAGTCCACAACTGCCTTGGGAAGATTGCCCAAAAAATGCCTGTTAAGAAGAGTTGCTTTTCGATTGCTGATCTCATGCTGTTAAGCAAAGGGATGCAATCATGTTTGCCTCGTACAGAATGAATTTCAGAACACTATGACCTAGATTTTTATTAACTTGCAAAGATTTTTAAACTAAAATTTCATCAAGAGCATGTACTCTATAATCAATTTTGGTCATTTACTGTCTGCAGCATTATTCAAGCTGTAATGGCTATTCATTGCTTCATGGTCATTGCTGTGGATCAGTTGCTGGAAACTATAAATTAAGTATTTATATAGATGGATGGAACTATAAATTAAGTAAAGCTATTACTCAAATTTACACTTGCTGCTTTTAGAGTTGGAATATTTTCTCTGGGCTGATGTTTAAGGACATAATGCTGTCCCTGATAACTTTTAATAAGGTTTGAGGGAGTAAATGTCACCAACATCTTTAAAACAGTGGTAAAAGCAAGTTCAATATTCAGACTGCTTTCATACCATTGCTAATTAGCACTGCACTGTGCTTGCCCTGCAGCAGCAGTTCTACTCATTCCTGATGCGTTGGCCTTGTGACAGCACTGGTATTGTGTCTACACTTCAGGCTGACTAACCTCATTAATACATAATTGAAAGCAAAATAAAAAAATTCTTCTGGTCAGATTTGGCTCTTTTCCCTTAGAGGCATGTCCAGGCATCTTTTTTAAACATCTGGTTGCTGAAATTTCTTTCTTGTCAATGCAAATAAATGTCTATTTCATACAGGAAATACATAGGAGCCACTTTAGTAGTTACGCGAACACTGTCTATGATACACCAGTTCTGAAACGTGTACCTGCTCTGAGGGCCTACTGCTGCCTGAACTACTGCTCCTGAACTTGTTCAGGATTTTTGGGGGGCCAGTTCTTTGTAATTGATCTCTTTGTCAACGGATTTCAACTGCAGTTAGAAGACCAGACAGTGAAGCAAAGATGGTACACACCAACAAAAAAAGCATACAGTGTGTGGGATCTGACAAATCCAGGCTTTTAAGAAACTGTCCCCAAAAAGTCAACAGGTAGCAGATTTGAGCAGCTTTGTAATGTTTTGTATTCAGGATCCTTGCACATGAGTGTGTTGGCTTAATACTGAGGTTCTTGGTAAAAGCAAGGAAGAAGAGGAATAGCTCAAGCGAGGCTATTCTGTTAGGCCTTTACAAATACAGAAAGAACTGAGTGCCTTTAGGTGGGCTGTGTGCTCTGGGTGCCCTCTGTTACTGCTCAGATGGAAGGTTCCTGCTGTAGCATCCAGATCTTTCTGCTTCAGTGAGGAATCAGGAATTCCTGCCACTAACAAAATTGCCAATAAAACCCCAAATCTCAACATGTGTGCCCATAGCATGGGTGTTCAGAAAGAGAGGGTGACCAGGAAAACAGAAACACTTGTCTGCAGTCTATTTTCCCTACCTGAACTATGCTTGGAACATCAGATCAGCCTTTTAGGGACAGTTACAGGGAACAGTTGGGAAGGCTGAGGAGGAGCCCACAGTGAATAGCCCAATCTTCTGCTTTCAGCAGGATTCAATATAAAATCTTAAACTGGCATCCTGTGCTGGAGGTCATGAGAAATTGTGAGCATCATTACCAAAGCAGCATTATTAAGAATTCCTGCAGAAAAGGGATGACGGACACAGCTCTTCTATTGCAGGATACATTGTTAACTCAGGATCTCTTGAGTCATAAGCTGTAACTGAGCTGACATCTAAAAACTGGTGTCCTTATCCCAACAACTTGACTTTGCAATCAAAACATCCTTTTATTGTATGATGTAATTAGAGTATAGAATTTAATCAACCTTTGATTTTTGTTTATTAAGTGCTTATTCAGCACTAAGTGGCAATTAAGCATTAAAATACCTTCAGTAAATCCAGGAACTTGGTAATCATAAATCATAATAAATTTGCCCCATTTTGAGGTTGTATCAAGTAGAACTGCAAAAAAGTGATTAAGAAAAGTTTGCCAACTCCCTGTCTCCCTCAACAGATAACTGAAAAGTTAAACAATCCAGTGAGCTGTAACTTTTAAAGATGTTCAAAATAAACCCTTCATTCTCCAGCTACAGAAATCTTCTGATTGAACTAAGTTCAGTAATCCTCGGTATGATCTGTGACATGGAACTGTTGGAGTGAGTCCAGAGTTGGCCATGAAGATGCTCAGAGGGCTGAAGCACCTCTCCTATGGATACAGGATGAGAAAGTTGGTGTTGTTCAGCCTGGAGAAGGCTCTCCGGAGATCTTAGAGCACCTTTCCAGTACCTAGAGGGGCCAATAAGAAATCTGGAGAGGGACACTTTACAAGAGCATGTAGTGACAGGAAAAGGAGAAATGGCTTTAAACTGACACAGGGGAGATTTAGATTAGACATTAGGAACTTCATTGTGAGGGTGGTGAGGCACTGGCACAGGTCACCCAGAGAAGCTGTGCTGCCCCATCCCTGGCAATGCTCAAGTTTCTTTCAGCAACTCAGGGACAGCTGTGTCACACAACACAGTTCTGGCATTGTGCAAACACACAGCAAAAAAATTCTCACTCTACAGAACTTGCTGTTTGAGCACCTGACCTTAGTCCTGGAGACATGACACTGAAACTCAGATCTGTTTTTTTTAGAGTAGGGATCATAAAGATTCCTTTCTCAAGATGTCTTGTTTTGAATGTCTGTAAATGACTTTAGAGAGTTACAAGCAATCTTTGTAACAACTGTCATGGAACTACTTCTGTGAACATGGACTTCTACCTCATAGATGCAGTGACTTGGCAGCACTGGTGTGCTATCAAGAAATTGTACTTTCTGTTAATATAGCTGGATCCATCTGGGAGTACTGAATACCAAATCTGTGGCAGTAGAGCTGTGTTGTTCCAGTTGATCTTGCAGCCGTTTTTACTTTGTGAACAAGGAACAGAAGGTATTTGTTGCATTTGTGGCAATACAAACCATCCCAGGAAACTCAAGATTAAAAATTAACTAAAAATATTTCTCATTATAATATTGACATTATTATAAAGTATATTGTATATTGTACTAAACTAAATACTGTCTTCAGTGAAATCATACAGATCCTGTTTTTACATTTTCAGAACAGTTCTCGCTAATGTGAGCAGTGATTAATCCTGGGTGACAGACTTCAGCAGGACCTGGCTTCACTACAATGGCAGAAGGTATTTACTGTGAAATTAATATGTATGTAATTCGGGTCTTTCCTGTCATGTGTTTAGAGATGTTCCTATCTTCAGTGTACCATGCAGAAGCAAAATGGTCCCCAAAATAACTGTTAGGAAGCAAAAATAAATGAGAAAGAGCTCCTCTTCATGGCAGTTGGTAAGCTGCTTGGCTAAGCAGCTGCTGTGACTTCATAATTAAATAGGTGTTCTAGTCTCTGTCCAAACTATTTAGAAGCAGACTTTGAGCTGAAATCAAGGTGAATCATCAAGCCATCTGTAAAACACAAGCCAAGCTGATGATCTCATGGTGTTGCAGTGATGACAAAGAGTATTCTCTATCCATAGAAAGATTATTGTGCCAGAGGTACATAAATAGCTGCAGTAATAAAAATAACAGTAGTTACGCTGGAGCATGACTTTTAATTACAAATTTGCATGCTACTAGTGGCAGGCAACTGAAACTGTCAGTACTTTGAAGTATCTTTTGATGAACATTCTGTTTTCATGACATGTCACAGGTAAGGAGGACATTAAACTGAGGTACTTTTTTTTTTTATAATGTTCTGTCATTATTATCCATGTGATTTGACCACATTACTGGGTTTAGATAAAGCTTTTATCTTGTTAGAAAAATAGTCAGCTCAAACGTTTAGATTTTAATTTCAAAAAAGGCAGTGGAAACTGAGCTAATGAAAGTATTGTTTAAACATGTATCTTGAGATAGTGTATTTATGATACTGGTATTATTACAACAACTTACAGCACTAATCAGAAAAGACTACAAATCTGATTTTAACTGGTACAAAAATAAAGGTACAGATTTGCCATATTCATTAACATCCAGGATCATGGACTAATGCAGTACTCCCTCCGCCGCAGAGGGAAGATGGCTGCCGGCGAAGCGACAGGAGCAGCCAATGGCGTGGCGGGGGGCGTGGCGGGGCGCACGCGGCAGCCGGCTGTGCGGAGCGGAGCTTCTGAGGGTCGGAGTGTGGAGGGGTAGGGCCGCGGTGGGGGGCTCCTGGGGCGAGGGAGGGGAAAGGGCTGCCGGGGCAGCGCAGTGTTTGCTGTGGGGAGGGCGAGGCGAGTGCGCTTCCTAGGAGGATCGTCTCTGGCGGGAGCCTTTGTTGAGTGTGGGGGACGTTCGTTCCTGTGGGTTTGGTACGGTTTGGGCAGAGGAGGGTAGGGGTTTCCCGTGGAGGGTGGTTTGGGGTGGGAGAGCAGGCGCCCAGAGGTGTCCCTGTGCACAGGGCTGGGCATCTCTTGGCGTCCGTCGTGCCGTGTGCGGTGGGGAGAGGAAAAGAGGGGTTCCTGGAGTTTCAGTACCTCACCGGAGTTTTTTCTCTTTCCATTAGGCTGAACTGTGGCGTCTCGTGCTTGCCTGATTGTGATGCTGTCTGTGTTGCTGATAAAGCTTGAATAAAAGCACTCAACTTACGGTGTGAGTTTATCCTCTTACTCAGTGATGCCTGGAGGCTTAAAAACAGTAACGGTGCTCTCAAAGCACGCTGGACAGGGGGCAGAACAGGTGGAGGGTTGTCACTGGCTTCATCACCCTGCCTAGCTTTGATGCTGTGTCTGGGAGAGAATCGAGGATTGAGCCTGCCATGAGGATTGGGTCAGTGTATTGATAATTTGGATAGGCACATCTGATGAGAGTTGTGACTGGCCACTTACGGGCTGCCAGGGTTAGAGTTAGAACCTGTACTGGCGGATAACGTGTGTTTAGTAAGCAGTTACGCTGGTAAGTACCAGTGTGGGTGTTGTGAAGGTGGGATCTTTTTTAACAATAGTAGTAGTTTTAAACCAAAAATAGTCTTAAACAAAACTAGTTTTAACAGAAATATTGTTGTTTTTAAACAAAAATAGTTTTAACAAGAATGGTTTTAACTAGTTTAAGCAAAAATAGTTTTAAAACAAAAATAGTTTTAAAATAAAACCAGAAAATCTGGAAAAGGTCAGAATGAGAAGTAAAAGGTTTGATTTGGGTTTTTTGTTTTGTTGTTTTACTCTGCTGGGGAAAAGTGAAAAGAAACTTTTTCATGTTTTTGAGCCAAAACCTAGGGGAACTCGTGCTAAAGCTGTAGTACATATATCCTTAAATGATATAAGCAATAGGTATTTCAAAGTATGCTATGCTGGAGAATTAACTTTTTCCTACAAGATAGAGGAAGTGGAATTGTCAGTGCTGTGTTATGTTACTGACTCACATTGGTTACAGTTCTACAATAATTGCAAATCCATTTTCCATAGAAACATGTTGCATATTTGGAAGAATGTAGAGACACAAGGTCTTTTGTTAGTATGCTCCTTTCTGGGTCTGTGAAAAGTTTGTTCTCAGAACTAAGCTACATTAATGCCTTTTATTTCCTAATATTTTAAATGGGTTCCTATTTGAGAGATATGATCAGATTCTATGAAGTGTGTGTGCAGAACAGCTCCTATAAGATAACTGGTCATTGTCAGTAGAGTTAACTGAAAAGGTTTTTGTTTGTGTGTATCCCAAGGATTGCTTTCTAGGTGCTGATTTTACATAATGCTTGTTTAAAGTTTTTATGTGTTCTTTTCCGCTTGTTTAGCGTTTAAGACTCTTGTAGCTGTCTGCATCTTCCTCCAGGTATGTTTTTATTGGGTCAAGGAACAGCCCTAAGGTGGGCCTAGGACTCCTCTGCAGTCTCTGCATACATAGGGAGTGATGTGGGGCCTGACTGTTTCTTGTGTGTCTTCAGACTTCTTGGAAACATTTATCTTACTGTTTTGCCAGTTCTGCTGTACATGGGCTGATTGATGATGTTCAGGTAGATTTTTAAATGGCCTAAGTATGAATTTTTAAAATTGTCCTTTCTTTCATTGTATCAGTCTTGAGGACAAGGGTCCTTTGCGGGGCAGCCCTAGGGTCTGCTCTGTACCTGGCTGTAGGAGGTCTCCTGTAAAACCACGTTGTTACGTACTGGCAGCACTTCCCTGCTGGGTTCTACACCTTTGACATGCTTTTACTGTAACTGTACAAATAATGTGATTTCTGAACTCCTCTGGGGGGAAAAAAATCAAAACAAAGCAGAAAGAAATCAGCACTACCATATAGATGAGCCATGTTGATGTAAAGTCACCCGTGTGGACTTCAGGACTTGGCTTTAATTGGTGAGTGAAAAGTTTTTTATGTGGGTTCGCTTCTCCTGTGTGATGATAAGTCTGATAGTGGGTTTCACACCAGACATGAAAAAAGTGTTGAGATTTGGCAAGGCCAGGTTTTGGAGATGAGTGTGCTTTGTGACTTTGCAAGCAATTTAGGAGCAAGATGGACAATGGAGGACATAGGCAGGAAAAGAGTGAGTTGTTTATAGCTGTGTGGGTTTAGGAAGGCTCTCTTAAAACATGCCTTTGCCCTCTTCAGACGTTAGCCTGACCCACTGTCCAGTTCTCCCTTAGCTCTTAACACTCTCATGTTCTCATACCATCTCTTTTCCTTTAACAGAAGACTTAAATAAATTCTTGCTGGTGCATTTTCCTCTCTTATTTCCTCCTGGCACCTTTTCCTTCCCCTTTCTTCTCCTCCAAGCTGCTCTCAGACTGTTCTGTCACTCCAGCTTGCAGCTGTTGAAGCCCTGGGGAGCAACAGTTCTACTGCAGCACTTTGCACTTACAAACCAAGTGGAGCTGTACTGGTTCAGATCTGGCAGAAGCATGTTTTTAGTTTGTTGGGCTGGTGCAGTCAGCATGTAGAGCTGGGATGTGCTCAGTGCAGTCTGTAAAGAAGCATTTAATTTAGGGCTGATTAGTTAGTTGCATCCTCATGGAGGAACTTGGTGGTTGTCATGACTGACCAGAGTGTGTTATATTAATTTCCTGAGAACAGACATCCATGCTCTTTTCCAGGGGCCTACAAGAAATCTGGAGAGGGACATGTAGGAATAGGACAAGGGGAAATGGCTTTGACTTGAAAGAGCATAGATTTAGATGAGATACTGGAAAAAAGTTCAAGTGTTCAAGGCCAGGCTGGACGGGGCTTGGAGCAACCTGGTCTAGTGGAAGATGTCCCTGCCCATGGCAGGCAGTGAACTTTAAGGTTCCTTCCAACCCAAACTGCCTTCAGATTAAGTCATAGAAATGTTGCCTTCAGATTAAATTTTGGTAGTTTGGATGAGTTGTTTCTATGATGTATTTTTGCCTTTGCTGATACTTTGATGCAAGTTTCACCTAAATATTTGAGAACAAAGCAGGAGATGGGTATGGACAGTTCACTGAAGAAGAGAGTAAAGCCAGTCTAAGACACTGAAAAAAATCATGCTCAAGTTGCAGGACAAATAGTGAATAATTTCCTTAGGCTGTTCTGAAGGTCTCAGCACAGAATATGTTTTCTGTCCTGTGTCTAAGCCTTACAGGATACTTGAGTGTTTTCAGCAATCCAGATTATTTTGTAAGTAGCGGCAGGAAGTGCTGCTGTGCACTGGAATGAGTTCACTTTAATATTTTCTTAAAAACTGTTCAGTCTGATATTTTTTTTATTCTTTTTGTTATGTAAGGTCCAGGAGGACTATTGCATTATCTAGTCTGAGCTCCTTTGCAAGATAAACCATCTGTACTGTTGCTTATACCCTTTGTAGACTTTACATAAATTTATCTCCCCTTAATCCAAAGGCACTTCTTACAGATTGTTACTTAGGTTGTTGTTATTGTTTTTTAATTGCCTTAATTGTATTGCTGAAAATATTTTGAGGTGACCTTAATGTTTACTTTCAGACTGAAAGTTGCAACAGAGAGGAATTTATGTATTTTAAAACCTCTTAGTCGCTGTTGTTTTACTCTTTGAGACTTGTTTAATCTAAGACCTCACTGTGGCTTTGTAAGGGCACTTGCTATCTTTCTCTAATTCTGTAGTTTCATAACCTAAATGAAAGTTGAATGAAAAATCAAACCTAAAGGGTTCTGGAAATCCTTTGTTTAATATAGGAACTGAATCTTATCTGTGAAAAAGCAGGTGTATTAAACTACTCATAGTTCCTATGCTGGATTAAACTAATTAATTTTAAAAAAATAGCTTTAAAGTAAAATAACTTTTTTGTTTGTTTGTTGTTAATCATCTTTCTTGCAAGTTTTTTTTCTTCATCAGAATCTTCCTCTTTTTTCTTTTCTTTTTTTAGTTGATGAGCAACTTTTCACTTATAACTCTCTCTGCAGCCAGCCGTGACTCCTGTGATCTTTCTTTTTCTCCCTGTGCTTATTATTTCAAGGCAAAAACATTGCTCAGCTTCTTGTTAAAAAGATGTAAAAGTGCTGTACAATTGGTAAGCAGTTACGTTGGTGACAAGATAACCTGGCATTTAACTAAAATTGGCAAACTGCTTGCTAGATGGAGCTGTTTGCTGGCAGGACCTGGACTAGGAAGCTTCAGCTATTGGTCACTCCTCAATAATCTTTTTGTAATAAGCATTTCTCAATGTTTGTTGCCATGGGAATGACTGTAAGAGCTGGGATTACTATTTTTCCTTTGTGGAATCAGAAGGAACAAGCAGATGGCTGCAAAAGCAAGGATTCTTGTTTAGAAACATACAGCTCTTACTAGAAAACTTGACTTACTCGGGTTTTGTGTATGGTTCGTGAAGGATTTTTCTTGAGGTAAATGAAGTTGATTTTAGTTCACTCAATATCTGTCAATGTATTTAAGGAGATACATGGCCTGGTTTTGAAATAGGGAAAAACATGTAAGGAAAAATTAATTCTAGTGGTTTAATGTCTTGGGTAGCTACTACCATGAATGTGTATTGGATGTTATCAGTTGAGGGATGTTCATAGCAGCCAGACATGACATGTAACAGAGTGAGACAGGAAGGGTTTTTTAGTTGTTGGATTTGGTTTGGTGTCATCTCCCCTTTTGCCACTTCTCTTGGAAAATTTGGTGATGATCATGTTTGGACTTTATGCTTCCTGAATAATTCAAGAGCAAATACCAACACAGCGGTCAGTTGTTGCTGTGTGCTTCTGTGTGCATTGCATGGAAATGTGAGAGTAACATCTTGCATCCTCATGAAGTTTAAAAGATCAAAAGCTCTGAATTGAATTCACAAAAATGAGACTTTAAAGAAGTGTGTGTGACTTTTTTTTTGGTCTCTCTGACAGATGACATGAAAAAGTTGCAATGTAGTTAAATTTGGGTTTGGTTTTTTATTTTATTTTCCAGGTTTTGGTGCTAGACAGTTCTAAGTAAAGGCTATGATCTGTGATGAATAGTCATATTTGAGGAACTGAGGCTTTTCAAAGGAAATAAAAAATGCTGGTACCTTTAACAACATTCTTTACAGTACTTCACTCTGATTTCCTGTGCCTTGCACTGTAAATGAAGTTTTTCCTTCCTTGAATGCCATTCTGTTAAGGAGACAATTAGCTTATAAGAACCGATGAAAATTAGCGGATGAATATATAGATGAAATAAAAAGAGTAAGTGCTCTCTCTTTGAATTGTGGGGTCTAGATCCTAGACTGCAGCTCCTGAAGGAGTGAGCGAGCTCCTCGGGAGCTGTGGTCGTTAGTGCCATCTAGTGGGCTAGGTGCGCATGACAGCTGCTGTCCATCAGGCAACCATGTCACCACCTGCTCTCCGCGGGACTGGCGGTGCATGTGTCCTCTGCCACGCTGATGGCACGTTTGTGTTGCTCGGAGATGTGCAGACACTGCAGGAGTGACTTGAAATGTTGGACCAGATGATCCTTGAGGTCCCTTCCAACCTGATATTTTATGATAAATAGTCAAGCTTGAGACTCAGGCATTGCATTTTCCACACAGCAGCCTTTGTAAAAAGCTGTAGCTGTTTGGAGGAGCACCATGCAAATCCTTCAGCTTTTATCCTGACAATTTCAGGGGCATGGAGACGGGAAGCCACCATAATCTGGAAGCTACATCCTCTTTGTGCATGTGCATAACCCCTTCTGTCTTATGCTGCTTCTGAAACTATGCAGTGAGAATGTTGTGTCTTGCTATTGTCTGTCTGGTGATGTGGTATCTTTCAGGAAGAAATGATGAGCCAGCTTATCTCACAGTTACTTGTTTTTCAGTCTGCCTTCCTATTTGTGTTCTTTGCTGTGCAAGGGCAGTTGTGGGTGCCAGGTTGTCAAGGTTATAAAAGTAGATGAAGATAGTAAAGGGTTTTTTTCCCCCGCTGTTGTAATTGGAAACTGCTTTGAAAGATAAACTTTATAATTTCTGCTCTAAGTTTTATTTGTGGTCAGTTTATACTCTTAAACTGTTGTGCCAGTATTGTTCTTGAGTGGCTCCCCTCCCTCTTTAGCATTTATGCCTTTGAAGTTTTGAAGATAGCAATCGTATCCCTTCTCAGTCTCTGTCTTTGCCAAGCTATACAAGGCAAAGAATCACAGCTACTTCTTGTAAAATAAACAGTCCATTACCTGGATCATCTGACCTGTCCTCCTCTGCACTTGATTATGGTTCACTTGTCAAGAGGTTGGCTTCAGCAAAGAGCCCTGCTGGCAATCTGCTATGACTTTGTTTTTGACCCTTGCCTTGTTTTGGGCAATGCCATCTGCTGAAGAGATTGGAAAAGTCTTTGTGGGTCTCAGAGAAATAAATTCTCTACCCGTGTCTTAGGGGTTTGTGGGTACTAATGAAAGCATATAGTTTTTTTTGTCCTTTGCCAGCAGGGGTTGGCTTTGTTGCTGCATACAGTAGTGGTAGAGTATCAATATCTACACGCTTGCTCTTTTGTCCTTCCCTTTTGTGATTCTATTTCTTACAACTGTGTCCTAGTTCTCATTGGGAAAAAACAGTTGAACATGAACTTCCCGTGCAGTGTGGTGGAAAATCACTGTGCATTTGGATGTTACAGAAAGGGAAAAATGATTTTATTTCTTTTAAATCTGTGCGTGGCATTAGTGAAGCTATACCAGCGTCTGTGTATGGCTCAAGTGTAAACACTGTCTAAAGGCTCCTGAAAACAAAGAGCTGAAGACAGTGCCTTGCATGGGTACACTGTGCCCACACATGATGCCTTGGCACCTTTTGTGGAGACTGAAAAGTACATTCTTTAGAGCAGCATAGAGTCAACATAGCTCTAAACCCCTTTATTTCAGCCTCTCCCAAGCTGCTGTTTTCACTTAGATGACACTTCCCTTTTGTTGCCTCCAAAGTATTGGAAATTGAGCTTAGGACATCATAAGGATTTAGCAGAGCCTCCAGCTGTCAGGCTGGAGCATGTTTTGGAAATTGATAGTCTGTTAACTGTTTGTTAATTGATAGTCTGTTAACTGTTTGTCTGATAGTCTGTTAACTGTGGTAGGCACACAAGATTCTCCAGCTTCTCCTGTTGCTTTGATACTGGAGAGGGTCTGGCAAATTACCCTGATGTGGTGATGTTCTGGATTGGCTAAATACATGTATATACATATATGTGTAACCACAAGCATAGGAGAAGATATAGAACTAATCAGTCTCCCAGTTATGTACAGGCAGCAACTGCTAAAATCAAAAAATCAAACAGGGTACAACAGGATATTGTAGGATGTGACTGGCAAAGATACCTTAGTGATCTGCATGTTCCTGGGGAAGCAAATGAGGAAATTGAGGAGAATCTGTTTCCTCTGCCTAGGCTTGGCAGGTGTTTGTACCTGTGCAATACATCTGGAACTGCAGAGAATGTTAACACTACTACAGCATTACTGCTTAAACCAGTTGCCAAGCACACAAATACTGTGCTTGAAAAATCCGGGTGCTGCACATGTATAAGAATATCTTACTATTAGATCACCAGCACCATCCCTAGTGAAGATGAGAACTGCAGCAGCTGATTGAAGCTTGGGTTTTTAAGAAGAGAGTCTTGAAAACATAATAGTCTCATGTTTTGAAGAATGAGCTCTGGTAACAAAATGTACTTAAGCTAAATTACTGTTGTGAAAGAATTTCTAAAGTATTCTGGTAAACAAAACATTTTATCTCATTATAGGTATTTTGGCACCTGTGTGTGGTAGTAGGAGCTATTTTTCCTGCTGTAGCTGGGTTTCTTTATATCCTTTTATTATGGTTGCTGCTAAATTTAGGCTGAAATTTCCCAGGCTTCCTGTGGTGTAGAAACAATTCTTCAGAAGAATTTCAACAAAACTTACTGACATTTGGGAAGAATCTTCTTAGTTATTTCCAGTTAGTTTAATATGAGTGTGTTGGTACCAAGAAGCAGTGTCTACATTGGAGGAAATAAATGGTGTTATTACAGAGTCACTATATTATTCATGCAGCTGCATAAGTAGTTTTTTCCTTTCACCTTTCTCTGTATGGTGGATCACTGGGGTTGCCCATTCAGTGGTGGTTTTGTTCATCTTAAAATGGCTCTGAAACTCATTGCTCTTGGATTCATTTTTTGTAATCCCAAACTTGAAAGGGCATCAAAGCACTTTTTGATTGTGGAGTTTGCAAGCACATTGCAGCGCTACCCAGACTTCTGCATTTTATCTTGTAGTGTAGATGTTCAGAGCAAGGCTTTTACTTTCAGAAGTTTGCGACTGACTGTACTTACTAGTGTTTGTGTACACAAGTATTACCAGTTAGGCATATATTGTCTTTGTTTCAGGGACTGAATGGAACACTGCACCTTGCTGGGAATTACTGAGTAAGATGTTCTGCCACAATAAGGACTAGTAAGTGTTCGTAGGCCAGGCTCTTGTTCAAATGGACTCGGATTAATAGCTTTATTTCTCTTTTCTTTATCTGTGAGGTGGCCGTGTTGATGCATAGCTCTAGTGCCAAGTCAAACAACAAGCTGTTTGACCTTTTAACAACAGAAAATGCTGTTAGTGTGGAGGCTTATGAGGAATAGTTGAGAGAAAAGTCTGAACCTTCTCTTAGCTGCTATGTTCCGGAAATGTGAATGGAGACAAACTTATTACTACATGTAGTATAACATTGTACCCTGTACATTTGCTTTTCAGCTGTTGCTGCCTGTACATAATTAGGAAACTGATCAGTTCTCTATCTTGTCTCCTGTGTTTGTGGTTACAAAAAGTAATGTCAGTATGGTGTCTATGGTGGGAGGTGCTCACAAGAGAAGGGAAGTGACTTTTCTGTGGTTGCTGTGGTCTGATGAGATAAGGACAAATGAAGAAGCGGAGACTTGGATTCTCTTCATGTTTTGCAGCAGGTTGGCTGAATAGCCATGGTTACATTACAGGCACACACCAGGGCAACAGAGGTGCTGCTGTGTCCTGAAGCTGTGAGTTACCTAGCATCTACTGGAGTTGGGAGCATTGATGTTTGCACAGCACTTGGACAGTGAAGTCTTCCAGAGTGGTTGGGTGTGCACATCATGCACCTTCCGGTCCTTGTGGGGGTGTTAGCCAATATCCTGGGTCCCTTCACAGGAGGTGGCTGCTGAAGAAAGAAGCTGTGTCATAGAACTGGCCATGCCTTCTCTAGAAGATGCTTAACCTTCTTTTAGAGGGTGATCTGGGTGCTTCATCCCATATATTGTTTAATGTGCTGGGCTGGAGTAAAGGTTAGGTGCTGTCTGTGTGTGGGAGGAGAGCGGAGAAGGGGGAGCAGTAGGCACAAACCTCATATTTGACCCCTATCTCGGAGACTTGCTCCAGTGCAAAAGCCAAGGCCCAGTGCTAGGCCAGTTTTCCTGGCAGCTCCTGTCTGTTTTCTAGAATCTATCTGAGGATGCAGTTTGTTGTTTACCTATTCAGAGGCTGTGAGTGTGCAATCTAGACATAGATGAGCTTTTGCACAGGGTTTTTAAATACAGTATCCTTTACAAAAATAAATGATAATATATAGAATGTAGAAAAAAATGTCCTGATTACAGTATCTCTTTCTGTAATTGAACCTTTGCCTGGGACTCTTTCAGATCTGCCTTTATAAAATAGGATTGCTTCTGCTGCAGCTTCTGTCAGCTTGATCTGAGATTTGCCATGAGAGTAAAATAGAGCAGCTCTTACCCCCTTACTACTTTGCAGTCTCCTTTATTGAATGACCGCCTCAACACCCGGATGCAGTAACATCCTCTGCCTGGTGAGGGCACTACTAGGAAGCCGCCTCCTCGCGAGACAGATCTCAGTTGGCTCCATCTGCTCATGTCATCAGCGTGACAGAACTGACTTTGCTGCTCCTCTGTTAGTAGGTCTGTGTCATTAGAATGGAAATGGATGAAAAGAGAAGATAAAAAAATGAAAATTCTCAAAAGTGTTTGAACTAATGATGAAATAATGCTTCTTAGGGTATTCAGAAACCATGTTTCATGTTAGGGTCTCCTAAACTGCTCAAGAGAAGGTAGTTTAGCTATCTGGGCATCAGATTTTAATAATTTTGGCTTAAATTTGAAGGCAAAATTAGTAACTTGAGCATTTTTATAGCTTTATATGGTGTTTTCTGGCTTGAGTTTTTAAATTGTACATTGGTTTGTTTAGGGTGGCTTGTTGTCTGGGTCCTTTGCAGCTCTTTACCATCTCTTTGGTTCATGAATTTATACCGGTGGGCTTTTGGTTACTCAAGCTTGAACGTTAATTTGTGGCAACTTGGACCTGAAGTCATGACTAAATTTTCTGAATCTTGCCTACCTCCACAGTGTGGAGTAGAAAGTAGAAAGGTCTTTCTACTTGAAATGCAAAGTATTACACCAAAACCCAATGCTTAAAATTTTCTTTTGATTAAAATATTTAATGTATGGCTTTTATGATTTATGCATTTAAAACTGCACTTAGTCAAATCCAGAAGTTGTTTTTGTGTTCTCTCTCCATGGATGTCTGGTATAATATTCAAAAAGAGGTTTTGTTTCTGTATTGACATGAATACCTGCTTATGCCCCAAAAATGAGCACACAGAAGTAGTTTCTTTTTGATTTTTAAATTGTTGACCCCCAAAGCACTGGGCACCTGTGAATTTCCAACTTTGCTCTCTCCTAGCTCTGACTTATTTTTTTCCCTCTAACCAATACTGTTATTTAGAGCCATTTACTGGGTTCTCTGTCTCTCCTTACAGCGCTTCTCTCCATTGCTGAACAGGATTGTATTCCCAAGGTCCATACTGGCGGGAGGGCAGGAATTGATTTCATGGAAGGCAGACAGTTTGATGGACCTGTTTTTTCTGCTTTTTTCATACACTTTGTGGCAGTGTTTTTGTCTTTTTCATCCTTTCTTGATAAATATTTTTCTCTCTTATGCAAATGTAAAATCAGGTGGAGTTGTGCATTACACTTGGAAACTAGATGTCATGATTTGAAGGGATGAAATAATTCTGTTGGCAGTTTACATCTTGTCAGTGCACCTCAGTGTAGCCTCTCACACATCTTATTTTATTCCTGTTCGATAGACTAAATGCTATTCTTTTTGCCTTAAAATGGCTTTGTGGGAATACTGGAAAAACACCATATCTCTCTGTCTTGGTAGAAGACAAAATCAGCTATAGGAGTTTGTATCCTGCAGAAATTCCGCATGCCTAATGAGTGTTCTGTGCTTCTCCTCAGTGCTTAGATCATTTGGCTGATCCATCTTCTGTTGGGAAGTGGTGCCAGTGAGGAGAGGTCTCTATGGGCGTTTTTGCATTAGTGAAGTGCAGTGTACTAATGCGTTCTCCTCAGCCAACCTCGCACTTTGCATGTTTGTTTTAAAATGCAAACCACATGTAATGTACGCATGAACGGCTTTCCACTGCCCAGAGCTCCAGGTTTGTTCTTGAACTTTTAATAATAGTGAAAATGAAGGGAGGGTCTGTTTGTATTGTTTATAGTAGGAAAGAACAGTGCAAGATTTCATCTACTGCTGTTCAAATCCCTTGCTATTTTTGGTATTTGACCTCTGCAGAGAAGATTGCCAAAACTACAGGTTGTTTTCATTTTTATTAGTGTTTCTACCCTCCTACTCATGAGTTACTCTCATGTTACTGATTAAATCTTTGAGAAAGTTCCATTTCTTCCACATTTTCAATGGTAATTTTCAGAGAGGTAATTTTGTGTTTCTGTATGTTGTTCAGCTGACATTCCCTTTTGGAAATGAGAGCCATGCAATCTGGCAGCATATTGTGTACACCAGTAACACGAGAAGGAAAATAACTTACAAATTGCTCATTTTTTTTTTCTTTTAAACCTTTGGATTGAAGAGGACTCATGAGTCTGTTGGCTTGAGTTGAGATTGCAGCATTTAGAACGCTGCACAAAGAGCACAGTGCTATATGCTGGGACAACATTGAGTCTTGAGTTTGTGCAGGTGAGTGCTTACCTCTCATTTGTCTGTCATTGAATAGGGCAGCTTTTGTCACCCCTGCTTCTAGTCATGCTGTGTGGTTGTTTCCACGCTCAACTACTGAGAAACGTGTAACAAAGCATCTGAAAATCCTGTCCCACCTCTTTGGCATCTCTTCCACATCATGCCTTCTATTCTGAAAAATCAAGCTTCTTTCTTTTTAAAAGGACCCTTGGGGGTCAAAATATTTTAGGTTATTTTAGACTACTGTATTCACACTGAAGTGTAATGAGTTTTGAGTGTCCTTCAAGAAGCTTGTTGTTCCTGGTTGTTGTGCTATCAGGGAGATGCACAGGGCTTGCATAAAGTTAGTTCATAGAAAAGATCAGGTGAATGTAGCCCCGGAGGACTAGATACAGTAACACAGAAGCTTCTGGGTTAATTTGTAAAAGGTGGCTTTGCCTTGCTCATGGGGTGCAGATGTGAACGCAGATGAGATGCAGCTGTTACATACAAGGAATGATGATCTCTGAGGATGGGACCGCACTCCTGTTTCAAACACAAGTGACTGGCGGTAGCCAAATACCTTCAGCCAGATATATGTGTAATCCCAGTGGTAGTGTCTTCTTGGCACCTTATCACCTGGGTTTTGTCTGTGTTGAGACTAGATTAAGACCGCAGGCTGCTGTGAGCTGGAATAAGCAAAGTACCTGAATTTAATCAACTGCCTCACATTCTGAGCAAAGGAGGTAACTTGGGGAAAGAAAAGGTTTTTGGCCAGTGCTCTGTGTGATCTCTTCTGAGACTGGAGCAGTTCAAGAGCAAGCTGTCTGTGCCCTCCAGAGTCTTTATGTCAGCCAGTTTATCACGTTAACATGAAGTTTTCATTAGTGATCATTGCAATGGGCTGTTGTGCTATATCCAAAATATGTCAGGTTTCAAAGGGTTCTTTGTGGCAGAAACAAAACAGTTGTTGAAGTTAAGGAGTGCTCAACTAAAAGTGCTTCACTTCTGTGGTGCAGAGCACTATGTGCTTTGTAAATGGCTGCAGTCCAATGCTTAGTTATCTTCTATTGTGTTTGGAAGACCATTGTTTCCTATTTGTCTCATAAGTTTAACACAGATCCTATTCCTGCCATTTAAATTTTCCCATCAAAATACAACAGTGACTTCCCCTCCTGAAAAGGAAGGGCTGGCAGCTACACCCTGAAGTTTGAGCATGAATTGTTTATATAACCTTCAATCACAATTTCATAGGAATCTGAAGACTTTCTTACTGGAGCAGACATTTTACTGAGTTTTGAGCATTGAAAATTGTATTGAATTGAAAACTGTACCCTCCAGCTTCCTAATGGTATAAATTGAACATCTGTCTGGAAACATGAACAGCATTTTCTGGTATTTCAGAATAGCTGTACTGATGTCATTCAGGGGTAAAAGCATAAGAGCTATCCAGGGCTAATTTTATTTCCCAGAAAATATTATTAAATCTGAATGAACATGCTTTTGCAGGCTCTGGCTTTTTACAACTTCTGGGTACTTGCAGAGTTCCCTCCCTTCCTCTCCCCAGCAGTAAAAGCTCCGACATGAGTGTTGCAGAAACAGCTTATTGAATAATATTCTCTATCAAAGTCAGTAATATTTAAACAAGTGCAGCTTGCTTTCCAAATGGATGACATTTGTCAGGAACACGTCTGTTTGAGTTTACTTGGCCTTTTGAGTATAAAAAGTCTGAATATTAGAGCTTGAAATTCAGGTCAGTCTGGAAAAGTACATTTTTCTCACAAAAAGTTTGCAGAGAGAACCCATTATTTTTTTTTTTTTTAGTAACTGTATCACTACGGGATAGCTGGTTTATGAAGACTTCTTTCTCCACCTTCAAGCACATGCTTTTGAGATACTATTTAAATTGAAGCTTCCGTTGCAATTCTTCAGTAAATTGGATTAAGTAGAGGTTGTTCTTATAGATAATATTAAAGTATTTTATTTCTTAAATTTAAATTACTATTTTGCATGGGAGTTCAGTAGTTTTGTGCTTAAGCAGTGTGGCACAAGGTCTTTCAGAACAGTTTGCTTTATGTAATAGTTCTAGTAAAAGCTTGTTCCATTTGAGGACATACCCAGAAAAGCAAGTAAGGAGCAAGCTCTGTGGGTAGGGTTCTGTGCAGGCTAATGCCAGAAAACATGCTGAACTTCTCTTCAGAGGGGAAAGGAGTTTCCACAGGATGTCTGCGTTTTATGGCAAAAATTACTTGTAGATGTGCTCTGAAAGGTTGCCTTGATTTAAAGATTAACCTGAGGACCTCGTTGTCAGGATGTTACTGAAGAAAATAGCTTAGTGAGATTATTTGTGACTTGGGAATTGAGTGTGCCTACTTAAGCTGTTTTGAATTTGCTCGTTTGTCACACGCTGTTGTGAATATTTATATGTACCAAATGGGAAGAGGGAAAGCAAAACCCTGAAAGTACAAGCAGCACCTCAAAGAAAAAAATCAACCAAACAGCAGAATGCAGTTTTGTCATAGCAGTCTGTACCAGTGGGAAGTCATGGGGGTGTTGACCCCCTAGAACATGCTGTGGTTCCCTCAGTGTTCAGGGGGAGGGGGTTTAACACAAGAGAGTCATCTAATTGAGCCTTTAATTTTAACAGGGGTCATTCAGGTGGATGATTGTGCTTACTTAAGGTACTCCACTGCAGCTTCCTTTTCAAAATGGTTGTAGCTTGTGAACTCACTAAAACCATGTATTGTTTATGAATGCAAATATCTTTTTCAAATTGAAATTGTTCAGTATTTTTTTTTTTTACTCTGAATTGCTGAAAGCCTTTACTGCAGTCAAAGAATTGAATTTGCCTTTGTGTTACAGGAGAGAACTCTCTCTTTTTTGGGGGGGGGGGGGTGTCTAGGAGGGTTCAATTGTGCTAGAGGAGAATTGCCTCTGAAGGGGAGATTTTTATCAGTTGCACAAAGAGCCAGCATTTTGTGGTTTTGTAGGAGGCTCAAAAACCATTTAGGGCCTTAGGAGAATTGATGAAAAAGGCAAAGGTGCTTAACTCCAGTGAATTCCACTGATGTCATGTGGCCTGTTTAGGTGGTCTGTGGTATGCTGACAGGGGTTCATGTGCGTCATTGGACACCTAAATACTTGTAAAATTTATCTCATCTGGCCATTTCAGGCAGTAGTTGTATGTAATTTTGGTCTCATTGTCTGCCTACCCTTTGCACATCCCTCAGCAGAAAAGTTCTCACAAGAAGTCTCCTGCAGTTGTATTGAAGCAGCTATTTGTAGGCTGTGCCTCTAGCAGCTTCTTAGGACACCTCCTCAGGTCGTGGTGATGACTTCATTTTCTTTCCAGTTGTGGGGAACATTGCTTTATGAAAAAAAAGCGAATTTAGTGAAGTGGCTTTCACAGGAATTGCAGACAGACTATTGGATCTTTCACGGGGGGCTTATGATACAGTGCTTACAAGTCATAAGAATCTGAACTCCTTAACTTGAGGAGCCCTTTCCAGTTCTGTGTTCTGTAAATGAAGTGGTAGTGTGTAGGACATCAGGATAATTAAGTTTTAACTGCCCACATCATTTCTGTGCAGGATGCTTTTTTACACGTTTTTAAAGCTAGTGTTATTTAAGAATGCTATAATTAAAACTCACCTTGGTTTGTATTTACCACAGGTTTTTGACAACATTAGGAACAGCATTTGAGATGACAGCAGTGGAGAAGATTGAGGAGCAGCTTGCTAGTCTAAGCATAGCAAAACGTTCTATGCTACTTGAGGAGCCTGCTTACTTGCTGGACATAGACGTTTCCAAACCAGCTCAATCCGAAAGCAGTCGCTTTGTGGCAGTTTCATGTTCCAATAAGTCAATTAGGGTCTATAACAGGGAAACATTAAGCTTCCTGCGGGAGTACAGTAACCATCCTGAGATACTTAATGGAGTCCGATTTGCACACACATGTGACAGCACAGTGTTTTCAGCATGCAGTGATGGTACAGTGAAGTGTTGGGATATTCGTTTATCAACTCAGAAAGCTGTGCAGGTATTCCATGGCTATCCTTCCAATGTTCTCATCAGTTTTGATGTCAACTGCAGTGATACCATACTTTGTGCTGGAACAGAAAAAGTCGAAAAGGACACATTTCTGGTGTTTTGGGATGCAAGAGGTGTTGCGAACTGTGCCAGCACAAGTAAAGAACCCTTGGGAGTCTACTCTGAAAGTCACAGTGATGATATCACTAAAATTTGCTTTCATCCTATCAAACCCAATTTGGTAGTTTCTGGGTCAACCGATGGGTTGGTTAATGTGTTTGACATTAACAAGGATAATGAAGATGATGCTTTGATATCAACTTGCAATTCAGATTCATCAGTAAGTTTTATTGGCTGGTCTGGGAAAGATTATAAACAGGTCTACTGCGTGACACATGATGAGGGATTTTGTTGGTGGGACATGGCTCAGCTAGATACTGAAGACCCAATAACACTATTGCATGTTGTGGATGTCAGAGAGGCAGTCCATCCTGAAAATGACAGCTTACATTACCTGTTAGGTGGTTTGTACCACGAAAAGGCAGACAAACTCTTCCTTATTGGGGGAACATCCAGAGGAAACGTTCACCTCATGAGCTGCAGCACCGATGGCCTGAGCCTGGTGGGTACCCTTTGCAGAGGACACTCTGCTCCTGTTCGCTCTTTCTGCTGGAACCTGACAGATGAGTCTCTGCTGACGGGCGGAGAGGATGCGCAGCTGCTGCTATGGAAACCCGGCGCTGCTGAAAGGGCCCTCACAAAGAAGGCGTCTATGAAGATTGCCTCTTCTGTGCAGAAGAGAGTGAGAGTTCACAAGAGCTCCCTCAAAAGCAGGAAAAGGTAGCATCCTGAAAGCGGGGATCTCTGCCGTGTAGAGCTTTCCTGGTGTTTAATCTCTCAGGCAATTCTCAGCTGTGCTTTATTTGGAGGTGCTCTGTGGAAGGAACTGTGGTGCTTGAGTTCTACCCGGGAATGATGTATTTCAGTCATTAGAAATGACTTATGCCTTTTTATGGGTTTTGTTTGTTTTGTGTATTTGCATTTTTTTTAAAGTAGCAAATATTAATCAGAAAGGAGTACATGTTTGCCTGGAATTCTTGAAAAATATCTCTTATATAAAAATGTTTCTGTGGTTGTTTCATGTCTCAGCCAACAATTTTAATGTGTAGTACAGGCCTGTGGCTTGCATAATTTGTTACCTTCCCACTAAAATTCCCTGGCATGTTTTAAATGCTTTTGTATTTCATGCAGTATTTTGCTTTCTTTATAGAAACTTTAATGAAATTGCTCAATATAATAAAAGATTTTATGTCACATCTTTACGTCTGAAGGAATTGCTTCTTGGTAAAACAGAAAGTAAGTACTGTTTTGCACCGTCATGTCAGTGGTTTATAGCAGGCTCATAAAGAAGCAGTGGATACAGCCATATGTTTCATAGCAAAGATATGAATGTATTCAACCAAAGAGGAACACAGGATTCCAACCATCTCATTTTTAAGTGTATGAGAACTGTGAAACTGGCATTATTTAGGGCATATTTCCTCCATGAAAATACCCAACAACCTTGTAAGGAGCTTCATTCTCTCCTGGTAAGTATATCTCAGGGAGGTACACCTGGAAGATTGCAGCAATCTTCCATTGGTTAAAGAAATAGATAGGTATAATTACAACAGTGGTGCTTCAAGTCCCAAATCCTGCATTTAAAATAAGCCAGTACCACATGCTAAGAGGGGATGTTAAAACCCAAAAATGAATGATGCCTTGTGAGGCTGGACAGAGTGCCAGCCAACATGAGGAGACTGTAACAAAACTTCTAGAGGTTAGTGTGTGTCCTTTAAGAAGTGTTTCTCTCTGCAGAGAGGTTTTATGCTTAGACATCTCCCCAGCACAGCCCTGTTTTAGTGTTCCATCAGATACCTATTATGTGATGCAAAAATTGCCCTGTACTTCCGAAATGGGTGAGTCTTTATGCTTATTCTTCTTCCCTGGCAGACTACAATCTCTGCATGTGGCTCTGCACATGCAATTACCTTCTTCCTTCTGAGGATCATTGGAGGTCGCATGGTGGTTGGTAACTATGCTGTAATTAACATGTGTAGACTACAACTGAAGACAGCACAAGAGTGTTTCAGTATTGCTATGGTATGGCATAGTTGGCAAAATAGTTAAGAGGGGCTGGGTTTATTTTTTTCATCTGAGACTGGAGAGGTAATTCTTTTGAAAACAAGCTTGAATGTCAGGTTTTGAAGATTAGTCTGGAGTTCAGAAGGTTCCCAAGGCACAGAGGATAACTCTAGTAGATGCTAGCAACTGCACTGAAGATGTCCTCATCATCTCTGAAAACAAATCCTATTCAACCACAAGTATCAAGTTTCCACATAATACATTTCCCAAACTGTTCATATCTTTGAGCCACAATTATGCATCCATGGTTGTTTTGGGTCTGTGCGTTGGTGATAATTGAGATGGTTCCCTTGTTTTTGTTACTGCTGGTTATTTAAAAATGCAGCTTCACTTTAAAAATCACATTTCTCAGCCTTTAATGCCTGCTGTTAAATTCAAGTTCCACCCAACATCCTTGTCTGGTGCTTTTCAAATTGCTCTGTGCTATTTTGAGACCATTTGGGCAGTGTCAGGACTGTGATGCACCTGGATCATTTGCCCTTTTGAGATTTATTCTCCTAGATCACTCGATATTGCCTATTTCTGTGGAATTCTGTGAGTGGACCGGAAGCCCTCATGGGTCTGATGGGGTTCAGTACCAGTAGCTGGGGAGTGGGGAACTAAAGGATGATTGAGACTTACTTCATTGCAAGTACAGCAAGTAACTTGCTTTTCAGGTGTTCTGCCACGCTCTTTCTGGTATCTTGATGCACACAGTGGAGTAGGGTCATTGGCTTTGTCTAATGCTTGAAGAGTTTTGTTTGCTACATAGAGGAATGCCCAGTGCAGGAGCTCCTGGTTGCCTCTGCCTGCTCCGAGGTGTCTGCTGAGCGAGGTGAAGGTCTGCTCTGCCAGCTCTCTCCGATTTAAAGCAGCAGAGATGGGAGTGCTGGTACTGGAGTGCTTGAAGTATGCAACCTGTATTTGCTAACTTGTTTCTGAATTAGATCAATCTGTCATAACAAATCGATATCCATCACAGTTAAAGCCATGCTTTTTCCTAAGTTGATTTCTCCCATTTATATGCATAACTTCAGCAGTAGTGGAAGGGAAAAAATGTATGTATATGTCTTAAAATTCTGCAAAAGCACGGCAGCTGTCAGGAGTCTCAGGCTTGTGTTGCCTCTGAAAATACTTGATTCCTTTTGTGTTGACTTAATTTCAGGTTAACATCCATAGAGATGGAAACTACATGTTAACTAGTAAATAGCATTGCTTGCTTTTGTAAACTGCAAAGGCTGTTTCATAGACCACAGAGCACAGGCCCAATACATATGTAATCATAAATAACAGACTTGAAATTAGGCAGGTTGACTTGTCTGTGTTTAATCTCTTGGGTTAGTTTTCATGTCTGTAAATTGGCTTCAGCATTGTTAAGAAACAGAGAATCACAGAATGGTTTGGGTCGGAAGTGACCTTTAAATGCCATTTAATCCATCCCCCACTGCAATGAGCAGGAACATCTTCGGCTAGAGCAGGTTGCTCACAGCCCTGTCCAACCTGGCGTTGAATGTTTCCAGGGATGGCACATCTGCCACCTCTCTGGGGAACCTGTGCCAGTGTTTCACCACCCTCATCATAAAAAAGTTTTCCGTCTTATCTAGTCTGAGTTTACCCTCATTTAGTTTAAAACCATTGTGCCTTGTCCTGTTGCTACTGGCCCTGCTAAACAGTTTGTCCCCATCTTTCTTATAAGCCACCTTCAAGTATTGAAACACTGCAATAAGGTCTCCCTGGAGCCTTCTCCAGGCTGAACAAGCCCAACTCAGCCTGTCTCCATAGGGACTGCGATCTCTGATCATCTTCGTGGCCTTCCTCTGGACTTGCTCCCACAGGTTTGTGTCCTTGTGTCAGAGGCTGCAGAGCTGGATGCAGTACTCCAGGTGGGGTGTCAGAGTCTGCAGAGCTGGATGCAGTACTCCAGGTGGGGTTTCAGAGGAGCAGAGGGGGAGAATCACTTCTCTCGCCCTGCTGGTCATGTTTGGCTTTCTGGACTGTGAGCGCACACTTCTGGGTCCTGTCCAGCTTTTCATCCACCAGCACCCCAAGTCCTTGTCCACAGGTTTGCTCTCAATCCCTTCATCCCCAGCCTGTGTTGGTGCCAGGGTAGTCCCAACCCATGTCAGGGCTTTGCCCTTGGCCTTGTGTAACCTCCTGAGGTTTGCATAGGCCTACCTCTGGAGCCTGTCCAGCTTCCTCTGGATGGTATCCTGTCCCTCAGGCATGTCAACCACACCATGCATCTTGGTGTCATCTGCAAACTTGCTGAGGGAGCACTCGATCCCATTGTCCGTGTCGCTGGTGAAGATACTAAACAATATTGGTCTCAGTACAGACACCTGAGGGACACCACTCATCACTGAGCTCCATCTGGACATGGAGCTGTTACCACTACTCTCTGGATGTGACTGGCCATCCAATTCCTTGTCTACTGAGCAGTCCGCTGATTAAATCCACACCTCTCCAGTTTAGAGAGAAGAATGCCGTGGGGACTGTGTCAAAGGCCTTACAGAAGTCCAGATTTGACCTTTATAAAACTTATGTAATTGAAGCTCTATGCAGCAGCTGGCGTTCAGGAATCATCTCCGTGTGAATGTTTAACCCCAGGGGAGGCTTTCATTCCGGAAGCAGGATCAGATTTTTTCCAGTAAATGAAAAGTGAAAATCCAGATAGGCTACCTAAGTGCACAAAAACGTCCATCTTCATTCAGAGATTATAGTAAACCTGTCACGGAGTATTTCTGAGCAGCAGGAGATTATCCTGCTGTGAACACATGAGAATAAACTTCCTTGCATTTGGCACGTTCCTCAATTTCCTCTGTTTCTTTTTCTCTTCTCTGTAAGTAAAATCCAATACTTGCACCCTTACCATGTTGTGAGGGTGAACACCACGTTGAACACGAGCTGGCTGCCTTTTCTTGAAGTACTGGTTTACAGTTTCGTGTGTTCAAGTAAAAGACGTATCAGGATGACGTCCCATAGGCAGTGAGTGATTTCAGCAATTCTTTCAGTAGAGTGTAGGATTTTACCCGCACTCTGGACCTGCGGTGGAAATTATTTGACAAACTAAAGATGTGGATTCATTTCTAGGTGGAATTTAGTTAGCCAGTAACCAGCCAGAAACAATTTTGTGAACAGATTGCGTACAGCGTGTGTGCCATGTATTCAAATGGACGTAACTGCATATCTACATTGAAATCCTTATTAGCAAAGATGCTGATGCAGCAATAGATTTTAAAGACATAAAGCGTAAGCTTGATGTTATGTTTTTGAATGGTGGCTTTCTCTCGGCTAGTGATCTTGTGCAACTCTGCAGGCCATACTCTTGTATAAAGCAATAGATTTTGTCCTGTGAAGTGCTGACTCAGGAATGGTTCTTTTGTGGTGTTCAAGGCTGGGCACCTGCACGCTCCTGTAGCCACATCTTGTCTTTGGTGCTGGGGCTCACGCCTGTCCCGAGGGAGCCTGGCCCAAGTGTTGGTGTTGGTATGGATGCAGTTAATTGCCAGGTCACTTAATCGCAAAGCTTTTGTACTCCTGAAAGAGCTGACAGTTCTGGCCCACCTCATAAAGCTTGTCTACGTCTGCCATGGCTATTTTGGAGTTAATTCTCTCCATCCCTTCAAAATACTGTTCCATTATTTGGCTGCTTAGCCTTTTTTGGGGGGTTATCATGAGTTGTGTCCTGGTGTCTGCTTTTCTGGGGGTAACAGGTCCCATCCCTTTCCCCATGGGCTCTCCTGTCCTGTGTGTAGGCTGCTCGACTCTGCGCTTCATATTGCACCAGGTGGGGGGTGGGAAGCAGAAAGAGGGAAGAGAGAAGGGAGGTTGGCCCTTGCTCACAGGGGCTGGGTATCTCTAACTTATGCTGGCAATGAGGAAAGCTGCTGTTCAAGCCAGTACTGCTGCTGCTTGGTTCTGCAGGAACCAATGGATTTGGGGATTTCAAATTCCTTGGAAAAAAGGGAGGCAAAAGTGAGTGTGGAGATGACAGCTGAAGGCAGCAATTCAGGCTGTGAACTGAGAGCTGTCAGGTGACAATGCAGTGCTGCATTCCTTGGTTCCTTATCAGAATTATTTGCAGATAACTTGGCAATCAGTTGTGAGGATCTTTGGTACTTCTCATTTTCTGTTTCCTTTTTCGACACCAGTTCATAAGCAGCACAGATATGTTGGCTGATGGGGGCCGAGTGGGGTCATCTTCAGTTACTGCTGCTGCCTGCATCACCTCAGCTTGCCATTAGCATGTTCTGTCCTACTCAAGATTTAAACACATGCATTTCTTCCAGTCATATGTCCTCATGCCTTTAGATACTTTGGAATTTGTATTTTGGAAGTTACCTACTTTTTTTGCAAATGGAGTGACTGAAAATACTCTCTGTGCACTCCTGCTGCAGTCTTGGCACCAGAACTTTCATGGGAATGTGTTACATTTTCAATTCAGTATAAATTTCAAGTCTTCTCTCGTGCTGTGAATGAAGATTTGATGCTGCTAAAATCCCATGAAGGTAGTACTTGAGCAGCCTTTTGCCACAGGAACTCCGAACTGGCAGTGAGGAATGCTGGAAGAGTTCATGAGAGTTCTCATTGCTTTATTGTAAATGATCATTTGGGGAAGTCTAATAACAGTGGAAAAAACCAAGGTCCATGGAACTCAAACTAAGCAGTAGATCACCAAGGGCCTATTGCATCCCAGGTCAGGTATTTGCTGTTACTAGTACTAGCAAGTGTGTTACACTGAAGCTGAAGCACAAATGCAGACCCACAATTCACTTTTCTGGATGGTTTTAATACAGGTATTCTTAATTCCTGATGGAGTTGAGTACCTGGGAGTACAGTGTACAGCAGTGCTCACCACTTCAGATCCAGATTAAAGATCACTGAATATACACAGAGAGTATAAACAAGCTGGAAGGGACATTTAACTTCTACTGGGACTTCTGGAGGGTGCTGGAGAACAATGCTTAGAATTGACTTCTTTGACTCCAGCACTGGGGGTGTATAAGGAATGAAGGCAGACAGGGAAACCAATAAAGTGCTTGTAACATTACCTTCAACTGGAATGATTCCTGCCCCAAATCCTGGGCTGATGCATGTAAAGTCTGCATTCAGAGTCTCGTGTCTCTCATCTTAGGAAAAATGGTTTCTTTCTTATGTGCTTTTGTTTCTGTTTATCAAATCAGAAGAAAGGAGGAAGTGTGGACCCTGGGCTGAGAACTGTGGTTCTGCTGATGCTCTGTTAGCAAGTGCCCAGCTACAAATGCCCCTGAAAGGCATTGCCTGTGTTTGGAGCTGGTAACAATTGGTGTCTCTCGGGTACCTCTCAGCACAGCAAAGCCTGCAGTGCTCACCAGAATGCCATGGAGGATACTAGCTGCTAGGTGAGCTGATAGCTGTGTCTTGAGAGAAACTGAGGCTGACAAGTTTTGAGGAGGGCAACTCTTATACAGGGAGCTCTTAAGTGTTGCTTTAAATTCTTTTACTCAGACATCTGCAGAATGCATAGCGCAACATTTTCTGACAGTGATTTGGGGATCTCTTGAAGAAGGGAGCCTCAAGACTTCACTATAACAACAGCCTTGGTGAACTGTCTCAATTTCGGAGCCAGAAATGAGGGCTGCAGAAACGGAGGGATGTCTCCTGCCCTGCTACAGTATTTTTTCAAGTTTGTGTAGCTATGGATTTTGGGAACACATAAAAACAGACTTGCATTTCCTATGCTACTCTTTAAAAACATACCTGAACATGTAAATATAACAATTATGCTACCAAATGAGCACTTAGACGCTGAGCAGTTTTATGTTTCAACATTAGATCTTTTTGACAAAACGAAGCAGGGAACAATCCTGTTTGTTATTATGCCAAGACAGCAGAGACAACACCCACGAGGACAACGGTGTCTTGGATCACCCAGAGTGCTGTTTGTGCTTCACACCCCACAAATCAAAGTCTAGATGAGGCCAGTACTGGACAACCACATGTTTATCAGAAATAAACGAACATTTTATAAAACAACCTTGTTTTGTTAAGAAGGACATAGAGCTGTTGGAGTGAGTCCAGAGAAGGACACAAAGATGCTCAGAGGGCTGGAGCACCTCTCCTACAGAGACAGGCTGAGAGAATTGGGGTTGTTCAGCTTGGAAAACAGAAGGTTTTGGGGAGACCTTAGAGCAGCTTCTAGCACCTAAAAGCGACCTACAAGAAAGCTGGAGAGGGGCTTTGGACAAGGGCCTGTAGTGACAGGACAAGGGGGAAAGGCTTTAAAGAGGGTATATTTAGATTAGCTCTAAGGAAGAAGCTCTTCCCTGTGAGGGTGGTGAGGCCCTGGCACAGGTTGCCCAGAGAAGCTGTGGCTGCCCCATCCCTGGCAGCATTCAAGGCCAGGGTTGGATGGGGCTTTGAGCAGCATGGCCTACTGGAAGGTGTCCCTGTCCATGCCAGGGAGTTGGAACTGGATGAGCTTTAAGTTCCTTACCAACCCAAACCATTCTGTGATTCTATGTATGGGTCAGAAGAAGCACCTCTAGACAGCAAACCATTAATACGGTAGCAACAAGTTTTGGGTAGTCTTCTATATGCATATGGTATTAGAGTGACAAGAAAATTAAATGCTTGTTGGAGTTAATTCTTATAGTTGGGTTGAATTTATTGAGTCATAACTGTTGCAAACAGTAGAAAGTATGAAGGCAATTAAGGAATGTAATAGGAGAACACAGGCATCCCACCACATGCCAAGGAATGAGTGGTGGCATTTTGTTAGAACATCTTGGTTAAAATAAGCCCAAATGCTTATTTATTTTTATTAGTGTTATTATTTTAACATTTCTGTTGTGGTTTATTGCCAGGATGCCCAGACAGTGAGTGAACGGTAACTCCCGGTTGTTAGGAGCTAGCTCAGTGGCATGTGCAGCATGTCCGAGCTTCTCCCCTTTATGCATTCACCTGCCATCCAGGACACTTGTATTTTCACCTTGCTTCTCTTCCAGATGTGCTAAGCCTGCCTGTTTATTGTATTTCAGTTAAGAATTTGACTGCTTTTATTTTCTAGACTCTTAAAATACCCCAAGCCTGTATTCGAACGAGACATGACTGAAGTGTTTGTGGTTTCTTTCAGGGATGTGTGATATATTAGACGCATTTGCTGATAGCTAGATTTATTAATGTGGTAAAGTTAGCACATGGAAAGTTACCTATTTATACATTAATATGGCAGTTTTAACTGTCCTGTCAATACTCCTTAAATACACCAAGAAAAGGCCTGAGACTTGATTATAGTTGACAATTTCTGTAGGTGTGGGTATTTCTAGAGAGTTTGGTTTATGAAACAATTCCGAAAAGCTCCATAGTATCTTGTAGATGAAAAGCCAGCGTTTTCCAGATGGCTCTATAAATAAATTTAGTAGATGCAGAAATAAGCAAAGGTATTTCGAAGCTCCAGGCGTGTTTTTGCACATAACGCCGTCCTGAGCTAGCAGAGGAAATGAACTTCCTTTTGTTTGCAGAATACAAAACCCCTCAACTTCGTAACGTTTTTTCCATCCTGCTGGGCGAGTTAAGCTACTGCGCAGGTTTTTCTTGTCCATCGCAGGTTTCCACGCGTCCCATGTTCATGACCCCTCCTACAAAACCTCAGAGAAGGAAGGCTGCACACCGTTAGCTCTAGACAGTTCCTGCCGATGCAAACCAGAGCATTCTGCTGCATCAGAGCCCAAGGTATAGGAGAATAAAGTGTACGTGTGTAGCTGGCCTATAGCAGAAGATATGAAGAGCGGTTACTTCTGTGTTTGTGTCATGTCTCCATCCTTTTTCCTAGTATTTTAAAAGTTGGTTTAACTCACTATGCAATCCAGGGTCATCTTACTACAAAAGAGAAAGGGTTACTAAAGTTCTTCAGTAACTCTAAGGACCTCCTGTATGTGTTCCCTGCCTTGCTCTTCTTGGCCTCAGAATATTTCTGCTCTTTAGGCGAAGGTGAATTTGACAGTTACCAGGATGATTTCCAACTGTCTGGCTCACCAGCACAAGCACTGGGACAGCACCAAAGAAACAGGAAACATACTGGTTTAAAATAGATGTTTTTAATCCCCAAACAGCAAGAATGTTCCCAAGTAAGTGCTCTAAAAGCACTGGACTTGCTTGCTGACGTTCTGGGCCACGTGGCTTTATGCAGCATATTGAAAGAGGATTGCAAAGGGATCCCATGTGTACGTGCGCCTGCTGAAATGCCTGTCTGAGGGGGACTTCACGTAACAGATCACACAGAGGAGTTTGGAAACGCCTGGGAATGTGATCAGCTATTGGAAAGTTTTTAAGATGGTTGATAGGAAAGCAACTGTGTAAGTGGAACGGTCTAAATATATACTTGGAATAATAAACTACTGCGAATCTTCTGGTAGAAAATGGTGCTCTGTCATTCAAAGACTATTTTCCTAAGATTTTAGACAGGATTTAAGCTCTCCCCCCCCCCCCCCCCATTATCTCCAGTACAACTAAAATAAACCAGCTCATCTTCAGACATATGTTACACAGTTATTCTCAAGGAGTGAAATTAAAACTTCTAAACTGAAGAACCCAAGTGGAAACTGGGTTTCTAAAAGTGCAGCTCTTTTAGATATACAACAGGCATTCTGTTCCATTAAGATGGTTTCATTATTACATATTTCATGAGCAGAATGGTCTTGAAAACCGTTACTATACATCAATTTTAGAGAACGGTACAAAATAGCATCTCTCTTTAGCTTCCCTAAGCTAAGGGAACTAACTTACTCCTAATCTGTGTTGCTACCTGCTCTATCGGTTTGTCGTGGCTGGAGGCACTGGCAGAGCCCAGGTTTCCCCATACAGATAAACTGCTCTGTGCCTGCTGTAAGTGGTGCTCTATGGGTGAACAATGAACCGTCCTGCCAGAGTGCTCACCACTTCAGTGTGTCAAACAGAGCAGATGTTGTGTTTTTCACTTGCAAACAGGGAAAGTGAGGCAAAAAGCTCCCCATCTGCACAGTAAGAAATCTGTACCAGAACTGGATTGGAGCTGAGAACTGCTGCTCCACTCCCACTCCCCTGCACTACAAGGCTGCTGCTTTGGCCTCTCCTGGAGTTTATAATGTTACCATTAGAGGTAACTTGTTCTGATAATTCAAAGCTCTGAAGCTTCTGTTGAGGTCTAGAACCCCCAAAGGACAGGGAGACAAGGAGCATGCAGTTGATGCACCAGACAGAATGTATCACACATGGGCAGAAGAGGAAGGGTGAAGAGGGCAGCAATAGCCAAGTCAGGTGTGAAACCAGAAAACCCTGACCCTTACCTAGCCCTCCACAAATCTGTCTAGCTTTTGTGGTCCTGGGTGGCAGGGAGGGCAATGGGCACATGGCTTTAAAGAGTTCTTGAAAGAGAACAATGTTGTGGTTTGATTCCTGGGAGCCCCTGGGCAGTATGGGGGCGGAAGCAGGGGAGAAAGCAGAACACTCATTTGAAAGTCAGACAAAGAGGTGATAGAAACTCCTATTAGATGTGTATCAGCGAGGCAGGAGTAGGACGGGTGTAACCTGTGTGGCCTGTCATGTGCTCTGTCAAGGCTAAATTGCAAGTTCAAGGGTTCCTGTAGGGATGGCAAGGTGACACTAGGGTCCCAGACTCCTATCTCCCTAAAGCAGAAAGCCCCAGATTGCGTTTCTCCAAAATGTGCCTGAGTTGTAGCGCTGCCTCTGTAGGGTGTGATTGCAGTACCATGCTGCATGGATAGTGAGGAGCCTTCAAAGGACCCAATGAGCAGCCATCTGGGGAGAGGAGGAAAAACTGAGGTAACTGAACAAGATGTGCAAGATGAGCAGCTGTGTAGCAGCCACCAGTGTCAAAGTCAACAGGACCATGGGAGGAAGCAATGCTGTTTGGGAATCAGCTGTCACCCGTGGTGTTTTATGATGATGCCCTGCAATGTGATCTCTGTTTACATTTTAACAGATCCATTTAACAAACGCAGAGGTAGGATTCCTGGCAGCTCTGTTCAACTAACTTTGTTTTCCTTGCTGATGAGCGCTGGTGGAAGGCAAGCACAGGCAAGCAACTGCTTGTGCCAGTCCGACAGGTAGCTGGGCCTGGGTATGGGGGAAGCAGGGCTGAAGTTTATGCTTAGCTCAACTCTTCTCCCAAGCAAGGCTCTGCCCTCAGACCTCCTTATACTCTGTACCCATATGCGCATGTCACGTTACCAGAGTATGGACCGTCCCAGTGAAGCACCACAGAGCTCTGTCCTGCTTTCCCTCCCATTGCCCAGCTGCAGCCCCCTGGGGCCATGCTGCAAAAGCCACAAGTTGCCATTTTGCACAGTTTAGTGATGTAGGGTTAGGAACCCTGAAGGGGGATCTGCCTGGTTCAAACTCAGAGCAGCTCAGCAGACACGGCAGTGCCTGCAGGACTGCTACAGTTTCAGGAGGTGGCAAAAAATCATAGAATCATAGAATCGTTAGGGTTGGAAAGGACCTTAAGATCATCCAGTTCCAAGCCCCCTGCCATGGGCAGGGACACCTCACACTAAACCATGTCACCCAAGGCTGTGTCCAACCTGGTCTTGAACACTGCCAGGGATGGAGCATTCACAACCACCCTGGGCAACCCATTCCAGTGCCTCACCACCCTGACAGGAAAGAATTTCCTCCTTATACCCTGTCTAAACTTCCCCTTCTTAAGTTTTAACCCGTTACTCCTTGTCCTATCACTACAGTCCCTAATGAAGAGTCCCTCCCCAACATCCCTATAGGCCCCCTTCAGATACTGGAAGGCTGCTATGAGGTCTCCACGCAGCCTTCTCTTCTCCAGGCTGAACAGCCCCAACTTTCTCAGCCTGTCTTCATACAGGAGGTGCTCCAGCCCCCTGATCATCCTCGTGGCCCTCCTCTGGACTTGTTCCAACAGTTCCATGTCCTTTTTATGTTGAAGACACCAGAACTGCACACAATACTCCAAGTGAGGTCTCACGAGAGCAGAGTAAAGGGGCAGGATCACCTCCTTTGACCTGCTGCTAATGCACCTTTTGATGCAGCCCAGGATACGGTTGGCTTTCTGGGCTGCAAGCGCACACTGCAGCCGGCTCATGTTCATTTTCTCATCAACCAACACCCCCAAGTCCTTCTCCGCAGGGCTGCTCTGAATCTCTTCTCTGTCCAACCTGTAGCTGTGCCTGGGATTGCTCTGACCACTTACAGAACCTCAGAAATGCCTTCAAAATGAGAGCAAACTTTTCATAGGAAGCTAGTGTTGCGGTTTTTTTTAAGCCAAAAGCATTTGTGTCTCACTCAGCGTTGCCAGTTTCACCAACCCCATTTTATTTCTGGAAAAATCTCATTATTTCATACAGCCCAGGACTAAGGGAATCCATTTCAATAAGCACAGTCAGAGGCTGATGGTACAAGTGGTAGAGTACCACCACCACCCCCTGCTCTTACAGACGAGTCTCCTACCAGTTGCCTCAGCAAAGGGCTTTGGGCAATACTGGCACTGATGAAGGTGGCTGAAGCCCACTGGTACATCCCAAACACCTAAGGCACAATTTTATTACAAAGCAGCATTACAAGAAGCAAATATAAATGTTACAAAGCATTCAGAGGCAGCATTACACCAGGGCATTTGGACATCTTTCTGAAAGGACAACAGCTGCCCTTTGCTTCACCTGCGAGCATCTGCAAATGTGAGGTCTGCAGTTGTGTGAGGTATTCTCCCATGTAAGTATACAAGGAGACAAGGGCAATATGTGATTTTGCTTCCCAATTGATATTTGTTTTAGGGTTTAGGTTTATAGGTTTTAGGGTTTGCCTCTTATGTTTCCCAAGTATTTTCCATGGCTTTGGGAAAACCTAAATGTCTACTGGTGGTGGGTTGACCCTGGCTGGACACCAGGTTCCCACCAAGCCACTCTATCATTCCCCTCCTCAGCTGGACAGGGAGGGGAGAAAGTAAGATGGAAAATAACTTGTTGGTCAAGATAAAGGCAGGTTAATAAAGCAAAAGCCATGTGCAGAAGCAAAGGAAAACAACAGATTTATTCTCTACTTCCCATCAGTAGGTGGTGTTCAGCCACTTCCTGGGAAGCAAGGCTTCAGTTGCTCCAGAAGACAAACGTCATAATAACAAATGCTCTCCTTCCTCCTCCTTTCTTTTAGCTTTTATTGCTGAGCATTCCATACAGTATGGAATGTCCCTTTGGCCCATTGGGTTCAGCTGTCCTGGCTGTGTCTCCTCCCAGATCTTGCTCACCCTCAGCCTACTGGTATGGGGGGAGTGCTGGAGGGGCAGCCTTGCTGCTGTGGAGCACTCTTCAGCAGCAGCCAAAACACTGGTGTGTTACCAGCACCTTTCTAGGTAGCATTACAAAGCATAGCACTGTCGGGGCTGCTACAGGGAAAATCAACTCCGTCACAGCCAGGCACAACACAGAACTAAAAACATCTTCAACCTTCCCATGATGGAGGCTATGAATAGTCACAGCCATTTATGACCTGCTCTGGCTTCCAAGAATGATGATTTTAAAGGGATTATCAGTGCTTTCAAGGTGCTAAATATAACACTACTAAATTGTTAGTAACCAAACAAACCCACAGGAGAGCTCCATGGGTTTATCAAATAAGTGAAATGAAACAAACCTGTTCTATCATCTCTTCTTACATAATGCACAGTGGCAACCAAGCACAGCCTTGGCTCCTGCACACACCTCAAGCTGTTAGCTCAAGTGTGTGTGGTATTAAGAGCTATTTATAAAATCCACACAGGAATACAGCAGGCAAATCAGTCAGTGGGTCAGAAGGTGGCAACCTCTGTGTGCCCTACAGTCTCTCGGTTCATACCATCTCCTTCATATCCATGTGTTAGACTCATTGTTACTGCTCTCCCTGATGGCTCTTTAAAGAACACAAGCACACAAATAAAAACCAAAAAGATTGCTTTAGCATCATCCATGGTAAAAAGCCTTCATTCAACTTTATCTCGGGGCTCTTTAAGATCACAGCGTTGACTTTTCTCTCTACCATCATTCAGACTCTCTCTGAACAGGTTTCTGCTGCTTGCGCTCAACCAGAACCACTCATGGTTGAGCCAGGCTCTGCCATTGGACATTACAAAGAGTAACAACATCATGACATCCCTGCAAGTTGGCTTGAAATGTGCAGATAGCAACACAGCCTGTATTAGCAATATAGAAATATACACAACCAAATGAACTCTACAAATAACTGTCATTTCCCTAAACTGTTGTTTATGGTGCTTTAACTCAAGTATAATTTATAATACAGCTTGTGTGCCACAGAAACAGCCTTGAATGTATAAAACTCAGCTTCAGCCATGTGTAAAATTTCTTGTGGAACAGAGGCTTCTGTGAATACATTAGAATTAAAGGTAAAATTAACTAACAGCCAAGAATGTAAGTCTCTAACTCTGCCACACCTCTGTGTGCACTGCTGAATTCAGGTTTGGTGGGATGACTACTCAGAATGGGAGTCCTAAACTTTCCTCACAGAGGTCATAATGTAAAGAAAACAACCCACAACTCCCCCTCCCCTGCAGCACGTTGTGGTTTACATGTGTACATTATAGAAATCAACCTTTGTAGAATTATGTTCCATGTAACATTAAGATGATAGGCAGCTTACACTCTCTCTGAAGTGCATGTGAGTGCAGGCCATTTAAGACAGGATGTCTGCCCGGTACTGGGGAAATAAGCTGGTTTGAGACCTGAGGTTCTAATATGATCCCCTAGAATATACCAGGCCAGCCCCATGGCTTCTCCTCTGCAAGACCCTTGTAGTCCTTCACCTCCCCCACGCACCGAAGAAAACCATGGGAGAGAAGACACAAGGCTGTACAGAGGCTGCTTATGTCTACTTGAACAGCCTGTGAGCTCTGCAGACTCTGCTCTTTAGTTCATTACTGCATGTAGGAATAACATTTGGTAATAGCAATGTTTATTACAATAATCAATGTATGACAAGATGACTGCCTGGGAGCTGAAATCAGACATCATGTGAATTAGAAATAAGGTATGTTGTAAAGGCAGGGGCCAAAATTAACCATTCCAGCAACTTGTGTTTTCTCCCCCCCCCCCCCCCGTTAAGAAACTGTCATTCTTGATAACTCAGTTTAATAATTCTCTTAAAGGTCTCAGGCCCTCTACCCTCCCATAAATTCTCATCTTTCCTTAATTCGAAAGATTGTTTGAAATTCAGATTCAAACACTTAAAAGATGAAACTGTCTCCCTTAAAACACCTGCGCTAGCCTGACCTTGCTAAATCCAGCTCTAAAGCGACACTTGAGTTGTCAGCAACACTGGACTGTTTCAGGAGTGCATGGATATGCTCCGTGGTGCAGGTGCAGCTCCATGAGTGAATGAAGTTGCACGTGCTTAGTCTCTTTTAGATTTTGAGTATTTTTCGTAATAGAACTACAGACAAGAGCTCCTCTGCACAAAGGAAGGAGCCAAAGCAGCAAGTAGCTTTTGCAACCACTTCCCCATTCACTTGGTTGCCCTGATAGCACCAGGTCATTAAAGCATTACCAGTGCTGAACAGATGTTGGAAGGATTTGGTGAGTACCAAAAGAGCAAATTGTATAAAGAGGTAGTGGCACAATAACCAAAGCAATTGCTGAGGAAGGTGCCAGAACTGTTAGTAAAGAATCTCCACAGGTAGCACAGTGTGACCCTAAGCAGGAAATCGCTTAGGATTCACCTTCCAGAGCAGAACCAGGTGCTCCAGCTGGAGAACGAAGAAGATACACCATTATTTAAGCAACTATTCCAGTAATATCTTCACATTGCTGCCTCGGGCTGCTCACTGCCACACCGGGAGAGGGTCAGCACTCACTGGGGTTGGATAAGGAACTGAAGGATATGTGACACCTCAGATTTGGTGTTCAGAAGATAGGTCTGTGCTCCTGGAGTACTTCCCATTTGTTTTGCTCAGGTGTATCGTTTACCAATCTTAAGGAAAAACCTGCAAAATTGCAGTAATTTTGTCCATCCTGGGAGATGGGAATGACTGGAAGCCAGTGAAGGATGGTACAGGGAACAGTTCTTTTCTCCTTAGAATGATGTGCAAACACACTGAAGGTTTTTAACTTGCATTTGTAACAGATGTGAGCAGCAGGAACAAATATATATTTAAATATGTGCTTTCATATTTCATAACTATATTTAAAAGCTGTTAAAGGACAACAAAATTATGGGAGAAAATGATCTTGAGAAAGAAAAAGAAATAAACCATTCACAGGAAGAGAACTACGAGATAGGAGAAATTTACCTGCTAAATTGTGTATTGCACAGTGAGGCAGCGAGTGGTGTGGTTTTACAGTCTAATCATATAAGTTTGACTATGGTATTTTTGCCCCAGTTTCCTTGTAAGTTAAGAGCTGCAAAGAAATAGTTCCGGTTAAGCTAAAAAGAACAGAGAAATGGGTGGTATTTCTAGAGGAGAGGTATTTCTCAGTCACTGGGAAGGTCTGAGAATTCTGTTTGCAACACTGTTGGCCCTGGTTCCTCCCTCTTGTTTATATTTTGAGTTTTCAAGTCACATACTGAATTATGCCAAGTGACAGAAGGGAAAATGTCTGTGTGGAACAGAGTCACGCTCCCATGAGGAATTGGCTTCCTTGGCATATCAGTGTTTTCAGGCACTAGTGACCCTCTTGAGTTAGAAATAGAAAGAAGAGTCATGAGCCAGATTTCCAGACAGGCATGCAATATTAAACACATTTGAAAGTGTCTTATTTACGCTCATAAGTTATTTGTATTTCACTCCTAGCAGTTTGAACCTACTGTAACCTTCTTCAATAGTCTCACAAGTTGCTGCCCTCTTCAAAGGCTTGATTAGCAACCTTGCTTTCATCCTTTCTAGCAGGGATGTAGCCTCTGACTGGGTAGAATAGATTTTGGCCAGTGGTGAGGGAGGCATGCACAACAGTTACAAATTAATGGGGGAAAACCACGAGCTAGATGTAGGATAGACATATAATGCAGGATCTACATGTGAGTACGGAGCAAGAAGGCGAGAAGCTGAGTGTGGTTACTAAAGGCTTCTGGCAGCATGTGTTTTAGGCTGTGATTACAGTTAGTGCTTTCATATGAAGCTTCTCTCCCACTTAAAATTTGCCAGGCTGTGCACATGCCCCATTGCTTCTTAATATAGCAAACATCAGTAGAAACTGACTTGGCTCACACTTGAAT
Source organism: Pezoporus wallicus (assembly GCF_028554395.1). NCBI lineage: Eukaryota > Metazoa > Chordata > Aves > Psittaciformes > Psittacidae > Pezoporus > Pezoporus wallicus. The sequence goes on along the minus strand of NW_026639769.1, from coordinate 2,646,525 downwards.
CCAACTTTCTCGGTAAGGAGTAACTTATTCTGATGCCTCATTTGATCACTGATATATTATTTTTATTCAAGCACAAGAACTGTATTTTTTTGTACAGGTGGAAAAGTTAGTCTGGTTTGGTAGTACAAAGGTTTATACTACTGCCCAGCTTCCCAGATGGGGAGGGAAGTCAACATGGAGAAATGTGTCTTACTGTAGTAGGCAAAATGGTTCACAGATGCTTTGGTTGAATTTGAAAACCTCCGTGCAAAAGCTGGAGAGGCATGGCTGTTGTAAAAAGCTGCAAAAAAAAGGGCAAGAAGTAGATACAACTCTGTGGTTCAATACACACACTTGCAAGGGGGGCAGTATAAGCAGTTCTAAGATCTTTTGGGTTAAAGAACCAAACTGAGAACTGGAATCGCAATTAGCAGGATATACTAAATTATGGCAGAGTTCAGTGAATGCAGGCAGTCCACCTGATTTCAGCGCTTATCTTTATACGGCCAGGACACATAAGATAAAGCAAACGGAAACTCCTCTCTATACAATGGAAAATGTTGATAGGTTATTTTTTTAGTGTAATATTGATTTTTCTGAGCACAACCTTTTGTAAAAAAGCCGTAATCTCAAGAAACTCTGGCTGCATACACCAGTCAATGACACTTAGTCCCATTAGTGGGAAAATGGACATACATAACCACCCAGGGAGTCTCTCCTCAAGGAAGCAGAAGAGCTGTTGGAAGACAGGCTGAATAAAGTCTCATTACTTACTCAAACTAGTTAGAGATTTTGACCAACAGTATATTCTGTTTAACCACAGAAAAACTGCTCCAAGAGGAAGTTCCCATTATGGGGAGGTACACAAGAGATACCATTGTGACACGAACACTGGCAAGAGACCTGTAAAATCTCTGGTTTCACAGCTCTCACCTCCCAGGTCACTCTGAAATGACCAAATAGTGAATTGAAGGACAAGATGGCTGAAAGAGTGAAATGCACATGGTCCAGAATACCTTAAAATAGAATGAAATTTGGGTTAACAATAGTTTGTTGAAAAAAAAACCAAACAGAAAACATAAAAAAAACAACTGTCAAATGTAAATAACTTTGATTTAGGAAGTAATAAAGACTTGATGGGAGTGACCAGTCTACTGGATCCTTAATTAAAATAGGAATTCAAAAGCTACTGGGAGCTTTCTATACTCATATGACAGAGGAAAATATCCCATGTTATACACCCATCATATATTTGTTTTCATAAATCACAGGGGTTCTGGCCGATGAAGGTACCCAAGGATAGCTAATGCTATGCTAACTTGCACTCAGCCTTTTTGGTAAACAAATGGCATCATTTTTAGGGCTTCTGAATGCAATAGAACAGACATGTAGCTCACTGAAGATCATCCATGCAAGAAGGTTAGTACACAAGTTCTAGAAGGTGGTCTTTCAAAACATTTTTCCTTTGATGTTGAATACTCCAACATGCAATGGGAAGTGGGTGCAAGCAGCTGAGACCAAGCCTGTTATGCAGTGGAGAAACATTTTAAACAAGAAAAGATGAGGTTCACTCCCAAACTACCTTTCCCTCATGACAAAATATCCTCAACATTGTTTTTAAGACTTAACAGGGACTACTTGCCTGGACTTGCAGCCAAAGTAGCTCCCTTATTGCTTCTTTTTAGGAAAAGAAATTGTGATGGGAATGGTTCCCTGAACAAACACACACACACACAGGGTCAAGCCTGAAGCTCACATTGCTGCCAATTCAATGCTGGCATTGAAATGCCCTTGATTCCAGAGATGGAGCTAAGCACAGACAACATCAGCGTGCTGTTGCTGCAGGACAACCAGGCCAAGACATACACCTGTGGCACCTGTCTCCTGAATGTTAGCTGAGGTAGAGAAAACGTACACCACCCCCTGCAGATTCAGATGGTCTCCTGACTAGGGACTGGCTCTGAGGATTAAGATGAAATCCAGTCATTCTTAGAAATACCATCTATCTCCAAAAAATACTTATTCTTGGGAAAATAAGTAAACACACAAAGATTCTAACAAACAGAAATATTATACAAAGGACCTTTAGGCTTGATGATCGCTGACCTACCTACACGTAGAAGCTATCAGTCCTCTTGCAACTTTGGATGGATCAGCAATATAAGGTGCAGCCCATTGTACATCCATTCCAGAAAGCAAGAGGGTCTGAGCTGTGAAGAGTTGCCATGTAGGACTGATTTGGGCTAAACTGCTTTGTGGTTAGATCAGTGTTCCCACCTGCAAGAAGTATACTGGGTTGGATGCCAGAAATAAGTCTGTTGCACGGGAAATGTGAGCCATGCTATTCAGCACAGTTTGTAAAAGTAGCAGCCATCTGCTGGGGTTTATAGCAGGCTGAGAAACACAGGATGTTTACTTTTATTCAGATGTGCAGTGATGTGCCTTGTATGAGCAGACTTGTTACCATACTAATAAAACAACTAGGATGTTAAACTCAGGAGAAAAGCTTGTTTTATGTAGTAAAACAGAACTTGAGCAAGATAGAAAACGTAACAAATATACATGCACGCACACATATACATGATCACTTCGGTAAAGGTCAGCAGAAAACAGGCCAGACAGAAATTCAGAACAAACAAACACAGCACTAACTCAGAGACTAAACTGGCTACTTTCCAAGGTGCTCTACAGAAACCACTCCCCAAAGAAATAATCTATAAAAGGTAAGATAAGGAAAGGTCCGGTTTCAAAATAAATCTACATGGTAAAATTATGAGCTGAGATTAATTTAGATAAACTCTCCAGAAGAGGATTTGGCATTACTGACAAAACTGAATTGTGGGTGTGTACAGCAAGAATCCAAGACCTCTGAAGATGAGACAAAGGCATTCCCTCATGATTGACAGTGATCACCAAGACACTTGAGAGGGAACTGGGTTCACATGTCTTTGACTACAGGAAATTGTCACCCACAATGTGAATAACTTGATGCTGCTGTGAATGTTAACCACCAAAGAAGAAAAATTCCCATGAGAGCTCAGAGGACGCAAGCGGAATTCTGCAAATGCTAAGAAAATGAATCCAAGAAGTAACCAAAGATGCAGACAGAGATGCTGGCAAACAGCATTAGCAACAGCTAAGGTTGTTTTTGCCAACAAAGAAAAAAGTTAAGTATAGTAAATCAAATAAAATTAAACATGTAGCAGCAGCAGCTGCCCTACTTTTTTCTGCAAATGTTTTTTACCTTTTTTTTTTTCCCCAAGAGGTAATGAGTATTTTTGTAAATCTCAGTTGAAAGCAGACTATCTTACTTGTATTTCTGACTAATGGGTTGAATCAGCAGGTAACATTTCAGAGGGCAAATATTTTTGCAACTAAAATAAAACAAAGAATTCTGCATGCATGGCTTTCTGGTTGAAACATCATGTAGATAATCACCAGCAGAACCAATGCTAGATGGTAATTTTCTTGAAGAAAGAATTTGAATGGGATGATAGGCAATGGTACCATATGAAAGCTTTGACATGCATATTTGTTATAATTCTGTCAATTTGTTAAAAGCAAAAGTGGGGAACAGGAGGCAACTTAAATTGCTTACATATATATATTGAAGCATATTCACTGTTGTGTATTAGAATGGTAACTTCCTATAAAATCCCCCTGAAAATGGTGGGATGACATAGGGTAAAGGCTTGAGCTGGGTTTCAGTGGGTGTGGAATTACATTTGATACAATCAGAACAGTTTGAATGTCAAGGAATTAAATTCTGGGTCAAAACCAGTGTACTTTGGAAGAAAGTTTGGTAATTCAGAGAGGATGTTTTATGTAGAAGATGGAGAAAATCTATTTTGATATTTTCCAGGATGCAGCTTACGTAGTATTTTAAGATCCTACATGAAGCTCCAGTGAGTTTTCAAGAAAGGAACATAAGATCATAATATGAATTTGACCTAGGCATAAATGAGTGAAAAAGAAAAAAAAACACATTTAAAAATTGTACTAAAGCAGGCATTGAACAGTGCTGCCCAGGAATATCTCACACTCAGGCTACAAGATGGTGATAAAATTTTAAGAACTAAGCTCTACAAAGATTATAGGACTAAAAAAACCACATCTCAACAGCCTATCATTAAAACCCAGTAACTGAATTTAATTATTCTAAATTCTTCTAAAACAAACTTGTGAGGAAGAGCTTGTTTGAAGGACTATTCATTAGCCATTTGTGCCCCAAAAGCTGTCAATATTAGAATTTCATTATCTAGTGTATTTTTCATGGACTTTAACACACAAAGTAGGGATGCACACTTACAGAATCACAGTTAAGAGATGAATCTGCTCAGAGGCAGGAGTTCTGTGTAGAAAGACACATATTGGAACCAAATATGACTCTGAAGTGCACAATTCTGTTAAAATATTTATTTACTCAAGATGAGTGAACACTCCATGAGATCTGATTATTTTTTATCTGCATCAGCTGAAATGGCTCAAGTGGGAGCCATAATTTCTTTTAACATACTAAATACAGTTTAAGATTAATTTTCCAGAGGTGCCAGCTGGTGCTACTTGGTGCCTTAGCAAATCATGGTTTTAACTCCTCCTTGCATCTTCTTAAAGAGGAAAATCTCAACTCTATTTTTGATCCTTCTCTTGTTCAAGTCTTGGCTATTGATTCTTTCTATAAACTCTTCCTGGACACACCTGACACCAGATAACGTTGAAAATTCTCAAAGTGTGGGGACTGGATAACATGTCAAAGAAGCCAGTTAATAATAATATGCCAAATCTTATCACAGCATATCATAGATTTCATATTGGCTCAAATTCTTCTATGTTTACCAAGTTTTCATACCCTAAATCTGGTGTCTAGACTTCTCTCTTGAACACATTTTTCAAGTTAATAGTGGTGCATGTTTGTTTAGTGGCAAATAAGCTTCTAAACTTATTAATGTGGTATATATGTCATGTATATTGCAATTATGGTAGCCTCTTAAAGTACAAGGACATTTAACCTCCTTGGTACTCCTAGGTTTTTAAAATTTTGTTTCATTTTAACCTGTTCATACCTTTTGCTTCTGTAACAGGACATGAAAAGTTGCAATATTCCACCTTGCCAGACACCAGAAAAAAAAAAGAAACACAAAGGGATTTTGAAAAATAAGTCACTCATTCACCCATCTCCATTCCACTGAAGGTCTTGACAGACCTCTATCAAATTGAGCCTAGAGCTTTTTAATTCTGAGCTCAATATCCACAGTGTATTAAGCCTCTCCTCATGCAGGAATTGTACTGAGTCATTTTATTTCTGAGCTTTCTCTATATTCTCTTTTCTAAATACAGTCTACACCAAATTACACAGAGTTAAAGATATAAGAAAGGATGCATGATAGGTTTGTACAATGGTAGACTATGTTTCCTGTTTTATTCATTATTCCTTTCCTACCCTTAGCATTCTCATCTCTTTTTGTCATCAAGTACTGGAGAGGCTTTAATGCCATTCCTTCTGTTTCCTAAAAATCAGTTCTAACAATGTGCTCCTTTAAAGTGGGACATTCTCATCTCTTCAACTAAGTTTTTAAACACCGTTTTTGTTCCTGTTCCAATAATCTATTTTTGTGTGGTCTGCTTGGTCAGGAGATTGTTCAGGTGGTTCTTTGCTACTTTCTGTCTAAATCTAATCAATTTCTACCTTTTTCTAGGATTCATAGCACTTGGATTTCAACTCCAGTTCCTGTCTCATGTAAAGTCCTTTACTGCAGGTAATTTATAGGGTATCTGTACTTCCTGTACAGCATCATGAAGGAATTACAAGCCTCCTTATTCACATAACTTTCTCAGTGGTAAAATTATCCTATTTGTTTAACCTTGACAGTGGATCTGGAAGGATTTTAGAAAGTGCTCTTATAACCTTTCTTTTCCTGCCCTTCCTATTTCAGCAATATGTAGATTCCTTTCCAGTGCTTCCCTAGAGTAACATCTCTACTGTTGTATCTGACAGGCAGGGAACAGCCAGCCACCGAAAGTGGATATATACCAGGGACTACTTGGTTTTGCTCCATGTGAGGGCACACCTGTGTGTGCAGCAGACTCCCAGGAAGATTTGTGTTTTGACCTGTAACTAATACTCAGCCACTTCTTTCCAAGCAGCTTTGCTCCTTAACAAGTTGTTCAAAAGCTCTGTGAAAGTGCTCTCAGCACCTGTACAGCCTTTCCTCTGCCCAGCTTTGTACCGCAAACTTTGGAAAACCCATTACAACTTACATTTTAAACTTATTTAAGTGCTGTAAGATTCCCTCTGTTTTTAAGCATTCCCTACAATTCTGAGCTGAGCTACAGAACACTTCTAGTATCTAACAGGACACTGACAAGTAGTATTGCACAGCTGATACAAGGGGGAGAGGCAAAAAGTAATAAAGATGTGCTTGTTATTACAAATACCTGGTACAGCAATTACAAATATTGCCCAAAAGTTAGGCATAACCATTCCTCCCCAGAATGTAAATGTATCAATCAGAAGTTAACTGGAGGGTAAACAGACTAAATAGAATGCTTTTTTGTTACACATGAAGTTGATTCAAAAGGAAACAAAAAATCTCAGATTGTGCTGTTTCAATCAAACTGATGGAGCAAGACAGTTACTTTGATGCACTATTTCACTGTGTTCATTTCTGTTAAAAGGTATATCAGAAAAGCCTTGCTCGCATGCTGATTTGCCTCTTGAAACAGCACTGCTGCTCCCTCCATAACACTTTCTCTTTCTGGTCTTTTTCTTGCTGGTCTGAATAATTAGTTCTCTGGGGAGATCAAGTCTTTTCTTGCTTACTGGCATTGGAACAGGGAGTATCTGAACTCATCCCACAGCAGCCCTGATAATGCTCCTTTTGACACACAGGAGATCCTTTACGGGGCATTACATGACCTTTACTGTAGACAACTACGCATCAGATGTGCTATGTGAAACATTTACAAGCTCCAGCTAGATCCACTTATGTTTATCGCTCAATGGAGCAGGACTTCCACAGTGCTATCTATGTAGCAATCCTGTTTGATAAGCTGCTACGTAAAGAGCGGAATGCCAATGTGGATATGAGCTCTGTATTCCTGCCTGGGTGGCCATAACAGATGGTCTATAGTGGAACTTCAGTCACACAAAAAAAACATGAAGCAGCACAAATCTGAGTCACCGGTACAAAAAACTCTGTTTTGGAGGACTCTTGACTGATATTCTGACTGGGTGCTAAAAAGCACAGTGCCTAACTGCTGAGGAGCTGGCCTTGGAAATGTCTTTCTAAGCTGAATTTTAAAATCCCTTTTATAGGACAGTAAGGCAGTATAACTTCAAAAAAAAAAAGATAGGCTTGTCTTATGCCTTTGATAACAGCAGAGAACCAGTGATCAACATAACTTATTATTACTTGTAGGTCTTCAAGAAGGGCTGTAGGTTATTGAACACATACATATACATATGCATGCCTACACACTTGTATGTGAGATGTTGGTCATGTGAACTTTATCTGATGATAGTTATTTTTTATACTTGCAAATTGATATTATATGTATTTATACAAATGCATATATAAACAGATAACACACCTATGTAAAACACCTGTGTTACTTCTTTCTTCTCCATCTTTGCTTGGGATTCATGTCACCATTTTTAAAGTAGCAATTTTTACAAAATACAGACTAAACAGAGACTAGCAGAAGGCCACATAACAGTGCCCCTTTGAAATATTAGCAGTTTTAAATTCGTATCTTATGTTGTGGTCTTAAATCTCCTCACAGATGGAGACTTCAAAGACCAAAGTGGAAAAACAGAATGCAAACTGGAAAGAAAAGAGAAGACAACTCTGTAAACTCTGCTGACCAAGTGACAAAAAAAGGCAAAATTGCTGTTTATTCACTTATAAAGCCTGTATTTTTCTTGAATTGTTACCATACAAAGATTAACTGATACAGAATATATCATAGAAATGCTTTACACAATCAAAATGGACAAAACATACATGATGTGTTTTTCATTTAAGAAATAAACTAGCTGAATGCATTACCAGTTCATTCAGCTATACTGAAGAACTAATTCCATAGCTGTTATAGAAAGACATCATAAGAAGTGAAAAGCTCTGTGTACACAGGCTAGTGGACCTGGACAGGCTTCATTTTTATCCCTTCTGTGGCAGTTATTTTAATAAACACCCACAACACATGCTTCAGGTTTCGATTCTTAGTGTTTAAAAAGACAGATTTCATTTCATACTGTGAAGACCAAAGTATGACTATGTAAAATGACATGCTCAACTTCACCTACAAAACCTTACAATTTGCAGAGTATACTATCAGTACTTTACAAGCTGCTCATTGCACTATTCAGTCCCGATCAGAAGCAGCGCACAGGGCAGTGAATAACTCTGAGAATTAAAATATGTCACTGACGAACACAACTAACAAAATTAAGTATCTGCAAGTTCTGTCCCTCATTGACAGGAGCAGAGGTTACACTGTTTTTTTGCCAAATGCTACCTTATATTAGTACAAAATCCGCTGACCTACATTCTTTGTTCAGAGAATCATGAAGTCATGGAATGGTTTGGTTTAGAAGGGGCCTTAAAGCTCATTTGGTTCCAATCCTGCCACCACAGGCAGGTACACCTTCCACTAGACCAGGTTGCTCAAAGCCTCATCCAGCCTGGCCTTGAACACTTACCAATCATGGTTATCAACCCCTGCTTGCACTTAAGATTGTTTAGGTGGTTTGGTTTAAGTTGGTTTAAGTGAATTTACAAATATGGACACATATCTCTTCTAACTTTGACTTATAGAACCATTCTGTAACTGTAGAACCATTCAATCTTAGTTAAGTTTTGGATTTCAAATACAATTCTTCTGAGAAATGCAACTGATTACAAAGGATGACAAATTCTACAGTTTTCTGATGTAAAATCATGTGGAATTTTATTTTAACAGATATCTTGACTGCTTGATTGTCCATCTGTCCAGCAAGAAAAATGAAAGGATAGTGTTAGGTCTGTTGAAGTAAATCTCAAGTAGCATTTCTGTCTACTTGAGGGAGAAATAACTGGCACAGTAGGTCAGCAGAAATGGATGCAAGGGTAAAACAGGACAGCAAAACCATGAATAGATCATACTGACTCAAAAGCATTTGCATTGGCATGTGTAAACAGGAATGTAGTCTGCAACAGGTATGACAGCAGATGCTGGAGCTGTCGAGTCCTTAATTGTAGTAGTTTCCACTCTTGGGTGCTGCAGTTCGAAATAGATGTGAATGATTTTGAAACAACACGGGAATAAGAAATATGCATCTTAAGAAGTTTACAACTGTGACACACAAGGACTGAAACAATGTGGAATTGATTAGTCTACAGTTAAAAAAAAATAGGGGGAGATGTACGTCTTATGATATGCAAGAAGCATATTGTTCATGTCCATTACAGCTGTACTTCAGTAGCAGGGAGCTTTTATTTTAACTAGCGTTCCAGGTTCCTCAGTGTGAGCTGGACCAGGGAACTGACCTGGCTGAAAATGAGCAATTATGAAAACGGCTTCACAACAGCTTAAATAACTCTAAATCAAGTCTGCCAGAGCCCCACCTCCTCTATTAGCCCAACATCGGTACTCACATACCTAAAGGGTAAGCTGAATCAAGAAGCTGAGTGGAACAAAAACTAGGCGTCCTTTGTAGGATCAGTAATGTTTAGAGGGTTCAGGTACTCATTACCAGCACTGCACAGGGGGAATGTGATTGACCCATCAAAGCAATCAGCTCTCAAACAGCCCTTAAAGCCAGTTCCTAAGGAGAATGACTGTACCTCAGAGGCTTTTGGTCACATCAACACAGGACTGCTGCTCGTACGAATAGTTGGGTATTTTTTTCTTCCAGAAACACAGGGAAAATAGTGGATAGTATTTCTAAACATAACAGCCATACGAACACCAGTAGTTTTATTTGAAAAAGAAAAATAAAAGCAACAAGACACAACCACCAAACACCAAGCTAACAGGGAAATAAGTTTAAACAAGATCTATGATATTTAACAATATTATCTATAAACGCTCCTTGTGCGGGCCGCTATACATATAAATACACTTAATAAAAAAGGCACAAAATGACTCGGAAAGCAATCACACAGTGGCTAAAGAAACACAAAACCAGGAGGCGCAGGGCTGCAGAGCCCTGCCGCTGAGAAACGAGCCGCTGCAGCGGGGCAAGCCGAGGGCGTTGCGGACCGTACCTGAGGCGGCTCAGTCCCTCCGGCGGGGGAGGCAGCGCCAGGGCCCGGCGGCAGCCCGGAAGGAGACGCCTCCTGCCCGCTGACCTCCCCGGCAAGAGGGCTCTGCGCCTCCGTCAGAGGCCTGGTGCGGCGGGACAGGAGCTTTTACCTCAACATTAGCAAGGTTTTACCTCAGCATTGCCGGGTTTTTTACCTCAGCCGACGGGCCTCGCTCTGGCGGCAGTAACCGCCCCTCATCCACCTCGCCCCCGGGCCCGCAGAGAGACGAGAAGAGAGCTGGCGATAACAAACCACCAGGCACGGGCACCGCCGCCGCCCCAGTCAGCACCGCCTCCTCCAGCAACGATCCCCTTTCCCGGCTGTCCCGGCGGCGGCGGCGGGCGCCAATGAGGCGGCGCGTCCCGACGGCAGGATCCAGTGGGCGGGCGCGGGGGGCGGGTCGTTGGCCGGGGGGGGGCGGTGGCAGCACGCTCGGTTGTGAGTGAGTGAGTGAGTGTATGTGAGTGAGTGCCATGGCCGGAGCCCGCTGAGAGTGACAATAGGAGTGAGCCGGAGCGCGACCCCGAAGCCCACCGGGATCCCCCCTCTTACCTGAGCCAGCCGCCGGCGGAAGAGGCCTTCCCTCCCCTCACAGCACCGCCGCGCCGCCAGCCCGGCCTGCCCGCCCCCCCCCCCCCCCCCCCCCCCCCCCCGGCCGCCCTCGCCGCGCCCGCCGCTCCCCCTCGGCTCGGCCCGCATTCGGCTCCCCTCGCGCCCCCCCTCCCCCCAGCCTCCTCAGGGCCCCTCCGCAGGGCTCCGCCGGGAATGTGAAAGAGGCAGCAGACATCGCAGGCAGCGGGCCGCGCCGAGTGCATGGGACTGAGCGGAGCCCGAGCAGCCGCCCGCTCCTGAACCCGCCGCCAACGCCGCCCTGCGCTGGGGAGGCCGCCAACGCCGCCGAGGCCTACAGGCTCCTGCGCCGCCGCCGCCGCCGCGGCAGGGACCGAGCCCGGCGCGTAGTACAGTTGGGCCGCCGCCGCCAGGCATCGGCCGCACTTCACCAAGCCCGGCTCAAGCCACCGCCTCCCTCCCGTCTCGCTTCTCTACCAGGAGAGTCAAGGTAACTCCATCCGTCCGTCCCTCTGCGCCGGCCCGCGGGGGAGAGGTGAGGCGGCGGCGGTGCGGGCAGGAGGCGCGGGCGGGCCGTGGAGGGGGAGGCCGAGCGACGATGAGGGAGGCGCGGGGGGCTGCGGGGAGGACATGTTCCAGCTGCGGTGCTTCGCGGCTCCGTTCTGGAATTGACAGCCGATAGCAGCAGGCGGGAGGCAGCTAATTACACCTCTGCTTCCCGGGCGGGGAGCGAGCCTCCGGCTCCTTCCCTGGTGGTGATATCCGTCGGTATTTTCATGTTCACTCGCCTGTCTGTGCATTGCACCCCCACTACCCCGGGGACCAGCAGATCTGATGTGCGTGGCTTCCTATTTACCAAAATACTTGGGGAATAAATTAAGATCCCCTGCTGAAAGAACCAAGAAGCAGTGGCTGTGTTTGCAGCTTTCCCATTCGCACACAATAAATAATCTCCACCACCACCCCCCCGCTGTTCTTTGAAACAGTGTATTTCACTGTGATAGTGTATTCAGGGAAGCGAATGTTCATTTGGAGAGATAAAAAAAGAGATCAGTGTTTACTGTAAGGTTGTTAGGCTGGATGTATTCTTGTTGAATTAGAATTAGATTTTAATAATTTATAAAGCAGGTTAGGGAAACTGTTACTAAATTTACAGCAGAGAAGTGTCAGTAAAGCTTCTTGCTGACACAATGATCCTGCAGTTTAAGTGATCTACTTTAGCCCCTGCCCATTATTATTATTATTTATTTTTTGTGATTTAATTTTGAGAGAGCATGGAAACATTTCTGCAGAAATGGTTCCACTTTACTGATGCACGTGATGAGGAGGTGAATCTTTTTTTATGAGATGAAATAGAGCCAAGCAATTCAGGTTTTAAGAATGTATTTTTGCTGATATTTCCAAAATTTGGTTTATATAACAGGTAACTTTGTGTTTGCATGTTTTTTGGTGGACTGTTGAAATCTTAGAAGTGGGTTGCTAAAGAAAATTCTATTTCAGTTTATCTTTTTAATTTATTAATCTTGGCTGGGGCCTGAATGCCCTGGTGATGATGGTGGCATTTTTTTTTCCCCGAATGATAAACAAGACCAGTTTAAGGTACGAGTTCATGTTGCTGATAGTATATTTAGACAGCATATCTACAAATCAAAAAGATGGAACAAGGCTTTTTCATTATTGTACTGCCAGCTGCACAGTTCAGCTTCTGGGTGCTGCACATACTTCCTGGAAGAAGCTATGGAGTTTATACTTCCATTTTTGATAGATTTAGTGCACATATATGTAATTTTGTATTAAATAGTTCTTATCTTTTGGAACTTGTTTACACTGTTGCAATAAATAATACTTTCTAAAGCTTTTCTTACAAAAGACAAACCCAAACGTGTTTCAATGGATTTAATAATTTATGAAGCATATGAGTAACCAAATATTTTAATAAAGCCAGCACTCTAAAGTGTTCTCTATATTGTGGAATCAACTTCTTTTAGCATACGAGTCACTTTGGTAATTGAAGTCAACAGACATTGAGGATGAGTAATGCTTTCCAAGGACATGTTCTAAGACCCTGATCCTGCAAATGCTTATGCCGATGCTTAACTTTGCACAAGTGGGTAGCCCTACTGAAATCAACAGAGCTGCTGTTTTTAATGATCATGTTATTAACGCATATAGCTCTGTTGATTTCAGCAGAGGTGCACATGCTGGTGAAGTTAACTGTACACAGAGCTGCGTGGAATATGTAGGCCTAAATTCCTCCTGTCTCATTTCCCTTAAGTATTACTCATGTGTTTCACAAAGATGTGATGGGCCTTTTTAGCAGCAGGACAAGACTGGTAAATACAATAGCTGGATGATTAATTCACTGTTTAAATGTTTCCTTTCATTATTTCGTAGTAGTAGGGAATCAGATGTAGGAGTACTACTAAGGCAAGTTTTTTAGAAAGAAGCAACACTTATTTCTTAGACTGGCTAATAGAGCTGGGAAACAAACAAACTTTTGCTTGCAGAAACCTTTTTTTGGCTCTTTGCCTCTCCTGCAAACCTTGTTTGGTTTATGCCCTTAGAAAGTTATGGTTACCACACTGCAGTTCTTACAGAAATGCCAGAAGGTGGAATAACTGTGTATAAAGAGGCTTACAAGAAACTAACTGAGTAGTTCTAAAGTGGAGAATAAAGAGGTAATATATAGAATTTGTCGGTGTTAGTGAAATTGTGAAGCATAGCAGTACTTTTTGCTATACTTTCTTAAATTTCAATAATAACTTGTATTCAGGTGTGGCAAAAAATAAACTGAACATTTCTTCTGTCATACTTTTTTTTTTTGTCCTATGCATGTTGATGACTGTAATGGCAAAAAAACAGTTGCCCTTTTTGTGTACCCATTCTCTTGCATGTGTGGTCCTTTGCAGAATGAGTTGAAATTACTTTATCCCAAAGAATATGTGGTTAAGGCTACAATCCTATGTCAATTCTACAGGTTTATGAAGTTCTATTGACTTAATGATGTCAGTACTAGGTCTGAATTTTTCTGTGACAGGATTTTTGAAAAATGGGAGACACAGATGAAAAAAGTGAGAATTATTACATTGTTGCATTAAGTTTATTCCATGTAATTTGTACGTACATTGGTGGTCAGCTCTCAGTCTGTCTGGGTGACTTGTCAATAGGAGAGTGGTGTTGAAAGATGAGTTTTTGAAAATTTAAGTTAATCTTTACCCACTTGGAATATGTTGGTAACATTTGTTTTCCTTCAGTAGGGATATGTCCTCAGCACCAACTACTCCTCCATCAGTGGATAAAGTAGACGGATTTTCTCGGAAGTCCGTCAGAAAAGCCAGACAGAAGAGGTCACAAAGCTCCTCCCAGTTTAGGTCTCAGGGCAAGCCTATCGAGTTAACTCCCCTGCCTCTGCTAAAAGGTAAGATCAAGAATGAGTTTTAATAAATAAAACAATAGCAATTTTACTCTACAGTCAACTTCCAAAATCAAAGTATTCTATTGCCTGAAATCACAAGGAGATTTTGTCAGCAATGAGAAATGTTTCATGCCAGAAATGTATGCATTTAAGATCTGCAAAATATTTTATCAGTGATTTGAGGGTGTGGTAATTGTTTGCAATACTTTTGAAAGTTTTAAATGCTGATGTTGACCTGTACCATGACTTGAATTTTCAAGGTACTCAGGCTATGCATGAGTATTTTAGTTAGTGAATCCTCAACAGTTGATGTAGATGAAGAATAATTTTGGTAAGGGTAAATTGACTTGTGAGCAGAGGGAAACTTTTTTTTGGAATCTTTCCATGATTTGTGGGCTTGCAGCCTGAGACAGTGGGGCCAAATTCAGCCCACAGGCATATTTTGAATGCCCTACAGCAAGGTATTAGTGAGGAGATGGGACCCCCTGTCATACCTCTGGTAGCTCCAAGCTCTTAATTTCTGCTGAGTTTTGAAATCGAAAGGTCCCATGAGCTGCAGCCTCTCAAGGGGGAAGATGCTGCCAATCAGGTCTTAGGCAAGACACTACTGTTTTGAGAGCCTGTGTATCCCAGCTCTGGTTGAGTTTCTGCTGGCAGATTTAACCTCTAATTTGGGAAAGAAAATTATGATCCAGCTTACTACTCTTGAAAGGATGCCAATATCTCTGTAATATATTGAATGCTTCCCCTAAATTCCAGTTGTCACTGAATTTCAGTACAAATCCAGGGGCCAAAAGCACCTATTAGAATTATGTCTGTCTGTTGAAGAAGCAGGAATTGCCTTTCAGAAGCACTGCTTTTACACTGAATTCTCAAATTGTTTATTTAGATTTGTGGATCTCTTTCATTGATATTCTTATCTTCTGCTATAAATGGTGAAAATAAGCATGGTTGGTGCTGATAATTCTGGAAAATAGGAAGATTAATAGGTTTAATATTATGTTTGTCCCATTTTTTTTTAGTGAGCCAGCGTAACTCCCACTTTCTCTCCTCTACCTGTTTGATAGATTTGTTAATCAAAGTATTGAAATACGTAATAAATATGTAATTGCACTTTGGTTTCATTCTTAACCCCACTTTTTTATAAGAAGAGGGAAGTTGCAAAAACCCTCCCACAAAACCATACCAGCCCCCCCCCCCTCCCCCCCCCAAGGGGGCTGGTGTGTCTTTAATTTAGTAAAAATGTGTGGCTTTTAATTTAGTAAAAAGTAGGATTCTAAGATTAGTTCTAGTGGAGTTGTCATTAAAGTATCAGGGACTTCTTTCTGTGAGATACCTGTAAGAAGGCACAAATGGCCATACTGGGTCAAAAGAAAGGTACATTCAGCCCTACTGCATTATGCTGACGGTGGCCAACTTGGAGGCAGAGAGAGTAGAATAGGAGGGACAGAGTGGTGCTGTACTGGAGTGCTCCCCCTGTTCAGCATTTCTCAGTGTAGGGTCAGTTGGTGCCAGTAGCTTTGACTTAGTCTGCAATGAGTATTATTTTCTGACATTTTCTTGTTTTGTGAGGGTATGATAAAGAAGCAAATGCATCTTTCAATTAATTTTAAAGCTCAGTTTTATATTCTTCAGGTCACTTTTGGTATGCAGGTAATTTCCTTTGAAAATACTAGTTGTTACACTTCAGAAGGTGAATGGAGTTTATCCTTTGGTTTAAGTGGGTGAATTACTGGAAAACACTGAGATTTGTATAAATGAAGAAACTGATGTTACAATAATTTTGTTCTGTTGTGTAGCCCCATTCAGGGAATAAACCAGGCATATGCACAAGCATAAGGAAAATGTTGCTGCCGTTGTCTGAAGACCTGGTCTTGCAGAAACGGAGGCATATACAGGTGCTTAATTTGACAACTGTAGTTAGTCCCATGGATTGAGATATAAAACCATAATAAGATAAAGCAAACAGATGGGGAGCAGAGATCGGTGATGAGGCATTTATGATTAGCGTCATAATGAGTTATAGTGGTCCAGCTTCAAATTAAGAATCTGATCCTGTGAGTTAGTTTTCCCTCTTTGACTTAATGCATATTCCCTGAGGCGCAGGGGTCTACCTATGCAGATTAATTTGCATGATTTGGGCCTAACAGTCTATCTGAAACTGCAGTGGTATTGGTCTCTGCTGAAGGGATACTTGCAGTTAAAAATCATGCTACTGTTTGGAAATATTCTTGACCTACATTAGATTTGTAACAGTCAGGATTATTAAACCTGAAGGAAGTGAGATAACAATTTTCTCCTGCATTTTTCATACTTTTCTTGGCCAGTTGCCCCAAAATCCTCATTTTTTAAATCTCTTAGGTTTGCACTTACCTTCAAACAAGTAAGTAGTCCTATTACTTAAGTCCAGTAACCATATGATTTCCGGTTTTATCCTTATTGTTTGTGTCTTTCAAACCAAAGTAGAGTAGAGATTTCAACAAAACAGCTTTTTAAAGTCTCAGAAAAATGAAATCAGTTTGGAGATCTATAGGTGCTTATTTAAATTTCTTGGTTTGGGTGAATTTCATGTTTAATTAAACCTCTTAAGAAATACTCCTGTAAAGGAAATTTTTAGAGGACAGACTTTGAATTCAACCTTAGAATTCCCATCCCATATTCATGATGCAGGAACTTTGCTGACAGAAACAGACATGCTATGTCCCCTCTTTTTTTTTTTCCTTTTTTTTTTTTAGTAGCTATTTTGCATATTGGCATTCCCAGGCTACCTTCTCTCATACAGCACCTTTATGGACTTCAGGATCTTCTTTGATTACACGAACCATGTATGCAGAAAGCTAGATAAATGCTTAGTCCATTCTTTGCAAGTTTTTATACAATGCCTGTCACCATAATGATTTGAGCACCTTCCAGTAGTGTATTAAGTGACGTGACTACACATCTGTCACATCCTATCTGCTCTCATTCCTTTCCCTAGGGGCAGAGTCATATATAGTGAAATGGCTTGTTTTGGTAGTGTTTTAATGCAGTCTGTTGCCTTCTGTGAACATACATGCCTGTATTGCAAAAACAGATAAGTCAGTGTTGTTGTTGTTCATTTGGTAAAAAAAATATTTCATGAGGGAAAAATAGAAAAGATGCTGCATTTTGATGCTGTGTACAAGTCTGAGGGATAAGCTGCTACTTAGAAAATGTAATAAGAAGAACTGGAATTTTCTGTATTGCTTATTGTAAGAAAAAAGTATAGAGAAATGAAGTTGTTACTGTGGTGTTTGTTTGCTTTAAAGTGTGTATTGTATCTTTTTGTAAACAAACATTTGATGTATTTAGAAAATAATGTGTCTTCTAAGGCTCTGCTGGGCTGGGTTTAGACTTTAAAAAGCCAGAAGCCAAAAAGCAGTGCTGTTTGCCTACAGTAAGGTCTTAACTTTTCAGAAAAATTAATTATTTTTGTTTATTGTGTTGTGACTTTAATTTGGAGTTATCTTTTTAAATATGACTAATATCCAATAGAACATTTTAAACCCAGCCTTCCTCCTTTGTTTCAAGTGTAGAGGAATGGGATGAGAAGTGCATGAGAGTTGTGATACAATTGGCCTGTATTTTCACTATGTGTACTCTTACAAATGTTTCAATCTCACATGCATTTTTAAATGTTTGCAGGCTCTTGCCTGCAACTGTATGTTGCACTGCATTATGGCTTTTGATTTTTGCTTTATTTTTAAAGGGGTTGTTGGTATCATCAAGGCTGGCAGGTGCCTTAGGTATCTGGATGTCGAACAGCAGTCCTGGTGAAAGGCCCTTTTCCAGGATTGAGTATTTCCACCTCTGAGCCTGAGTCAAACCCAGCCCAAATTTGTTAACCAAGTCTGTGGCATGCATCAAATCATGCTTGCTCTGTAGAGAAAGATAGTACTGTGTGTGCACTGGATAGATGTATTATTTTCTTTGTACCCTTTTTACTTGGTCTCTAGAGGTAGATCAGTAGGAGTACAATGTTAGAAAGCAGTTGGTAGGAAAAAAGTATACTGTAGTACTGGACACGTGAAAACAGAGCAGTTTAATTTTTGCCTGTATAAGGGGGAGTTAATCTGTGTTTCTGCCAGTATCTGTAATGGCATGGGAGTACCCAGATGATGAAGACATACATATAGATGTCTAAAAAGATCATACGCCTTATGTGTACTTTTAGCATCTTGAGAAATTGGACAAAACATTAGCATACAATTCACAGTATTGTTCCCATCCCCCTTGCCCTCATTAAAAATATATAAGTTGGGTAAAGCAAACCATCCAAAAGTAAGACTGTTAAATTTTAAATCCATGTATCCCATTTTTGTAATTTCAAGGTGTGCCTACGTTTTCCTATCATCCTCCCACGTTTTCCAGTGATCTGATATGATTAGTGTAAGTTACTTTCAGGTTTTCTGAAACTATTATGTATTTTTGTTGAAAACAGCTCAAAGTATGATTTTTATTTTTAGAAAACTTTTCTTCCTTAAAATAGGCACTTGGAACAGAACTTCTCAGTCAACAATACCAATTGCTTTGCTACCTCAATATTATGAAATTTATTGAGCTTCTAATACATTTATCAGATAGTTTCTATGGCATTAAGGAGTTGCTGTAGTGGCAACAAAAGAGCATTGCATAGTCAAAAAGGGAAAGTATCTTTTTCACTTGTTTGCTTTTGATCATTATATTATAGGAATAGGGCTACAATCCCAAACGGGAGAAGGACTTAGCAGAATCATAGAATGGTTTGGGATGGAAGCAACCTTAAGGATCATCTAGTTCTAACTAAACCCCCCTGCCGCAGGTAGGGACACCTTGCACTAGACCAAATTGCTCAATGCCCCATCCAATTTGGCCTTGAACATTTCAGGGATGGGGCAGCCACAGCTTCTCTGGCCAACCTGTTCCAGTATCTCACCACCCTCACAGGGAAGAATTTCTTCCTAATATCTATCCTAGATCTCCCCTCTGTCAGTTTAAAGCCATTCCCTCTTGTCCTGTTACTACATGCTCTTACAAAAAGTCTCTCTCCAGCTTTCTTGTATGAGGTATTGATATATGAGGTTCTTGTCATATGTAATTAATTTCTTCACTTTCCTCTTGTGGTCTTGATAGTTGATTTTTTAATATATACTTTATTTTTTTCAACATCTGGTGGTTGTAGGAAAATTCTTTGCAATAATCTTAACGATTTCTGATTGTTTCTAAAAGGTATTTATTTGATTGTGTTTAGAAAGGGCCATTACTAATAACATTATGTCTTTTTGAATTTTTTTCTGCTTGTTGTCTCCTACAATTGAAATGTAGTTTTGCGTAGCCACATTTGTACAGAATGTGTAGAAATGCTGACTTAAACTTTAGATCATAATAAAAGAATACTTCCTTGCCTTAACAGTGTATTAGTGAAACTGTGGTTGCTGAGAAACTCTGTCAGCTTAGCCTTGATCTTCTAATGTTTCCATTCAGTTGTCTTTATTTATTTCTAAGTCTCTTTAGGTCTGGTGATTTTCCTATAGCCATAGTGGTGGTGGTGGTGGTGGTTTTTTTTTGTTTTTTTTTTAATGGGGGGAGGGGGAAGAAAGGTGAGAAGCTGGGGAAGGTGGGCTTGTTTCGGTTTGCTTTGCTTTTTAATCTGAAGCCTTCAGTATAATTGTTTTACTTCCAGAATTTCTAAGTCTACCTGCTGGGAATTGGAAATGCGGAAATGTTAAGGAATGATCATCATTCCCGCATCTTCCTTTTCAATTTTCTTTTTTTTAAGTTATTTTTAAGTTGTTTAAACAGTGAAGTAACTTGTAATCACTCTGTAAAATGTATTTCTGTACTCTTCACAACATTGAGTCTAAAATCTTGGTAATTTTCTGCAGGAGCACTTAGACTTTACCATCATTAGAAACTTTAGTTTTCAGTCTGTACTTGTACAATGGGTCTCTCTAATATGTTTCCCAGTATTATTTATTTCTTTAGTAATATTACATTTTTCTTCTCTGTGTTCAAGTGTAACCTTATGGGTCTGTAATAGGACCTCCTATTTCTGTAGTAAGTACCTCCTTTATTTTCCTTTCCTTTGAGAAATAAATCTTCTGGTTTAGCCATGCAATTATTTCTATTTAGTATACATCATTGTTGAAGTATAATGCTACCTTTATAATTGATTTTGATATGGAACTTTACTGTTGTAAAAGGTATATTTTTTAATATCTCTGGAATTTTGTGTATATAAAATTTGTGGTTTTACATCAAATGTGTATAATAGTAAATATATATAACTTGTTTATATGCAGATATATATCATATATAAAGTTTAGAGTTTGAGCTTATTTAATTTTCTGTTCCGTTTTTAAAACTCAATACTTTTAGTGAGATACTAATTCTGTTAATTGATAAAGCACTATAGTTAGAAAGCAGTCCCTTCACGTTCATCTGTTGTAAGCTACTGCCTCCCTGAGAAAAGAGCACTTTCATTTATGCTTTCTGGGGAGTGGGAGGAGGACAGAAAACTATTTTTACATGCAGGGTAATTCCCTTTCACCTACAGTTTTTTCATTCAGTTATTACTGTTTCTTCAGCTCAGTCAGGCAAAAATCCTTAAAAAGTAACAGATGAGGGGACTCAGAGTTCAAAAGAGTTTTGGTAGGTTTGGACATTTAATGGATTAGCGACGGCACCATGTAATCTTGGTAACTGTCTAATTCACAAATATCAGCAGTGGATGAACATTAGAAGTTAAAGAAAATCTCTTAGAGAAATACTACAGTCTTCTTTCAGAAGGATATGGCAGAGCTTATACAAGTTTGAAACCTCACTGGTTGTGTCAGTCATCATTGCAGATACAGTTACATGAGGGTTTTTTCTGAGGGTGAAACTTCTTTGAGAAGTTCCCAAGCATATACCACAGTGCACTGCCTTTCATTTGTGCTGAGACAAGTGTTTGTGGGGCCACAGTATAAACAGATTGTTAAAAAACATTTCACCTTCTCCTAATTTTAGTGATGTGGTTGCTCCAGTGTCTTCTCAAACAGTTAGTTAAGCAGAACTGAAATAGTGGTGAACTTTTATACAGGGTTGATGGCTTCTGTGTGTGTGGTTATCTGCTTAAAAATAAAAAATACCCAAAATTGCTGCAGTTACAGTCTGAGAATACTTATCAAGCATTTTCCAAAGATAAGGCGACTGTCCAAAGAGCTGGTGTAAAAGACTTTTGTGCCCTTAGTTGTTGCACTTGATTGAAAAAATTGGCTGTTTTGAACAAAGTCTTGAAGTCGAGCTATAGGGGAATCAGTTGTCACAGTATGTCTGATATTAAGTCTTACAGTAAGTTGTATTGCTTGAAAACAATGTAATGGAATAATTTTATTTTAAAACACTTTAACTGGAGCACCTCCCATATGAAGACAGGCTCAGGAAGCTGGGGCTGTTCAGCCTGGAGAAGAGAAGCTGCGTGGAGACCTCACAGAAGCCTCCCAACATCTGAAGGGGGCCTATAAGGATGCTGGAGAAGGACTCTTCATCAGGGACTGTAGTGATAGGACATGGGGTAATGGGTTTAAACTAAAACAGGGGAAGTCCAGGTTGAATGTAAGAAAGAAGTTCTCTGCTGTGAGGGTGGTGAGGCTCTGGAACAGGTTGCCAAAAGTAGTGGTAAATGCTCTATCCCTGGCAGTGTAACAGTGGTTTGCGTTGTATGTAGGCTGTAGTTTTCTGTGGGATTCCTGAAAGATTTTCAGGGAGTTCTAACAATATGTTCTGTGGGTCCTCTAAGTTTTTCACCATGCTTGTGATATTTATTTACCTGATCTGAACTGGCCTTTTGTGGTTTGGGATTTTTGTACCTCTTCGCAGTGTCACAAGTTTAATATTATTGTGACTTTCTTGGCTTCTTTTTCATGTGTGCTTATACGAAACTTGGATTAAGTTTTAAAGTTTTTAAGTTTTAAAATGCAGGTGGCAGTAAATTTGTTGCTCTCAAGATTTTGAATATATTGTTAATTATATATGGATTAGGTTGTAAAGGAAAACTGCTGCAACTTAAGTTTCTCATATTACAAATTGATACTAGGAATAGTCAGAAACTGACAAAAGGATGATTCCAGATTTTAGAGGAATTAAATATTATTATTTTTCTTTTATGTTGCCCAGTAGGATGTAATGTGAATGCCTAAACTTCCATTAGTTTTCTTGGGCAGTTTATCTCACGTGCTCTCCCCTTTCACGTACCAGCAGCATGGCATAGATGTTAGATGCAGTCTCTATAAATTATAAAGTCTATCTAGTATGTGTTTTCTGACTTTTCACAAGGTTAACTGTTCAAAGCTGTTTACAGAGAATCTGTTTTCCTATCTATGTGGAAACAAAGGTGCAAAAGGTGGTGATTACAGCTGAGACAGTACTTGAATCACTGTAGAGAACATAACTTATTTGTTGAATATTGTCTGTTACTAAGGGAATAAATTTGGCAGCATGTTATCTTTGGTGTTTTCAAATAGCATTTTTGGGATAGCTTTTTGCAGAAGTTGAGGTGGTACTGTGTAACTAGTCATACGGGTCTCCTTCACTTTCCCTTTATCCCACCCAACCCATACTTCTCCTTTCTTCTTTCTTTGCTTGTTTATCACTGCTTTCCTTACTCCCACTTCTTCTTCCTATAACCTCTGATGGGTACAATTCCCTTATTTTTCCACAAGAGGGTGATAAAACTCACTGATACATGTGAAAACAAGCTCCAGGTGGGGTGGATAGCAGAGGTTATTGAAAATCTCAAAATGATAAAATTAGCTATATTTCTAAAGAAAAACAACATAGTCTGTTCTTCCCAAGCTCCATCAGTGTGTTAATAGTGGTTGCACCTCTGGAGACAAGACTAGACCTGTCAGGATGGAGATCCACCCTGTGAAAAACACGCCAGCTCCATGATTCCTCTGTTTCAGTAATCAGACCATACTGCAAGACAGTCTTCCCTTTCTGTTATTTGTGCCATAATTTTATCTGTGCTTTCTCCTGCATGCACTCTCTTGGTGTTTCGTTGGTTTTGTTGGGTTTTTATTTTTTAGCCTTCCCTTCCCCCCCCCAACTTATTATTAGAGGAAACAGAACCTTCCTCTCCACCAGTGCTAAGAAACTGCAGTGGTTGGGATTTCTGTTCATGTTCTAAAGGTGCAGAAAGGGTTAAAAGGCAAAGCAAAGAGGGCGAGAAAATAAATAACCACTGCTGTGATTTACCTCTCATAGAGGTTCTAGTAGAAATCTGTATCTGCTTTTGGCTGAACCTAGACCTTAACAGGTATTTTACTCAAGAATAAACACCACTATAGTTTTAGATTCTATTTTTAGTACTAAAAATGATGATGGAGAGAAGTGGTTACTGGTCCTCCTGAGAAGAGTAGCTCCAGAATTGTCTGTCTTTTGATGGATTTAGTGGCTAAAGTCAGAACTTCAGCAGTGCAGTTGTCTCATGGTATGTTGGATGCAAAGGTACAGGAGAAGAGCTGTGAGGTGTAAATCAAAAGGTTTCAGTCGTTTAACAAAAAGACAACTGCAGAGTCAGTAATCTCATTAGAGTATCTCAGTATTTTGTCTCCTCCTAATAGTAGGGAGTTCCAAAGGCAGGAAAAATGTGTTGAATTCCACAGGACAAGTCTGTTCCCCTTCCTGTTCCTTCAGTGTCCTATTGTTCCTAAACTACCACATCCATAATGCACACAGTCAAGTTCAACAAACGGCATTTGGAGCACCATGCTTCATGGGCAAGAAGGGCTAAGTTTAAGGTTTGGTTAAGGTAGCTCTGGATCTCAAGTGGGACAAATTCTTCCAACTAACACACCTGGGGGGGACAATGACGGACATCCCTACCCCAAAGCAGCCCTTCTACAAAATTAAAACTAACCCTTATGAAACCCAAATAATACTTAGAATTTCTGTATATACTCCTGATCTGGTTCTGACAGAATGTAAGGGGATTGGAGAGGTTCAAATTTATATTAGCAATGTAACAGTATTTTTCCTAAGTTTTTAGGGTATTCTGATGAAGGAATGGCATAATATCTAGAAACAGAGGTGACTAAATCAGGTTTTGAAGTGTGTCCTTGGCAAGTTTCTTTTTTCTCCTACTTGGTAAGAAACAGTCATTCCTGTTGCAGAAACTCTCCCAATCCAGGATTTTTCAGAGATGAGGATTGACATGCCCTTCAGAATAGATTCTGAGGTGACCTCATTTGCTAGGAGTTCATTGTTGATCTCCCCTTGTTTTGCATCCTAGCATGAACAGATACTGCACTACAGCAAACGTCATTTGAGAGCCAACATTTTCAAAGTTATTTCACTTGTGGTGAAATGTGCCAAGCCTTCATGGTCAATAAAAAGCACATAGTTTGGAAATGAATGTATTTTCATGTTTATTTGTTGTTTGGATACTTCTGGATGAAAACCCCTGATATTTCCAATATAACAGAACAGTTCTACAACACCACATAATATTCAATAATAAAGCACAGACTATTTTTCATTACAGTTAGTCTCTTTAGAGGGAGCATTCAGTACTTAATAATATTTTTGCCCATGTTGTTTTAATTGTCTTGAACAACAGGACCTATCTTGTGTCCAGAGCTGCAGCAACGATAGTTGAATAGATTGCCCACCCACGTGTACTTATTTTCAGGAGAGGAGTCAAACAGGCGAAAGGAAAGTAATTCAGCCTTCTCCCCTATTCCTATATTTGGTGGCCACCTAGACTATCCCGTCTTTTTTTGAGCTCATGCTGCATTTGTGGTTAATGCAGTTTTTCTGCATTGTTGTTTCCCAGGTTTCTTGTCCATACTGAATATCTGTATTTGGGATTATTTTTTCCCAGATAAATCAGTATGGTGGTTTTTCATACTGAATTTCACTTTATTTTCAGGCTATGTAAGGAATTTGCTTAGGTTCCTTTGTATTGTTTCTGACTTTACTGCTGCTCAAAGTTCCTTATTTAATATCCTCAGAAGATGTTATCTATATGCTATTTTAATCATATAGATCATTAAGGAAGTTATTAATGTCTGGACTAAATTGAATCTTGTATCTCACTGGCATTTCTTTCCAGCTGGATACTTAGAGATTTTTATCCTTTTATTTCTATACTTTTTGGCAGTACAGTGTTTCTCAGCCTCTCCTACCCCCCAAAATTGGAATGAGTTTTAGATGTAGGACTGTAGGGGAAAACAGAAGTGTGATTCATGCTGGAATAGAGTAAACTTTGTAAACCCAATTACAATCAAAATTGAAGCTGTATTATATCTTCGCATTGATTTCAACATGCTGTCTTTGTACTTTAATTTGTACAGTAGTAGTTCTTAAATGATAAATTATTAAGTAAATATTTTCCTAGTGGAATATGCTTTCTATTTTTGTATATCATCTTGAGAACAGAATGTGATTCCTTTCTGTAGGGTCAGCTATTTGAAATACTTGACTGTGTTTGTTCTAACTACATAATCTATAATCCTCAATATGTCTTTAATCCACTTTATCTCCTACAGAACTATGTCTTTGGAATAGGGAAGAATATAGTGTGAGAGACAGAATCTAAGGGCATAACATTTAGGAAGTTTAAATCCATTTCTGAGGTCAGCATTTATAGATCTTGCCAAATAACTGGTAGAAGAAATGACTAGTGAAGAAAATTAAATACTACGCATATTTTCATTCCTATTAAATGAACAAATAATAAAGAAGCTTTACAGTATTTCGTATCTGGAAAGAGGATAAAATCAAAGGTAGAATTTATCACCTGGCTTATCTGAAAGTTTACAGTGTTAAGGGAAATGATTTATTTTTCTTTTGATTCTTTATGATTATTGTGTGAAGTTGAATTGAAATTAAAAATGTTTACTTTTTTTTACCTTTGTATGCATGACTCGGGTGGAAACCAGAGTGCATGTTCCTTAACACTCGCCACTTGAGATTGAGTGGATGCATTAACCTGAAACTAATATAGCCGTGGGTTCAAGGAGGGCAGTGTGTGCACACATGCACATGCGTGTTTAGAAGTCTATTCTTGGAAGAACGAGTGTGTCCTGGTGTTGGTTAGTAGTCTTTTTGACAATTTGATATGCTGGTTTTGTTAAGGTTTGCACCAAGAGCTTCTGTTGCAATTGCTTCATTTGAATAAGGGAGGAGAAAAATTTTGGAAAAAGACTGACTGTAGCCTAAATATTATTAGTATTAATAGGCAAGTATTAAAGTATTAATACGCAAAATGTGACTCTTGAGCAAAATTATTGATGCTGCTGGGGACGTCTGTTTTGAAGGACTTGATAGACTGCACATTTTTCAAGTAGGAGAATAGGGAAGACCAGTCATCAACAAGCAGCTATCAAAATTTAAGAAGATTTTTTTTTTTTTAATTAACCCTAAACAAGCTTTATTAAAACTACTGGTTTTTTGGTTGTAAACTTCAGATATTTTATTTTATTAGATAAGTATTGCAGTATTAGATGCAAAGACAGGTAAATCTTTTTTTCCAATTGTTGCTGTTGCTTTTGTAGTTTTTGGTAAGACAGCAGTTGAAGATTATTAAACGCAACAAGTTATTAAAGGTCAGGTTTCTGTGTTTATCTGATACTAAAGTATCAGGTACCATTTGTCAGGGAATGACTGATTTCTCATTTCACCTAGTGACAAATAATCTGATTTTACACGGTCTTTGAGTTTGGGGAGGGGTGGGGATAGTGATCATGTGAAATGGTAAACTTCCGTTGCAGTGAAGCCACACTACATAGCAGGCCTGGGTTCAAACACCACCAGTACTTCTATTTTCTATTTTTTTTACGTAGTTGGTGTTAAGCACGAGTATTCCTGGTTTCATATTTAGAAGATGATGAAGATCAGCAATGTTAAATAAATCTGGCATATCTCTCTTAATGTTTGTTGTTCTTACAAATGGTTAGGAACACGCATGACACTGAAACTCCCACATTCTTATAATACTAAACAGAAGGAAAAAGATAGTGTGGAATTTCAGCATTCTATATTTGTAAAACTTCTGAGAATCCTGTGAGGAGATGTAAATTGCAGGGAACCTTATTTAGTTGAGTAGAGATTTACTTTATACAGAAAAAAAAGATACCATGTAAAGCAGCAACGGTCATAGTCTGTTACTTGCCCTTACATGATGTCATCTAATCCATCCCGTGGAAGGGATAGGAACTGGCTAGCAGGGCAGCAAGTGAATGTGAACATTGAAATGTTTATTTTGTACCTGCAAATGCCATTGCGCGAACATCCATATGGCTGCAGGGAGGGCTGGCCTGTGTTTTGGTTGCTCCAGTGAGGAAGTAAGTGGGAATTTGCCCTTTTTTTTTTTTTTTTCATTTAGACAAGTTTTCTATCAGCTTCACTGCTTAAATTCATATTGTGCTTTCTGTGATGCCATACCATTTTCAGTAAAAGAGCAGTTGCATGGAGACAAAGAGGCTGCTGATTTAAGTCTCAACAGAGAAGTCTGTTAGGCTTCAACTGTGGGAGGATACTAAATGTAGCTAAGAGGTTGGCAGATGCTACCTGGACCAAACCTACTTGAAAATATTAAGCAGCTGTTTAGTAGGTTTGCCTAAAACCCATTTAATGGCTGGAAGAATTGCTGGAAAAATATGACAGAGGAGTTTTGGTTTAAAAATGTACTTAATGTCTGGATGTAATTTCTGTTCATGTTGAAAAAGAACAAAAAAGCAGAGTTCAGCTACAAATATTTTGCTGGTGTTGATGTGAGGGTAAAAAAATCCATCTGCAAGCTCTTCCTTCTCTTCTTACATGTCTTTTTTCTTTTTTTTTTTGTGGATTATATCAGTTTATGTGACTTTCCTTTTCAAGGGGAGTAATAACATTTCTGATTATGTGAGGCTGAAAGCTGTGGAGTGTTGTCTTCTGAAGTTTTCACAAAGCTCAGAGCAGCTGCTGCTATTAATGTTTTTCTAAGCTATAACAATGTGAAATTTTACTTCAAAGGGTTTATTTTGCACTCCAGCCTGTGAGAGCACCATAAGGAGGCCAGAAGTGAGGTAGTGGGACTAGGCCTGAATTTCTACTGGCTGCATGTGGAGCGGGGTGTACAGGCCAAGAGGGAAAGCTTTCTTCATCTGCTCCTTCCTCATCCCTTGCACTGGCCTCCTCTGCAGGTTTGCATGGTCCTGGGAGCTGCCCTTGTTTCTTGCCAAGGCAAAGTGTCCTTAGCCATACCATCTGTGACCTGTGAGATGCTGTGAGGGACTCATGAAATAAGCTACCCCAGCATTTTTTGGTTTTTCATTTGGTGGGCGAAGAAGGGAGATAAAGAGGTTGTGTGAAGCTGTTGTGCTGTGTGACTAAGCAGAGAGAAAAAGCCTAGGAAGCCATTGCTCAGGACCAGGGGACTTGATTCTAACAGGAAGTATGAACTTATAATTCGGTTCTAAGTGCAGTTCCCTTTATGACCTGTTCCATGGGGAGAGTTGATTACAGGATCTCTGTGCTGGGTCATTAAATAGTTAACATCAATGGAGATACTTATGCTTCAGAAGCAGAGATATGTACATGTGTGGTTATAAGCGTTTCCAGAACCAGTTAACCTGGAAAAAAGTCAAAAGAGATGATTAATGTTTTGTACCTTTTGAAATAGGTTTAATTTTGTGTGCCCAAATCTTCAGGCAGGTGCTGTATAGAAATGGAAGAAAAAAGATAAATTACCTTTTCAGCATGTCTTCACATTGAACCACAAAATAATATTCAAATGAACAAGAATCTCTTGTCTGAATCTAAATTGAAAATGCAGTTTTCGATGTCCTTATGATGCCAAAAATGATCATTTCATTGTAGACAAGTTGAACTAAAACCTGGGAGATTTCTCCAAAACTACCTGAAAGAAAAAAAATACAATTCTCTTTTAAAATGAGGCAACGAAATAGCAAGAACTTTCTCACAGAGTCTGTGTTGATCTGTCTCTACTAGTATCATAAATATGTTCTGTGTGATTTATTTACTATTTTTCTTGTTACTACACTATGCACTAACATGGCTAAAGTTTCAGTATACAGTTTCATAAAGTTTCAGTAAGTCTTGTGGAATTTCTAGAAACTTATTTCTGAAAGAGTGCCCTTCTGCCTGTGTGAAATGGTTGCTTTAGAATTTCTCTAGTGGTCCCTTGCGGTTTGTTGGGGATAGTTTTTTGCCCTGGGTCAGCCTTTTGCTTTGTGCATGAATACCAGCCCAAATTTGGCATAGTTCTTTGATGGAGTAAGATAATTTTGTGAGTAACAGAAAGAGATAGGGTTATCATAATTAAGAATCATCAGGCAATTTAGCATCTGTTATTAACCAGAGTGTACATGTGTCATCCTTGCAGAGCAAATTATTTGTTTCCTCTTAGGTGTGACAGAGGCATTAGTGTTACTCCTGTGTGTGGCCCTAGTAAGATCAGTACTAGGATGCATCGTGGAGTTTGGGACTTGAACTAATTGAAGAAGATATAGCAAGTGACAGAGACCCATTAAATGATCGAAGATTCAGAGAAAATGCTTTATGCAGTACAGTTAAAAAAATATAATCTGTTTGAATAGTTTATTGAAAAGCTTGAGGTCTGATATAGTCATAGTGTCTTACGTGGAGAAAATAGTGGTCAAACACAAGAAGAACTAATGCTGTCAGCTAAAGCCAGAAATTAGGCATGCATTTTTAATAATGAGGAGAAATATGTGCTGGCAGGAACTCTTCAAAGTGATTTCTGGTTTTGTGCTTCCAAATCAAGAGTCACGACTTTTCTGAAAGTTATATTGTAGTTGAACACCGGTTGTTAGACTGAATTCACAGAGGATTGCTTCATTAGGGAATCTTAGGGGCTGTTTCATTTAGCTTGGGCTATATGCTCTGGTAGCCCCTTCTGGCTTGCAGTTTCCTACATACGCAGTTGTAACAGCCCCAGCTTTACCCATTTCAGAAGCCTTGAAAGTTTGTAGGTAAGGCAGTGAGTGATTTGGGAAGAAAAGTGAGGCTTTCATGTGTTAAGAGTAGTTGGATATTTCCTCGGAAGAATTAGAATGTGTTGATTCCTCTGCTTTTTATATCTTCAGTTATACTCTGCTTGTTGTTCAGAAGTGCTTGCTCTTTTTGCTGCTCAGTCTGAGACGCTGGGACGTGATTTACAGAGTGGATGATGACTCAAAATACAAGTGAACTTGGTGGGAACTAGTCCTAAATACTACATAGTGCTAAGTAAACATTCAGAGAAATCAGGATGTCTCAAATTGGGCATTGAAAAATTAATGGATGCTTTCAATCTGAATCTTTTTATTTCTCCATGTTCTTTTAAATTAATATCTTGTGAGTAGTACAGCGTAAAAATGATAGTCTTTAAAAATGTCTGATTTGAGCAAAACGAGATAAAAATTAAATATGACATTATACAAACTCCTTATGATTCTTTGCTTTCATTACAGCTGAGTAACTGAAAGATTGTTCTCATCTTATTTTAATAGAAACAAATCTGATTTAATTATTTTTGGTTTTCTTTTCAAAAATTATAGACTGTCATTGACATTTTTTAAAGTCACAGCTGAAGGTGATGATACAGCCTAGTGAAATTCAGGTCTGAGCCAGACTGGAGCACTGTTGCTTCATTGACTCATCTGAAGCATGAGGTTCCTTCCTTCTCAATCAGATTTTTTATTTGTTTAAAAGTAATAAAACTTTTAAATGAATTATCGTGGTTTTTAATTCACTATAAAAATTCATTGTTGCATTACTTTTTCTTCCTGAGGGTAGTGTGCTGTGGGTTTTTTTGAAAAAAAAAAACCACCTTTTTTTAACTGAAATCCATAGTTGGTTTTGTTGCTTCCAGGATCTGTTCCTTCTTATTAGCACATTCTAGCAAACCTCACCAGGTTAAATTAGGGCTGTAGATTTAAAATAATTTTAAACTGTGATTCTATGTAAGCTTTTCTATTTTCTCACTTCCCTCTGCCTGTCCCGAGTACAACTCTCTTTGCATGTCTTTTCTCTCTTTGTCCTTTACTGCTGGGGAGAATGCTGATGCCACCTGCATTTGTGATCTTCACTGTCAGCTGTAAACTGTTTGGTAGCAAATGCTTTGTATGTTTGCTTGGTATTCCCTTCTTTGGTTCTAAATCTTAGAGAACATTGAACAGCTTCTCCCAGTGCTGTGAAATGATATTTTACAGCACTAAAAAGTTCATCTCTGTGGACTTCTGGTGTGTTTGTTCCACCAGTTTCGTGGTGTAACATGCAGTAATTTAGTGTGATGAGTTGTGCGTCCTTACATTAACTTTTGTCCTTCTCCATTTCCAAACATACGTGTTAAAACCAGTAAAGCAGACCATTGAAGGTAGAAGGGAACCTCCGCCTTTGCAGAAATGAGTGAAACCTCAGATGATGTGATTTAAACCAAAGCAAAACAAAACAAAAAAAACTAAGGTTTCATGGCTGTTACAGACTCCTTAAAACTCACTTTTTGATTTATTCTTTTTAGGAATTTTGTGAAATGAAACATGATATGCTGGCGAATCCAGAATTTGTGGCGATTTGATATATACTTATATAGAGGCAGTGAGTTGCTGAAATGAAAGCTGTTCAGTGTAGTTTTCGAAAAATGATTATGCTCTTGTTGTCTGAAAATAAAGGGCTGTAATCTGAGCCTCCCTTTTTAAAAGACTTTCCTCTGACGTTTCAAAGTAGAGTCTGAAAAAGGAAGTAATTTGTAGGCTGTTGAAATCCAGTTCAGTGTCAAAGCAACCAAAGAAGAAAATTACTCAAAATAAATGGTTGCTTTTATTTTGAAACCGTGTCAAAGTGGAGGAGCTTTCTTTACACATAGTTACTATTGGCTACACAAACCCCTCGTTTCTGTGGCTAATGATAGATAGGAATAATGTAATTCATGCCTTGTCATAGTTTGCTACTTAATCATCTTGTTTGGCACTCCCCTCTTCATGTTATGTGTGGCCATAATTCAGCAATGAAAGCTCACTTGGGCACTGGTATTACAGTCCAGTAATCAAAGAGGCTGGGATTATGCAGATAATGAAAGGACTGGCCAGCGTGTGTTTACCCACGAGAACTGGAATGAAGTTAGAGGCAGTAAACAGCCGGGGAGCTGCCTTCAGCGCTGGACGATGGCCGTCACTCCTACGTCACGGCTGCTCTAGAGATCCAGGGTGGGTAAGGAGAAACCGAGAGCGCTCTCGGGTTCAGAGCCGTGTGTCAGCACTACTACTTGGAGTTTTAGCCATGAAAAACTTAATCTCTTACAAATCTGTAGTAATGTTGTCTTTTGTTTGCTGTTGCTGCTGTCAAAAGTAGTATTTGAAGGAGGTTACTAACATTTGATTAGAAAATACTTGATTTATAAGCTAGCAGTTTCCTGGACATTAACATAGATTAGAAAGATAAAGAGGGGGTGTAGCATGAATCTGAATGCAAATAAAACAGAAAACCAGATTTGTTTTTGTTTTCCTTCTTTCTTTTCTTTTTTTTTTTTCAATTGATAACTGCAATTTTAGATTCTAAACCAAACATTTTTCTCAGAGGCCAGCACCAAACCTTTGTGAATCGTCTGTGATTCAAAGTGGTGTTATCTTTGGATAACTTTATTTTAAATTTTGGAGTTGAAAGCAATTGCTTGGCTCGATACTTGAATGTGAGTGTAATTGGGGGGCAAAGTAATGGGTAAAATGATGAGAGGATAATAGGAAGTATTTGAAGAAGTGAAAGGGGAAAATAAGTTTGGTTGGGGTTTGTTTCGTGGCTTATTTTTTTTTTTTTTAAACTCAAGCCCTTTCCCTCTCTTGTTTTTTAAAGGGTGTTTCATTTCTAAGTAGTGTAAGTTCTTCCAAGCTACCTATGATTTTTTTGTGAAGTGGTTTCCATGCTCTTGTCAATGCATGAATAACAAATAATAGAATGGGTGGGGAGGAAGTTGATTGTAATTTGACTTAAAAGCATGGATGTTTTGACCTCAAGGATTGGTAGTTTGAAAAGAACGATTTGCTGTGCTGTTTGTGTGAGTGTTGGTTTGTTTAATGTTAATCACCATCCAGTTATGAATATAATTCACTTGTTAGGCAAGTGAATTAGGCTATAGGCTAGTGTTGGACTTTTAAACATACCTTCAGCCAGCAGTCAGGTTAGAAGGAGGTATGCTCTTTAGAGTGCTCCATTGATGGAAAGAAGCAATGCTCATCTTGTGGATGTAATGAAGGTAAGGTTCTTAAAGGTGTCTGAAAAATAAGAATTTTTTTTATTATTATTATAGTTTTTTGTATACTTAAAAGATGGATTTCCTAAGATATTATTTTGAGTGACTACCTGTCAATTTTTCAAGCATAATCAAAGGATAAGGTAATGTGAGTTTTTGGTAGGGCTTTGTTGTTGTTATTTGCTTTTTCTAATTACTCATGTTTCAGGTGCTAAGATTTGAATAGGATGCTTTATTTGCTTTACAGCTTGAGATGGCTGTCTTTAGCAGCTGTAAACTTTAGCAGCTGTAAACTTTCAGTGGCAGGCATCACTTAAAAATACTGTCTGCGCATGCTGTAGCAAAGCTGTGGACTCGGAGGAAAGCTGATCCTTATTTTTTTAAATGATGGTTTTATTTGGCTTGTATTTGCAGAGCTTTATGAGACAGTGAGTCAAAATTAGATCAACTTATAACCTGATCCTATATTCAGAATCTTCTAGCTTTGAGAGCCCTAAGAGCTGGGGATGCGTAGGATCATCAGTCTCCACATTTTAACAGTTTTCCCTGCGTTTCAGAATTAAGGCCAGTTTCTGTGTTATTCAGAACCAAGTGTAATTTGGTTACATTTGCACTTTTCCTGATTAAGGCCTGCTGAATCAGGTTAACTATTTGACAGGTAGTCATGTAGAGGGAGATGTGTGTTAATGTGTGTTACCCTAGCTAGTGTGCTATGTGGTAACATCAACAAGGCAAAGTCTGATTGCTGTGTTGAAGAACATTAAGAGGGACTGTACTTGTATTTTAATTCAAAAAAGAGATTGCAGTGTATTTTATTTTTTGGACTTTTTTTTTTTGCTGTGGTGAAGACAAGTTTTGAAGTTGTCATTGAACATGACTTGATTCTCCTCCAGTTGGAGGTAGAGTATTCTGTACAGAATAAAGGTAAAATTGTAAAAACAAGTTGGATTTCCAGTTTTCCAAGTTTTTATGTGAAAGTTATAAATCCAGATGTTTTCATACCAGTAATGTGCTCTCAAATATTTCCATAGGAAAAAAAATTCTTTGTTTCTGTTTGGTTTAAGAAAGGACATCAGCATTGCTTCTTAGCCATAGAGTCATAGAATAGTATAATAAAAAAGCTCTACTTCCAAAAGAGCGATCCAACAAGAATTTTGTGCACATTGTGTATTCTACTCCTTGGACATTCAGAAAACGTTAAGAGTTTCAATTATAGTTCAGATATTTCTTCAGTCATTAGTTTTTGTTTTTGTTGTTTGGTTTTTACCTAAACATTTTCAAGTAGTTGTAAAATTATTCTTCCTACAGATTTGAATGAGTTCATTCCTTATACCAAGGGAGAAAACTTCATTTTTTTTTTTAATTTATTTTTCAAATGTGCAGAAAGCCCAGAAACATAAAATGGCCAAAGTTTGTTAGCTTAGACATACCCAGAAGTAGGTAGCAGCTTGCTAAATAGTGACAAGAAAAGGTAGGGTGATCAGGGAAGGGAAAGCAAAGGGGAGTTGTTGCTCAGTCACAGAGGAAGTTGAGAGGAACTGGACAGACCTGTTGTATAGGAGGAGTTGGAGGGACAGGTGCAGGGCAGTGGAGGGGAATTAGAGCTTACTGGTACTAGAACTGGGCTGAGTACTGAGGAACAGAGAGCTCTGCTTGAGTGAATGTGTTCTGTGTGAGAGAGGAGGGAAGTGCTACTGCAGGCAAACTGCTGAGGTATCTGAGCTTGCTCTAATATCTAAACCACTTTTTCCACAACTTTTTGAAACTCTGTGCATTTTTGTAACATTGGAAAAATAAGAAAATTCAAGGATTACTTAGTATGCTGTTACTTGGAGATAGTTGAGGATGTAGAAAAATGATAATAAAATTTTATTCCTGAACAGGTGAAGTACATTACTGTACAATAATACAGTTTTTTTTTTACAAGTACTTTTATCAAAAATACCAATAAATTTGCATCTGTCTACAAGCTGGTTGAGTTTTTGAGTAATTTATTTTTTTTCAGGTGATCTGAGCTATTGCAGGGAGGGCCAGGGATGGATACTTGCACCATGAGTGCCCTAAGGTGGTGCTGATGCCTCAAGCAAGGATTATCTCATAGTTGGGAAGAGTAGTGCTCAAAGCAGAAGAACCTGCCATTTTCCTCTTCATTGCACAAGCAAGCCTTTTTTAATTTCCTTTGCCTTGCTGTATCCTGATCAAACCCTTGCATTAGGCCAAGAAAACCTGTGTGTCCAGGTAAGGCTGTGTGCAGCGAAAGAGGACAAACTGGGCTGTTCTTTGCCCCTAATGTGAGTGGGGACAAACAACTCAGGAGAGCTCAGCCATCTCTGGTAGGCCTGGGTGAGTGCAGGAGATGGCACTGAAATGGTAGAAAAGCCCCGTGGGGAGCAGGGACCTGTGAGCCCCCTCTGGAAAGAGTGCCATGGAAAGTCAGTGGTTTCCTTTCCTGTACTGAGGTCAGTGCAGGACATTGGGATTGATTGAAGCTGAGTACCCTCAGAGATCCCTTAAGTTTCTAGGCTGGTCACAGATCACCATAGCACCTGCCTGCCACATCTGCTTTGAACATTGGAGAATAGCCTCCTGTAAAATGATCAATCACCATCAGGCCTTGGTCTGTGTAGAAACTATTTTGGCTGTGCCTGAACACCCCATGGATAATCCAAGAACGTAACTGGGACTAACCATGTCCTGTCCCATTACAGTTGTGTCCACAGCTAGAAACTCCTACATTTTTCCAACACTTTGGATCAACAAGCATGAAGTCTAGGAGTTGAACAGTGAGAGGGATGCTCTTGAGCTGGGTTCGAGGGCCCAGATTGCCTGGTACTCCTGTGATGGTCTCTGTTTGTCCTATGGGAGCTTGCTCTCTGCTCACTCCTCGCTTCTTCCAGGAACAGAATGTCTGTCACGGTGCTGTCGTGAGAAGTAAGTATTTCTCATTGGTTTTGGGGCACCATATGTTTGAACCCAAATAGATGTGCATGCTTTTTCTGTAATATAATTTACTGGAGTTCTTGCTGTATTACTTCTGTATTACTGGAGTCTTCATTCTGGACCAAAGTTATACACAGCCATACAGACCTGTTTCTTTAAAAACAAAAATAACCAAACCCAAACCAAACTAATGAGGGAGTGGGAGGTAGGGATGCACAGGGCTAATGGTGGTGGCTTGCAGGGCAAGGATTTTGCAGTCTGCTGTATATGTTTATTCCTTTTAGCAGAGTCACACTTAAAGCAGATCCTTTTTGCCTTCTTTTCAAGTGAAAAGAAGGTCCTTTCTCAGCAAAACAGATCATCATAGGAGCATTCAGTTTCTCATTTGCAGAATAAATGATTTCAAGTTCTCTTGGGTCCACATGGAAAAAGTACTCCACCGTTTTACCGGATGCTGTGTTCTCCAAAACATCCCATTTTTTTAAAATGGCTGTTTTTTAATGATTCGCAGCTGAAGGCCCTTCCCTGTTCTCTTGGCAGTGTATGCCGTCTTCATGGGGTGGAACAGGATCCTTTTTTTGTCCTAGGAAATAGTATTAATCCTGCCAGTATTTAACTGAATCCAGGATTACCAATGTGTGGAAAAGCTCTGCTTTTAGTTTTTACAGATGATGTTCATGACATCTTATAGTTGCATTCATGTTGTCAAAAGCGCATGTTGTGTTTGTCTGTGGTAACCTCGAAATTTCTAAAAGGGATTCATTATATTAGTATTAAACGACTGCAGTCTTCATTAGTGAAAATGAGCCAAGTTCTCTTAATAAATGGTAATTTTCTCATTTACGTTCTATATTTCTGAGGTAATGGCTTTTAAATACTTAGCATTTAAATTTGCCATTCTAGTCGAATAATAAAGTGTTACCATCACTGTAAAGTAATTTAGAATGAATTTAGATAATTTAGTTATTTACTTTTCCCAGTGTTTTCCTAGCAAGAACTGCCTAACTAGTCTGTCTTTTTCCTGTTTGTACCAATCTGGTTGATAACTACGCAGAAACAGAATAGTTAGGAGGAAATTCCAAGATGCTCCAACTTAACTTTTCATTAGCAAAGTGATTAAGAAGCAAGCAGGGCTTGCTGAGTTGTCTGAAACATCATTTTGTAGCTGTGAAGCCAGCTGTTTTCTGTTGAGTATGTAAGAAAGAAGTCTGTGTGGAAAAAAACCTGTTTCAGAATAGGCTGCTTATGTGTGTGCATTGTCATCACTTGTTTCACTCATTAAAAATCTCTAACTATACATGTTTTTTATGTCAGTTCTTTTGAGAAGATACCTGCAAGTTTACAGGTAATATGTGTGTGTGTGGGGGGAAGACTGGTGAATAGGTCAAGTACAGTTGATCTCTAGTACTACAGTTAATCTCATGTGTTATGTATTGCTTCCTTACAGGATTTAGAACTTTAAATGCCTAAACTCTTGTGCGGGAAGGTCATTACTTAAAAGTGTGAGGTCATTACTTAAAAGTGTGTGAGTGAACTTGAAATAGAATCTTGGAGGCTAAATTCTGGTTAATTTGTGTTACACTTTGGGCTTTATCTTGAATGGGAACAAATTCACTGGAAGCTTCCTCAATCGAATTAATGCAAGTATGAGACATACAGATTCCTCAGTGCAGCAGCTCAGAAAGAGTTACTCAACTAGGTTACTTCTCCAGTTGTGACTAAGGGGCCAATTAGCAGCATCCGGAGTGAGACGGCAGCGCCTAGGTAAAAATAGATGGCATTTGGAGAAGCTAGGGGCTGTTTTGGAGAAGGTCTTCAGCTGCAGACTGAGAGAAGCAAGACAGAGGCAAGCTTCAGAAAGGGGTATTACAGACATGATTGTGAGAAACTCCACACACAGGCAAAGGTAGGATTAGCCCAGAGAAATGTCATGAAGCAATACCGAATTGGACCCTAAAACTGAAGGGCCTCTGCTGCTGATGGAATGCCTAAGCTGGATTCTTC
This sequence comes from Pezoporus wallicus, assembly GCF_028554395.1. Lineage (NCBI taxonomy): Eukaryota > Metazoa > Chordata > Aves > Psittaciformes > Psittacidae > Pezoporus > Pezoporus wallicus. The sequence goes on along the minus strand of NW_026639769.1, from coordinate 2,608,100 downwards.
CTCACTCCCTTCTGACAAGACAAATAATGCTAGTATTGATATTAAAATGAAACAAGCTGTAATATCCTCTGAAAATGACAGGAACCAGAGGAGTGGGTGTACAGCTCTCTCAATTGGTAGGTCTTATGTTAGGGATTGATACTTTAATGTCTCAGTCAGAGAAAGGAGTAAGGCACGCAGAAGTGCTGCTTCAGCAGGTTAGCTTGAAGGCAATTAGTTGACTATTGCTGGAGTCTCCTAGACCAAACAATTAATATTCCAGGTACAGGGCAGAGAACTTGATGGCATGGGATTGTATCTTGCTTTCTAGTCTTTTCAGTTATAACTTCATCCTGTGATGAGAGTTTTGATGTTCCTTGTCTGTTATTTCTGTAGGATACTGAAGCCACAGGATTAGTGTAGTTTAAAACTCTTGTTCCTTACTTGCCTAATTTGACTGTGCATTAGACATTGGATTGGGGAAAGGCCATCTGTGCATGTGCCTGCTGATATAGCCTGAATGTAAAGAGCATGTCAAATGCTGTTTGCTTTCTCTTGATAAACTTCAATTCAGTGGCAGTAATTACTTATTTTTATTTTAAATGGCATGCTTTACTTGTATTAGTGAATTTGGTATATCATGTGGGGGGAGGAGAAAAAAAAGTCAAGAAGGCTGCACCTGAAGTCCTAGATTTAAATGCACAAAGGATGTGTGCAAGATCTGAACTACTGCTAGTAGCCTAATCGTGAGATTGGCAATTCCTAAAAAGTATGAGCAAGCTAGAGAGTGTAGGAGCTTGTGTATTCATATGATCAGGTAAAAAGCATGTTTGCTGTCCTGTACATGCTTTCCTGATCAGTGATCTGTACCTGCAGAGACTCTGTAAAAATGCCTTTTAAAAGTTATGCTAATTCACCAATAATGTATTTGGATCATCTCACTTATGAAGAGGAGCTTTCAGATTCTACTTGTGTATGTATAAATCTGCAAAATACACACTTTTCCTACTGAGTTTTTCTCCGTTAATTTTTCATGGAATGCAAAATGCTGAGATTGCTGTTCTTTTTTTGATTAGTAAGCAATGAGCTTTCTGCCAATTAGAGCAAAGGTGTAATTGCAGTTCTAAAGAACCAACGTAACACTCCCATTGACTTCAGTTTGGCAAGGATGCCAACTGAAAATGAAGTCTGTGACCACAGCACAGCTGAGGATAAATAAGCTGTTGGTGATCAGCTTATCATCTTCAAAAGAGAAGCACCTTTACTGATGAGTACATGGAAGAGATAGGGTAGCAGTGTTATTTGGTAACCAGGGAAGATAAGTTTTAATTGTATTTAATGCCTAAAATGTTATGTCTGGTTGATATTTGTAACAGTCTAAACTAAAAATGTTTTGCAAGTGACTTTGCTAAGCACAGCAGAGCAATACCTGTGGTTATATTAGTGTGACATAACCTTGTAGTCTCTGTATTTTTCAGTTTTCTCAAACTTCTTTATGAATCTTAAGAACATAATACAAAACTCTTTATTTGTAATGGGTCAAATATGTATTTTGAAGGTGATACACTGTTGTAGACCTATAGTCATATTTCAGAGGAGCTAAGTAATCTCTAGAGAAATTCACTTCAGTTGCCAAGGCCCCGTGATAGATCTGTCTGTCCAGTAGCAGGTGGCATTTCTGAGGCACAAAACCCCTATGACTGATGTGTATGCATGCAGGTAAATATATTCTCCCAAAAGAAAACTGCATTTTTAAAATTCAGTGATTTTGGACGAGGTCAGAGTAAAGAAAATCATCCATGCACGTTATGGTAATACAAGGCTATGATAAGGGTGGTTCTTTAGACAATTGCAGATATTCAGAAGGGAGGTCTTTGCCCTCTAGAACCTTGTGTTGGGGAGATAAAATGTCTACCCTGTTTAGGATTCCTGCAGCAAAAGTAAAGTTGCTGTTTAAAAGGTAGAAAAGTGGCCTAAATACTCTGTCAGTCAAGTTTCTAAGTTTTAGCAATAATACCCGGTTTAGGTATAACATAACAGTGGACTCTAAAGGTGAATGATAATTACTAGTAAGTGAGTCTCTCATTTACATTCCTTTAAACTGAGCTGAACCCTTCTGTGATATAGGGGATCCTGATTTTTAAAGGAACAGCTGGTATTTTTATGTAGACATATGTAAAGATACTACAAGTAACATAAAATATCCAGCATAACACAGATTTAACTTGACAAGGTATAGGGGAGAGTTATATAAAGGCATTTTTTTCCTTTCTGTTGGTGAACTGATCCAGATCAAGAGGCTGCTGTAGATGTGGTCTAGAACGGGGATATATTTCTGTGCACTGTGGAATCTGAGACAATCTACAGTAACTACAAAAGCAAAAGAAAATAGATTATTTTCTGTCATTTAGACAGATCTACTGGGCTTGGCCATGAGAAGGGTGTTCCCTTAACAAAGAGCTTGACTAATTTGAGTTATTGTCATAAGGCATTAAATAACATAGTCTGAGCCTTACAAATGACCATATCACAGGGCAGCTGAGCAAGCCAAAGCACTGGAAGGCCTTATGCAAGGAACATACCTTGAAGGAGGGAATGATGTGGTAACCTCCTTTTTTGACAAAGAAACCGTGTGGTTTGCTTGTGGGTGCAAAGTCCTCATACAGCATTTTTTGAGTAATGCTTTCTAGTTTCAAGTTGTCAAAGAGATGTTATTCCAGTGTGACCAAGATATACCTTCAGGTTTTCCTGTGTTTTCTCGTGGCTCAGCCAGGATGTAGTGGGGGTTAGGTTCTTGTGCTCAGGAAATGCAGATGAGCAGCGAGTGCTGTGACTCGTATTCCTGAGGGACATGTCGCTGCAGATGCATCATGCCCTGCAACCCCAGCTTGTCTTTGGCATACATTTAAATCCAGCTTGAGGTGTTGATTCTGATCTCAGAGGATCTTAGTGGGCTGAAACTAGTATTTAGAAGACTGAATGAATAATGAAAGCCAAACCAAATAATTTTGTCCTTCTGTTGTGCCTGAGTTTCTGCAGTGAAGAGGAAACGTGTGTAAGAAGTCGAGCTTTCAGGGGGGTCCATTTTGGGACTTCAGATTGAATTCCCAGCTTGTTTCCACATCTTCCATCATAACTTTGGGTATGTTTATTAAATCCTGTCTTTTTCTTTCACAAACATAGCATCTTACACGTGTGCAGTTCCTTAAAATCATAAAATTCTTAATACATTACAAACATTGCTCCTTCAATGGAAAGAATGAGAGAGCAAACTAATGACAGGCAGTGGGATTGCATAGTGCATTACTGGAAAATGCTTGGAGACTATTGTGGTAAATTAGCATAGAGTAGAATATGTTCTTGACTAAATTTATACTACCAAATGAGAAGGGAATGGAAGTTGTGTTTTCAGGGTTCAATTAAACTCTTCTCAATGTATAAATATGGTTAGAGAAATCTGTATTTTATATGTATGTATATTATTTAAGTTAATAAATGTAAATATTTTTAAATATAAGCCTGAGCTCTTAGGGGGTTGTGTTTGTAGAATAGCTTTCACTTAATTACTTCTTCCACTGGGGAATCAAGTACTCCTGTGACTTCTGTGATAAATTAGTGGGTCAGTACCAAGCAGAGTAGCAATCCTGGCACTGGTTCTGACCCCTTTTGGATGAGAGTTATGTTTTGGGTTTCCTCTGTTCTTGGTTCAGGGTTGTTTGGTTGGTTGTTTTTTTTGTGTTTTTTTTGTTGTTTTTTTTTTTTTTTTGAAGTGTCTGTTTTTGCATTAATTTCATAGAGCAACTCTGTAGTTTGAGCAAAATGAATGCTGCATATTTTTATTTGGGGGTTGGAACTAGATGATCTTAAGGTCCTTTCCAACCCTAACTGTTCTGTGATTTGGAAAGATGGCAGTTTCAGAGCAAGGTGTAGTTTTTGGAGTCTCAGAAAACCCAACTACAAAGATTTTTCATGTAGAATAAGTTATTCGTTTGTAATACAGCGCGATGTTAAAATTCAGAGATCTCTTAAGTTTGTGGAGATTTTGATTCTTAGTCTAAGTGTTTTGTTACACAGCTCTAGGAAATGATGAACTGGGTCTTAGTGTTGTCTCCCAGGAAGCCTTGTTTGGGGAACAAACGAGGAATTAGAGATGTGTGCACGTGTATGGGGGTATGATATAATAGGCATCACAGAAACATAGTGGGATGGCTCCTATGACTGGAGTGTTGGAATGGAAGGTTACAGGCTCTTTAGAAAAGACAGGCCTGGCAGGCGGGGAGGGGGAGTTGCCCTTTATGTTAGGGATAGGCTGGAGAGTATGGAACTCTGTCTGGGGACAGGTGAACAGTCCACAGAGAGTTTGTGGGTCAGGGTTAAAGGGAATATAGCTATGGGAGACATTACTGTGGGAATCTGTTACAGACCGCCTGATCAAGGAGAACCTGCGGATGAAGCACTCTATAGACAGATAGGAAAAGCCTCACGCTCGCAGGCCCTTGTTCTCATAGGGGACTTCAACCACCCTGACATCTGTTGGAAGGAGGGTACGGCCCGGCACAAGCAATCCAGGAGGTTCCTCGATTGTGTGGAAGACAACTTCCTTCTGCAAGTAATGGAGGAGCTGACAAGGAGAGGTGCCATGCTTGACCTCATGCTCACCAACAGGGAAGGGCTCGTTGGAAATGTGACTCTCCAGGGCAGCCTTGGATGCAGCAATCGTGAGATGGTCGAATTCGAGATCCTCAGGAGAGTGAGAAGAGCGTGCAGCAAGCTCACTGCCCTGGGCTTCAAAAGAGCAGACTCTGGCCTTTTCAGGAACCTGCTTCGGAAGGTTCCATGGGATACAGCCCTAGAGGGCAGAGGGGCCCAAGACTGTTGGTTAATATTCAAGGATCACCTGCTACAAGCTCAGGAGTGTTGCATCCCAACCAGAAGGAAGTGCAGTAGGAGGGCCAGGAGACCTGCTTGGATGGATAAGGAGCTACTGAGGAAAATTCAAATGAAAAATGAGGCTTATGAAAAGTGGAAGCAGGGACAGGTGGCCTGGGAAGAGTACAGGGATGTTGTCTGGGAAGCTAGGGACCAGGTTAGGAAAGCTAAGGCCCAGTTAGAATTAAACTTAGCTAGAGGTATTAAAGATAACGGGAAGGGATTCTACAGGTAGATAGCAAATAAAAAACAGACTCGGGAGAATGTAGGCCCCCTCAGGAAGCTCTCGGAAGAACTGGCTACCCAGGATTTGGAGAAGGCTGAGGTTCTGAATGACTTCTTTGCCTCGGTCTTCACTGGCAAAGGCTCTGACCAAACAACCGAAGTCTTGGAAGACAGATGCAGGGACTGTGAGAATGAAGACCTTGCGCCCACTGTAGGAGAGGATCTGGTTCGAGACCATCTTAAAAATCTGAATGTGCACAAGCCCATGGGTCCTGATGAGATCCATCTGCGGGTCCCGAAGGAGCTGGTGAATGAAGTTGCGAAGCCGCTGGCCATCATATTTGAGAAATCATGGCAGTCAGGTGAAGTTCCCAATGACTGGAAAAAGGGAAATATAACCCCCATTTTCAAGAAGGGGAAAATGGATGACCCAGGGAATTACAGACCAGTTAGTCTCACCTCTGTGCCTGGCAAAATCTTGGAGCAGATTCTCCTGGCAGGCATGCTAAGGCACATGAAAGACAACAAGGTGCTTGGTGACAGCCAGCATGGCTTCACTAAGGGGAAATCCTGCCTGACCAATTTGGTGGCCTTCTATGATGGGGCTACAGAACTGATGGACAGGGGTAGAGCAGTTGATGTCATCCACCTGGACTTGTGTAAAGTCCCACATGACATCCTTGTCTCTAAATTGGAGCAACATCAATTTGATGGATGGACCACTTGGTGGATAAAGAACTGGCTGGATGGCCGCACACAAAGAGTTGTGGTCAATGGCTGAATGTCTGGCTGGAGACCAGTAACGAGTGGTGTCCCTCAGGGATTGGTGTTGGGACCGGTCTTGTTCAACATCTTTGTCGCTGACATAGACAGTGGGATTGAGTGCACTCTCAGGAAGTCTGCCGATGACACCAAGATATGCGGCTCAGTTGATACCCTGAAGGGAAGGAATGCCATCCAGAGGGACCTTGACACGCTTGTGAGGTGGACTGATGCCAACCTGATGAAGTTTAACCATGCCAAGTGCAAGGGTCGGAGCAATGCCAGGCACAGCTACAGGTTGGGCAGAGAAGAGATTCAGAGCAGCCCTGCAGAGAAGGACTTGGGGGTGTTGATCGATGAGGAAATGAACAGGAGCTGGCATCAGTGTGTGCTTGCAGCCCAGAAAGCCAACCGTATCCTGGGCTGCATCAAAAGGAGTGTGACCAGCAGGTCGAAGGAGGTGATCCTGCCCCCCTACTCTGCTCTTGTGAGACCTCACCTGGAGTATTGTGTGCAGTTCTGGTGTCCTCAACATAAAAAGGACATGGAACTGTTGGAACAAGTCCAGAGAAGGGCCATGAGGATGATCAGGAGACTGGAGCACCTCCCGTATGAAGACAGGCTGAGGAAGTTGGGGCTGTTCAGCTTGGAGAAGAGAAGGCTGCGTGGAGACCTCATAGCAGCCTTCCAGTATCTGAAAGGGGGCCTATAGGGATGCTGGGGAGGGAACCTTCATTAGAGACTGTAGTGATAGGACAAGGGGTAACGGGTTCAAACTTAAACAGGGGAAGTTTAGGTTGGATATACAGAGGAAATTCTTTCCTGTCAGGGTGGTGAGGCACTGGAATGGGTTGCCCGGGGAGGTTGTGAATGCTCCATCCCTGGTAGTGTTCAAGACCTGGTTGGACGAGGCCTTGAGTGATATGATTTAGCGTACGGTGTCCCTGCCCATGGCAGGGGGTTGAAACTAGATGATCTTAAGGTCCTTTCCAACCCTAACTATTCTATGATTCTATGTACGCATACATAATTAATCATTATTTTGTTATGTGCTTAATGCACCAACAAATTCCAGTGCAAATCCTGAACTGCCTTGTGACCCCAGGTAGAATGGAAAGTAGCTATAAGACTTCTGTGAGACCTTTGTGTTTTTACATGTAATGATTGTTATAGTGCAAAAGCTTCCCATGTCATGCAGGAAAAAAAAAAAGGAATCTGATAAGAATCTTATGAAAAGGAAGACAGTCCTCTTCGGATTCTTCTGTCTGCCTGTTCAGCAGGCCATTATGAGGGTTTTATTGCAAACGTGTTTCTTAGTAGCCTGGAATTTGTAAACCTTATTCTGGGTTTTAGATTTCTTGCCATCCAAGGAACCTGGAATCATAGACAGGTTTGGGTTGGAAGGAACCTTAAAGATCATCTAGTTCCATGGGCAGGGACACCTTCCACTAGACCAGGCTGTTCAAAGCCCTGTCCAACCTGGCCTTGAATACTGTCAGGGATGGGGCAGGCACAGTTTCTCTGGGCAGCCTGTGCCAGTGCCTCATCACCCTCACAGGGAAGAAGTGCTGCCTAAGATCTAATCTAAATCTCCCCTCTGTCAGTTTAAAGCCATTTCCCCTTGTCCTATCACTACATGCTCTCATCAGAAGCCCCTTTCCAGCTTTCTTGTAGCCCCCCTTTAGGTACTGGAAGCTGCTGTAAGGTCTCCCCGGAGCCTTCTCTTCTCCAGGCTGATCAACCCCAGCTCTCTCAGCCTGCCTCCATAGGAGTGGTGCACCAGCTCTCTGATTATCTTTGTGGCCTTTTCTGGACTTGCTGCAGCACATCCACATCCTCTTTTGTTGAGGGCCCCAGAGTGGAATGCAGTACTCCAGCTGGGCTCTCACAAGGCCACAGTAGAGGGAAATAATGAGGTGTTTGTTATAAATTGCTAGTCTTGTAATTTTGTGATATTTGCCATTAATTTACATTAAAAAAAGAAATCCAAAACCCCAAACCCCCAAAACCCACATGATGTAGCCAGGGAAAGTTGAAGCTGCAGTGTAATCCATCATTCTCCCTAAAATTAACAGAAACAGACTAAGATAAAAGTGATATAAGCACAGCATAACAAAGTTGAAGTAATGGGCCGAGGCTAGCTTGTGTCTGTTGACATTTGGAATTCCAGTGCTCTACTAAGAATTTAGGAACAGATGGAGGATGGCAGGGTCCTAGAGACTAGCAAGGCAGTTAAAAATACACTGAAAACCAGCCTGAAGCACTGTTGGTGATCTTAAAGGGAAGGAAGATAGTGGTAGGGTGACCCAGCAGAGCCCTGAGCTGCTATTGTGTAGCTCTGCTCTATGCCGTAATTTGAGAAATCACTTTGAAAACTGAGATGGCTCTGTTTACATTGGGTTCCTGTCTCTGGTCTTCTCCTTTAGGGTAGAGGAGCTGAGCAACTGGGTAAGTTCAGCTTGGTTTAGATTTACATTTGCACTACCTATATAGCTTTTGCTATTACAATGTCTACAGGAAAACCCGAATTCAGTTCTGATGTACAGCTCCTCCTTCAACAGCTGAAAGGAACCAGTTGAGGATTCAGCACTGAAGGCATTACCAGCTAGAATTGAGCAAAGGTATAAGGAGTAATACTAATTGTGGAGTCTCAGAAAATCTAACTACAAAGATTTTTCATGTAGAATCAATTTTTTGTTTGTAATGGAGCATTTTGTTAGAACTCGGAGATCTTTTAAGTTTGTGGATATTTTGATTCTTAGACTAAGGATGTTATAACAGCTCTGGGAGCTGGTGAGCTGCGTTTAAGTGTTGTCTCCCAGCATAACTAGGCATGGTAAAAAAACCCAGCATATGAAATTAACAGGTCAGTGCCAAAAAAATCCCAAGAAAACGCTAACCAACAAACAAAAACCAAAACAACCACAAATCCTATAAGTATAGATATGTTTATGTTTATACAAATGTGGAAAGAAGAAGACAAACAGGAGTTTTATCATTTGGGTGGTTTTGGTTTTGTGTTTTTTTTGGTGTGGTTTTAAGTTTATTTGATTTGTTTTGTTTGTTTTAAGAATATTTGAAGTTAATCTCGTTTTCTTTTTTCCCCTCCCCCTTGGAGAAGGTTTCGAAAAGTAACAATTATGTCTTTCATATCTAATGGTAGAAGATTCGGCATAAGTTTAGGCGGAAGTTGTATAGCAGGTCAGTATTCTCAAGTGTCAGGACACATGGGCAGCAGCTCTCTCTAGTGACTGTTCAGCAAACCTAGTGACTTCAGCTCTTCCGAGTAAAGGTTAGCTTGTTCTTAAAAAGTGCAATTCAGTAATAACCTACTTATCTACCATAAACTTTCTGAGCCAGTATAAAAATCCTTGAGTCAGTCCAGGAAAATTGGCCACAATAGCTCTTGGTGTTTCGGCAGAGTATTTTTGTCTTATCTTGGGATTTTATGCCACGTATTCATTTTTGGAAATTGAAATGACATTTCTGTGTATTTTTGCCTGCCTTTCTGCTTCCCTTAAAAGCAGAAATTGCTAATAATTGTTTTTGAAATAATAATAAAAATTTGGGAGAGAGGGAGCAGAGAGAAGGCAACCTACAAGACCTGCGATCAGCTTGGGGCTACGAAATAAGTGTTCATTTGATGTCTAGGCACACTTACCATAAATAATGTAATGGGATATATTACAGATGTCGCAAGAGTGTCAGAACCTCCAGGTATGTAGATGTTTAATCAAATCTAGCCCCTAACTCATTCATTCTTGTTTGCTTAAACACTTTGAGTTCATGTTTTTTTCCTTTAAAAATATTCTACTACTTTCTTTGTGTTACCTGTTCTCTGAACAATTTTTTCCTCTCTGTCTTTTACAGGCTTTCTGCTCATGCTCTACCTCATTCTTTTTCCCTCTTCATCTTTTAAAACTTTGTTATGTTGTTGCTCTGCCTTCTTTGGCTTCCCATTCTGTCCCCTTGTCATAATACTCATAGGTGCTTTGCTGTTCTTCCACCTCTTTTGGTCCACTCATCTACTTGCTTTTGCCCCATCAGTTTTTCTCCAAAATTGGCTTAATCTCAGTCCTTTTCCATACCTTCTCTGTTACTTTCTTTGACCTGCATGATTTTGGCTTGAACGTACTTGTAGGTAGAATAGGTAAATTTTGTCTTGGGTTACTCCATTAACCTAAACTCCTCCCATTCATTGAAGAAGTTGTGAGGATGGGTTGAGAAGTGTTGTCAGCTTACCTGTGGAAGAAGGCATTGCTTACCTGTGGAAGAAGGCATTGCTGCTTGACTATGAGAAGACACGATTACTACTAAGTGGTTGTTATTAGTACTAGTGTGACAGACACTGTATACTACCAAAACTCTTGTATTTTTGTGGGACCCAGAGCAACAGTTGGTGTACCCAGATACCCTGATAATCTTGTCTTCCAGTGGCTGCTCATGAATTCAAGTATATTTACTTGATTGCTTATTATCCAAAGTGTTTGATATAGCTCTGCTTCATAATGGATTCATCGTGTTGAGTTAGTGATGAGTAAGAGGACCCAAACCTTTAAAACCTAGCGCTCACCCTGGAAGCGCTCTACTCACTTGCGAGTGACACGTCACTGGTGCTAATTTGCAATAATACAGTCTTTTTGCAACAAGTATGGATGTAATAGTACTTTGCTATGGCTCATCAGTAGCTTTGACAATCAAGCTTGTGATCTTTGTTCACTTCTAGGTTGAAAGATATTCACAGCACACACACCACTGGTGTAGTCAGTAGTGGGATGAACAAGTGTTGGTCACAGAATGATAAAGCCTAGCCTAAAGGAGTCTTTTTGCACTGAAAGCTTTGCTGCTGTGGCTCTGGATTGAGCCATACGGGTGAAAGTGAGGAGCCTTGAAGTGTTGCCTGCACTTTGGCTGCTGTGGAAGTAGGAAAAAAGTATAATTGAAGCTTAACAAAATTTAAAAGTATGTGGTCTAAAAATGCACTTTATTGAAATTTTTTTAATTGTCAGTTTGGTTTTAACTTTTGGTCTTGTGATGGAGGCAGCAGCCCTTCATCCATGCATTCTTTTAAGGTGCTGAAGCTTGTCAGATTTTACATACATGATTAAAGGCAGAATTTTGATTAATATATTTAAAAGTATATCTCTGCTATAAAATTTGGCAGTGTATATGTCTAATAAGGAGTATCCCCTGTTGCTTTTAGTGCTGCTCAAGGCACTCAGATGAAATGCTGGATCTCTGCTTTCAGACTAATCCTCGTAAATGAAGTTTGTTGAAAACCTCTGTGAAATGATTGGGGAGCATTTGCAAGCAGTAGAGGGATTTGTAATATCTAGGATCCTTGTGAAACTACCCAGGAGACTGCCACTTGGTGAGAACTTTATTTGGTTTGATCAGAAGAAATTTATGGTCAGGGAACTAATTCTCAATTTTGTGATTGGTTATCTGGAGAGACACTGTTTGTCAGGAAAACTGGTGGAGTATGTCCTGTGTTGCACTTCTAATAGTGCATTTTGAACGTGCTGGAAACAGTATGTTCATGTTGTGCTTATCGTTTTGTGCATGTTCACTCATAAAAATCAGCTTGAGTTTGTCCCACTATATTTATTGCCGAGTGCATGAAGGTGGTAGTGGTTAGACTATGTATTTTGAACACAGTGCTTAACTACTGCCCTGACTGTATAATTATTAAGTAGAGAGAATGGTTTGAGAAAACAGCTTTGAAAAAAACACCTATTATAAATGAGTGATTGCTGACTTCACAAAGCATTTATAGTATCGACAGCCAGTCAGTAAAATAAAATGAATGTAATCAGGATAGTGATTACTTTTCTCAAGAAGTATGTGTAAGAAAGAGAGGGCAAACATTTGTACTTCTTGACATCTTAAGACCAATATTCTACTGTAAAAAGTGGCTTATAGAAATGTGACTTGTTATGTACTCAGATATATGTATGACAGGACCTTGAGTTACTGAAATCTTTGAGTTGGGTGTCGCTAGACCTCCTCTTGAAGACAACTTCTCAAAGCAGACAAAACAGGCTTTCAAATTCAAATTTGCAAGTTTTATTTGAATAAAAACTAGAAAGTTAGATTCTTACCAAGTAGAATCTTCATAGTGACCTGTGGGGGACAGATTTATGCACAGCTGCCTGCTTTGTTCAGGTAGGTTCTTGCTTCAGTAGTTGGTTGTGTTTAAATTGGTGACTCGGCAAGTGGCAGCAAAGTGGGAGCAGTTGGGGTTTTTTTTTAGGGCTTTTTTGTCACAAGGAAATTTTAGTGAACTAGAAAGATGATGGTCCTAGGTTTATGTAATAACTGGAAGATATGGAAACTGAAGAAAAGTTGGGGAATTATTTTGTATTAAGTTGATAGGGAAAGAATACATGAAAGAATCCCAGTGGGCAGAGGCAATTGAATATAGAGTTCTTAGATGCTGGGAAACTGTAAGGAAGTTCTTAAAATTAATGTGAGTAAAAAAGTTAGTATTAATCTCGCTGTCCCACATTCTGGACATACTTTGGGTTTTGTGTGTGTGTGTTCTTATTTTTCATGCTTAATGTGGAGCTTGCTTTTACTGTCAGACAAGAAGGTGATGCTAATTCCTTATGCAAATATCACCTTCAAGCTGATTAATAACAGTAACTTACATTCTGGAAGCAATAGTTAATTCTGAGGGCATTTTAGTTTTAATTATTAATAAATGTTTGATAGTACCTATGTGGGTGCAGGGTAGCATTTGTGAGCATATCCTAGTTTTGCTTAATATTTTATATGTGATCTGCATTATTTGTCCTGTTTTCTTCTAATTCAAAGCCCTATTATCTCTTGCGTGTGCAGTCCTGGGACTTTTCCTCATAGTTGCCATGCTGGTTTTAAGCAGCTCAATCCCTTCCACCATCTTCACTTCCTAGCATTATACCTTTCATTGGAGAACTACAGGCTGAAATGGATCAGGGAACTGATCCAGCTGTTTAGTTTCTCTCCATTCTTGCTTTTAACCACTGAGAGGAGAACCATAGCTTAGTCCTCTATATGCAGTTTTGCTGGTCTAATGCATAGTTTTAGTTTTTTATGATCCAAAATTATTTACTTGTACATAACATCAATTAAATATGAATGTAGTCTAAACATGAATATTTTTTATGCATGTAGGAGATTTGCAGAAGTAGTATGGTGTCAGATTTTTACTCTGTATTTGATAAAAGATACAGAAGGCAGAGACTGCAGAGATGGTTGATGAGAAGGGATGGGCTGCTTGGATTAGGATTATTTTGGGAGAGGCTATTAAGAGAGAAACTGAATTGCTTTGGCCATTTTAGAATTAGTATTTCAACCCTTGTAGTAACAATTGTTTGTCCATGTCTAAAAAACCCGATTACACTACTTTCAGACAATTTTCCTGATAACTTTGTGAAAGAGTTTCTTTTGTTAAAGGCTCTGATGCTCTCTTGATTATCATTGTTCCAATGTATTAGTACTTGCTTTCACTAAACCAGTTTCCTTTGAATCTTTGAATACGCAGTGTATTTCAAAAGCTCTGTATAGGTTTCAGTGGCCAAAAAGAAAACTGTCAAGCCTGAAAATTAACTCGTAGCAAAGACCTTCTGAAAATGAGGAGGGTTCTTACAGTCATCCAGATGGAAGTTTATCTTTCTTTAAATCTTTATTTTAAAAAATATATACTCTCCTGTGCATTTGACATAAATCACACACACCAGTTAATTGTGTCATTTCAGTTTAACTTTTTAGATTATTAAAGTATTACCGGTATTTACACAGATTTATCAGAGCAGTTGCTGAGTTTTCAGTTCTTTCAACTAAAAGTAGATACAATGTAATATTGCAGGTTGTCAAATTTTGGGCCCTAAATGTTTGGCTGCACCTTAGTGCAAGAGTAAAGTGATGCAGAATTCATTGAAAGTTCTGAGTATGCTTCTGCTGAGAAGAAATTATTTGCTGTTTTTCATCTGCAAACTGTGAACATCTGTAAGGAGCTGCATGTTTCTTTTCAAGTCATTGCGTTAAGGAGCTCAGCTCTGCTATGGAGCTCAATAGGTCTGTACTCCAAGCACCAGTTTGCTTCCTGCTCCAAATAGCAAGAGAATGGCTGGGAAAGTCCACTCTTAGTGACCTTTCGGTAAGGTCTGTACAACAGTGAAACACACACACAAAAAAAAAACCCACAAACCCTCTTCCCCCTCCCCCCCCTCAACAAACAAATAAGCAAGAAAACACAAAACCACCCCAAACCCAAGCCAACTAATAGCATGGTCTCTGTGGGAAGATTGGGAACATGGAATGCTGCTTTTACTGATTTCCGATGCCCTTTTCTTGTGCTGTGCACATTAGGACCCCTTAAAATTTACACTCATATACTTTTGCTGTTTCCAAGTAGAAAAACGAAGGCATGTGGTGGCACTCTGAATCCTGAGGAGCAACGAGAAATATTGTATGACATTTCTTGCAGTTTTGTTTTTCACTGTAAATGGCAGCTTGCTTAATAAAGAAAAGTGGATCTAACCAGAACAATTGATTTGCGAGGTTTATTTCGGGGGGCTTTAGTAGTTTTTTTCTTTTTGTTGGTTATTTGTGGGGTTTTATGATTGAGTTTATTTTTTTGGTTTACCACTGTAGTTCGCATGTCTCAATGTAGTAAGGCAGCAATGAATTTCATCTACTGCTCTAGAGTGGTTTTTCTTGAGAAGAACTTAATTATATTTTTCATTGTGTTCCCACACGTCCAGACACTTAACTTGAGGAAAAATGAAAACAAACTTTTATTAGTTATTTTAATGCTTTAGTCATTTTTAAATTTTTATTTAACACCAGCCCTACCTTAAAATGAGTGTTGTCTTGAGTCATATGAGTTTGGTTGTAACTTGTGCTGAACTGTGTCTTAATGGAGTCCTGTTTGATTTCAATCTGTTTTTCATTTTGACCATGATAGTCTTGTTGGTCAAAGTGAATGTGTGAAAGCCATGTAGAACAATGCAACTAAAACAATGTTCATGTAACATCATAGATTTTATTGATACCATTTACATGTTGTCAAGTTCTGTGGTGGATTATAGATCGTATAGGAAAGAGTGGAAGCTACAATTAAAAATAATACTCTTGAAAAGTAACTAATTGCAGTTTTATCTCTCTCTCTTTTTTCCCCTGTTGTTCTTCTCTTTTCAGCTGGTATTTACAGTCCAGCTTTGGAAAGAAATTGTTAATTGATTAACTGTTGGCTGCATGCTAATAACAGTGAATTCTGAAGGCTGCTCTACTTTCTTGTATTATTTGAAGGCGAGTAGTCAAGAAAGCAGTCACAAGTACTTTGCTTCCCCAGGCCCTTTATCTCCTGTGAGGCTGTAACCTGAGAAGGGGCTGCTCACAGAAGTGGTCGGTTTTTGTAATGGGTGAAGGCTAATGAGTTTCTCTGACTCTGGCTTATTTTAGGTTTCCCCACTGCCTGCTGTGAGGCAAGAGGAACCTGTGTAAGAGAGCTGGCCAGAGGAATAGCTTTAGGGTGACCTGGTTTTGGGACCTTCATTTTTCCAGAGGTGTTTGAGGAAGATTCTTTTCTTGCATAGCTGCTGCTGTTGGGATTCTGTAGGACCACTTGCATCTTCTGTGCCACAGATGTTCCACCGTTCCTTTGGGAACATGGGGTGAACAATTCTGATGATATGAAGTGTGATGTCATAACTATAAAGCTTCCCTCCTCTCCCTTAATCTCCCTTGGACACAGCTGTTGCAGAGCTTACCCAAGCCTAATGAATAAGAGATTGGTGTGTACTGCCTGATACCACCAATTAAACTTTACCCGGATCGTGGTTGTATTTTCTGGGATGCAGTTTGCACAACCTATTGAATCCTGTCACTACTGCAGTACTATAAGCAGAAAAAGGTTGAATAAACTGTTGTACTTCATCATGTCAGGTCAGAAAGTTATTTATACTGCAGTCCGTATTTATTCTTTTCAGTGTTTAAGCAATGCAGAGAGTTGATGTGAAGTGCCTTGGGGTCCTTGCATCTCTATCAGTACTTCTTAGGAATTATGTACTGTGACCTTGTAATATTTCACAGGTTTTTTGAACTTCAAATTAATAACTGTTTTGTATGTTTTAATTAAAACAGATTCATGGTACTTTGTCCTTAAAACTACTCTACAATTACTAACAGTTTCCAGTGTTTGACAAGTATTCCTTAACTCAACATACTCTCATGTCAGCCATAAGAAGTTCTGCCTTAGGCTGGCTTTTTTTAAGTATGGACAAGTTTTAGGAAATGAACATCAATTCTTTACTATTAAAATTTTCTAGTTGAAATCAGCAAAAGTTTTAATTTATGTGTTGTGTCTTGGAAGGTAATTTGCTGGATTCTGGTGCTGACAGGCCATTTTTGCCTTTAGAAAGTTGACCAAAGGAAGTGAAGTGTCCTCTAGTTTGAGGGCATACTTTCAGAGTAGAAATTCATATTTAATTTCTGCAACTTTCTGCTGCTGTTAGCCTCTGGTGTACATGAATGTTGGATAAACTAGGCTTTCTGTGTGCTCTTTTGATGCGCTTGGTAAACTAACAAACCATGAGGAAGTTTACATTCCTTTTCCTATTTTATTAAGTCTTTTATTTGCTAAGAATTAAGAAAACAGAGCAAAAGTAGTATGTTCTGATACTTTCCTGGTCAAGCACATATCATCATTTTCTGTGAAAATGTTCCTATTGATGTATGTTATGTCTTCATAGTACAGCAAATAGTCCTCACTATGGTTCAGTAAAGTTGATTTTGCTATGGAAAGTGTCAACATTGGGGTAATGATTGAATCTGAAAACTTGTTTGCAGAATTATAGTCTTGCTGTGTATTCATATGCATATTTATGTATATTCATATAGGGTGTTTAGAAATATAAATTAATCAAGCTTGATCTGTTTGACAGTTCTTTCATCCTTCTTCAGAGTGTTGTTATTGATGGTGAATGTCAGCCTTCAGTGAAAACAGTGGTATATCACAGAATTACATCTTGAATGCTGTTGTGTGCGCATTTGCTGCTTCAGCCTGCACTTTATTGGTGAACTTTATTTTCTTAATAGCAGGTGATGATTAAATTACTTGTACAGCATGTTGTTAGAGATCTGAAACGCACAGTAGTAATACAGTTTCTATAAGGGGTTTGTTTGTTAATCTGAGCTCTGTTTTACAAAAATTATATGAATGCTGCTTTCCTTTGAAATTGATCTTCAGAAAGAAATCCTGTTTTGTATAGTAAGATGTCAGACTCACAAATATTTCCTTTCTTGTTTCATAGACGTTCCATCTTCAGAGCAGCCTGAACTGTTCCTAAAGAAACTTCAACAGTGCTGTGTCATTTTTGACTTCATGGACACGCTTTCAGACCTTAAAATGAAAGAATACAAGCGCTCCACTCTTAATGAACTGGTGGACTACATTACAATAAGCAGAGGCTGTTTGACAGAGCAGACTTACCCTGAAGTAGTTAGAATGGTGAGTTCCTTCTTTCTCCTGGTCTCTTTAAATCCACTTGCAATTCCAGTTACGCATTGTGGGCGAAATTGAACGCTGGAGTAGGTGGATTAAATGAGGCCTTTGGTTTGTTTTTTCTCGTAGACATCACTTGGGGATAATTCTCCAAAGAGAAAAATATTAATTTTTATATATTCTTAATTAAAGTCAAGTAGATGATGGTTATTACAGTGTCACAAATGCATGAAAGGAAACCTGGATTGTTTCTTGTTGGAGAAGGACTGTAAAATCAGAGTTCCACACCATCTATCCACTCTTTCCCCCACTCCAGTATAAATAATGTAATGTCTTTCTTTGAAATTTATCCAAGGTCTTGAGAGTATACTTTAGGTGGAGATAACCTAAAGTATACACAGGTAATGATTTTTAAAGAATAAATGCTAAAAGTGTTGTATAGCGTCAATATGGAAATTTCCTGGTTGTATTATGTGGATTCATCATAGCTGCCATTAGAGTGAGCAAGGTTATGTGGTAATAAAGCCATACCTTGTATATATAGATTGTAAAATAGTGTTTTTAATGTAAAAATGGAAGTAGTAACAGATGCTAGCTATATGGTGAAAAAATGCTCATTGTGATTTGCAAAATCAGTCACTGCTTTCATACGGGTTACAGAACCCTTATAACCTGTTATCTAAATGTGAAGGCAGTTAGTTACATATAAATCTGGTGATGTTGGTTTCCTAATGGTAGTATGTGATCATGGAATCCACTGGCTGTGTGCTGTAAGCATGAAAACATGAATAGATTTTACTCCTTAACTTCTTTTCTGACACACATGGACACATGCTGTGTTGTTTGTCTGAAATATTTAAAAATAGCTGTAAATAGTGACAGAACTATCAAGCAGCTAATAATGAAGAAAAATAGAACAGAGTTAAGGGTGTATAGAAAAATCTTGATATGGCTGCTTTGTGTGTGTGCATTGTCAGAAAGCCTGTAATTATCTGATCAGATTCTTCCACTTCTCTTTCACCCTCCCTTTCTCCCTTCTGTACTGGACCAATCTTCTGAATGAACTGCTTTCAGTCTGTTGTGCTGTTTTATTCAGCATGTGGTCTAATGCATCATTCAAATACCAGTCTGAATACAGAATTACTGCTGCTTTGCTCAGTTCTTCCACTGGTGCTGCACTGTAGTATCTAAAGGGTTTGCAAACATTAGCTTAATCTTACTTGTATCCCATATGATAAGCAAAGTATATAATACCCTTTGTATAGACAGGACACTGGTGCACAGGTAACTTCAATAAAAACAGGTATTTTTTCTGTGTGTAGCAGATGCCTCCAGACTCACCTCCTGGGATAATTTGGTATTTATTTTAGCATTTCTGTTATTGAGATTGTATTCTCACATTGACTTCAGTTATCGTTGTTTACTGCAGCAATATTTGTAGAATAAAGATGCTGGAAGTTAGTGTTGTCTGTTGGGTCCCAAGAAGGAAAAATTTGATATGTAACTGCTCATATATTCCAGTTTGAATCGTAAATCATAACCTATGAAGCAGTCTGAACTTGAACTTTGGAAGAGACACAGCACCTCTCTGCTGTATGTCCCACTGTCTTTGCAGTCATTTATGTTCATTCATAAAACAGCTTTTATCTTAAGGAAGTGATGCATTGCCTAAATAGTTTGAAGAGCATAGTTCTAAATAATTTTCTTCAAATAGTCTGTAACTACAATAAGGAGGGAGTCATTGGAAGTAAAGATACCATTTGAATTTTTCTAGTGGATTTTACAGATACTTGCTGATGGAGCTTCAAGAGTTCAGTTTCAGTTTAGCTCATTTTTGATGGAATACTGTTCTGTCTTATCTCCAGTATTCCCCTGATCCTTTCATTGCATCATGCCCTTCATATTTCTTGCTTCTGCCTTGCGTTTGTGCTCCAATGCTGAGCTCAAGCTATGTTTTCTTTTTAGTGCCAGGGTACCTAAGCAGGGGAAGACTGCTAATACTATCAAGTCTATGTGGCTACTCTGTGACACTTGACTGCCAAAACATGGGTTGTTTTGGTTTTTTAGTTTTAACCGATAAAAAGATACCTAAATAGTTTTGGAAGTGGACACGCTTATTTCCCTAAAGAATTTCCTGAGAAAGTCCTAATATTTAAATTTCGCAAGAAACTTCAGCCTGCAACAGACACCTGTGTGCTGATGAAGCTATTGGAAAGTTGGAGTCCCCTAATTGTGCCTGTTGCAGCCAGCAGCATTCTTGCTGCATGTGCTCTTGGAAAAACCCTTTGGTGGTTGTATCCCATGTGGGCAGGATGCAGTGCTCTGGAATTGAATTTGTTAGAGTGAATCCATGGCAAACACATGAATGATTTCTATCTGTCATCCCAGTGAATGCTAATGAAGTGTTTCTAGTGAACCACATCATCAGGGCTTTTGTGGGCTGCAGGTATTTTGTATTTTACAGGTAAAAAAAATGATTTTTTTTTAACTCCTGGTCTTTGCTTATAAAAGCAAGACTTCCCCATCACATTGTCTTCAGTTAAACAGGCCCTAGAGGGAAAAGTAGGACTTTTTTTGTATGAAAGAAGTTTTCAGTGCATATTGCCTGGTGAAGGGACAGCATTAGTCACTTTGTTCTGAAGCATGATGTTTGGTGTAACTTGTTTTTTCAGGAAGTGCATATTCTTGTTTCAAGAGGAACTGTGCTTGTAATCGTATACTTAAGAGAGACTCAACTGCACATAGTTGACTTCATGAGTGCAGCTGCTGCCTTTATCTGTTTTTGTGGGTTTTCATCTAAGTCTCCAACTGTGTACACAAAGGAGCTGTCACATTGGCAATCTCAGATCTGTCATGATAGTAAAGAAACCAGCAGTATGTATGTCCTGAGCAAATGAGTGTCCCCATGGACTGCCTGCCACAATTGTCACAGGAGTGTTGTGATTGAAAAAACAGTATCTTAAAACTGATCAAAATGGAGCAGAAGTGTTCTTTGTCCCCTTGGAAGGTATCCTCCCTTATGTTTAGTGGTTTTGGATCCAGGAATTAATATTTCTTGCTTGGCACTTTGGGCTTCACCTTTTGGAGGTGAAGTACTGTAAACAGGGAAAAAAGAAAGAAGCTATTTTGTGAGGTTTTTTGTCATGTAAGAGCATAAGAAAAGGTGCATAAGAAAAGGTCTGAAGCTGATATTTTAAAAGTTAATAGTATTTATAAAGAAGTGTTAATGGCTAAAAAGTGATTTCCTATCTTAATAATCTAGAATGTCAAAAAATATAGTTATCTGTGGGAGAGCCTTTTTTGCTTTAAACTTTTATAACATATTTGTATATTAGTACTCTCTGTTCATGACCCAAAAGGAGTTTGGCTTTATAGATGCTAAAATAGAGAGAGATTGCCTGTAAAGTTCTTCAGAAACTCTGAGATTTTTAATTGCTTATAAAATGTGGTGGTGTTATGTTATAAGGGTTTGAAAAAGTCATTTGTTGTAACCAGCATAACAGCTCCTCAATATTTTTACTGCCAATTATCCTAAATTCATGGTATTAAAACCTTAATCCCTAATTGTAATATCACATATTTGCATCTTGTTCTCTTGAGCATATACTATGATGCTGAATATAGCTAAATGTGAGGTCATTTGGCTATTTGTCAACCTGTGCTTCTTTAAACCATTGTCTTTAGCTTGATATATACACAAGTGTTCGGCATGTTATTGTGTTGTTTTTTTTTTTAAAGAATGAAATTGAATTTACTAATGGCCACCAAAGCAAGTTTGCAGTGTCCTTGTCACTGTCATCAATATCAGTTGATGGGAAGAGCAG
The DNA here is from genome assembly GCF_028554395.1 of Pezoporus wallicus. NCBI lineage: Eukaryota > Metazoa > Chordata > Aves > Psittaciformes > Psittacidae > Pezoporus > Pezoporus wallicus. The sequence continues at coordinate 2,586,893 of NW_026639769.1, read as the reverse complement.
TTGGGATTTGTGTTAATGGCTGTAAGCTGGACAGATTTATTCAGGAGGGTATTGCTCAGAGCGCTTCCCCTGCAGTTTGATGTGTTGTTCAGAAGGGCATATGACATTCTTTAGAATTAGGCTAGTCATAGGAAAAAAGGCCCTTGCCAATTAAACCACACTCTGCTAAGAAGGAAATGCCAGTAATGTGGCTTTATGAGCCCATAATTGGATGCTTAATCTCAAATGTGATCCTGTCTGAGCAAAATGTGGAAGCTTAAACTAATGATGCTGATATTGCTGGTAGATTAAGCAATAGTAGTTGAATGAATTAAATGTTTGTTATTATCTGTGGTATCCTAAAGGGTGTATGAAGTAGAGCTTTTTGTTTCCTGGGTATTAAGACATAGATTAAGGAAGCTGATGTCTTTCAATTTAAAAATCGGATGGAAAAAAATGACAAGCTGTTAAACTGAGAAGTCTGGATGAAGCTGTTTGTTGGTGAGCAGCATTTCAGCTCTTCTGTTGCTGCTTCAAAAATTGTAAGCCTGACCCCTGACATTTACCATGCTGTTTATGCAGCAGCCATGGATGGTTGTCAGCCCATAAGCGATGGCTAATGAAACATTTTTGAGATACATGTTTTAGAATGGAATATTGTTACTTTGTTCTCCTCTCTTTTAAGTGCAGAAATGCCTTTGACTTCCTGTTGTTGTTTTTATTTTTTTTGTAATGACAAATCGAGTTAAATAAGACTCTAATCTCCATAGCCAAAGTGAAACATCATATTAGATGTCTTGTGCCTTAGAAGCTGTGTTGAGTTACGCAGTGAAAGGAACTTGGTTAAATGAATACCCAAATAAATACCAAATTTGCATTTTTATTTATTTATTTTTCTTCTTTCTATTGACATAAATATAGCAGGGTTGAATCCCTTCTACTGCAGGTTTGTCTCAACAGAAGTGAGAGCAGAATCTGATCAGGAGTTTTTGTGACAGACCTGTTAAACACTGAGACTATCTTGTTAACATGTAAAAAAGCCATGGCTTAAGAACGTATTTTTTGGAAGTGTTCTAGCTGTTCGACTTCATGGGAATTCTGAATTTTTAAATTTTCTACAGCTTTAGCTATAGCTTCTGACTAAGTATGACACCCTGCTTGCTAACTGGTCATCTTGTATAGGGTTTTCAATGTTAAAATGTTCTTGGATTAAGTTTTTTGTGCAAATGTACCTATACTCAGTCTTACTGTTTTGATTTAGCAAAACCCATGTGCATGTTCCTGTTGGTTCTTGTATTAGAGTTAAAAATATGATGCTGAATGTAATTTCAAGTTTAAGGGCAGTAAATGAGATCATACAGTCTTACAAGGATTAAAAAATAATGTTTCTTTTCTAATATGAATTTTATGTACCATTAGGAATTCTGTAAATTGTTACGAATTAATTTTAAACTCTAATCAGTAGAAGCTGAATGGATTGTTCTGAAACCATCTGAAATGCTGAAAGGAAGATGCAATGTCCTTTGACCCCCAAAATGGACTTGGATTAAAAATTGTCATCTAGATGCAGCGTGATGGATCAAGCATGCTATGGAAATTAGAAAAAAAAAAAAAAAGATAAGCATCACATCATATTTTAATTTCTGTTCTTGTATCTTTAATGTGAGGGCTATCAATTCTGTAGAAGCAGGAGAAGAATCTAACTTTAGCTTCTTTTATGCATTATTTGCAAATCCCTCTGTTAGATGCATTTTGTTATTCACATTCTTTATGCACCTGGTTTGTACAAAACCCACAATGCTTATTAAAAGAAGAGGCTCTGATGTTCTGTGCGCCTCTCAAAAAATCAGTTGGAGGCAGCTCCTCTTGTGGTAGTTGTCCCTAATAATTTTTCCCGACAGTATGTAATTACATTTACCCGTATCCATTATTCCTCCTGCTGGTTACATAGGCCTTTCATTCGTCAGACCTTATCTGCATAATAGTACAGTTACTAGGTCTAAAACAAAGAAATAAACTGGAAAAACAGTTTCTTGTTTCTTTTTCCAAGAAATATGTGTGCTGACTGCAGCTGGGGTTTTTGTTTGTTTTTGGTTTTTTTTTAAGGAGTGCACATCTCCACCCCCATTTTGGCTGTGTCATCTTCTAAAACACCTTTCAATCATTGTGTCTGTAGACAAGCACAGTATGAATCTTCTGGGGGATTGTTTTCTTGGGGTTTGGTTTGTTTTGTTCTTCAGTTTGGAGTCTGAGACAGTGTGAGTTTTGTAATGCTGTCTAGAGTTCAAGTTCAGATATTGGCAGGCTTTCACTTCATCTGATGCCTGCTCTAGAGGTGAGGGGCTCCTTCTGCTGGTACCGTGCTTTAATTTTTCCAAGATGCTTGGGTTTCTGCTGTGAATTTTTACGACTGCATTGCATAGAATTAGTTGGGGACACATTACATAAATAAGTGTTCCCTGGATCATCTCGGAACTGTAGTTACATGTAGGTAGTGAGGAACAGGATTGTTACTAGTAGGGTATCCTGTTATGGTGCAGGTTTAGGTGACGCAGTGGGATTTCAGAGCAGTTTCCAGGGATGCTGCCTGGGGATGGGTCTGTGCTGGTGCTACTAACTCAGATCCTGAGTGTGCTCTTGAAGTGGATCTCCCATTTGTTCTCACTCCACTTGCATGTTTGTGACAGGGGAATGTTAGGGTTTGAAAATTCAGTTAATTTTGGACAAAATGTCTGCTAAAGGAGTGTACCTAATGCTTGCCAACTTCCTAATGGGCTTCAGTGCAAGGGATCACTAGAAAAACTCCTCTCCAAACGTTCATGTTGTAGACATTGCAGCTGAGCACCAGAAATTTTGTTCTACAAACTTGCTCCTGTTGCACTTGTCAGCCAACAGAATTCTAAGGATCTCAATTTTGCTGCTTGCTCATCTGTAGGGATGAAAGCTGCTACCACTATGGAAGTAGGTGATGGTAAGCTGACAAGTTTAGGAGAACCCTGATCTACAGCTAAATTCCTACAGGTTATTGATTAGATCTTTGGAAGACTTCAAGAAAAGATGAGAAGGACTCTTTTCCCCCCACCCTGTGATCTGGATTGTTGACTGTGTTTGCAGTCCACTGTAGTTAATTTAGTGCAGCCAAATCAGAAGTAATGCTGCTGGGCAAAAAGAAGGTTCATAATACTAAGCCTCGAAAGACTGTATTCGGGCAAGCAGTGGTGCAGAAAAGGACCTGAGCATTGTGGTTTATTATCATGATTATCTTAATGTGAGTTTCTGGTACAGTGCCCTGTTCAAAGAAATGAATGTTGATAAAAATGGCAACATGCAGGAAAAAAAGATGGAGAGGGTCTGGTGTTTTATACCTACCCCAGTATCCTTGCTGTGCACAGGTGGGAGCTCAAAGGAAGGAAGCAAGAGTAATCACAGGATTATAAACAAGCAAGGAAACTAACAACTGCCTGGGTTCAGAAGCTCTAGGTCTTCATTTAGCAGCACAGAGTTCAAGAATTGTCATGTCTATATAAAAATACCTACGTATAAATAGATATATACTGCATATGTAAATATATATGCAGATGTGAAATAGATCTGGTGATTTAACGAGAACCATCAGGGAATTGGGGAAATTCAACCTCGAAATGTGAAGCAGGCTGTCGTTAGATTAGTAGTAAAACTAGGAGAGTGGTGAAATCATTTATAATCTTTTAAGATAAAAGTAGGTGTTACTTTTTGTAAGATGTACTTTAGTCAAGCTTCTGGGAACAATTCAATGGATTATATAGAGACATAGCTGAATGACTGCAGTAGTCATTTCAGGCTCTAAAATATGTAAATCCATAAACAATATTAAAAAATCACACAGAAATACATTTAAGAAGGACAAGTTTAGTGTCTGTTCCATGGGCCATTGTTGTCTCCCAGTTAACATGGCTTCATGTTACGACTTAGTTACATGTTACTGTTACTGTATGTTGTTAATATGCTTAGTAGTTAAAACATTGCATGTACAGAGATACTCGGTTTCAATTTCATATGCACACAGGGTTTATTTAGATGATTCCACCTATTGATAATAGAAGAAGAGGCATTTCCTATGAACTAGTTGGCTATTCACTTATCCTGTTTTTTTTATAGCTAATATACTAAGCTTCCCTGCGTGCATGTTTGTTTTCAGGTTCCATTCAGGAAAACTATTACTGATGAAAATCTTTGTTTCGAACAGCACAAAGTAGGAGTGCTGAGCTGAAATTAAATTTGTGAAGTGTTTCTGTTACAGCATTGTCATTTTCATAGCACTCTGGTGAGGGACAGAGAATGGACTTCTCAAAATATTTATTCCTACCGTCAGACTTAAGCTTTTTAGTATTTTCTTTCCTAAAAGCTATTAAAAATATAAATCTGGTGATAAAATCAAAGCTTTCCTGAAGCTCATTACTTTAACTGTATATTCATAGTTCTGCATTGCCAGGTACTAGTCATCCGATCTATACAGAATTTGCAGCTCATTCTGTGTGGGAGTATCGGAGCAGCCTTCCCTATCTTGTTTGTTTTTAATGAATTGACACTGACTTGTAATAGCCTGGAAAGGTTTTTATAGAATGGTTTGGGTTGGAAGGAACCTTCAATCTCATCTTATTCCAACCCCCTTGTTTGAGCAGGGACACCTTCCTCTAGGCCAGGTTGCTCAAAGCCCTGTCCAACCTGGCTTTGAACACTTTTGGAGATGGGGCACCCACACCTTCTCTGGGGAACCTGTTTCAGCGGCTTACCACCCTCACAGGGAAGAACTCATTTACATTTTTCTTCTGGTCGGAGTTGTGCCTGACTGCCACACTGACATGGGGCATAGAGGCTTCTGGCATCTTGAATTTAAAAATCTGTCATTTTGGCATTTCTAACTTGATCATGGAAATTTTAGATTCAATGCCAGTTGGTAGATATTACTGATCTGTTAAACTGGCTTCTGGCACTTGGGTGTTTAAATTCTGCATACCAGGGGAGCAGTGATGTACTTTTCTATGCCCAGTTTGATGTATGCTTCTGAAGGGGACAGTAATGGAGGATATAAGAGGAGATCTGTCATCATGCAACTTTCTACAACGTTAGAGTTGTGGTTTGCTTTACAAAAATAGCATCCAGGCTTGGAGGTGTTCCTAACTAGTGGAAGACGGAAGTCAGTATGATCAATAGTCATTTGTGTTGGCTATGGGAGACAAATCATCTGGGACTCTATATGCCGGCTGGCAGTCATGTCCTTTGGCTTGATGGTGCAACAGAGGTCAGAAGAGAAACGATTTAGCTATCCAGCTGAAGGAATTTTGGCATGCTGGGTGGGTCCAGGGATAAATATTAAATAGCTACCTTATGCCCATCTGAGAAAAAATTATTCTTTTGGATTTGATGTAGCGTATTCCCATCTTTGTGTGGTGGCTGTCAAAGTCTCTAATGTACAGCTGGGCAGTTCATGCATGGAAGAACTTGTTGCCTTCACTTCTCCCTTAGAGGCTTATAACATCAGCCACCCAGAGGCTACTGATTCAGATAAGCATGCTATAAAATTGACACTGTATGTAAATGAGCTATCATGCTGTGTTGTGGTGATTAATGTAACGGTAATGACACACATTATCTTTTAAAATTATGATAACCTGGGGAAATCGCTTAAAGATAACCTGTTCTGTCTGTTCTTCTCCAGAGAATATCTGCATTTTGGTTTCATATAGCCTATCTTTTCTCCTAATGCAAAAAAGAAAATGAAAGAGAGCAAACTGTATACTAGGACCATATTCTACTTTGTTCATTTACATGTTAATTTTCTTATGCAAAAAAAACTGCTTTAGAGTTGCCTTGAGACTGGCCTCTTTTTAATAGGCGCTCTCCAGAAATACTGGTTTTGTTACAAGCTCAAGACTCAGATGTCAGTGCTGGCACTTAACTAATTGTTGCTGAACCCCTCATACTTCTGTCATGCTGTTAAGGCCCTGGTACTAACTGCTTGAGGCTTGGTTTGACTTAATTTAAATCTTAGAGGAATTTGTCTTAGTTTAGCTTTTAATTCTGAAAGTAGGCACTTTTCCTTGCAGGATTTGCTTGTGCCGTAATTCAATATCTGTTTGAGTTTCTAAACACAACAGCTGATGAATACTTACATTTTCTCTGATCTGTTGGTACAAGTTTCAATAATTTATGTATGGTTAAATTTGCATGAAAATTTCTTTCTTGTTTCAAGTGGTTTAAAGCAGGGGAAAAAAAAAAAGAAAATAGCTGTGGAATGCCTTTGGTTTTGCTAGTTTCCTATTTTGGTCCAAATCCTGGGAAGGCTGAGATTTTTGAATGTGAAGCATTAACCAAAAATGCTTCAGTAAGTATTGCAGAATCCCAGATGTTCAGAACCAAGCCACCAATAAGTACATTTTAACTTTTTTACTTGGGAATAATCCTTTGGGCCATCTACCCTATTTTGCTGTGTGCTCTTAACACAGGAACAACTCTGTCATGCCAATTCTGATAACTTTCCTCCTCTCCCTGTTTTTTTGTGTCTTTTTTTCTTTTTTCAATCAGGGATAGTAGAAGGAGGAGCTCAGGAATGTGTATTCCTGGAATAGTTATTTGACCTCTCCTCATGCAAGTCTTTTCATGAGGGGCTCTTGAGAGAAGTAAATGAGTCAGGGGAAGAGGATGGAGAAGGGAGGAAAAGAGTGTCTCCTAATAAATACTAGTAGTCACTTGGCAGGTACGCCCACAGGGCAAGCAGAGTTCAGTATCAGCACAGACTATAATAAGAGCTCTATCTGTTAAGGTTGAAAGCCACGTGACTTGAAAACATGAGATATATGTACACAGTGGAGGCGTCTGAAAGTGTTTTACTGTAATTGTAGTGAAAGGCACCCTCTTGTGGCAAGAAGGGAGAAGTCCAAGCAGAGACCCCATGTGACCCCTTTATGTTTGTGTTGGGTTTGGGTTTGGTTTTGGTTTTGATTGTGTTTTCTTTATCTTTTTCCTCTGCTCACTTGTTTGCCTTCCTTTTCTTTTATCTTTGCCGTGTGCTCAGTGAATATTCCTCGCTGGTATGCACCACATGTGCTTTCCTACAGTTTTGCATTGTTTTATCTCTCTGTTTATGCAGTACCTGAATCTGTTCTGATTTTCTTGAAAATATTTTCTTGCAAAGCTTTACTTTTTCTATTTCAATCATTTTTTTCCAGTGTTTGAATTGTATTTAAACTCTTGACTTTAAAGTGTTCTTTCTTACTGAATTATTGATATATTGAAAATATGCTTTACAGACTAACTTGTAAATGTTTACAGGAGCAAAAGCTGGAAAAATAAATAAGGATGTTGCAGAATATACTAGCTTTGTTTCTGAAATAGCTTAGTTTGTCTGAACTGCAATGAACAGGTCATATATAGACAGGATTAGGGGATAGCATGCTGCTTTTCCCAGCTGTTTTATTAACAGCTTAGAGGTGGGTCAAATGCAGTAGCAGAGTGCAAAGAAGGCACAACATCACTTTCAAAGTGCAGAAAAGTCTGTACACCATGTTTGCAGTTTATCAGATTTGCTGCATAATAAGCTGTACACTCCATTCAGCACTATAATTAACCCAGGAAAGCACTCTGGTTCAGCCTTTGCTGGTAGCATGAACCTCAGAAAGCCAAGCAATCTCATCAAAATTTCTCTAAATAAGATTAGGCAAAGTGAAAGGACCATGAAATAAATTGCAGGCCAAGTGTTGAGCAAATACTATTTGTTGCTTTTATTTAGGACCGATTTCTGTGCTTGGCATGAGGTGTCCAGGCATACAATGTGTAAATAGCACTCACAATTCTTAACAAGCGCTGATAAATGAGACCTTAATCGGATATCATCAATATTTTCCCTGCATAACAGGAAATAACTCAAGTTTGAATGAAAACACTTATATGTGTTGATGGCGTTTCCTGCAACTCCTAAACAGTTGTGGCTCTCAACTCACCGGTGCCTGACAGGATTGGGAATTACAATTTGGTAGGCACATCTGGAACATGGTGGACAGAAATGGTGGCAGATGGTAATGCCAGCATAGTAGTGGAAAGAAGAAACGAAAACACTGTGGAGAAGGGCAAGGCTCATGGGAGGTTTGTAAAGTGTCAAGTTACTTAGACCTGTGCTTTTGCTAAAGAACTTTATTAGACAGCAGCCAAAAGAAACACTGCTTACGTGATGGAGGAGAGAGTAGGTGCAGACATACAGAGTCCCGAGATCTAGTACCTATTTGAAAAACAGATCTCATAATTCTTTCTTTTCACTTTCCAGGTATCTTGCAATATATTCAGAACTCTCCCACCTAGTGACAGCAACGAATTTGATCCAGAAGAAGATGAGCCCACCTTGGAGGCATCATGGCCACATTTACAGGTTTTTGATAATTTATCTCAGAAATGCTCATCACTGCTTAATGTATCTAATTTTCTCAGCTGCTTTTTACCCTGTGAATCTGAACTGGTCTGTAAGACACATTTACTAATATTGTTCATGGCCATAGTATAGTACCTACAAAGATGGGAGAGTACTTTTATGAAATTTGCAAAATTTGAAGCTTTCTTTCACAGTTGTATTGATGGTGCCACTCATATTCATGTTTTCCTTCACTGATTTAAAAACTATTCTGCTTTCCAAACTGTTCCATTGCACAAGTGCCTTTCAGCAATTTCAGCGAGAGCATTGTGAGGATGATACTGCTCACAGTTTTGCTTTACAGAGGGTAGTTAATTTTCATACAAAAGTCCACTGGTGTTGGTAGGTGATCAGAAATACGAATGAGAATCTACATGCCTATCTAAGTCTTCCTTCCTCTTCCCTCATCAAGATTTGCCTTCTGGTGTTTGTAGCAGGATGCATGCTCACTGTTGTGTATCATCCCTTCCTGTGTACCTCACGTGCCAACACAAGGTATTTTGAACAAAGACCATAAACTAATTTTGGAGAAAGAATCACTGATGCTAATGCAGTAGAATCCTATATAGAAAATACAGATGCAGATTCTGGCTGCGTTAGTCAGGACAACAACTTACATCACTAGTAAATTTAGAAGAAGTTTGCCTGAGAGGTAACAGTTTGTGGAATCTGTAAGTTTCTGTGAGCAAAGGAGCACAGTTGATCTCAGCTTGAAATGAGGATTTTACTGGACAGTTGCATGCACAGTCCTTGCCTGTGAGCAGTTTGTTTCACTCTTTTGTGCTACGAATTTAGAATTTGTTGAAATGTAGGTTTTATCTCTCATATTTAAAAAAAAAAAAAAAAAAGACTCTTAAAAGCTTCAAGGCAGCTCTGAACAGCTCTGCCTTCCAGGAAACAGCACAGGCATGTGTATCTGCTATCTTATGTTCATTGACAGCAGTGCTGTAATTTTAAAAGTCATTATTTACATGGAAATGATGGCATTTCTTAGCTGGTGGATGATTTACCCTTGTCAGGAAGAAAGAAATGCACCAAAGTATTTGTCAGGAGTTGATGGAATCGATCTCCTGATGATTTAATATTAGTTATGTAAGCTGTCACTTTTTCCATATCATATTTCTAAACCTCTCTCCCCCTTTTTGATTTCCTATCCTCTTAGAAGTCAGAGAACACTGACGTAAAGCAGCAACAGTATTTCAGCATATTGGTGTTAGCGTAGAAAAGTTAAAAATTATTTTAAGATGTAATTTTTAGCTTCCTTTCTCCTTTCAGTATCGATATTCATACTCTTAAGTCAGAAAAGAAGTTTTAAATAGCTGCTCCTCTTGAAAAGGTTCAACAAAAAGGCCACAGCAATCTCTGTTTCACTTCCCTTCCTTTTTGCCTGTTTTTCATACTCTTCTTTTTCTCCACTATACTGAAAGTCTGTTACTGTCCCACTGAATAGTTGAGGCAGAGATGGAATTGCTTGAAAGTAAGCAGGTTTTCTCCAGCCTGAGGCTAATCTTTACAGTAAGTTAGGAACTTCTGAATAAATTCTGGTTTGTATTCTTCTTTGTTTCAAGTTGTAGTAAAAGCTACTCTAAGCAGTTTCTAATTTAATTTAAATATTTCCAACTGTTTCCCCAGCCCTTTCAGAATTGTAGTCTGTATTTGATGTGACTTCAGGCATTCAGAGGGCAGTTTAAATGTGCTTTCCAATTACTCTTAGAAGCTTTACAAGTTGATAATAAGCATTACAAAATGGCAGTGCCTGTTCTTGGTGATGAAGTGTCTTTGACTGGACTTAAATAAGCAAAACTAACTTTAAAAGCTTGTATAATTAATTGTAACTCTAAGATAGCAGTTTGATAAAGGAGAAAAACCTTTTTCATTTTTTTCAACCTTTTGCTCTGTGGAAAAATAAGCATTTTATCTTCTAGCAAAAAAAATTAGAGAAAGGCTTTAAAATAGAAAGAGTAATAAACTCAAAAACTAAACTGTGGACCTTTTTTTTTTTTCTTTTGCAGCTTGTATATGAGTTTTTCATACGATTTTTGGAAAGCCAAGAATTTCAGCCCAGCATTGCCAAAAAATACATAGATCAGAAATTTGTATTGCAGGTAAGCTGGCGTTTATTCTAAATTTAAGGCTTCATTCTGCTTTTGAAAAAAAAGTCTTTAAAAATATTTTGTTTAGAATTTGAAAATGTAATTTTATTTGGAACAGAAAAAGGCTAAATAAGCATATACAGTGAGAGTTTTCAGTCTATGGAGGTAGGGGAAGTATGTGTCTTTATATGTCAGTCTTGTTGCTATAGATATATAAAATGGATGGTTTGTATCCAGTTTTGATACCTTAATCAAAATATTTGACTTACCGGTTATGAGAGGGAGCTGAAGTAGTAATTGTTGAAAAATGAAAGGTTTGCTGTCAGGTAGTCCAAAAATGCTGCTATCTAGAAAGACTACTTAAATGCCTGTTTTAAGGTGTCTTAATATTGTTAAAGTATTTCTGTTGGAAAGGGACAGTATTTCTCCCTTCTGTCTCTGCTGGAGAGTTAGCAACAGGGACAGAAGTTCATCAGGAAACCTATTCCCAGTGCAGTTCTGAAAACAGTGATGCTGTAGTGGTTGGGGAGGAAGTAAATCAAAAGGCTATATGAAGTTCAAGCTCTATTAAAAGCATGGAAGAAGTAGCATCAATAATAAACAACATTGGCAAAGAATGTGTACCTTTATTTTTGTAGTTTGCTCACCATTGTTATGGCTAAATGGAAGAGTTGGGTGCTGTTGCTCGGTCAGCTGGTAGCCAGGGTTTTTGTGTTTCAGATTTAACCTTCTTCCTCCTTTTGTACAAGCTAGGCTTCGTGTATGCATTGTTATTTCAGTTGAAGCTACAGTATTTGCTCCTCTATGGGGAGGAATTTTTGTCCAGACACCAGAACACAGGTGGCTGATGGAAGGTGTTTCTTGGGATAAGCCAGGAAATTCCACAGATAAGACTTTTGTCTTCAGCTTTTGGGAATAGGCCTGTCTTGTGTTCTCTGTTCCCATCATGAATTTTTGTATAACTGCAAAGTCAGAAAGAGTTTTAATGCTGTCTATAGCTTGCTTTTGAAATCAGGGAAATTTAGAAAGATTCCTACTTAGTCAGAAAAAGAAATTTCCTTGTGGGCTGAAACTTGAATCGAAGCCAAACTAAAACTGGCAGGAGACACTTGGCATTTGTGAAGACCATTCTCTACCACTCTGGCCTACAGCTTTTATTTTCCCCTGTAGTGGTCCGGCAATAAAAGCAGTGCTTTTCCTGTCTGTGTGTATTATTTTTATGGATAACTAAAACCATGGAACAACTTCTGTCCCTAAATTCAAAGATTCAAATGAGGGACTTAAGTTTCCTTCTTAATATTACAGACCTTCTTCACCCTATAGAAGCAACATGATGTTTATGTTTTATCCATTTTCTAAATACAGTGTTTTTCATCCAGATCAAGCCTCTGTGGTGGAGTTCTGTTTTTGTTCATCTAAATGCTGACTTGAACAAGGGGCTACACCAGTCTGATCATACAGTTACCTGGTGGAGATGTGAGAATATGCATGGGGAGATAATCAGTCTACAGGTTTTTCCAGACTGATTTTATTTTCTTTAGTAGGATTGCATTAGAAGAAATATTTGTGTTCCACTTAGAAATCTAGAGAAAATAATTCCTGGATGCTTCTGTTATGTGCTGCTGGACTTGGTCATGACTGGTGGCATTCCACTCATGCCCTTTCAAGGTGTTCAAACATGTTAAGAGTTTGGAGTGGTAGAATGGGTCTAAACAAGGATTTTACTTTCTTATTTTAAATCCTGATAGTGTTTATTAAATCTACTAAGAATGATATCTACTGAAAGAGGGAAATACAACATTTTAAAACCATTGTATCTGAAAATGTATGATATTACAGTTTAGAGTTCAAAAGAATTCTAAGAAGTCCTAAGTTCTGGCCATATGGTTAAGTGTCGCATTTTTACGTATTGTTGTGCACAGCGTGTTGATTTAAAATTCACCTTTTTTTTGTGAGAAGTTAATGTTGAGCTGTGTAGATACATGTAAGGAAATACATCTCTGTGTGTGTGTTTGTCTTCAGCGTGCAAGTACCAGCTTGTCCTTCCACTTCTTATTCCACTTCTTATTGTATTTGTTGTGTGTTTAGAGCAATTCCTTCGAATCTGTGACTATAGACCATTTACATAGGAAACCAATTTGAGACTTAAGGACATTAAGCATGTTTGATGTTTCATGACAACACAAGTGTTGACAGTCTGAAATCAGCTTTCTCTCTAAATTATTTTTTTTTAAATGTGAGGATCTTTATTGAAGTATTTCTTAGCGATAAGAATGCCTTTATAAAAAAATGACACTCTAATGGGTGTCTTTTAGGCTTTTTCTTATTTACTTGTTTTTTGCTTTTGTTTTTTTGAGTATGGATGTGTTTCTGGATTTCAGCTGTATGTTTTGATAAAATGCTGTGTTTAACAATGTAACTGTTCATTTCCAAAGCCTGTGTATATACGGTCTGAAATGGTTGGCAGTGGTTGCTAAGAGACATACTATTCTAATATATCCACAAGTGTCTGTGTTATGTAGGTTGCTATTTTGGAAAATTTATTTCCCTTCTCTACGTTTGCTTAGTGTCAGAACGGTCACGTAAATTACAAAAGTCTTGCACCTTATCCATAAAAATAAGTCTTTATTGTTGAAACCTGGTAACAAATTTGGCATATCAAAATAATTGTCCTTCTTTAAACGAGAGACCAAGTCTTAATTCAGCAATGTTTCCATAGAGGATCTGTGTGAGAGAACTGGAAATATAAATACTTTGCTCCTAAAAGCAGTCCAATAAGAAAATTAAAAACATAAGTGTTTCCAGCTGTTTGTTGCATTTGGGTGAAATTTACTATTTGGGGAAGGATGAGGTGACTGTTTATTTATTTAACTGTAGAACTAATTGACCAAAGCAATATGTTTATAACCTCTGGAGGGCAGTTGATATACCTCATTGTTTCCACATGAAATTCCCACCACAGATTCTTACTGCAAGGAAGAGATAGTGGGATCTTATTACAAGCTACAGAAAAATCCAGAATAGTGTGAAAGGATATATACGTCAGTCCTAAATCTGGATATTAGAAAGCAAAATGCCAGACAATGTATTTTAATCATATTTTTCATTTTATCTTCTCAAAGTTTTGTAGGAGTTTAACAGAGGTCAGGTAGTATACATACACTGCCATATGTGCTTATACATGTCAGTATCCATTTGTGAATCCAAGATAACATTGTTTTCTACCACTCCTGTAGTAATTTTCTGACAGCATCTTATGCATTTGTCAGAACTCTTTGACAAACTCTTAATTTCTCTTGCAAGACAGGTACTGGTTGACAGTTAATTTCTTTTTCATGCAAACAAGTGGTTGCTCATGATAACTACCTTAAACTTACCTTTTATCTGTGCACTAGAGGGGTGGTGATTGGTTTTTGTGTTTTGGTTGGTTTTGTGTTTTAAATAAAAGTTTACTTTCTAACTCATTCCAGTTGTCTGCCAGAATAGCCAATGCTGTGGTGTCAAAAAAGGTGAAGACGGGATAAGGGGAAGCTCATACTTCTGTGGTAGGGGATTCAAGGGGAATAGAAGAAAGATCTGCAGGTGATATTCCTGCTGCTCATTTCATGCCTTAGTTCTTAGACACAACTTTAGGTGTCAGTGTTTCAGGATATATTTTGTACAGTGAAAGACATGGGATGGCATTCTCTTTTCACTGAGTACCACATAATCATTCTGCTGTTTTAAAATGGTACTTATAAGTTACTTAGTAAATGTAGGTTTTCTGTTTTTGTAGGTTTTCTGAGGTTTGTTTGTTTAAACTGGGTATTGAAGTTACCATTGTGTTCAACATGGAGGATTAATTCCACCTGGTGCTTTGATTTCAGTTGATTGGTGGAGATTATGTAACCACAGATCCAGTGCTGGCATAGGCTTCACTGTTGAGCCTTTCCAGAGTGTGAAGGCCACGCAATCACTAGGAAGGCTTAAGAATTTGCAATATAAATTGCAAGCAATTAGAAAAATGTGACCTTGACACAATGTTTTGGGAACAAATGAGACCAAATGAGGATCTTTTATTTCTGCAGACTGAGGGAATGGGGAATGGTAAGAGGTAAACTGTCCTATTTTGTAGATATGGCAACGTCTAAGAATTTATTTATTTGGAGGAGGAGAATGAAGGCAGCATTTTGGAGCCAGTTAATCAAAAGTTTATCGTTGTTTGAGGTTGCCAAAGTTTTGTTATGCCAGAAGTGGAAATTAATAAACTGCGTTTTGTGGTGATGCAGTGGGGTTACAGCTACAGATTTTTTTAATACTGTATTTCTACACCTTGGGTAACTGATACTGCATTTTTACATGCATGAATATGTAATTTTTCTTTTATATAGAAGTCTGCGTGTCATACTTGTCAAATGTCTGCTGCTTCAGTTCTCTTTTTCCTTTAAACACAGCTGTTGGAGCTGTTTGACAGCGAAGACCCTCGGGAACGAGACTACCTGAAAACAGTCTTGCACAGAATTTATGGCAAGTTTCTGGGTCTTAGAGCATTTATCCGAAAACAGATTAATAATATTTTT